>NC_140496.1:81867265-83067265 GCF_964271855.1 Acomys minous
TACAGCACGGCTCTGTCACACAGCCACAGGGTTTGCCTCCTCTGCCCACATGTGCCTAGCCCCCGTGCCATCATGGGTGTCCACACTGCCCCCTACTGGAAAGAGGCTGAGTTTACAAAGGCAAGGCTAAGGAGCTGGACGATGAGGCCTGACCCACGGTGTGTTTGTGCTCTGCCTGAAAAGCAAGACCCCTCTTATAACTTTAACACTGTGGATAACAGTTCCTGGATTCACGCATAGTAGTTTACACAGACACTTCATTCACATCAAAGCGAGTAATTTTTAATTAACTGTTAAGAACTCTTGGTCTCTTTTGCATACACTGCGAGGAAACACACCCAAGGTTCTGCCTGTGACTTCATTGTCACTTGGTTCATCCATTTTGTTTGATCAATTTAAAGTCAGTTTCAACTCCTATCAGTCCAGCAGTCTCAGGAGGATTTCTGTGCATTGCTAGAGGCCCTGAGTATCATCAGCTCTGTTTGCAGTTGGGTCCTTGATCTCAGCTGAATCCTATGTTCTGATCTAAAACTATCATCGCTTACTGTCAATGTAGCTCATCTAGAAAAAAAAACCTATTCCTTTATTTATTTGTGTATTTATTTATTTAGAAGTTTTCATAAAAACCAGGTCCAACTAACTGAAAATTTGAAGGAAAAAATATAGATGTTTTTCAGTGTAGACATGAGTTTTGAAAAATCCACCCACTGTTTTCACTTTTGAATTTTTTGTTTTATCCTGCTACAGAGACCAGGATGGATCAGGAGGTATTAGACTAATCAAGCCAAACCCCATCTTCTGATGACTAAACAAACGCTGTTGCCTAATATTGTCATGTAGGGTTGAGATGGAGATTTTTGTAATTTACATAAAGAATGTTTGGCCCATTGTCATAGTTTGACACGTCCATTCAAACTCTTTTCATCATAGAATAATTCAGAGATACTCAAGCACCAGCTCTTAGTCCACAGCTCTACAGATGCTCCCACTTTCCGACCTACCAGGAAAAAGGAAGGCAAAGGGACAACACCTGTCCTTCCGGCCTTAAAGCAGCCTTCAGCCCCTGCTCCAAGCTCTGCTTCAGTCTGGTTGGAGACTCTTCATTTGTATTTGATAAACAACTCCCTCCCTCTTCCACTCCTCTGCCGCCTCTTTTCCCTCCTTTCTTCCTCCTTTCGTCCTTTTTCATTTTTCTTCTCTCTCTCTCTCTCTCTCTCTCTCTCTCTCTCTCTCTCTCTCTCTCTCTCTCTCTCTCTCACCCCCTCCCTCCCTTCTTTCCTTCCTTTCTTCCTGACTTTCTTTTTTAAACGTAGCCCGCGATGGCTTTACACTCATCACCAACCCATCTCAGGCTTTTCTCAATATCTCCATTCTGGCCGAGTGTTCCGTAATGTATACTGAAATATGCCTGTAGTGCCCAGTCATTAGATTATCTGAAAGTAAGCCTCAGTTTCGGTACCTACCAATCACCTCCACGTCCTGGTTTCTAACAGTTATACTCAGCTTCCCACGTGTCACCTAGGAAATGGGTAGTTATCCTCTGAGATCTAGGTGTGAACACCAGAAACAGGCATTTCCCTGACACAAGAAAGGGTCTCCAGAAGGAGTGTTGTGTTAAGACTTGGAGCCCTCTGCTTGGCATTCTCCCCACGGCACAGGCAGTGAGCTCTCACCCGGCAACCCCAACCCCAACCCTATCCCCCAACCCCGGTGCGGGAAACCAGGGTGAGGGATGGGGGGTGGGGGACGCGGGGCGGGGGGGGGGGGAGCGGAATACGTCATCTGTAGGCTCACACAGAGAATGTCCTTTTATTTTGTGATAACAAAATGAAGGCTGTTTTCCCCGCAGCAAGAAGAGTAAGAGGTGGCTGTAAGAATAAAGCCAGGTGAAAAGTTCCTGGCTCCCAGGGTTTTTTAAGGCAGTTGACTTAACAGAGACCTTCTGCGTAGGTTCATTTTTATTTCTGATTTTAAAAGCCGTCCTTACCACTGGAAAATATCTTGTACACTAAAAAACCTTAAGAATTGAACACAACAAACATTTTGAGTAATTTTCTACATAAAAAAGAAAGGTAAATGAAAAGCTGCCATACAAAATCAAAGCACTAGTGGCTATGCTTTTGTATCGGGTAGGAAAAATAATTTATGACAGATAGTAGGGTAAGGAATACATTTGACTATGCTAATTCTCTAGTTTTATTTAAAGCTACTTATAAAGTTTAATACTCCATTATGTATTAATTCCATATTTTATCTGCCTGTATGAATTGCTTCATAATATTCCCATGTTAATAGCAAATGCCAAACTATTAAAAAAATGCTCCATCGTTGGGGATACAGTGAGAAAAGAAACCCCTAATTGGCAATCCAACAGCAGTTGGTGACTGCTGAGATCATATACAGACAAGTAACAGTAAACAGCATGAGAAGCTGTGTTTATGTATTATTTGCACATGTGTGTGTGTGTGTGTGTGTGTGTGTGTGTGTGTGTGTGTAGAGGTTTGAAAGGGGAAAAGGAAGAGAGAAATGGTATAATTATATTTTAATTCCAAGAATTAAAAAAAAAAGTGGCTCAACGCTTGCCTTTAGCAGAGCCAAGAATTGCATTTGTTAGAATTTTTAAAAGATAGTAATAAAAGGGCAAAAGCATGGGTGCATTAAAGCTTATGACTTTAAATTTTAAAGAGACCTAGTACTTGTTTGTTAGTACCTGTATGTTATTCTCATGTATCTATGTGAACTACACCAGTCATGAGATATAGTTATTGCAATTAATGTGAATCTTACTCAGTGATTTTCTTTATTGTTAGCTGAAACTACTTCATGGGCTGTTTGTCCCATAATCCTCAGGATGCTCCATGCCCCAGCACCACAGTCACCTCAACTACAGTACCGAGAGTGTTTAAATGCTTGAGAAATGCAGTATCAAATTAAATTTGTATTTCCTTTCTTTTTTCTTTTGGAAAGAGCATCAATTCTTTTCATAGGCCTTAGAGCTGAGACACAAATGTGTTCCACATGAGTTTGAAATGAGATACGTTGATGCTGTCAGCCTAATCCAGGAGCAAAGACATTCAGTTGCTTGACAGGGACTTCCTAAGCACAGCTAAAAGGAAATAGTCTGTTCATGAATGGAACTTTTTCTTGGGGTCATAGCAACAGAATCACTACCTGAACATAAATCTGAAACTCTTCATAACTTTAAAATCCTATAAGTGCCTGGCTTGGGGAGAAGGCTCATTTGGAAAAGTACTTGCTGCCCAACATGAAAACCTGAATCAGAATTGCCAGGACCCACATTAAACCCCGAATAGCCAGGCACAGCAGCCCATCTCTAACCACAGTGGGGGAGCAGATGGATCAGGCAGAGACAGGAGGACCTCTGACGTTCATTGGCAAACCAGCCCAGCTGAAGGGATGAACTCCACCTTCACTGAGGGACTCCGCCTGAAAACAAGGGTGAAGAACAATGGAGGAATACAGCCAGGTTCAATTTCTGGCCTCCCACACATAAAGGCATATGTGCACACGCACACACACATACACACACACACACACACACACACACACGTACACATGTGAACAAGTACAAACACTACACACAAAAAACAAGCGAAGGAGTAACTAAGGCGCAAAGAAAGGAAATGATACATTTCTTGAATATGGCAATATTATCTGAACAAGTTAACATATATGTGAACCAATCGTAAGGACAAACAGTAGGATTTGATGACTGAGAAAGACTATCCGTGGGCACAAGTTTGAAGGTTACTTGTCAGGTTATCTGAATTCGGTTGTTTAGTGAAGAGTCAATTTTCTGTCATTTGGATAAAAACAGTTCCAATTTATTCATCTCACTGCATGCATCTTCTTCAGAGTTGATGCTTCTACTAGCAAAGATATCACGAATAAAATGAGTATTTTGATTCATTTGGCATATATGTGTATGTATATACACACACATATATAACTTTATATATAATTTTAAACTAATTCATAGTCTTAACAAGAGTTATTACATACTCTAAGTAGAAGAGACTCATTTTAATGCACTGATCTAAATTTCACTTATACATAAGTTTATCAACTTACAAAACAGAAAATTAAAGTATTTTCTCCTACAATTATTATCAATATAAAAATAATGATCCATAATAGTTTCACATAGAGCCTCACTTGTTTTTCTGTCCATATTAATATGTTGCATTTTCCATTCATTTAACAACTTTCTAATATATGAATAAAAGGTATGGATCTCCACACAGTTTTATGTGATATAGATATAGTAGTGAACAAACACCATACCCTCATGGAACTTAAACACTTTTGTCATAACAGTTTTATAATACAATCATCACTCTGCCTCAACCGTTGTTCTTTCACTTGGCCATACATGGTCAACACTTCTCCCAAGCAGCACCTACAGTCCCGCTTCTGGAAACGGTGTCCATGGTCTGCAAATTTCCATTTCCTATTTGTGTCTCCACTCTCAAAACACTGAGTTTCCTCCCCCTTCTATGTTTCTTCTGACTTCTATTAAAACACATTTGTATTGTATCTTGTTGATGCTTCCCAGGCCTCACTTTTTCTGGTTTCTTTTTGGCATGTGAAGCATTCAACTCATCAACTCTCTACTGCTCTGGATCACGGAGCTGCTGTTTCATCCCAGCCTTTTGCTAATACCTCTCGCCTTTCTCCTAAATGGGGAATTTTCTGGGCTCCCACTTTGGGTCTTAGTCTCCATTCTGTCTTTATATGGCCTCATGAGTTTGACTCCTGCCCGAGAGCTAATGAGTCTCAAATCTCGGCTGCTTCGTTGCTGTATTTGAGGTGAGTCTCCTGTCTAAGTACATGTAGCAATGCACATCAGGATTCACCACCTTCTCTTTCATTCCAATGTCTCTTCACGGGATGCGTAACTCGGGGTGCCCCATCAGTGTGCCCCCACATAGACCATTCTGTCTTCCTTGCTGCCCACCCACAGTTAGTAGCCTCATATAGTGTCTATTATAAACACAAATGTTCCCATATCTCACCTTCAGAGAACTAATCTCAGTTTTTGCTGCCGCTGTTTATTTCTTAGACTCAAGCAAATTTACACAATCATGCCTTGTTTCGCTGAAATCTATCGTCACTACTATATGAGTGAGTTTTCTAATGCAAGGGTTTTATTCTGCGCTCTGTTTTGATCAGCACCCCTGGGCCAGCCTGTGAGTTATAGGAACTCCTTAGTTTGCTCAGGGATGTAATTCAGCTTGTGTCACTTAGCAGCTCCCTATGTCCCATCAAGTCATGGGTGGACCTTTTGTAATCCAAGTGATTCATTGATGAAGAACCACAGCTTCACACCTTAAAGGTTGAACATTCTACTCCAGTCACTGGAATATACTTCATCTGTCCTTCATCCCCCACCTGGATGGTGCTTCCTCTTGAATGAGCTGTTTTAGAGTCCAGCTTCCCTGATAATGTGCTTTTTTTTTTTCTTTGTTCTTTCAACTCTTGTAATATTTGTCTTTGCTCAGCATCTCCAAGATACTTCAATGATTGTACTAAATTTCGAAGCGTGGTCCCTTATGAGTGGTCTCCTGATTCTGCCCATAACACTTAGTAGAAGTCTGCTGGGGTGCTTGCTGCTAATCAGCTCGTTCTCTAATTGCTTTTTGGTCTCATCCATTAGACTGAGTATCCTGAGAGAGCAGAGGCCATTTTAATTATTTCTGTGGCCCTCAAAGTAAGCACCGTGTCTAGAAGATGTTAGAAAAATGAGTAATGAGTGAGTAATTTATCCATTCATTCACCAGATGAGAAATTAGTCCTTGTGTGATACCCCCACCCAGCTGCACCACCCTCCAGGGTATAATTAACTGAAAGATGAAATTAAAGCCTATAAATAGAATTATTCTGTGAGATAGCTGAGTCTTCTTAAAGCAAGTGATAAATACCTTTTGCAATATGTAATGTTAATTATGTTTTATACATTGTGAGTATCTGTTACTTTACTTATAAACTGCAATCTTTTATATATGTTTCCCTCCTGTTGAAATCAACTTGCACTGAACTAGTGGTTTATTTTATAATTCTGGACTTCAGATTCTTCACAGAACTATTAGGATTCATTTTATACTGCATTTATAAAGGGACATTAAATGTGTAATTAGTTTGAAACATAATTTGATCCTATAATCTTAGACAAAAATGAATTATTTTTGAATTATATAATATGTAAAAACTAGTGATACAAATTAATAGTTTTAAAAGATTACAAGCTTCATCAGCTGTCCTTCTGCCAAGTTGAAAGGCCCATTTAGCATGTTTCTCTTAAATTGACAGGAAAATGAGACTGATAGCTACTGCAGTTAACATAGTTGGCTTATGAAAATTTCTTCACATGGTAGCCAGACCAAAAGTGTCAACTATATTTCAAGAGCATTTTATTTATTTTTGACAAAGGTCATCCAAGCTTTCAAAATATACTCTATAAAGAAGACACATTCATATATTAATCACAGTTAAGAGTAGGCCCCATACCCAGCAATAGGCAGCTAACAGAAAAAGAATTCAATATTTCAACACACATCATATATACACAAACACCATCTGCTGAACAAAGAAACTTCTCTGATGAATGCTGAACAAGACATGGATCTATGGGTATAACAAATGTTATTTTTGTTTTAAGCAAAATAATACTGTTCAGTTTCCTCCTAGGTTCATTAACTATCTAGTTTCAGGCTCCTGGCCACTTTAGCAGTGTCAAGCATGCACTCTCTCACATGGAATGGACCTTAAATACAGTCTTTAAAAAGTGGTTGGTTACCCTCATAACATGTGTGCCACTATTGTATTACTGTATCTTGCAGGTAGGTCACTGTTGGAAGTCACAGGGTTTGTAGCTGGGTGACAGTGATGGTTACTTTTCTCTTTCCATAGTATGCGGAGTCACTTCTGTCCTAGGAACACTTGCCAATAGGGCTAAAGCTTCTACTAGGCACTGGTTTGACTTCTCTATGGCTGATAACATAAATAAATGTTGAATTGAGCCACAAGCCTTTAGCATCAGGTTGTAGAGAACAATCACTACCCTTGACAACAGTCTTTGATAATTGGGCAGCCCATAGGACCACTTTTGTCAGTGATTCAACAAGGTGTAAAACCCCACTGGAGGTTTTGCTTGGAAAAATAAGATGTCTAAATGGGGCATTGCCTTCCTCATTATATGGTGGCTCCTTTAGATTACTTTACTGTATGCATATAAATTAGGAAGCTTCTACCATAGTAGATTGGCATATGATTGTCCAAAAGGCCTTTGGCATTAACCATTCATGCCCACATTTGCTCCTTTTCACTGTGCTCCCTACCCTTCTTCAATGAATCCTCCTACTCTAGTTTCCTCTTAATCTCCCAGTTAACACTACATTCTAAATTCTATTTCCCCTTCCTTGTGAGATACTGTCCCCCTATCCCCTATCCCAGTGTCTAACCTCTGAGGTTGTTCAGATGACAGCACATATATCCAGGGTTTAAAAGCTAACATCTACATGTGAAGGTAAACACGCAACACCATTTATCAATTGTTGTTCTTGGCGCCTGTGTCAATGGTAGTCCGGTCAGAAAGCTTTTTCCTGTGCCAATGTGCTCAACACTATTCTCTCACTCCCTGTTCTATCAGATTTGGTGTGTCTAGCTATAATGGGAATATTATAATCTAGCAGGGCATGGTCTTGCCAGCTGCAGATAGTGGCTGTAAGCATGTGATATTTGGAATTCTGGGAACTTTCCAGAGGCTATATAAATGCAGGTACCCAAGAGGTGGGGTTGCTGTTGTTAGCTGCTTGGTGTTTGGATGCTGTTAGGTGCGACTTTTTAAATAGTCAAGTGCAAGGAAGAAACAACAAGAACAAGAAATTAGATATCCTTATGACAAAAATCAAACTTGCCCCCAAGGAACTTGATGCCCCTAACAAGCAGGAAGTAGTCTAATGATACGGCCACCCCCTTTGCCCTCTAACCTTTTCTCTCTCCTATCTAGTATTAGGGGTGTAATAAGGGAGAAGAAGGGTGGAAGAGAGAAAGGAACCCACAAAGTAGTAAATAATCTGGTTACATATGTCCTTAAGTTGAGGTCTTTCATCCATTTGGAGTTGTGCTTTGCACAGGGTGACAAGCATGGATTTACACAGATTCTTCTACATGCAGCCATCTACTTGGAAAAGCACCATGTGGGGAAGATGGTGTCTTTTACCAGTGTGCATTTCAGTGCGTGCGTGTGTGTGTGTGTGTGTGTGTGTGTGTGTGTGTGTATCAGGTATCTATAGGTGTATGCATTCATGTCTGGGACTTCATTGGGCCAGTGTGTCTATTTTATGTCAATACCATGCTGTTTTTAATCACTATAATTCTGCAATACAATTTGAAATCTGGAATGGTGATACTTCTAGCAGTTATTTTACTATTCAGTGTATTTTGCCTAAACAGGGTTTTTGTATTTATATATGAAGCTGAAAATTTGTTTTTATTCTTTTCCGATTTCTGTGAAGAAATGTGTTGAAATTTTGATGGAGACTTTATTGAATCTGTGAGTTGCTTTTGGTCATATGGTCATTTTCACAAATATTAACATATTGATCCTTGAACCTGGGAGGTCCTTCCATCTTATGGTGTCTTCTTGAATTTCTCATTTTTATCTCATCCTAAATTTTTATTTGGATTTTGTTTTAAAAATAGTATATGTTGAAGACGAGCTTTGACAGGTCAGGTAGACTAAAGTGGTGTATGTAGGATCAATGACTGATCATTCAGCAGACTTTTTCTGAGGGTACAAAGCTTGATTCTCTGAGCTGGTACTACTTGTAAGATGGCAAATAAAAAGAGAGAAATCATATACTCACACACATACAGTTAGTAGATGAAGTAAGAGAAGCTCCAATAAAAAATTTACAACAAGCTTCAATAGGCGCTAACAGTTACACACGTACATGTACACACACACACACACACACACATTGGATGCATGGAACAAACTCCAAAGAGAAAGTCGCAACCAACTTTACATACATATACATATACATATACATATACATATACATATACATATACACACATGCATATTGAGTAAATGAATAAAACTTCAAAGATCAAGCTTCAGCAAATTTATTTTTCCCTAAAGCTTGTATATCCCAGCAAATCTTTCAAGCAGTATAAAAATTACATTGTGACTACATTCTATTTTTCTTTTAGTGAATGATTACAATGAGTATCCATAGAAAAATATGTCCCCCAATACCCTCACATGATCAAATGTTTTAGGTATTATTGGTGAGAAACAAATATAAAAAACAAATTATTCCCAAGAACTCACATATATTTGTAACTAAGCAATTTGTTATAAATTAACAAAGTGTAAGCAAACAATGTAATTTTCTCAGCCAGTTTTTCTTTACCAACAGCCTGCAATTTGCAGTTACAAGGAATCAATTATCTTAAAAAATAATCTTATAAAAATCTTATAATCACAAATCTAAACTTTCATATAGAAAACAATCAGTCAATTTTACTTTAAGTTTTCAAAGTGCATATCTACTTACAATTTTTATTAAATCATATAAGGAAGCTGAAGGCAAAAATGGGTACAAGAAATTAATCATCACCTTAATCATCAGTCCAGCTTCACTGAGAGAGTCATATCAGCCAGTGATAATTGGGGTATTGCTCTTGCTCCTTAATCTCAAAAAGTCCCTAGCTCAACCATTAAGAGTGCACTTTTCTGAACTTCAATTTGTTCCATATGATTTTTTTTACTTCAGAGTCACGAACAAAAACAACTTAACCTAACCTTACTGAACACTCTATTTTTCCAAATTGTTTCTAAGGATTGTGGCCATTACTAGCAATCTACATTTCTAAGTTTTATTTTTCCCAAGAGTGACGGTTGAATCATCAATCTGCGTCAGCAGCAATGTCTGAAAAAGATAAAGCATTATTATTGTAAGTGCCAATGATACTGCCCAGTGAGGAGCTGGAAGCTCCCTTAGAGTTTTTATACAACCCATACATCGTGAGGGTTGTGGTGACTGCAAAGGCAGCAAGCAGAATGATGCTCTGTAACAGCATAAAGTCCTCAGGGCACATAGTCCTCAGGGGTCTGCCTCCTGAGGCACACCCATACATCATGGTTGTGCTAACCAGTGGGCCAAATTCCATGAGTTCTAAAGCTGTTCTGCTGTTCCTCCTGCACAGCCCTTGACAAGTAAATAAATGTGCTTTTATATAAATTGAGGCACGTTTTTTCAATAATGAGCAGTTTTCTCTTTATGTTCTGATTAACATAGAGTGGAATTATTACCTCTCAGAATTTGGCTGCTGCCTTAGTGTAATGTGTTTTCTTATTTGTACTTTAGATCTTATTTTTCATTATTACATTTTCTATTTTTGGTTATTGAATTTACATTCAAAGGGATCTACCTCCTTGAATTCATTTATAGTCATTAAATTAACTGAAATTTTAATGGAAGGATTTTTCACTTATCATGATTGTTTTTTGTATGTATTTACTATACTTGAACCTATCTCATATTTATAGAAAAGTTGCAGAGATACCAAGGAACATCTTTTCTTGAATCATTTTACAAGGTAATTGCCAGAATGAGATTTCACCATCCCTTACACTTTCATCCTGCAGCACACCAACCCCCTTATTGCACTATTTCCTGGAAATGAGAATTTTTCTTCTTTATTAGACAGAAAAAGTAATCAAATCAGAAAATCAACATAGTTCTTCTCAGTTACTCCTGAGATTTGCATTAGCTCTTTCATCTCTCCAATTGTGTCTGCTGTAGTTTAGGATCACACATTTCATCAGATCGTTATCTCCCCTGAATTACTTTCAAACTGGGAGCACCAGTTCTTTGAACGACATGATCTTGTATTAAGTTCAGGCTCCATATCTTTGGTTGGAATGCCATAGAGACTATGTTTTCCTCCCCGAGTTTCCTCTGTAGTTCAAGTGCATCACATGATCAATCACCACATTAACTCTGATCTCTTGATTAATAGGCTGTCCCCCAGGCTCTTCCCTCAGTGAGTTGAGAGCAAAGAAAGAAAGAAACTACCTTTGTTGACTCAGGTTTTGGTGGTGTACTTTGAAGTTATCTGGCTTGTCTTCTGGACAGCTGCTGCTGTCAAATGAAAGCCACACTGACCCCAAATACTCAGGCAAGAGCATCTCAGATTTTGTCTCTCTTTTACCTGAATTTAAACAATCTACCAACATTCTTGATGGGAGAAGGGATGAAGAGAAGCAGCAGCTTGCTTCCCATATGATTGGTAAGCACTGTCTCTAAGCCCACCAGATCTTAGGACAAGAGAATTTGTAACTTTAAGTTGCCTTCCCTTTAAGTGCTATCTTCTTTATGATGAGGAAATAGCAAAGCTTTAGGAAGAGAAGGAGTCAAGTGCAAGAATGAGGTTTGGGGTTCAGGATGCTAATTCGATGAGACTTTCTGTTTTGCCTTTGCCCAATGAATTCTGCTAAACATGCTCATTACTTCATCTACTGAAAAAAATCTTAAATATTTCTGTGATTGATATAAGCCACACTATTTGGTTTGTAATCTTCTGTTTTGACTGGCCCTGGATGTGTTCAGAAAATAGTCATGGTAAGAAATAGTTTAAATCCAAGTGACTTCATTAATCAAATGGACCTAACAGACATCTACAGAATCTCTCATCCAAACACAAAAAGAATATACCTTCTTCTTAGCACCTCATGTAACCTTCTCAAAAATTGACCATATAGTTGGTCACAAAATAAGCCTGAACAGATACAAGAAAATTGAAATAATCCCTTTTATCTCATCAGACCATGATGGACTAAAGCTGCACTTCAACAACAGAAATCAAAAAGCCTACATACACATGAAAACTGACCAACTCTACTCAAGAACAACTGTGTCAGGGATGAAATAAAGAAAGAAATTAAAGAATTCAAAGAATTCAATGAAAACTGAGATACCAAAAGAAATAAAGTTAGATTTCAGGGTCAACTGGGGCAAAGGTTAAGAAACAGGCCAACAGGAGATAATCTGGCCACCTACAGGGAGGAACCAACCTTTCTACCTACTGGAGATAGAGTTGCTAAGAGGCCCAGTTTTATGGCCACATTCCTTTCTGCCCACTAGAGATAGGGTTAATAAGAAACCAGACACGCCCCTGGTCAAAATAGTAAACAAAGAGAACAAAGAAAGCTAAGCCATGGGAAGTCTTGGCTTATTTTACTGTAGCCTGTCACCTTTGTACATTAGACAGCCTCATGTTACTCAACCAATAAGCTCTTGCAAGGCTGGAACTCCCCTGCTTTGGTGTACTGGGAGAGATAGGAACATAAATTTATCCTCAGCTCAAAGTTCAGGGCTCTTTCTGGATACCACTGTGCTGGTGACTGTCAGAGCCTGGCTTGAGTCAAAAAATTAAAGGTCCCCATGTGTATTGCACCAGTATCAAGTCCTGGTGGTCTTTTGGGGGTTTCTTGTGATCTGGGTACAGCAAAATGAAGGCATAACATACCCAAATCTATGTGACACAATCGAAGTAGAGCAAAGAGGAAAGTTCATAGCACTATGTGCCTTCATAAAGAAATTGGAGATATCTCATACAAGCAAATTAATAGAACACCTGAAAGCTCTAGAAAAAAAGAAGCAGACACACCTAAGATGAGTAGAGGGCTGGAAACAATCAAACTAGGGGATGAAATCAATAAATTAGAAACAAAGAAAACAACTCAAAGAATCAAGGAAACCAAGAGTTGATTCTTTGAGAAAATCAATAAGACAGACAAACTGTTAGCCAAACTAACTAAAAGACAAAGGGAGAATATCCAAATCAATAAAATCAGAAATGAAAAAAGAGACATAATGACAGATACCAAGGAAATCTTAAGAATCATCAGGTCTTACTTCAAAAGTCTATATGCCACAAAAGTTGAAAATCTAAATGATATGGAAAATTTTCTTGATAAATTCCTCTTACCAAAGTTGAGTTGAACCAAGATCAGGTACACAGTTCTATGTCCCCTAAGGAAAGAGAAACAGTCATCAAAAGTCTTACAACAACAACAACAACAACAACAACAACAACAACAACAAGCCCAGGACCAGATAGATTTATTGCAGAATTCTATCAGAACTTCAAAGAAGATCTAATACCAATTCTCCTCAAACTATTACACAAAATAGAAACAGAAGGATCCTTACCAGACTCATCCTATGAAGACACAGGCAGATAGATATATAAACCACACAAAGACCCAACAAAAAGAGAATTTCACCAATTTCCCTTATAAACTGTGGACCTTTGTGAGTAGGTGAAGAGGAGCCACCCCCTCCATGTAAGCTTTGAGCTCTGAAATAGGCAAGTGTTCCCTAGGGCTGGTGACAGCACACAAGACCCTAGAACAAAAGGTGTCAAAAGGCTAGTTCCTTACAGAGAGATATTTCAAAGTAAATCACACAGACTTTAGGCCAAAAGGTGTCAAAAGCTGGCTCCTTGAAGGATACATATCAAAGTTGCCCTGGATCAATCCTGGAGACAAGCCTGGGAGGTGGCCTGGGTATGTACACCTCCTGCAACTTACATACCCTTGGCTAAAACCGCAGAGGTCTCCAGGTGTGTGGGTATGGGGGGGGGGGCACTCACTCTCCCATCCTTCTCTCACCCTAGCTCTCTGTCTTTCTTGGTTAGAACATTAAAACCTAGCTCTTCGATTCTCAGCTGTTTTTATTTTGACCAATATCTGGCTTTCTCTGAAGGCCAGGGCTCCCTTCCCTCACTGGAAGAAATGCAGACTCACAGCATTGTCTTTCCTAAGTGTCTACTGCTCTGCACGCCCTTAAGTTGGAGGATCATACTGGAAAGCTTCCTTCCTGCAGAGGAGCCCTTCTGCATGACCTTTTCTGGGGACAAAGCCTTCTTCAGCTGGTCTCATGAAGGCTAAAGAAAAACTCAGCTCAACTTTCCTGTTGGTAGAACCCACAACATCTGTGTTGTCTCTGCATTACCAGTTCACAGGTCAAGCCTCAGCCAGCTTCATCCCTGCCACAGATAGGACCTACAATGAATACTGGTGCAAAAATACTCAATTAGATACTCGTAAACTGAATACAAGAATTCATCAAATATATCATCCACCATGACCAAGTAGACTACATGCCAGGCACACAGGGTTGGTTCAACATATGAAAGGCCATCAATGTAATCTACCATATAAACAAACTGAAAGAAAAAAATCCACATGATCATCTTCTTAGATGCTGAAAAAGCATTTGACAAAATCCAACACTCATTCATGTTAAAAGTCATGGAGAGATCTGGGATACAAGGCACATATCTAAACAGTAAAAACAATAAGCAATATACAGCAAAGCTATAGCAAACATCAAACTAAGTGGAGAGAAACTTAAATAAATTCCACTGAAATCAGGGACAAGACACTCTCTCCTATCTCTTCAATATAGTACTTGAAGTCCTAACTAGAGCAAGAAGACAACTAAAGGAGGTCAAGGGGATACAGATTGGAAAGGAAGAAGTCAAAATATCACTCTTCAGGGATAATATGATAGTATACATTAGTGACCCCAAATACTACACCAAGGAACTCCTACATCTCATAAACACCTAAAGCAAAGTGGCTGGATACAATATCAACTCAAAAAATCAGTAGCCCTCATATATACAAAAGACAAGCAGGCTGAAAAAAAAAGATTAATGAAAGAATATCCTTTACAATAGCCACAAAAATAAAATAAATAAATAAAATATCTCGGTGTAACTCTAACCAAGCAAGTGAAAGACTTGTATGGAAAAAAATAAAGCTCCAAATCTCCAAAGAAAAAAATTGAAGAAGATATCAGAAGATGGAAAGATCTCCCATGCTCATGGATCTGTAGAATTAACATAGTAAAAATGGCCATCTTACCAAAAGCAATCTTTAGAGTCAATGTAATTTCTGTCAAGATACCAACACAACTCTTCCCAGACCTTGAAAGAACAATTCTCAACTTCGTATGGAAAAAGAAAAGACCCCAAATAGCTAAGACAATCCTGTGCAATAAAAGATCTTCTGGAAGTTCCTCCAGCTCTGATCTCAAACTGTACTATAGAGCAACAGTAATAAAAACTGTGTGGTACTGACATAGAAACAGACTGGTGTATCAATGAAATTGAATCAAGACACAGAAATGAACACACAGTTACAGACCAGACACTTGATCTTCTACAAAGAAGCCATAACCATATAATAGAAAAAAAGACAGCATCTTCAACAAATGGTGCTGGTCTAACTGGATGCCTACATGTAGAAAAATGCAAACAAATCCATTTTTACAGTTTGCACAAAACTGAAGTCCAAATGGATTAAAGACTTCAACAGAAAACCAGACACACTAAATGTGTTAGAAGAAAAAGTAGGGAAGAGCCTTGAGCTCATTGGTATAGGAGACAACTTCCTAAACTAAACACCAACAGCACAGACTCTAAGAATAACAATTAATAAATGGGAACTCATGAAACTGAAAAGCTCTGTAAGGCAACGGACACTGTTAACAGAACAAAATGACAACACACAGAATGGCAAGAGCTTCACCAACTCTATATCTGACAGAGAGCCAATATCCAAAACATATAGAGAACTCAAGAAATTAAAAACCAACAAACCAAATAATCCAATTAAAAATGGGGGTACACAGCTAAACAGAGAATTCTCAACAAAGGAATATCAAATAACGAAACAGAGAATAGAGAAACACCTAAAGAAATACTCAATGTCCTTAGCCATCAGGGAAATGCAAATAAAACAACTCTGAGATTCCATTTACACCCACCAGAATGGCTAAGATCAAAAACTCAAGTGACAGCACTTGCTGGCAAGGATGTGAAGCAAGGAGAACACTCCTCCATTGCTGCTGGGAGTGCAAACTTGTACAACCACTGTGAAATCAGTCTGGTGCTTTCTCAGAAAATTAGGAATAGTTCTATCTCAAGACCTAGCTATACCACTCTTGGGCCTATCCCAGAAAGATGCTCCATCACACAACAAGGACATTTACTCAACCATGTTCATAGCAGTTTTATTTGTAATGGCCAGAATCTGGGAACAACCTAGATGCCACTCAACCAAAATATGGATAAAGAAACTCTAGTCCATTTACACAATGGTATACTACTCAGCAATTAAACACAAATAAATCTTGAAAATTGCAGGCAAATGGATGGAACTAGAAACAATCATCCTGAGTGAGGTAACCCAAACCCAGAAAAGCACACATGGTATATACTCACCTATAAAGTGGATATAAGCCACATAATGCAGGAAAACCAGACTACAATCTAGACCTAAGGAAGCTGAATAACAAGGAGAACCTGAGGGAGGGTGGTTAATGCTTATTGAGAAGAGCAAACAGAATAGACACCAGAAGTAGTTGAAGAGGGGGAACAGAAAGGGTGCCTATGAAAGAGGTCCTCTGAAAGACTCTACCCATTAGGGGATCAAAGCAAATACTGAGACTCACAGACAAACTTTGGGGAAATACAGGATGACTTAGGGAAGAGTTGGGGGATAGAAGGATTTGAAGGGGACAGGAGCTCCACAAAAAGAACAACAGAGCCAACCAATCTGGTCCCAGAGGAGCCTACACAGTCTGATGATACACCAGCAAAGGACCATGTTTGGAGAGGACCTAGACCTTCTGCTTGGATGTGGCCAAGAGACAGCACAGTCTGCATGTGAGGCCCAGAATATGGGGAGCAGTGTCTGTCTCTGACATGGATTCTGTTGCCCACTCACTGATCACTTCCCCTGGCTGAGGCAGCCATGGTAGCCAACAGAGGAAGAGGATGCAAGCAGGCCTGATGAGGCTTTATAGACTGGAGTCAGATGGTAGGGGAGGAAGGAATCCCCCTTTCCAAGGACTACGTGAAGGGAGAAGGAGGAAGAGGGTGTGAGGATAGGACGTGGAGTAGATGAGGGACAGGGCTACAATCTGGATATAAATCGAATAAATTAAAAATAAACTTTTAAAAAAGAAGGATGAGTAACAGACCTAGCCATGCTGTTCTGACATTGGTGTCACAGCCTGGTGAGCAGTTGAGTCAATTCATAAAAAGGCCACAACAACTCTCTGCCTCTCCGCTTTCGCCACCATGAAATGAAGACACAGAATGCCTTCTCATTTCAGTACTGAGGACTAAGTGCAACTGTACATAAGAAAGAAACTCTACCAACTAGGCAACTTTCTACACATATGACATTACACGCCACTCTGCACTTTTGGGCTGTCACAGTGACAGCCACTATTAACTGACTGTTTTCCCCTCCCTAGACTTTGTGATCCTCTCTGGGGCCCAAGACACCCCAACATACATCATCACCCCAATGTCCCTGATGAGGAAACTGAGGATCCCCCAATCTCACAGGTAGCTGTGGAAATCCAAACTCAGGTATGTCAGATTCCTGCCTACTTAGTCAGTGCCCACATTCTGCTCCATCTCTTTGCTGTAGCCTGAGCCTTAGGGCCTAATATGGAGAGAGTGACCCGAAAAGTCTCCCCTTTGTTGTGAGCTGTTGGCAAACCTTTATGGAAACCATTCCACTTCCTGGAGAAGCAGAAACCTCTTAGTTCACCAGTGACTCTGGACTCTCATTTGTCTGCCAACAGGTCCCCATCTTCTGAAGGCAGTGTTGTCTCTTCTCCTTTCTCCTCTCCGCTCCTCTCTTTTCCCCTCCCAAATCATTGCTTATATTTTCATAAGCATTGTTTCCTTTTTGCCTCTACCA
The DNA here is from genome assembly GCF_964271855.1 of Acomys minous. Classification (NCBI taxonomy): domain Eukaryota; kingdom Metazoa; phylum Chordata; class Mammalia; order Rodentia; family Muridae; genus Acomys; species Acomys minous. The sequence goes on from NC_140496.1 coordinate 81,885,090, forward strand.
CTAGGTGAAAAGTAACCAATTTCATTACTAAGGCTTAAAATGTTTGCCTTTTGAGGAATTAAATATGCATTCAGGCCAAGGGCATAGTCTATGTCCGATAAGTATTTGATTAATAACTTAGCCCCTTGAACTATTTCTAACATTTTCTTTTTAAAAATTCGGAATTCTCCCAGCCCCCTTCAGTTCTTTTTAAATTTTCCTTGGTAGGCACTTCTCAAATTTTCATGTACAAAACTAGTGATCTGAAAAGTGATTGTTATGGATCCTGAACTAGACCAAACTTATGAAGGACAGTGATGACACCTTCTGATTTTGGTGTTTAGTGACACTTGTTACATGTCTATAGGAGTGTGTTTTAAGTTCCCATGACTGTGGCTGCTGTGAAATGCTGACTATAATAATGAATGGGGGAAAGGCAGATGCAAATGCGGCTTTGCGGAGTGAGACATGGCCACTGCAGTTCCTACTCCCTCCTCAGCATGCACATCCACTTAACACTCCAGAACTCATGCGTGCATCACACTACCTGCTAAGCTGTCAAAAACGAAGTGTACTATGCACCCAAAATACATGACATGTTGGCCTTTCAGAATACATCACAGAAGACAAAAATTGTGTTTTGGGGGAGCATTCTGCGGTGTGTGTGTGTGTGTGTGTGTGTGTGTGTGTGTGTGTGTGTGTGTTCTATGAGACCTATGCGTGTGCATATTTGTGTGCTCAATGATTCAGCTACACATTTGGCCAGCTAGCTCCAGGGATCTACCAGGGCTGGGGTTACAAATACAGGCCACTACGCTCAGCTTTTCCTATGTGGGCTCTGAAGCTCTAAAAATCAGGTCTTCACTAAGCATATTGAGCCATCTCCCCAGCCCAAGTTTTCATTTTTCCCTCTGAGTGTTCTTTGCGATGTATTTGATTCCACGAATTCCTTTATATTTACCCTAAATTTTTCAACTTTTTTTTTCATTTTTTAATTTATTATAATTCATTCATGTTACATCCTGCTTGTTATCTCCTCTGTTGTATCTTCCCATTCCCATCCTTCCTCCCTCTTCTGCCCTATTCCCCTCCTCTAGTCCTCTGACAGGGAGGGATCGCCTCCACCACCTGACCATAGCCTACCTCATCTCCTCAGGATAGCCTGCTTCCCTTTCCTCTGTGTGCCCACAAGGCCACCACACCAAGGGAAACTGATCAAATCACAGACACCAGAGTTCATGTCAGAGGCGACTCCCTGCTTCCCACAACTGTAGAGAATGAGCTGTCCATTGGCTGTATCTGAACAGGGGCTCTAGGTTTACGGGGAGCATTGTCCTTGGCAGGAATCAGTTTGTGCAGCCCCACCCCTCACCCAGGTCCAGATCTGCAGGTCTTGATGCTCTCCCTTTGAGGCTGATGAAACCTCCAGGTAACCTCCATCCCCCACCCTCCCGTTCAATTCTAGCCTTTGTGTTTGTGTTCTATTTTAAAAGTTATTTTGAGCATATGCAACGACTGCTATAAATTCTGTTTCAAAGTATCATAAATGTACAGTTGCAAGTGGACTCACATGAACCCCATATGTTTAATATGATAGTAATTGGTTGGGGGGAGGGTCTTTTGGGAAAATGCTGGAAATGAGTTCCATTGTCATTTTAATGCAGTATTGAAAGGTCATCTGGCTTTGCTAGACTTCCCTCTAAGTGATTTAGTAATGGGAGGTGGAGAGACACTGGCAAACAGAGGCGCACTTACTGCCTGTGGAACTGGAAGGCCAGTCCCCTGCTCTAGCTACAAACTCTGAGCTTTTGGTTCTGTAGCCAGAAGCCACTTCCTGTTTTAGAGAGCCAATGGGTTTGGGGTGACATGTAAAAATTCTGTGCATCCTTTTCTGTGGTCCTAGCACTTTGTCATGTAATTAAAAGACTCAATTTTATTTTAATTAATTACACTGTAAGGATTTCAGAAAGACTTCGAGATAAGAGGTAAAATCTTAGTTTCCAAAGTACTGAAAAGGCTCTTCAGATGTTAAATGTGAAGCCAATTAAAACTTCAGAGTGAAAGTACAGCTGCTCAACTGATCATATTTAATTTGGAGTTGAGTTGATCGTCACACAAACTTGATTTAATTTAAGAATCATCTGTATGGAGAATGTCTCTTTTACCCTGCCTTGACCAAATGTTTACTGTTTCCTCAAAGGTATCAGATACACACCGGACTTCAGCACTCTATCATCAGGCCTACCCAACCCAACTGCCTACCTCTGGACAACGCAACCCTACCTCAGAAGCTGAAAGAGGTTGGCTACTCAACCCACATGGTCGGGAAATGGCACTTGGGGTTTTACAGAAAAGAATGCATGCCCACCAAGAGAGGATTTGATACCTTTTTTGGCTCCCTCTTGGGAAGTGGTGACTATTACACACACTACAAATGTGACAGTCCTGGGATGTGTGGCTATGACTTGTATGAAAATGACAATGCAGCTTGGGACTATGACAATGGCATCTATTCAACACAGATGTATACTCAGAGAGTGCAGCAAATCTTAGCTTCCCATGACCCCACAAAACCTATATTTCTATATGTCGCTTACCAAGCTGTGCACTCACCACTGCAGGCCCCCAGCAGGTATTTTGAACACTACAGATCTATTATCAACATCAACAGGAGGAGGTACGCAGCCATGCTCTCCTGCCTGGATGAAGCAATCCACAATGTGACGCTGGCTCTGAAACAGTATGGTTTCTATGACAACAGTATCATCATCTACTCCTCAGATAATGGTGGGCAGCCCACAGCAGGAGGAAGTAACTGGCCTCTGAGAGGCAGCAAAGGAACGTATTGGGAAGGGGGCATCCGAGCAGTTGGCTTTGTGCACAGTCCACTTCTGAAAAACAAGGGAACAGTGTGCAAGGAACTTGTGCACATCACCGACTGGTACCCCACCTTGATTTCGCTGGCAGAAGGACAGATTGATGAAGACATTCAGCTAGACGGATATGATATCTGGGAGACCATAAGCGAAGGTCTTCGTTCACCTCGAGTGGATATTTTGCACAACATTGACCCCATTTATACCAAGGCGAAAAATGGCTCCTGGGCAGCAGGCTACGGAATCTGGAACACCGCGATCCAGTCAGCCATCCGCGTGCAACACTGGAAGCTCCTCACAGGAAATCCTGGCTACAGTGATTGGGTCCCCCCTCAGGCTTTCAGCAATCTGGGCCCAAACCGGTGGCACAATGAGAGGATTACTTTGTCAACTGGCAAGAGTATCTGGCTTTTCAACATCACAGCCGATCCATACGAGAGGGTGGACTTATCAGGCAGATATCCAGGCATCGTGAAGAAGCTGCTGAGGAGACTCTCGCAGTTCAACAAGACTGCAGTGCCTGTCAGGTATCCCCCAAAGGATCCCAGAAGCAACCCTCGGCTCAACGGAGGAGTCTGGGGTCCATGGTATAAGGAGGAAAACAAAAAAAAGAAGACAAACAAAAAAACTAAGGCTGAGAAAAGGCAGAAGAAAAATAAGGCTAGGACAAGGAAACCGCTGACAGCATGCTTCTCAACAAAGTGCCACCCAAGAGTTACCGCGAGCTAAATACAAGACTTTCTGCCTTGGTTAAACTTAAAGCACCATTTGTAGGCAATTGAGAGAATTTGGCTCGGAAATACCCCGGCCAGCCCCCTGGGGCTTGTTTTCCCGAAATTGTTCCCTGCCAGAGGCTTCTGGCACCTGGCTGCCACGTGGACAAAACCACCCTCCTGGGTGCCAAAGGCGATGTTTCTACAGGCCACACAAGGAGGAGAATGCAGTTTTTTATGTCTCTAGTCTGTGTAAACAGTGGTGAATCATGAGTCAGTTGACCAAACAGAATGCTTTGAATCCCTTGAATCAGGAGAGGAACTGTGACCTGAAGTGGATTTGAGCGCAGGGTAATTACAAAGTAACAAGGTTAAACAATGGCTTTTGATACAGTCGAAGGCTGTGTGGCTTCAAAGACCTAAAAATAATATTTCTAAATGAAAATGTTTATGTTTTCTATGCAACTTGGTCGTTTCTCTGAGAAAAAAGGCTGCTTCTCCTACGTGGACAGCTTACACCTCACCCCATCCTGCTTAAAGGACTGGTACATAATATCTGAACATTGCCAGAAATGAATGTAACTACACCCCAAACACTTTGATAGAGCAACATTTTCAACATAAAGTGCCTAATTTATTTTTCAAAAAAGTTACACAAGTGATTTTAATTATTTTATTTTTAGTTTCTATGTAGGAATTTTATTTCAATTCTTTAAAGTTACTAAGCACTGTAATACCATAAATTACTGTAATGTTATGTATATTTATAAAATATAAAAGGAAGCTCATTCAGAAAAACATACAGCCATCATTTTTTCACCTATTTGAATGTAAAAAAAACGAATATATTTTACAATTTTGTAAATTTGTTGTTATACAGAGATGATTTGACTTTATTGTTACCAACATAAACTATTTATATATTAATTATTAAAGTGATTTATTTTATGGCACTAGTGTGGCTTTTCTGATTTAATTTTTAGACTTCCAGAAACAATCATATTATTCATTTTGACAAATAACTGTCTTTTTAGCATTTTTAGCTGGCCAGGATGGCCTTGAGATGGTGTATACTAGCTTGCCCGGCAGTAGGCAAAAATCTTTGCAAATAGACATTTGAAAGGATGGTGTACTAATGCAGTCATAAAGATTTTGTAAATGAAGAGATTACCCGCCCCCACGTGGCTAAGTGCATTGAGAACAGTGTTGTTATTGATAAATAATATTTATAATGGCCCTCCTCTGTAAGACTCCAGGACAGAATCTCACTTTCCAGGAGACCCCAAATGAGATATGGAGACTGGCTCTGCAAAAGCAAGAGGTTTATTGGTCCAGCACACTGAGGCCAACCTTCACCCTGAGGAGAGGCGGCCCCCAGCAACAGTTTTACAGAGTTTATATACCTTTACCAGCAGGCAGACTTAAGCAATAGCGATCAAACGGTTTGTCATTTAAACCTATTGGCTATCCTAAATCAGGTGATGCCAACCATTGAACTGATTGGCTAACTCAAAACAGGTGATGCCTCTGTGTATTTTGGGCTTCAGACTTTGCACCTTAGTGGCTGGTTGGACACCCATTTTTAACTATTTTCTAGGTAGAGAGGAACAACTGTGATAGCATCCAGCAACGGAATTTTACAGACTTTGGTCTGCTTAGTCTAAAACGGGGGGGGGGGGGGGGGGGCGGGGGGGGGTTGGGGCTGGGGAGGCGTTAGGCCTCGCCTGGTTTCTTCACCTCTTACATATAGTGCAGGATAGGACAAAAACACAGAAATGGAAGACACAGATTATCTGGAGCCTAGTTAAAAATCTACCACAGAGCATAAGAGGATTAAAGAATGATTATCTATAATGAAGCTAATCACAGGGACACAGAGCAGCAACTGTTCCTGGCAATCATGGAGCTTTCTTTGACATGCTCTCTCTTAACACAGAAGCCATGAAGCCACACCTGGAGAGCCAAAGACAGCAGGGACTGTAGCCTATTAACTAAGAACCAAGATAAGACAAGAAGTGATGGAGGAGATGGGCAGGGCCTGCACCATTTACAATGCAAATGTGAGAAAACAAAATCAGAGGCTGCCCTTTAAGGTTCTGCAAACCTGGGGAGGCGTCTGCAAGCTAGCTCTGAAACTACACTAAGATGGGCATGATGAGTGAAAAAATGCTTAGTTTTATTATTGTGTTTTTAAAGAGTAACGTCCTTAAGGGGATAATGTCAGTACATGCCTTTCTTCGTGGAATGGAAAATGATGTGTAAAGGAAGAGGTAGGTAGATTGCTGCTAGTTCAAGACCAGCGTAGTCTACAGACCAAGGCTACATAGAGATACCTTGTCTCGAAAAATGACCAAAACCTGACTCGAAAATCCGAAAACAAAAACAAAAAAGAAAAGAAAAAGAAAGAAAGAAATGCTTGGTTAGTCCAGGCATGTTAGTGCACACCACCTTTAGTCCTAGCTCTTGGGAAGCAGAGAGATCTCCATGAGTTCAAACCCTGCCTAGTCTGTAGAGTCATTTTCAAGCCAGACAGGACTCCATTGACTATGGAAGAAAAAAACCCAAAAACCAAAAAAACCTCAATTAAAGGTATCATTTTAATGTGGCCTTTTCCAAAGCCTACTTGGTGTTATACTTACAAAGATGGAAACTTCTCCACAGCCTTTTTCCATTTGTTTTATCATAAAATTCTTTTTTATAATTCATTTTTGTTGGACTGGGATTTTGGCATACTGTAAAAGTGCTACTATCAGCATAGAATCTTGCCACATAAACTTCTGTATGTTCCTAGTAAACCAAAGTAGGGGAGGGGAGGACCAGGGACCACAATCTTAAACTAAGATTGTGAATTGTAGCCCACACTGGAGCCTAGTAAGTGTTACATATTGTGGTGGGATTATTGGTTCTCTATAAATAACTGTAAATGCTTTTAAAAAAATGTTGCATAGAAGACATACATTTCCTGCCAGGAAATGTCTCTAGAATTATCCCTATTTTGAAAGTGGTTTTTTTTTTTTTGTTTTTTGGGTTTTTTTTTTTTGACAGTTTCATACACGTGCCATTGTCTTTTCTTCCCCCACCCACTCCACAGAACTCCTTCTTTTCCCAAAAGGTCTCCCTCCTGCTTCCTTGATCATAGTTTAGAGAACTACCGCCCTTTGCTCCTGGTCCTGGGTGGGCTGTTGAGAAAAGACACAGTGTCTCACTCTTTGGAAACTAAAAGGAATGAAGAAAAATGTTTCCCAAATGCTCTCAAAGATCATTGTGCGTTCCCCAGATGGTCTGGAAAGGAAACATTAGGCAGGGCTGTTTCTAACCAACTCCAACACTGTGCCCCATTGGTGATTTCCTTGCCACTTCTAAGTCAGGTCGTCAGGATGCATTTCTCTGCGGCATATGTTTCTCTGGAGTATAAACTCTGTCATTTGGTATTTCTGATTCTTTACTGAGGGTGACCAGAGAAGTCCACTGGCTTTGTCAGAAAAGACTTTGTGGAGGTGGCTATTTGGACAAGGTGAGAATGGAGGTTAAAAATGGTTTCTTCAAATAAAAAAAAAAAGAAAAAGAAACAGTAACAAAACAGGTTTGTGGAAAGTACCTTACAGTCTGTAGAATTATCTTGCTCTTATCTGACTAGCCTACTGCAAAACCTCATATCATTTGTATGTATATGCCTTTTCTCACTTTTCTAAAAATTGATGAATATTATAATTTCCTTGATCAATGGCCCATTAAAAATCTTAACAGGAAATCTGTGTTACTGAGTTGAATAATTACATAGTTAATATATTTTAAATTTAATTTGCCTTTAGGATCTACTATTTTTATTTGTAATACTCATAAGCATGCAAATTGTGAGTTGGCAGCAGTTGACAGGAAGAAGTTGCCTAACCCAGAAAACAAATACACATATGATAAGCCAGTCCATCTTTTGTCTCTTAAGAGGAAAACACATCACAAAATTCATCCATTTAACAGCTCATTACAATGTTTTACTCTTATACAGGTTACTTTTTAGCCAAGTGAAGCTGGTACTCAATTTAAAAAACAAGCCATGAGGACGAGTTAGTTAGGCACAGAACAGAGAAAGGAAAGAGTATACAGAGTACAGAAAGAACTGATTTAATAGCGTGGTTATTCACCCATTGGCTGAGCATTTGTTAATGACATATGCAAGGATATGGTGACAAGCAACAATGGGCAGGATCCAAGTTTCTATGCTTCTTCCATCCTCCCCGATGTAGCCACAACAGCTGGATAAGACTGCTATCCCCTCCCGCCAACACTACCCTTTTTTTTCCTCTTGCTTTTTCTCAGCGGCATTTCACACAGGTTGTGATACTATTTTACATAAGCTGATGTATTCCTTGTTGCCTGATTCCTCACCTTGGAGTGTAAGCTTCTTTAAAAAGTGATTAATATCTGTTCATCTATGTCTATATTGCCACTATATAAAACCATAACCCAAACAAAGTGCTTTCAATAAAGATTTGTATGAATACAGAAAATCATACATTCTTCTATCCATCTACAATTGAGTATATTTTCCTTTTAGTTTCTTGCATGAGGATATCATACTTTAAAAACAGAACTAATCATTTTTTCCTCTCAAGACCAGGTGTGGTGGTGCACACCTTTAATCCCAGCACTCAGGAGGCAGAGACAGAAGTTCAAGGCCAGCCTGGTCTACAAAGCAAGTCCAGGACAGCAAGGCTAACATGGGGAGACCCAGTCTCAGGAAAAAAAAAAAACAAAAACCAGATAGTTTCTTTCTATGTAGCTCTGGTTGTCCTGGAACATGCTATGTAGGACCAGACTATCCTTGAACTCAGTGAGATCCTCCTGCCTCTGCATCCCAAGTGCTGGGAGTGAAGGAGTTCACCACGACCATGCCCAGATTTCCCTTTTGTTTTTAAACAAGGTCTTATGAGGCCCAGGATGCACTAAACTAAACTATAGGAGGATGATTGTCTCGGTTGCAATCTGTTGTTGTGACGAGACATGTGACCAAGGGAATCACACACGTGAAAGCACTAATTGGGGCTCTGTTTACAACTTTAAAAGGTCAGTCGATGACCATTATGATGCAGAACACAGCAGCAGGCAGGTAGGCGTGGTAGCCAAAGCCTTGTATTATTTCTCCAACTTGGAGGCAGAGAGAGACTATGGGCCTGGAATAAGCTTTTAAACCTCAAAGCCCCTTCCCAGTAACAGTCCCCTTCTAAAAAGGCCACACACCTGAATCTTTCATTAACAACCCACCAACTAGGACCCAAGCATTAAAAGATCTGAGCTGATGGAATGGGAATCTTTCTTATTCACATCGCCATAATGATCTTGAACTTCTGCTCATCCTGCCTCTACCTTCCAAGTGCTGAGATTACAGACGTGTGTCACCATGACACACATTTAGAATTAATTATCTTTAATATCATTCCTCATACTAACAGAAATCACATAAAGCATAGAAGTTTCTAGCACCATACAAGCTTATCACTGGAACACAGTGCTACAGTAAAAGCTCAGCAAAGATTAAAATGGAGAACAAACTTTATATCACCCTTATTTTCTCCCTACACAGAACACTGCCTTTTTAACACAGCTTTGAGTATTACGGAGTGCACTGGTGTAAAAGTAATTTTTGGAAAAGAAATAAAGGGGCTGAAATTGTGAATGATTCTTTGTACCATTTTGGGAAAGGAAAAAAAAACAAACACAGAATTATAAGATAAACTTTTGTCGTCCATGGAAATATGGAAGCTAAACGGATTATGGTTCAAATCGTGGTGTTTTGTTACAAAGCTTTCTGGATTGACAGACTTAGGATTCTGCTTCTAGAACAGTTGTGCTGTCTTACTCATCCTGCTGTCTGGGCATCTGAATAAATTGATTCATTAACTGGATACAAATGTTAATTAAAGGATGATGTCAAGACGTTCTCTCTTGGAGTTAAACAAATTAGACCACACTTACCCAAGTCCTGACTGAACTTTCCTGATTTAAAATTTCCTTTCTCTCAAATTTGCCACAATCCTGTTAGTCTCTGTCAACTGCAAAGGTAATTGCAGGGAACAATAAACCCCATGTTGAAATGTAATAAGAAAATAACAAAGGCTTGTTAGAGAGGTCCTGACCATTCACTACCTGCCAATTTTTTTTCAACTGACAATTAAGTAAAAATGCTATTTCATGAATCAAAAAGTAAAATTTGTCTTCTAGATAAAGATCTGAACCCAAGCATCAGTGTGATTATGTGATAAGACTCCTCCTAGGATCAATGCTTTCAGATTTAAAGCACAGAATTTGCACTGAGAACTGACTGAGGAGTACCATCAACTGATATCTAAATTCTAAACAACTGGGACAATCTAATGAGCAAGTGTTAGTGTCTGTGCCTGCTGAAGGTGTCCCAGAACGAACTGTCTGTCCATCCACTGACTAGGAGAAACACACAAATTAGTTATATGTGCACAGTAGTACTCACAAAACGAAGTTATACCAGGCAACGTGGTGCAGATCCCCCTGTTCCCTTTTCTGCAGGGGAAAGAGGAGGAGTGAAGAGAGTTTGGGAGAGAGAGGTAAATGGTGTATGGCAGAATCAGTGGGTTTGGATATTCTTTGGAGGACAGTCTACTGTGTCCACACAACAAGAATAGCAAATATCTCTCCTAGAAAGGCTGGAATAAAGAGGACGAAAGTAGAAAAAAGTATTGTGGCAACTGTCAGTAAAAGTGTGTATGCAAGAGCTCATTCTAAGGTTTAGCAGGTTGTATTGACGTTTTTTATTAGTATTTAAATAAATATATATATTTTTTAAAGAAAAAGATAACATGGATTTGAGAGGGAGTTGGGGAACATAGGAATTAGAAGAAAAAGTGACAAATGATGTAAATACATATATATAATTTTATATATTTATACAAACATACATAACTTACATATTAAACATATACATATAGCTTTTAAAGTAACTTTTAAAAGACTTCAGTCTTACCTCTTGAGATAAGAACTCAACTAATGAAAACCCATGGTAGGGACCACAAATAATTGTTCCTCCTTGACAGACCAATAATTTAGCAAACAAGTAGGTATCACAGTAAAGCTTCCTACATCTTGTGCTCTAAACTCCTTTCACCTAAAACTATCACCACATGAGGTCATTGTACTGAAAATGACAGTCAATAGGATTCTTTACATGCTTAGAAAAAAATCCTTGAAACTACTTCCCACCGACCCACCATCTCTCTGCCACCAAACATCCAGAGGGTCCCCTCAAGGAGAAATAGCATAACCTATCAGTCATGGACACTCACTGTGTCTAGTCCTGGCACCTGTTCTCTGTTTTTAGCATTTCCTAATAGGAACAGTCCTGTCTAACATCCATACAGAAGGAAAGGTAAGCATACCGCCTTTCATTATTTTTGCTGTGCATTTATATTTAATAGCAGAACAATGCTATCAGTCATTTTTCTTTTCTCCAAGTTTTACAGAAAGCCACCATTACCATAGAATTCCAGATATTAAATTCACAGCTGCCAAGGTGTCCTGCTGCCTCCCAGCTAGCTGCAGGGCAGTGGGGACTAAGCGATGAGTGGGATGAAGAGGATCCAGGCTTACCTACACCTTCCCTTATGCTGGGTAGTTCCTGGCATGCATGCTGACCTCAAGCTACATCTCCTAATCAATTGCTGTTCCAGACACAACAGCTCTGGGTGGTCACCTGTCCCAAATTTTATGTTTAATAAAAAAGATATAAGGTATAAGGCAATAAGATAATAAGATACCAGATAATAAAGGTACCAGGTGGGAGATATTACGTTGTAGAGGGTTTTAATCAAAAGAGCATAGAGGGGAGAAGGAAAGGGAGGAGGGGTACCCCAGAGAGAGAGAGAGAGAGAGAGAGAGAGAGAGAGAGAGAGAGAGAGAGAGAGAGGAGAGGAGAGAGAAAGTGGGAGAGAGAGAGAGTAAAGGAAGTAGAGAGAGAAGAGAGGGGAGGAGAGAGAGAGAGAGACCATGTGGAGGCTTTGTCATTTTATATGGCCCTGGGCAGGGCCACGCCCCTGTGGCAGGTAAGCAATGACATCACACGTAGGCAGGCTGAAGCTGAACTCTAACACCAATACTCCCACTAAAGAAATGAGTAAGGAGGAAAAACGGAGAAGGGAGACTGGATTAGTGTGTGGGAAGGGGAGCAGAAAGGCAGATGGACTGACCCCAAGATCATCTTTGAGGTACTGACACGAACTTTAGGTTTAAATAAAGGAAGAATGGGAGCAGGGTGTAAAAGGTATGCATGACTAAGCAGTCCTGGTTAGGAGTAGAGTCTCCTTAACTATTGTTTCAATTCTGGTTCTATGAGGTAGTTCAAAGAAGTCCCTTGCTTGAGGGAACCAGCCAGTTCACATGAGATGATTACTCCCACTCCAGGGTACAGCCTCACCCTCTTTTATGATCACCCTCGTGCACTGATGTTCTATTTGACAAGACCTTGTTCTCCCTGGAATCCTAGGTGACTGCAGGTTAGGACAAATGATACGGACCTTAAGCTGTCTTTTAGGGGTCTGCCATAGGACATAGCAATACACTACTGGTAAGATGCTTAAGTTACTCTTATCATTATGCCTGCAGTCTTAAAAGGAAATAAGAAAGACTAGGTATTACTGGCCTTTGGACAAATACTCTTTCCATGATTCACATGGCTACCTGCAGATGAAATGCCAAGACTGGTTCTTTTGTTTACCCTGCCGGTCAGGGCACTCTCTTACTACCTAATGTACAAATATGATCCACGTTTGCCTTTCATGGACTCTAGACAACCTTCAGGTCCTATGTCTTTTCCTGCCATGAAAGCAGGTGCATAGAACCAGTGTGTACAGTTATCAGCATTTGATTCCTCCTCCCTGAGGCTACCTAGCATAAAGAGATGGATTCTATGGTTCACAGAACACCTAGTGGCCACAGCTGTGCCCCAGCTAGGAGAACAAACTCTCTACCCACAAGTAAGATCCAGCTCCCTTTATATCTGGAGCAGTTTAGCAGTTGGAACCCCCAAAGCCTTTCTTAGGTTTGGGGGACTAATTCATTTTCTCCTCCTGCCCAGAAATGAAAGCAGTGAACACAGCAATTTCTACTATTTGAAGCTTACCCTAATCTCATTTTTGGAATGTCTCACTCTTCTAAAATTATTTCTCTTTAGAAAGCCCGTGTTTGGAAATTCCCAGGTCATCTCTTCCTTTCCCATTATCCTCAGACGAAGACAGCACTTTCTCTGCCCTCCTCAAAATGTCTGCTGCTGGTCCTGTTAGCATCCCTCAAATCCTGCTAGTCAAAAGTGGGGCTCTCCTGCATTTCTTCTAGACAATCATGTTTCAAAATCCAACCCTGGTGGCACAGAGCTAGTATCCCAGCACTTAGGAAGCTAAGATATGGGTTCAAGACAACCTGGGCTAGAGAAAAAAAAAAGATGAAGGGAAGAAAGAAGTCAGGATGGAAGAATGGAGGAAAATAGGGCAAGGAAAAAAATAGTAGAGGGAAGGCAATCATATTTCAAACTAGATGCTTTCCCTTTCAGCAAAATGGATGAGTTTTTGATGTAGAAAAAACTTGAAGTAATAAGGGAATTTAGGTAAGGTGCCTCTGCCTCCAAGGTACCCAAAGATACGTAGTGCACTACCCAGACTCATTAGGAATAAGTAAAGTTTATCATGTTCTGTAAATGTTGATCAGAAATGATCAGCTATTCAGCTTCATTCCTATAATGAGGGAGATTGCCCTGACTTACAATGCACATTAAGGCTCATCTCCCTATCAGAGAACGTGCCTCTTCCAGGCAGCTCAGGGGGCAGCACAGTCATCTCAAGCCCTGGCCCATCTTAACCTTTCTTTTGTTAAGAAAAGCATAATAAACCACATTTAGGAAGATGGCCTTGGGTGATAACTATTGGAAAAGAACAACACTCATGGGCTAAAGAAATAATCCTGGCCACATCTTTGCTGTGGAAGTCTTCCATCTGCCTAAGCATTCAGACTTGCAGTTTCCTGTCTCTGTTTAAGTTGTTCAACCTGTATCCTGAGGCAAGGACCTGAAAGAGGTTTAAGAATGGCGGAGGGTCCTGGAAACCTACAAGAAGAACATTACGACGGGCAGATCTGGGTCCTGGGGTCCTGCTCAAACTATGGCACCAGCCAAGGACAATATAGGCAGTAAACTTCGAACCCCTACCCAGACCTACCTGATGGACAGGACATTCTTCACTGTTGAGTGGAGAGTGAGGTCTGACTTTCACACGTACTCTGCTGCCCCATATTTGACCATGTCCCCTGGATGGGGAGGCCTGGTGGCACTCAGAGGAAGGATAGCAGGCTACCAAGAAGAGACTCAATACTCTATGAGCATATATAGGGGGAAGAGGTCCCCCTCAGTCACAGACATAGGAGACAGGAGTAGGGGGGAAGCAGGAGGGAGGAAGGAATGGGAGGATACAAGGGATGGGCTAACAATTGAGATGTAATATGAATAAATTAATAAAATATTTTAAAAAAAGAATGACAGTATAGGTAGAATGCATAAGCATAAGGTCTATATAGGTTAGTAAAGTTTTGTTTGGGGCCAGTTCCTCTTTGGGCTTTAGCCAGAACTGGATACATGCTATAATTAAAGAGCTTTTTTCCTTATATTTCCTGCGTGTGGACTGAATTCTCACTGGGAGTCGGGACAGATTTCTCTGCTTCAGTTTCACTTCTTCCTGTTACCTTGAGAACTGAGTCTTCTAGAACACAAATCAGCATCAGCTCAGCATTGTAGTGATGACTAGTCACATGTTTGAAGCTCATTCAAGGGTCAAGGGTCACTACTGGATAGGGAATTCTGCGATCATGAGCATGTAGCTTAATAAAAGAAAACACATCTGCTGCCTTCCATCGCTGCCCTTTGTCCCTGTTCTCCATTTACTTGAATTAATGCAACCAAAAATTATTCTATATGTACTCAACTTCACTTGCATGGCCAAAAGTTTCAGATGAAATGGTTGTATTTTTTTTTGAAGTGGTTGCATTAACTTGGATTTTTTTTTATTAAGCTGAACATTTAGACATAAAATCCTTCTTTTTTTATTTTATTTTATTAATTTGTTCATATTACATCTCAATGATTATCCCCTCCCTTGTATCCTCCCATTCTTCCCTCCCTCCCATTTTCCCCTTACTCCCCTCCCCTATGACTGTTCCTGAGGGGGATTACCTCCCCCTCTATATGTTCATAGGGTATCAAGTCTCTTCTTGGTAACCTGCTGTCCTTCCTCTGAGTGCCACCACGTCTCCCCATTCAGGGGAAGTTAAGTTGGATTTTTACCAGTCCTTTTAGATGTTCAAAATAATCATTAATATTTGAGTGTCTTTCTATTGGAAATGCCCCATAGAAGTGCATGGCTGGAATGCTAAGGTTTCCATGTGTATTTTTTGATGGTTAATGGCTCTGAGTTCATTTTTTATGAATTTATTGCTTATTTAATGTATCTTTCATAAAGATACATTTTGCTTCAGCCAGGGGTGAGAGTGGGGGAGGGGGGCTTCGTGTGTGTGTGTGTGTGTGTGTGTGTGTGTGTGTGTGTGTGTGTGTGTGTGTGTGTGTGTATGTCTAGATCTATCCTTTTCTTCTATCACTCTCCATCCAGAATTATTTTCCAATTGGCTAGACTGAGTTCTGGGAACCCACTTTGCACTGCACCCCACCACCACCGGAACTGAGGTTACAGATGTGTGTCACCATTCCCAGGTTTATCTGAGTCCTGAAGATCCAAACTCAGATCCTCAAGCTTCCATGGCATACACTGGACTGGCTGCATCATCTTGGGTTCTCTATTGCAAGCCTTTGAAATACAAATGAATTTTCTCAGAAAGGCAAGTTAGCAAGAAACCCAGACTGACAGCCATTTGGCTCTGAGGGGGGCGGGGGGTGGGGGAGGGAAATGTTTATTATCCTTTCCAAAACGTGTTCCTTTACCCAGGTGCCAGTGACATTTTCTCAGAAGGTTCTAACTATTTTGAAACACAAAAATATTTGCTTCTTAACACTGATCAGTAGCTGTCTGTGGGTGGAGGTTGGGATAGAAATTGACCACAAATAGGTGTAAGGAAAACTTTTGGGATAAAAGGACTACTTTATTACTGAGCCATAAGGATGACTGTACAACTGCATAGGTAATGTGCTAAAAATTCTCAACCTCTATGCTTACAAAGAGCAAATTATACAGTATACAAGGGATTAAATGAAAGCTGCCACTTCGGAAAATTGTTTTTGATTAACATTTCACAAAACATTAGTTCCCTAAATACATAACAAGCTCCTACAAATCAATATGAGACATTTAAAATTCTTTATGAAAGATACATTAAATAAGTAATAAATTCATAAAAATGAGCTCAGAGCCATTAACCATCAAAAAATACACACGAAAGCCCTAGCACTCCAGCCATGCACTTCTATGGGGTATTTGCAATAAAAAAGACACTCAAATATTAATGATTATGTTGAACATCTGAAAGGACTGGTAGAAATCCAAGTTAATGCAACCACTTCAAAAAATATATATAACCACTTCATCTGAAACTTTTGGCCATGCAAGTGAGGTTGAGTACATATAGAATACTTTTTATGTTGCATTAATTCAAGTTGATCATGTATGCCACTATAACCCAAAACCTGTACTTTTACGTATATACCTGCAAAAAACATATTTTATATATTTACCGAAATTTGCATAAAGGTATACAAATTCATAATTCAACAGCATTCTTAGTAGCTCAGTACTAGAAAGTTCTCCAGATATCCACCATTGGGGAGCAAGTGTAATATACTCATACACTGGAATAAGGAAGAAGTGATAGGTGGTTATTAAAGGATCACAGTTGGGGCTTCTGGGATGTGGTTGTTTGAATAGTAATGGTCCCCATAGGCATAAATGCTTGAGTTTGGTCCCCAGTAGATGGAACTGTCTGGAAAAGATTAGCAATTGTGTCCCTGTTGGAAGAGGTGTGTCACTGCGGTGGGCTTTGAAGTTTCAAAATTCCACACCATTCCCAGCTCTCTCTCTTCCCTCTTCCTCCTCCTCCTTCTCCTCCTCCTCCTCTTCTTCTTCTTCTTCTTCTTCTTCTTCTTCTTCTTCTTCTTCTCTCTCTCTCTCTCTCTCTCTCTCTCTCTCTCTCTCTCTCTCTCTCTCTCTCTCTCTCTCTCCTTCTTCCCTCCCTTCTACTTGAATATAAAATGTAAACTCTCAGCTACTGCACCATTACCACGTCTGTCTGCTTGCCACCATTCTTCCTGCTGTGATGGTCATGGACTTACTCCCTGAACTGTAAGCCTCAATAAGCTCTTCCTCTGCAAGTTGCCTTGACCATAGTATCACTTCATAGCAATTAAAAAGTAACTAAGATATGAAGTTTTGTCAGTGTTTTCATCTAAGAGCCATTTATGGAAGTACAGTTATGTTTCTATGTTTCATTGATCCACATGCCAATGATTATGTAAATCCCTGTGCTTGTATTACACTTCTCTCTCACACCACCTTTGCAGTCTCCTAGATATATATCAGCATGGCTACTCTGTGCTTATCTCATTAAATAGAATTTCTTCTCCAAGATTATATATAAACTCCAGCAAACAAACAAATAAAAAACAAAGTGCAGTTAGTAGAGTGTCTTGCACACTATTGTATTCAACTAGCACAAACCATAGAATTGTGAAAAGCAGATTCTCCACTGAGCCACCTCCCTGTTCCTATTATACCTTGAGTAATTCAAGTCCATTCATTTACAGTTACATCACAAAAGTGAGACAATATAATTAAGATCATACGACTAACATAAATACAATTAATCAGATTCTCAAGTGTAATAAAGTCTGCGTGTATGTTTAATTCACAATTGAGTCATGTCCAATAGTCACAGCCCAAACCCAATTCCAATAAAACTTTTAGATATATCTTAAAATTTAAAAAAAAATTGTCCTGCCTGTATATTCTCTTGTTATATGGTAGTCTACTGAGAATGTGTAATTACTCTTGAATACTTGATTACTCTAATTTTTACTGTGACTATCTTCTATCTTCTTAGATTAGTCCACACTATCACTTTTTTCTTCTTACACTGACTCTTTTCTCTTTCCCATTTTTCTTCACCCCCTATAGCAATTATGATCAATTTACTAACTCCACAAACTGAAGAAACTTGTTTATTTAAACACATTGGAATCTATGCACCTTTTTTCTGTTTCATTAATTTTTATCTTAGCATACAGAGTAATCTTATTTCTGGCATTTTATATGTATTTTGTTCTTATTTGCCCTTGGGCCTCACTCTATCCTGTAACCCCTAATATTCAAAAACTAGTATCTTTACCTTTAGCTGAAGATATTAAAGAGATCCAAGAATAGCAAAAGGCTTAATTAACTACTATGAAATTCATAATTATCTTAGGATGTTTAGCTGTAGCTGTGCTGGTGTGAGTTATAATATCACAACCTCATGTCATGCTGCATTTCCTACTGTAAAAAGGACATACTGGTGGGTTATGCATTTTTAAAAGAATGCATATTTACCCTGGAATGAGACAACAGCTAAGCCTATGCTTTTCGGATTATGAATTGTTCATATGTACAAATATTATTTTCTGTTTGCCCAAACTATCCCTATTTTATAACTCATAATCATTTTTGTTTGTCTCTAATTTATTTATTTATTTAGGTTTTTTGAAACAGATCTTTTTGTAGCCTTGGCTGCCCTGGAAATAACTCTATAGATCAGGCTAGCCTTGAATTCACAGAGCTCTGCCTGCCTCTGCCTCCTAAGTGTTGGAATTAAAGGCATGTGACACCACTGCCTGGCCTATTTATGTTTAATAAGCTTAAATATAAAAAATATTTACAAATAAATAAAAACATCAGACAGAAAAATTAGCTAGGCCCAACATCTACATAACTTAAGGAACTTACAAACACCTAGAACTGGCATTTGAAACAGAAGGTATGAAGCTTCATATTAAATTTATGCTTTCAATATTAAATAAATCTAATGCACTTATTTGCCATAACCCCCCAAAGCATGACAGAATTAGTATTTGAATAACAATTACTTATCAATTATTAATTACAATCATTTTTGTAAGTAAAATTTACATAAATTTTAATTTAAAAGCTGGTGATTAAGAACATGGAGAAGGACCACACAAGCCTGATGACAAAAGTTGGGTCTCCAGAAGCCACAGAAAGGTAGAAAAAGAGAAGCCTACATAAAGGTGAAAGGGGCAAACAGGCTCCTCAATTATCTTCTGACCTCATGGCATCATGGCATATACACATCAGGCATGCCTATGAACACATAATACTAAATAACAAATTAATAACTTAAAAACTGGTGAACACAAAGATAGATGACTACTCTCAATATCACTGTATTAACCCATTAAAACAAGAAACATTTCAATTATAGTCTACTAACTTTCAGGCATTGGTGTATTTGCTAATTTACACTGCGTTATGAAAGACTTTTTGTGTCATGTGGTTTGAATTATCCTTAAGTACTGAAGAAACAGTAGCTATTTTGTGAGTTACGTAATTTCACCTCCAAATTTAGTTTTAGAAGCAAACTTCTAATTAACATACTATGAACCTCCTCCTCGCTCAAAATATATTCTGACCACTTTCCCACCATAAATTATTCTATTCCCTTTACAATTCACAAGTATATCTTGCCTTTTATTAACGTGAAAATATTCTTTTTTTTGTTGCAAGATATTTGATCACATTGTGAGCCCTGATATTGTATACTGAAAAAACTTGGTCTTAGTTTTGATATGACTCAGCCCTAGCACACACCTTTAACTCAAGAGCTTTTTGTAAACAGGATTAAATAAAGTCAAGCATAATTCACGAGTCGGAGAAGTCACCCAGTTGACAGGAAGTGAACATAGGGAAAAAATAGAGAGTGGAAGTAAGTCTGGAGGATGGATAGAGAGATGCACAGGAAGTAGAAAAGAGAGGCTTCAGTGTCAAGGGTTTTTTTGTTTGTTTTTGTTGTTGTTGTTGTTGTTGTTGTTGTTGTTTGTTTTTTTAAAGATGAAATAGTCAAGGATTTTACTAAAAAAAAAATAGAATCTTCACATCCTGAGGGGCCACAACCATAGACTAGTGGTGTCCTTTCTCCCTCCCTCTCTCCCACCATTCATTCCTTCTTCTTTTTTTTTTTAAACACTTTTCTTAAGAGTCTGGCATGGGCTTTGAGAGCAACTAAAACTGCCAATTGATTAAACATGCAAAATATAAAGACCAAGAGGCTTCCTTGAGCAGCAGAAGACCGCCATCCCTGGCGGCACCGTGGAAAATTCTGGAAGAACGTTGTCTGCTCTACAAGAGTCCAGAAGATTATCAAGAGCATGTCCCATGGAAGTCTTCACTTACCAGGAAAGTGGGACAGAGGGGAGGACATCCTATTGGGACTCTAGGTGAGAGAAGCATGGGAGAATGGCAAAATAGAAGGATCCAGTGGGTCCTAGAAACCTACAAGAAGAACATTATGATGGGCAGATCTGGGCCCAGGGGTCCTGCTCAAACTATGGCACCAGCCAAGGACAATACATGCAGTAAACTTCGAACCCTTACCCAGATCTAGCCAATGGATAGGACACTCTTCACAGTTGAATGGAGAGTGGGGTCTGACTTTCACAGGAACTCTGGTGCCCCATATTTGACCAGTGCCAAGGGTTTTAAAGACATTGTGGAGAAGGAGCTTTTTCCTTCTGGGACATTGGCTGAATAGGAAGGTCTGTTGGGTGTTTTCTCTGCCTTTCTCAGCTGGTGGGCTTTCACCCCAGCTTCTGGCTCCTCTGGTTTCATTGTAGAATGTTAGTAAAGTTAATCTGCTCCATAATTGATTTGCCCTTTGCAGAGTTCTCTTTGACATTTATCTCACTGTGAGCAGTGGTCGCCAGTCTGTATATCTCGTCAGTCAGCTGATTTGGAAGTTGTACATACTCAATAATCATGGCCACACTTATCCTAGACTTTCCCTGCACTTTCCTGCCTCTCCTCTTACACTAAAACATGTGAACTATATTATTTGCTTGCTGCTTTTAGATTTTGGAACCTGAGATAATTTGGAAATGTGGATTTTCGACTATTGCTCAACATTGTTTCATTCTTGAAAGTGCACTGATAATTGGGCAGCTACGCTTTCTTTAATGTTTCTTTGGAGAACCTTGGTGTATCCTTCAAGATATGAACCCTCTGAAGCTTGTTTAAATGTTAGCAACCCAACCAAATTGTCATGATAATGTTGCTCACCCAGTTTTTCAGCTCATTTCAGAACAGATGTTGTCTTTGAATTCCTAAAGTACTCAGAATTAAACCATCGTCTCTGAATGTTCTTTATGGTGTGGGAAAAAAGTAATGGATGTCAAAAACATAAGATCAATAATTTTATGTGATTTATTTTGCTCCCTTTGTCTAAGTAAAAAAAAAATCACTGTTGGTACTGAAAGGAGGAAAGAAAGACACATGTGTACCAAGAGGCATTCTGTGCTCACATACCTCTTCTACAGAGCACACAAAAGCACAAATGTTTTACTGGTTAAATCCAGTATTATTGGTTTTTTTTTTTAATATGAGAAAAATTTATACTTTGTTGTTTGAATTTTTGGCTTGAGATTTTAATTTTTTATTAATTCATTTTATCACTTTACAGCCTGATTCCAGCCCCTTCTCTCCTCTCTCTTCAATCTCCAGCCTCCGACTCCTTCCTCCATTTTCCCATCCATTTCTCTGAGAAAGGGAGACACCCATGCTTACCAATGCACTCTGGCACATCAAGTCTCACCAGGACTGTGTGTCCTCTACCACTGTGACCAGACAAGCCAGGCCAGCTAGAGGGAAGGGATCCAAAGGCAGGCAACAGTCAGAGACAGCCCCCACTCCAATAGTTAGGGGACCCACAAGATGATCATGCTGAACATCTGCTACATATGTGTAAGGTGCCTAGGTCCAGGCCATACATGCTCTTTGGTGGATGGTTCAATCTCTGTGGGGCCCATAGTCCGAGGCTGGTTGACTTTGTAGGTCTTCCTGTGGTGTCCTTGTCCCTTATTGCTCACTCTATCATTCCTTCTACTCTTCCACAAAACTCCTCAAGCTTGGCCAACTGTTTACCTGTGGATCTCATCCTCTGTTTCCATCTGCTGCTGGATAAAGCTTCTCAGAAGACAGTTACGCTAGGTTCCTGTCTGCATTCATAGTAGAGTATCATTAATAGTGTCAGAGGTTGGCTCTCTCTCCCATGGGGTAGGTCTCAAGTTGGACCAGGCATTGGTTGGCCTTCAATCTCTGCTTCATCTTTATCACTATACTTCTTTAAGTAGAACAAACTTTGGGTCAGAAGTTTTATGGGTGAATTGGTGTTCCCTTCCCTCCATTGGAAGTCCCACCTGGTAACTCAAGGCTCCATATCCTCTGCTGCTAGAAGTCTCAGCTACAGTCACCCCCATAGACTTCTGGAAGCTTCTTCTGTCTCAGAGATGCTGATTTCTATTCTCTCTCCCAGTTCTCACATCCTCCCTACATCTGGTCCCCACCCCTCTTCCCTTCCTCACCCCGTCTCCCATTCAGTTGCCTCCCTCCATCTACTCCAGATGTCTATTTTATTTTCCCTGAGTGAGATTCAAGCATCCTCCCTTGGGCCCTCCTAGTTACTTGCCTTCTTTGGGTCTGTGGATTGTACCATGCTCATCCTGTACTTTATGGTTGATATCCACTTGTAAGTGAGTAGATACCACGTGTATCTTTCTGGGTCTCGGTTATCACATTCAGGATGATCATTTACCTGAAAATTTCATGATGTCCTTGATTTTAATAGCTGAGTAGCATTATACTGTGTAAATGAACCACGTTTTCTTTATCCATTCTTTAGTTGAGGGACATCTAGGTTGTTTCCAGTTCCTGGCTATTATGGATAAAGGTGATATGAACATAGTCGAGCAAGTGTCCTTGTGGTATGGTGGAGCATCTCTTGGGTATATGCCCAGGAGTGGTATAACTGAGTCTTAAGGTAGAGCTAATCCCAATTTTCTGAGAAACTGCCAGATCAACTTCCAAAGTGGTTGTACCACTTTGGACTCATAACAGCAATGGAGGAGTGTTCCTCTTGTTCCACATCCTCACCAGCATGAGTTGTCACTTGAGTTTTTTATCTTAGCCATTCTGATGGAATGTAAGATGGAATCGCAGAGTTGTTTTGATTTGCATTTTCCTGGTAACTAAGGATTTTGAACGTTTCTTTAAATGCTTCTCAGTAATTACAGAGTCCTCTGTAGAGACATCTGTTTAGCTCTGTACCCCATTTTTTATTTGGTTATTTGGTTTGTTTGTGTTTAATTTCTTGAGTTCTTTATATATTTTTGATTTTAGCCTTCTGTCAGATGTAGGACTGGTAAACATCTTTTCCAGTTCTGTAGGTTACTGTTTTGCCTATTGAAGGTGTCCTTTGTTTTACAAAAGGTTTTCAGTTTCATGAGATCCCATTTATTATTTGTTGATCTTAGTGCCTGAGCGGTTGGTGTTCTATTCAGGAAGTGGTCTCCTATACCAGTGCATTCAAGGCTATTCCCTACTGACATCCAGTTAGAGCAGCACCATTTGTAAAAGATGCTTTGCTTTTTTCATTTTAGTTTTGACTTCTTTGTCAAAAATCAAGTGTCTATAGGTGTTTGGCTTATTTCTGGGTCTTTGATTTGATTCCATTGATCAACTTATCTGTCTTTATGACAATATAATGTAGTTTTTATTACTATTACTCTGCAGTACAGCCTGAAATCAGGGATGGCGATGCTTCCAGAAGTTATTATGTAGGATTGTTCTAGCTACCATGGGTTCTAAAAACTTTTTCCACATGAAGTTGAGAATTGCTCTTTCAAGGTCTATAAAGAATTGTGTTGGAATTTTGATGGGAATTATGTTCAGTCAGTAGATTGTTTTTGATAAGATGGCCATTTTTACTGTGTTAATCTTACCAATCCATGAGCATGGGAGATCTTTCCATTTTGTGATATCTTCTTCAATTTCTTTCTTCAGAGACTGGAAGTGCTTCTTATACAGGTCTTTTACCTGATTGGTTAGAGTTACCTTCAAAGATATTTTATATTATTTGTGGCTATTGTGTCGGGTGTTATTTCCCTAATTTCTTACTCGGCTCATTTATCACTTGTATAAAGGAGGGCTATTAGGTTTTTTTTAGATAATTTTTTATCCAGTGTTTATCAGCTGTAGGAATTCTCTGATAGAATTTTAGGAGCTAGTTGCATATACTGTCACATCATCTGTGGACAGTATGGGAAGGATGGTAACCTTTGTGAAAGCAGTCTTGGTGGGCTTTGCCCTTGGACACACCACAGATACTCCGAGATTAACCTTGAGATAGATTGGGTGGAGCCATCCTGGGCCTGGAATTCAAAAAACGGACCTGGGAACTCCACCTGGACTATTGTGTTTCTAAGCAACCCTCAATGGGAGAGAGAAAGACCACCCTTTACACGTGACAGACAGGCAGGTGGAGAGAGGACTGAAGAGCAGCAGTGTCAGACTGGGCTTGAGCCCATGTGGATCAACAAGAGGATCAGTGAACAGGCCAGACCAACTCACAGGCCAGCGACACCAAGGAGTCTGTCCGATGGAACAGATACCGAAAGGTTCACCCTTTTTTCCCTTTAACCTCTTTTCCCTCTTGTGTAAGCTAGTTGGGTGGTATAATAAAGTTTAATTATTAAAAAACAGAGCCAACAGGACAGTGATACTTTGACTTCTTCCTTTCCAATTTCTAAAAACACAAATATTGTTTTGATTAGATCCAGTATTGTTGATGATGTTGTTGTTTTAATATGAGTAAAATGAATACTTTGTAAAAAAAAAAAAAAAAGAGTATGTACTCTTAGACCAGACATAGGGCCTCTTATCTGTAAAATGGAAAATGGTAGATGAAATTCAATCAATTTAGCAAAAGACAAAGTTGATTCTTTGCAACTCATGATGTCTATAAATATGTGCCACCAAGCTATGATCTTGACACAGCCTCTGAGTCTTACTTGATTATTACCTCATCTTTGGGCTATAGCAGGTCAACAGGTCTTACTTCTCCTCTCTCAACACCTCATGCCACCACCACTCATGAGACCTGCTGTTAACTAACAATGGTTTTGTTACATGGAACATTATTATTTATACTAAGTAATGATAAAAATACAACTAGTGAAAGGTATATTTAAATGCATCACTGTTAAACACATCATATGAGGCATTAGCTCAAAGTCATTAAAGCTCATGAATACATTAAACTGTTTTTTTTTTTAAACTGCTGCGAGTGACTCAGTAAAGTAAACTAATCAGGTGAAATTACGGGAAGACACATTTCAGCTCAGTATAAACAAGATCTTTCCAGCAATTAGTGCTGCTTTCGGTGGAACGCGGCAGCCCCTAAAGACATCATGTTTCCTGTTGTTGAAAGGAAGCTGGTAGAAGTGAAATCTGAATGTGCGGAACGCATTTAAGCTCCGTGTACTAAGGGACATAGAGCCCACTTAGCTCAGGTTGCTTGCAAATACAGTCAATACGTCAATGATCCAAGCCCTTACTGCCCCATGCCAAGCCTCCTGCTAGCAGTGATTCTAAGCATACTACAGTGGGAATCTACATGTAACACAGGAGCGATTCCTTCTTCCCAAGTCACCTGAAATGGATCAGAAAACAAAACAAAACAAAACAATAGCAACAACAACAAAAAAGCCTATTTACATCAGACTCAGGAGCTTGTGAGAGTACGTTTCTAAAATTCTTCTAAACTTAATTCTTCAGTCATTTCATTTTTGTAGATGTCATACACCTCCCCAAACTATTTTCTAACCCTATCACCAAGGGAGATAAAACCATGTTTAACTATTATTTATTTGATTATCTTTTCTTCTTTATAACTAATAATAACACGCCAGCATGCAAAGATAAGCTGTTGCCAGGGAAACATAAGTGCACAGTTCCTTCCTGAAATTCTCATGGCAGCTGGTTATACTTCCCTCTACTGTCATCTGACCTCTCTTTTGTGTCATTAAAACATAAGCATACTGATCATTTCCCTTCATATTTGACTATTTTTATAAACAAAATCCCATCAATTTACCTTTCTTTTGTGAGACTGCATGATGTTTTTAACTTATTCAAATGCATATGTCTATCTTAAAAGCAAGGGTATCTTTTCTTTACCTTTTTTGTTTGTTTGTTTGTTTTTGTTACACATGTTTATCTTAAATTTTTATTTCCATTAAAAAAGGAACAAATCCCACAATTTAAAAAATAACTTTAATTTACTAAAACTTTTGTTTTGGTTCAAAGGGGTCTTTTTTTCTGTTTGTTTTGATTTTGTCTTTTTTTTTTTTCTTTTTGATAAGAAAGAAAGTGCACAATGTGGATGAGTAGGGAAGTTGGGATGATCTGGAGGGAATTACAGGAGAGAAAAAAATAATCAAAATGTATGAAAAAATTAAAGGTTTCTAAGTACAAAAGCCCTTTAATGTACATCTAAAATAATTTAGGTTTGTCAATTCATTGTATTTTTTTTAATCAATATTGAAAACCTACTTGAGCTTTCTAATCATTTTTTTAACTTGAAGGGTTACAAAATGGAATTATACTTGCTACAACACACTTCTTCAAAAATGACCTTATCATCTTTATTTTCCTTTGTGGTGTTAAACTTTATGTACCAGACGTCTAGAAGGCTTTTCACAACCTAACATCAGTGTTCTTTTTTCATTCGTCTCAAATAATTCTGAAATTATCTTTCATTTTTGTTACTGTGAAGCTGTTTCAAATCCATTCTCATTTTTCTCATAGTAAGACATAAAATCATCCGGGCTTGAAAGTTCATGCCTACTATCCCAGCCTTCAGGATGCTGAGACAAGAGATGTGCAGTGGGTTTGCCAGTCTGAGTGATAGTTTGTCTCATAACAACAACATAAATTTGGAAATAAAGAGTATGAGAATCTGATAAACATTAGTGTTAGATCTTACATGAAACTCTTCTATGGGGCACTGAAGTAAAAAAAAAAAAGTTACAGAAGAAGACTTAAGAAATGTCTGTTGGAGACACAAAAGCAAGAAATCCATAAAGAAATACAGTAACATACAGTACCTCAGCCCTTCAAAGTGCCGGATATGTTATAAGGGTAATAATAGTTCACAAATCTTTCTTAATATTGAGAGTAAATACAAGTTAACTATCAGAGTTTAGAGGAAGTGGGGAATTGGTTACCAGTGTTGTTTGCCAAATAATTCTGTTTTCTAGTTTTATATATTCAACAACAATA
This sequence comes from Acomys minous, assembly GCF_964271855.1. Lineage (NCBI taxonomy): Eukaryota > Metazoa > Chordata > Mammalia > Rodentia > Muridae > Acomys > Acomys minous. Next base: position 81,912,048 of record NC_140496.1, read on the forward strand.
ACAAAAATGGAACATAAGGAAAACAAATGGGTTTTACTTTTCTAGAAATGATGGGATTTTTAAACGAGAAAGTGGATCAGGAAAGACCTCAGAGGCCCCATCCTTTCTTCTTTATGTATTTTAATTTTTAATTAAGTTAGAAAAAAAATAGCAAATGAGCTGGCCAAGCTCACAAGTGACAAGCTGACAATCATATCTCACAACAAGGGTCAAGAAGTTTCATGTGTTTTTTATTTTTACTTTTATTTTTAATCACTGTCTAGTAAAAAAAAAAAAGTGAAGTATAACCAAAACAGTCACCTGACCTCCCCAAACACCATCTCTGACATCACAACAACAGTAAAAAGTTCCAAGTAATCTGAGAATATTTATACATATATTTATTTCTGAATAAAGCAAAAGGTAATAGTGATTTCAAAATGACATCCTTAAGTGTATCTTGAAGATATATTTCTCCCATAAAAAAGAACTTGTCTCTTTTTAATGATGTGGCTCTGTACATTTATGGAAACTATTGTCCCTTTTTAAACTTATCTGGAAACTTTAGAGAGAGACCAATTATCACCTGTCCAGCTACCAGCCATTCATAGGATACTGGTTTGTGATATTTCACCCCAGAGAGCTTATTAAAATGTTGCATCAGCCTAGAGTAATTCTTAACACCTCCGTGTCTTCCAAAGCTGGTGCTGCTCCCAAAAGCATCAACTGCAAGCTCTTTCCATCCATCCACAGACACACCAGATGCCTGGTTATAACAATAAGTCTTTACTTTCCTTCAACTACTCTTTATCTTCCTAATTACTGATAAGGTTGTCCACGAAAAAGACTAGCTGTCAGGAAACTTTTGTTTTCTGAAGAAATGTAATGGTTTTTGAAGTATGCTGTACCTGGGTTGGGGAAATGGCTCTGTTAATACAGTGACTGGGGTGCATCCATGAGGTGCTGAGTTTGGATGCAATACCCACATAAAAACGTGGCACAGTGGTGTGAATCTACATCCCCAGTATTGGGGTATAGTTGGGAGACAGGTGGGTCCTGGTAGCTCACTTCACAGGCAGGCTGGTGAGCTCCAGATTTCATGAGAGACCTTGCCTCAAGTATTTAGGGGGAGAGCAACCAGGGAAAATACCTGATGTTGACCTCTGACCCCCATATTCACATGCACATGTAAACACACACAATCATGCACATATAAACACACCACACCCAATACACACACAAAATAAGTCAAAAGGAAAGATACTGCATTAAGACTTGTGGCTTTTGGAAGACAAAAGCCTCGTGCAGACTGTCAATATGCAATCCATAAGAATTTGTAAACAAACTAGCTTACTGTTGGATCAAATGTTCACTTATTTTTTACTTTGTTATCAGCATTATGTATGGGAGAAACTTACATTTTATGTAAGTGTGGGAAATAACAGTTTGTGTAGTCTCCTAAATTTATTATTATGGCACTAATCCTCTTAAGGAGAAAACACAAACAAAAATAGAAAAAAAAATGAATTTTTCTTCCAAATCTAGTACAGTTTGAGGTAAATCTCAAAAGCATAAAATTAAGTTTATGAGAGAAATACTCACGCAGAAGTTCCCCAGCCCGGTGGCTCTCTTTGCCACTCAGTCAGAACTGCTCTGCAAACTGGAATGCTCATTTATTTAGGATTGCAACGTCTGTTTGGTAAATGGTTCCCTTGGTTAGAATGAAGCGGCCTGCTTTTTCTCTTTTGATTAGTTTTAACATGAAATCTATTTTTTCTAGATACAAGAGTAGTTCCTCCTCCTTGCTTCCTGGTCCCATGTACTTGGAATATTTTTTTTGTCCCATGTACTTGGAATATTTGTTTTTCCAACCCTTCACTTCAAGACTATGTTTAAAGCTAAGATGAGTTTCTTATAGGCAACAGAAAAAAAAAATACTTTTTTTTTCTTAAGTCTCTCAGCCATCCTATCTTTTAATCAGAGAGTTGATACCTTTGCTGTTAAATGCTATTATTGAGAAGTGTGTGTTGATTGCAGTCACTATATTATTTATCATTTTGCTTTGTTTGTGTTCTTAATTGTACTGGATATTTCAATAATTACTGTTCCGTTTGCCTTTCTTTCTGGAGTCTGTCAGTACTTACTCCTTTCTTCAGTCTGAAGGACTGCTACCAGCATTCTCCTTAGGGTTGGTTTTGGGCATATGAATTCCTCCCACTTGTTTGTATCACAGAGGTTTTCTTTCTCCCTCAATTATGACACATAGCTTTCCTGGGTTCAGTGATGAGGTGGGTAGTCATGGTTACACAGAATTCGGAGCGCCAGGCTCTTCTGGCTTTCAAATTTTTCATTAAAAAAAAATCAACTGTTATTCTCATGAGCTTCCCACTATATGTGGCTTGTGTATTCTTCTCTTGCCATTTCAATACACTCCCTTAGTTCTTCATTCGTAGTGTTTTTAAACTGTGACATGCTGTGGGGATTTTTTTTTCTGGTCTTGCCTACGTGGTCTCTGTGCTTCTTGCATCTATACGGGTGCATCTTTTCTTAGCTTAAGGAACTTTTCTCCAGTGATACTGTTGAAGATCTGGTCTATGTCCTTTATTTGGGATGCTCCTTCACTTATGTGTTCTTGATCTTTCCTATTCTTTGCTTGTGTGGTCTAATTCCTCTACTTTGCCTTTTGTTGCCAGGATTTTCAATCTTCTATTTGATTCCCTCTACTTACAAGAATTTCTCCAGAGTTTTCTAATTTCATTATTTAGTTCTTTAATTCCATATTTGTTTCAGCTTAAGTTCTCTTCAGTATTTCCACATCTTTTACATTTTGGATCTCAAATCCTGGATTATCATTGTCATTTTCTTCCAGTTGTGTATGTGTCTTCTTGGGCATCACTCAGCGATGCTTTTTTTTTTTTTCCTTTTCAGATTCATTGATCTGTTTGTGCCTCCTTTAAACTCCCTGGAGTCTTTGAAATCCTTCATAACTGTTCTTTTAAGTTCCCTGTCCTGAATTTCACCTAAGTGGTTCTTATTGGAGAACACTTATGGGACTGACGATTTGAGCAGGAAGAGGAAGGAAAAGGGGATATGGGGACATGACACAACACAGACCAATGGACAGAACATTTTGGCTTGACTTTTCAATTGTTCTTGCGATGAGGTCTGGCCATATCGACTTCTTGTGTTGGTTGCGTATGTGGTGTGGATACAGGATGATGTGCTGAAGTACAGAATATGCCATCAAGCACAAGCCTGGGGTTGGTAGAGGCACCAGGAAGGCTCATCAGGCTGAGGTCATGGTTGTAGGATGCAAGGTAGACCTGGGGATGGAGGAAGGTACGGGTAAGGTAGGGTCAGGCGGACCAAAAAAGTTGTGTCAAACAACAGAATTTTGTGACCTGGTCTGGTTTCAAGGACGGAGCAGGCCTGAGAAAGTAAAGAGTGTCTGGAGTTTGGGGAAGGAGTGTACCAGCGAGTGCAAGTAGGTTACTTTCACTTCCTCACTATCTGGGCTGGCTGGAGAATTCCTGAGACTCAAGGCTGCAACACTTCAGGAGCTAGTAAGTCTCAATTGGAGGAAAATGACCTCAGAGAAGGTCATCGTCCCTAGCAAGGAGCCCCAGGACAACTGGAGTGGGGCTCAATTCGGTCTTAGTCTTTCCTGTCCTGCAAGATTGAGGTTGCCAGAGCTGTCTTCCACTAAGCTGTAACTGAGTAAAATTTTCTAAACTGCTGGACCATGTTTATTCTAGCCTCCCAGCTGCCGGTGACAGAACTGTGGGACAAGAAAGAAAGAACGTGTAATGGCAAGAGAAGATAATCAATATCTTCAGTGCTTTTTGCAATGAGATCACTCCAATGCCTACTCTATAGGTGAAGCAATGAAGCATTTCCCATAACCACCATGGTTGCTGGCTAGAAGTGACCTTCGCAGTACCTTTGGTGGGGGCTTCCGAGACAGGAAATGTCCATTTCAATCCACAGCACTGTGAAAATGAAGGATCGTAACTGGTTAAACCAAGCTACAGAACCATAAAGGAAAGGGATCCCCCTACAGCCAAGGAGCATCTGACATTTAGAAAACAAGCCTACCACAGAGAAAAACCTGCCAGCAACAGGAGGGAGGAGTTTCCACCTCGGGGCACATATAAGCAATAAAGAGCTTTTCCAACTAACAAAATAAACGATCACCTCGCAACTATGCACAGCTGCATATGGAAATACAGTTTTAGATTTTCATCCTTCCTACCGCAAAACCAAACTGAAATGCTTGAAGAGAAAAACAGGTTGCGGGGAACTTTTCTGTCACCAAGTCCCAAGCCACTGCACATTGAAGAAGGTCTGAATGAGGCCCCAGGGCTTACGCTCCAGAGGAGACCGGACTGTAGTAGCAACCGTAGCCTGTGTTGTTAATTTATGTGAAACGCTCGCTCCCTCGTGTCGCTTCTTAAAAGCTTCCTTTGCGTGTAATTCCATGGCAACTGTGCGTCTGTCTACATTCCTGCAAGACGTTATGCCAGCATTTACTGGCTGTTCCGGCTGCTGCTGGGACATCAGCTGTTAATGTGCTCGTTCTTCCACTGTGATTGGTCTGTTTTTACTCTGTGATGTTTAACTGGCTCTATCTTAATGTCTTAATTCTCCTACGTTCAGTTGCTTTCATTTGCCCCCTTGGCATGCACCGCACTTCCTGAATTCGATGCTCATGATCTTATGTGCTCTGGACGTGTGACAATTTTCTTCAAGTGTTTCCTTTGCACTGTGTCTTTTATTTCAGAGTTGTCATTACAGGTGTCTGGGAACTGGTCCCTCTGTCCCCAACCTAATATCTTCATTTCCCTTCCTCTCTTTCTTGCATCCTGGATCATTTCTTGGAATATACCTCACAGCTAGGAACTCTGTCTTTACCCATTTAATATTTTTTCATTAATGAGAGTTTAGCTTACCTTTGTGTTTTAATTTTAGGAATACTATTTATAGTTTTATTATTGTTATTATTAATGCCATTGTATATGTTTATGATTCTCTTTTCATTCCTGGATTTCAGAATCACTACAAAATCAACAGTCTTTCTGGGTACACAGCACGTTTTCATCTCTACTAACCATATTTGTTGCTTACTTGTGTTTTTAATATTTTATTGTAAGAGGATATTCATTGGAACTCAGAAAATTGCAAGGAAATTGGTTTCTAAAGTTATTTCCTCCGTTGGAAACTTGAGTTTCATCTTCCTAGGATTTTAGGGCCAGTCCCAAACCCTTTCAACTTAATTATTGACTTGGGCATTTGAATTCATAATGCAATAAGATTCTTCATATGCCTCTTCATATCCATGTGGATAATATCCTGTAACTAGGAACTTTTAGAAGATTTTTGTTATTACTTTTATGTTTTACTCCGCCTAGAGCCAATATATTTAATACCTACCTAAGATTTGTTGTTCTAAAATGCAAAATGACAGAGACAAGCAATTTGAATAGCAACTGACTACTCACAGTCAGAAGAATGGATGTATTAGTTACACTTCTCATTGCTGTGATAAAATACCCTGACAAAAGCAGCTTAATAAACAGAGGAGTTTTTCAGGCCCGTGGATGAGGAAACAGTCCATTTTTGCAGGGAAGGCATGATGCTCTGGATGAGTCAACCTGCTGTATTATGCCCACAGTCGGGAAACACAGAGAGATGAGTGTTGGTGCTCAGCTGGTTTTCTTCTTTTTTATGCAGTCCTGACCTCTCAGTCTTTGGGATGATGTAGGCGGCATTTATGCTAATTCCCTCTTCAATTAACATAACTTTAAGTAATTTTTACAGACATGTCCAGATGATCTCCAGGGGATTATAGATACTGTTATCAATCCTCTTCCTTTTGCAGAAGGAACAAGGACAGACAAGAGGCATCGAAGACAGGACAAGCATGAGTTAGATACTTCTTTTGTAGGTTTTTTTGGGAAGGAATGAGAGATCCAAGGTAGGTAAGCTGAGTCAGGATAGGCCTGAAGGGCTCAAAAATCTCTCTAGGCTGTTGGGGTAGCTTTAATTAGCTGATTCCTAACTATTGCAGTAACCACTGAGAAGTTGTCTGAGTTAAAAGGAGGTTGCCTACGAAGTTGAGATCTTTTGGCTTGTATGTTAGAAGTATGCTTATAGGCGAAGTGTTTGCTCTCTGTAAAAATGTTCACCTCTTAGAAAGAGAGTCTCTAGGACCTTTGAGGCCTCAGGATGAGAACCCACCACAATATTTTTTTAAAGCACAAGTAATATGTAATAACAGTCAAGTGCTCTCAATGCTTTCTTCTACAAACTGAATTCTCGCCACTTCAGCCTTTGAAGAGCCCAGCTGAAATCTGGGAGACAGAGGCTGAACTCCCCAACAGCTCTGATGCAGCTTCTGTGGATAGGGATCCCTGCGTTGCTACCAGCCAGCTTAGACACACGGAGCAAAAGAACCGGAAGTAAGGACTTGGAGATATGACTCAGCAGTTAGCATGCACACCAGGCAGATCACAGGGATGTCTAACTCCAATTCCTGAGGTCTAGCGCCCTCTTCTGGCATTTGTGGGCACCTTGACACACACAGTACATACACACACACACACACACACACACACACACACACACACATACACACACATATCACACACGTACATACCACACACACACCACACACACACACACACATATCACACACACACACCACACACACACACACCACACACACACATAAATACACCACACACACACCACACACACACACACACACACATATCACACACATACACCACACACACACACACACCACACACACACATACACCACACACACACCACACACACATACACCACACACACACATAAATACACCACACACACACCACACACACACACACACACATATCACACACATACACCACACACACACACACACCACACACACACATACACCACACACATACACACACACATACATCACACACAGAGACCACACACACACATATACCACACACACACCACACACATACACCACACACACACACACACACACACACACACACACATACACCACACACATATACCACACACACACACACACACACATACACCACACACACACACACACACATCACATCACATACGTACACACAGTTAGGGAAACATACACATAAAAATAAACAAGTCTTTAAAAAGTACAAAGAACCAATGTTGGCCTACTAAAGAGCTGGCTGCCATGCATGCATTTCCAACTAGCCTCATTGCTTTCTGCATTTAGGTTTTCCTGCTAATTATACCCACTTCTGATATTAGCCACATAAATACAGGATAACTACATACAATACACAGACCTGAAGAAGCTAAACAATAAGGAGGACCCTAGGGAGAATGTTAAATTCCAATTCAGAAGGGCAAATAGAATAGGCACCAGAAGCAGTTGAAGAGAAGGAACAGGAAGGGAGCCTATCATAGAGATCCTCTGAAAGACTCCACCCAGTAGGGGATGAAAGCAGATGCTGAGACACACAGCCAAACTCTGGGGTGGAGCACAGGGAGTCTTATGGAAGAGTTGGAGATAGAAGGACCTGGAGGGAACAGGAGATCCACAAAGAGACCAACGGAACCAACAAATCCAGGCAGAGGAGGAGGGTGCTGCAGAGACTGATGCACCACCAAGGACCATGCATGGTGAGGACCTAGACCCTCTGCTCAGATGTAGTAGATAGGCAGCACGATCTCCTTGTGGGTCCCATAATGTGGGGCGTAGGGACTCCTTCAGACATAGACTCTGGTGCCCACACGTTCCCCTTGGCAGGGCAGCCTTGCCAGGACACAGAGGAAGAGGATGGAGGCAATCCAGAGGAGACTGGCTGAAGTCAGATGTTAGAGGAGGAGGGATCTCTTTTCTGAGGACTAGGGGAGGGAGGTGGTATGAGGGACGGAGGGTGGGACAGGGCGGTGATGAGGGAGGGGCTGTAACCAGCATGTAAATTGAACAATGTTTTAAAATTATACCCACTTCTGAACCCCTTATGGGTTTTCTTAATGTTTGTCATTTTAAATATGATTTTTTAAAAAAGGTTAAGTCATTATTCAGACATTCAATACAGGGAATTGAGTCTCTGCTCAGATATTTTTATTTTCTGTATGAAATTTTAAACCTTTCTGACAATTTCACATGCTGTAGTCAGGAGTCTAACTTAAAGTAAAAGAGTGTCGGCTTCCTTTTCAAAGTGGAAGCTAGTTTTTACAAGATGTAAATATTCCTTAGTAGACAGACAATTCATATATTCTATCTCACTTACAACAGAAGCTTCTGATGTTATTTTTCTGAATCTGTAATACACCCTAAATGAGCAGCAAGAAAACGTATTAAAACAAACCGGACGTTACACAGGGTTGCTGGTAGTTTATAAGTTGTATATGGAAGTAAAATTTGAATTTGATAGAATATGACATTTAAATGCTATATTGATTTATATTTCTTTCTTTTAAATGCACATAGGATGGTAATGCTAAGCTATCATTGTAAGAGGATATATGAGGGCACAGTTAACCGGAAAACCTAAATGCAGGAAGCAACAAGGCTAGTTAGAGGTGTGTACATGGCAGGCAGATCTTTGGTAAGCCTAACACTGGTTCTTTTTACCTTTTTAAAAAGACTACTATTCTTATGTGTACATGTGTATATGCTCAGGCATGTAGTTAACTATTCTTATTTGTACAATAGAGTAGATTTAGACCTCATTCTTTCATTTTTAATTAAACTAGCAATACATCTGGAAAATTATCTTAATAAATTTTATGTTTCTAAATTAAACAATTTTCATCTCTAGCTGATCATTACTTGTACTCTGTACACATTTTATATATTCAGATTACTCTTACTGTTAATTAATACTTTAATTAATATTGTTGATGTTAACTAATTTACATTAATTTCAGAAGTCAGGCCAGGCTTGAGAATGAATTAGCAAGCAGGGAGCTTAGGAGGGCTAGGTTAAGCCAAAAGAATCTGAAAACATATGTTTTGTAGGTGATGGCTACATCAAGGTCATTTGGCAGTTAACTTGTATAATAAGAAAGCTAAAATATTTTGGACCGGTCCATATTAAGATTAGTAGAGAGAAGAAAGAGAAAATGAAAAGTTCTGAATAAGTTGTGTTTGGATGAAAATTGGCTCAATAGTAATCAAGAAAAGCAATTTAATACAAAGTATCATTTGATGTCAGTATCAAAGAACATAGTATGCAATACCTAGGTTGGACTAGAATTGGGAAGACTAGATGCTTTCATTACTACCAGCCACAGAAAGATAAATCGATGTTACACATTATCAAAAACCTAAATATAGTATGCTTTAGCCAACTGAATGTTCAGAAATTTTTTTCTAAAAACTGTGTGGGGAAAAAATGTAACTGCACAAATGTATATCATGCTTTGAAACCACTTTCCTCCCAAACTTTCCTTCATAGGGAACTTCCTCTGCCTCTCTGGCTAGAGGTCAGGCTATATTGCCTGCTCCTAAATCTATGTCTATGCTTGGCCACCTCAATGTGGACTTAAACTTATTACTGATTCATAGAATGCTTATTCTTAATTATTGCTTTCCATTCAGCTTTTATTTTCATAAAATAAATGTTTAATAGTTTTTAACATAAATACTATTCATATTTTTTAATAAAAATAATTCAACATTATTTGAATATTCAAAAAACAGTTGCAGGTCTTTATGCTATCATTTGTAAGATACTTCCTTTTAGAACTACAGCTTCTTATCGTATATATATATATATATATATTTCCACTTGGTTGATTTTCTATTAAATTAATGTTTTCTCTTTATGTTAAGTTTTCTTTTATTAAACCGGCATTTCCATTTATTTTTAGTGTGGTGTTTGGACGCACATATGGTTCTGTCTCTATGTACTATCTTGATTTTTCTCAGGAGAATTCTTGCCCTGCCCATAGCTGGCTAGCTCCTGCTTCACCCACTCGTTCTGAAACGTAGCCCCCCACAAAAGCACATCAACGATTCTTGCCAGCTCTGAGGACATTAATTCAAAATGTAACTGGTAGCATGTGGTCGCCACCAATTCTTAAGGCAATTTCATTGAAAGTTTTGTAACTGGTTGAGGACTACCTGAAAGGAAGGCAGTCCTTCCAAGCCTTTCCAGGAACTTCAGAGTTCATGGCTGCAGTCACAGCATCTGCGGACTCCTCCTGCTGGAAAGCACTGTGGTCGGCTCCTTAGGCACAAGTTCATTGAGGCCTCTCTTTTGATGAATCAGAGCACACCTTGGAAAAGCACGAATGTATTTGCTGTGGAGAAGACACTCACGATGCAGTTACCTTTGAGTTGTTACTTCATATTGGTCTTATGCCTATTAATAAAATCACGTTTATCTTTGTGAAGCCCTGAATTATGTGATCCATTTCCTTTTATGCTTGCAGTTAATAGAGCCAAAATCATGGCCCAATTCCAGCAAGCACAAGCAGCTCTTGCCAAACAAGTTACAAGTTCTCATTTCAACACGCAGTCTTTGCACGGTTTTCTTAATGACGTATGTTGTCTGGGCAAAACACACACATTATGATAGTCTATCTGAATGAGTTTTGAAATAAGAACTGCACTGAACAAAATACAAAGAGCAGGTTAGCAGTGAAGTTAATTTACACTTAAGAGGAAGAAGACAGTGGAATGATGGTCAGCAGCTAATCAGTAGCTGGCCTGGAACTTAACAGCCAACAATGGAGGATAAAAAGGCTCCATTTCCAAGACTCCAAAGCCATTTGTCTGTGTTACTACGCTATCACTGCCAGCTTTCCATCAACACTAGAATCAACCAGACATCAAAAATAGTCAGATTCCTTGTTCTGTTTCTGTACTTTATTTTGAGTGATATTAAAGCTCCATGAATATTTCAACCTCAACAACGGCAGCAAGGGTAAGTGTCAGCTCCCACTTCTCTGCCATGTGCTTGGAAAAATCTCCAAGTTCAACTGGATGTTTCCTTGGTGGCCAGAGAGAAACACTGCTGCCTTCATTTTTGGGTGTAGGACCAACTTAAGGCACCCAAGAACCATTAGGGATATGGAGACAACCATAAAATAAGATCCATTTCATTATAAAAGCTCATTTTTTGCTGAATTTTTACTGTTTCAAAGGACGCTGGTGGGAAGAGGGCTGAAGTATTCTGACAAACACCATTTCTAAGCCACAAAATAGTTCGAAAATCAGACTGTTCCCATGGTATTTTATATTTATTTTAGAACTCTGCTCTGTGTTTGTTTTGCTGAAGAGTTTTCCACAAGATTGCTTCTGCTGTGTTTTGTTTACTGGATATAAAAGTAACTTGGTGTTCTAAAAAATAGAGTGAATGTAAAGTACAAAAATGAAAATCAAAATTTAATATTGAGAGAAGTGATTGTGATTACCATTTATTAAGAACTTTCTTTGTATACACAAATCTAGCCCCTTGTTGTTACTTGTGTCTTAGTTACTGTTGTATTGCTGGGAGTTACTGGGAGGAGACACAGAAACCAAGACAACTTATGAAGTAAAGCATTTAATAAGGCATGGTGACAGCCTCAGAGGGTGTGTCCATGATCATCTGCTGGGGATCATGGTAGCAGGCAGGCAGGCATGGTGCTGGAGCAGAGGCTGAAAGCCCAAATCTGACCCTTAAGTTATAGGAAGAGGGGTGAAGGAAAGCGGATGAGAAAAGGGTGGAGGATAGAAAGAGAGAGAGAGAGACAGGAGAGACAGAAAGAGGCAGAGAGAGACAGAGAGACAGAGACAAAGAGACAGAGAGACAGAGACAAAGAGACAGAGAGAGAGAGACAGAGAGAGAGAGAGACAGAGAGAGAGAGAGAGAGACAGAGAGAGAGAGAGAGAGAGAGAGAGAGAGAGAGAGAGAGAGAGAGAGAGAGAATTAAACCTGGCATGAGTTTTTGGAAAAAACTAAGCCAAACTAAAAGCCCACGCCATTGGCACACCTTCTCCAACAAGGCCACATCTCCTAATCCTTCCCACACAGTTCCAGTAACGACCAAGCATTCATACACACAAGCCTATGAGGGGCATTCTCATTCAAACCATCACAACTTGCTTCATACTTCCCAGCAAAAATACAAGGCAGATACACCATTTAACCCTATTTATAGCTGAAGAGAACAAAGTTCAATGAGGCTCATTAACCGATTCACCGAATAAGACCAATAATGACAAAATTGGGACATTTGATGTACTATATCACAATTTTACTTATTTTTTAATTTGTGATATATATAAATATGTATACATATATATTTGTTCATTTGTGATATATATCATTTATGTGTTTGTTCACTTGTGATTTATATATATGCAAAGACAATTTTAGATATAAAAAGTAGAGATAGATTTTTCTCTTCATTATAAGTAACATAATTGAAACCTGATTCTACTACATGCAATTATAGGTTTTACCTGTTCTGAGATTTTGACAAGTATTCAAAATCCTGCTGCCTTGCTCTGAATTGTTTTCAGATGGGAGACTGAACATCTGTCACAGACAATTTTAACATTAAAAAACAAAGAAAGAGTGAGTTCCATTATAAAACTGCAGGGGTAGACAGAAAAGTATGAGCAGCAACTCAGCCATCTTTCTTCTCTGTCATCCTTAACACACAGGTCTTTCTCCTCCTGTTGTATTTGTTGCTGCTATATTTTGGAAATGAGTAAAACACAGGGAAAAAAGATAAACAGGGCAAACCTATACCCTCTAACCCTGAAAAGACCTTCCCACATTGTTAGACACATCTGATTCACATAGTATTTCTGCTGCTTGGTACTGCCTAGTGAAGCACTCCAATATTGACCCACAAGCAAATGACATGCCTCTGCCCAGTGGATAGGAAAAGGCTAGTCTCTGGTTTGTCCAGGCAATGTTAGCTGAAGCAGCAAAGTGGACACTAGAGGATGCAAAATGGCTGCCCTGACAGTAAAGGATTGGCTGGGCCCCTCTTGTTCTCTTTATTAATGATCATCCTCTGAAAATTTTCTCTCTTCCATGGACTTTTTTTTTTTCTTGGCAAGTGATTGAAACTCTTCATATGGTTAGAGGCATTTTAAGTGATAGTGAATGGAAACTACTAAGTTTCTGAATACTTTTTTTTCAATTAATTTTTAAAAGTTAGCATACAAAGAAGCAAGAACTATTATGGCGTTTTTATACATACAGGTAATTATGTTTTGTTGTGATTCATCAGTCCTACTTCATCGCCCTCCCACTTTACCTCTATTTCTTTCCTCTTGCTTGTTCTTTTCTTCCCCACAAAGTCTTTTCTTCTGTGTTCGTGGTACAGGTATTTCATTATTTCTCATCCTTTCCTCACCTCAGATCTCCCTGTCTCTTTGTCTCTGTCTCTTTGTCTCTCTGTCTCTGTCTCTGTCTCTCTCTCTCTGATTCCCATTCTAATTTCTTCACACACTCACACACACACACACACACACACACACACACACACACCATATATGTATAAGCATCTTATTTTCACTATAAGATCCACGTATAAGGAAAAACATAGTGAATATCATTCTCAGTCACACATCGTGATTAATAATAATTTCTAATTCCACCCATTTTGCTGTAAATGTGATGTTTTTACAGTTAAGTAAAATTACATTGTATGTTTTATTTATCTCTTCCTTCTAGGCTGTTTCCATGTCCCGGCTATTGTGAATAGTGAAGCAATAAACATGGATGTGCACGTGTCTGTGGTATGTTGACCTAAGTTCTTTGAAGACTGTCCACCCTGAATATGATAGATAGAACAGATCAATAGATATGATTATGCACTACAGTAAATAGACACATGGTCTTCAAACACTTCAGAGATCTGCAGAATATGGCATTTAATAATAAAGAGCTTTTCTGACAGAGAGATGCATCTGCTCCTGGCAGCACTTCCAATCTACTTCAATGAAGATGATGGGCGTCAAAGAAACAAGTGGAGCAAAATAGACACTGTACTGAGGAACCGTTCTTGTCTCTACCGCTGATAGTAGACTGACTGTCCAAACTGTGGTCAAGCACGACACTGAGAAATTGGGTGTCCAGCTTTGCAGAGACTAGAGGGTCAGTCCTTCGAAATTCCTGCTTCATAGGAATGCTAGATGTTTTGGGCCAGCAGGCTGAGGACTGGATGCCCCAATGATAGAGGAAAAAGTTGTGACTGTCCGGGCAGTCAATTCTCTCTGTCTTGTCTAAACTTTTGGAAGTTGCTTGCCTGCACTTCCTTTGTATTAGGTAATATTTCCTTCTTAAATCTCTGAGGGAGTTGAAGAGTAGATAGCCATAGTATTACTGTAAGCTTTAGTTTAAGAGCTAAAAACATGTTTAGAGATTGATAAAGGTAAATTATAATAAAGTGATTTAGAAAGATTTTGGACACTATAAGACTCAGTAGGATAGGATAGATAGTGGAATAATTTCTCCAAGATTATCAAATACAAATGGACTGTTCCTTGTAAAAATGACTTTTACTGTATAACTCTCATAATTCTTTTTATTGTGTATACTTTATCATTTTTTTAATAGAAAGGGGGATTTGTAGTGGATGTAAACATGTTTTTGTTTTGATCCCTAGTGTGGGATGGGGAACAGACTTGTGAGAGAGCAGGTGATATTTATCCACTTGGAAGTTGAACCACCTCATGTGGGAGTTTAGTTTTCGGCAGCTGAAAAACATCCTACTACAGATTCTGAGAAGATATATATATATATATATATATATATATATATATATATATATATATATATATATATATATATATATATATATGAACACACAAAACAAGAAGTGTGGTTGTTTGGATCTTGGTATTGTTTGGCTGCTCATCACTCCACTTCGAGACACTCCTAGAGAAACGGCTCCAGTGAAGGTTTCGAGGCTCTGGGTTCCAGCAGCCGTTCCAGGTTTCAGCAGCAACTTTGGTGGAATTACTGGCCTGCTGAGATCCTGTAGACTATGCCAGGGCAATCGCCCCTAGGAACTGAATTCAACAAGGTCTACTCCTGTTCCCATAAACCTCCTTTCTTTCCTATCTAAGGTAAGTGTGTTGGAAGTCAGGTATAAACATTTAAAGAATTCCAAATAAACTAGGTTTGGGAAAAGTGAAGCTTACACCTCACCAGCATATATTCCACTTTCTGACACCATAACCAGTACTTGTTACTGGTTGTCCTGAAGATAGTCACTCTAATTAAGGCGAAAAGGAACTTCAAAACACTTTTAAATTTGTGCCTCCCCGATGGCTAAAGGTGTAAAACATATTTTCTAACATTCATCATCAATTTGTATTTCTTCCTTCAGTGTGTGAATACTTAAACCATTTACTGATTGGATAGTTTGTAATTTTTTGGTGTTTAAATTTGAACTTTCTCATATATTCAGTATTTTAATCCCATCCAGTGTGAATTGGCAAGACCATCCCACCCCAACCCCAACACTGCATGTAAGATGCCTATTTGGTCTCTTCTCCATTTCCTGTGCTGTGAAGAATTGTTTTAATGCCACACCACCTCATTTGTCAACTTTGGGGAGTGTTTTTTTTGTACTGCTAGAGTCCTGTTCAGAAAACTCTTGCCTCTGTTTTTATCTTGATGCATCTTATGTGTTTTCCTTCAGTTGCATCAAGGCTTTGAGTCTTTAATGCATCTTTATTTCTGTGTTCAATGAGAGATGTATATCTAATGCCATTCTTCTAGGTATGCAAATCCAATTTCCCCAGACTGTTTATTAAAGAAATGGTTCTTTCTCCAATATATGTTTTTGATACCTTTATCTTGAGGTATGTGGGTCTACATTTGGGGTCTTTGAACTATTCCATCTGTATACCTGTTTTTGTGACAGTGCCATATTTTGTTTGTTGGGGTTGTTGTTGTTGTTTTTCCTGCTTGGCACTATAAGCTCCTTAGATAGTTATGGATAAGGAATCCTGATGCTTCTCTATAGTTGGATCACTGTAGCTGTTTGAGGGCTTTGTGTTTCATATGAAGTTTAGGGATGTTTTCCTATTCCTTTGGAAAACATAAGGGCAATTTCAGTGGGAAATGCACTAAGTGATAGCCATTTTTACAATATAGTTCTGTAAGCCATGCCTGGTGGCATATGCCTTTAATCCCAGTACCTGGGAAGCAGAAGCAGGTGGATTGCTATGAATTTGAGGCCAGCCTTGTCTGCAGAGCAAGTCCAGGCAGCCAATCCTACACAAAGAAGCCTGTCTTTAAAGACCACAAAACAAACAAACAAACAAATAATAAAAATGATATGTCTCCTAGTCATAAGCATGAGACATCTTTCCTTGCCTTCAATTTATTTTTTCAGTGTCTGAAAGCTTTTACTACATAAGACTTTCATCTGTGGGGCTGGAGAGGTGGCTCAAAGGTTAAGGACACTTACTGCACTTCCAGAGGTCCTGAGTTCAATTTCCAGCAACCACATGGTGGCTGACAACCATCTATAATGTGATCTGATACCCTCTTCTGGCCTGCAGGTGTACATGCAGGTAGGACACTGTATAAATAAAAATAAAAAAATAAATATTAAAAAAAAAGACTTTCATCTCTTTAGTTAGGTATATTCTTACGTATTTTCTTTAAAGATATGATCAGGGGGAATTTTTACCTCCTTTCTTTCTCAGCAATCTTATTGATATATAGAAAAAATAGGGATTTTTGTGAGCTGATTTTGTCTCCAGCTCATTTTCTGAATGTGCTCACTGATTCTAGTCTTGAATTTTTTTAGCACAAGATCATGGTATCTGCACAGATTTGACTTCTTTCAATTGTATTTTAATCCCTTTTCTTTTTTCTTTCCTCCTGCAGATGCTTTGAACACTATGCAAATAAGAGTGAAGACAAGAGGCACTTATCTCATTGCAAATTCCATGGGAATACTGATTTTCACACATCTACAACATTTGCTATACATTTTTCATGTATAGCATTATTATGTTGAATTGTTTCCTTTCTGGTTTTTAAGTCTTTCATCATAAAATGAGGTTAAACTTTGTTAAAGGCCTTTTCTACATCAATTGAGGGATTCATATGTGTACTGTTACACTTATTGATATCTATATGTCAAGACAAACGTGCCTCCATGGAAGAAATTTGCTTGGTCATAACAGGTAGGGTTTTGTTGTTGTTGTTGTTGTTTTTATTGCATTCATGAATAATGCAATTCCGTGTTCAATGATTTTTGGAATACTTAATTTTCTTTTTTATTACATCTTAATTTAATTGTAGACTCATGGTAATATTGCCTTTATAGAATGGATTTGATAGTCTTTCTTTTCTGCTTTGGGAAACAGACAGAATCATTGGTGCTGTATTCTAGCTGGTGTTTCTCTGGTTGTGTTATTGTTTCTTTTCTTTCTGCACTCTTAGGACTATAAGTTTACTGTATTGTATTAGGTTTATTGTATTGGACATGATTTCTCCTTTGTTTAGCCATTCCCCTCATGGAATGTATCCTTTCTTGTCTTCTGAGTATGTAAACTGCTTTCTTCTTCCTCTGGGTAGAGTTGTCCTTTAAGTGTCTTTGGCAGTGCTGGCTTCGTGATGGTTAATTGTCTTTCTTTGTCACTGTATTAAAATGTCCTTACTTATCAGTCAATTTTAAAAGCTATCCTGAATATATATTACTCTTAGTTGGAAGTTATTTAGCTTCAGGGCTTGAAATATATCATTGCCTACTTTCCTGGTTTTTAATATTGCTCATGAGAGATCTGGCGTTATTCTGGTAAATTTGTTTGTTTGGGCAGTATTTGTTTTTTCCCTTACAGGTGTGAGTATCATTTCTTTTGTATTTTATGACATTTTAACAAATATATATACATATTTGTGTATATGTGTGTGTATAACTTTATTCTTATTTATGTCTATTTGGGGATCTGTATGTTTTAGTGTCTACTTCTCTCTTTAATTTGAGAAATTTCTGCCACAATTTTATTACATATATTATTTTTTAACTTAATTTTTAAAAATAATTCATTTAGATTGCATTCCCCTGCCCTAGACCTCTGACAGAAAGGGACCTCCTCCCCACCATATGACCACAGCCTATCAGGTCTCATCTGGATAGCCTGCTTCCCCTTCTTCTGAAGTGCCACCAGGTCTCCCCACCAAGGGTGAGGGTAACTCGAGACACTAGAGTTCATATCAAAGTCAGTCCATGCTCTCCCTACAACCTTGGAGAATCTGTCCATTGGATAGATATGAACATTGGTCTAGGGGTCTCAACTCTCCAATAAAAAGACACAAACTACCAGAATGGATGCATAAACAAGACCCAACATTCTGCTGCATTCAAGAAACACATCTCAGCTACAAAAACAGACATTATCTCAGGGTAAAAGGCTTGAGTAAAAAGGGTCTTCCAAGCAAATGGACACAAGAAGCAAGCTGGTATAGCCATTCTAATAGCCAATAAACTAGATTTTCAACCAAAATAAATCAAAAGAGATGAGGAAGGACACTTAATGCTCATCAAAGGAAAATTCAACCAAGATGACATCACAATTCTGAACATCTATGCCCTCAATACATATATTCTTCATGTCTTCAATGTTTATCTCAGCCATCCCGTGGTATTTTAGATTTGATCTCTTGATTGTACTTCAGCATATTAGACATTGTGATTTTTTTTATTCTCACTCAGAAAGGAAATAAAATAGACATCTGAAATAGATGGAGGGAGAAAACTGGGTGGGAGAGGGGGTTGGGGGAACTATGTGAGGATCTGACCTGGGGTGTGTGGGGCATCTCTAGGACCCTTGTGCTCATTTTTTGATCCATACTGATATTTAATAAGGTCCTACCTCACCCTTGTCCTTTACGCCTCCTGGCCTTTTCTCTGCTTGATTAAGTCTATTGGTGACTCTTGCCATTGTACTTTTTCAATTTGATTCCTTGAGGGTTTTTCTTTTTCATTTACAACATTTCTAATTTTTTTATTTCAAAATCTAATTTCCTTAATAAATTTCGTTTCATGTTGTTGACTTTCCCATCCACATTGCTGATTTTCTTATGGATTTTCCTCTATGTTGTTGAATTTTCTCCAGGTCCAGGATTTCTTTCCTTTGCTTGTATTCTCTTTCAAGTCACTGATTATTTTTATTAGGAAACTTTTGAAATCTTCATCTGGCATTTTACTTATTCCAGTATCTTGGAGTTCAATAGTCGAGGAGGCCTGTAATCGTATAGGGGTCATGCTGCCTTGTTTTGTTTTGTTTTGTTTTGTTTCTTGTTTCTATGCTGTGACATTCACATCTGTTCTTCTGATTTTATATGGGAACCTTAGTTAGAACTCTGCTTTTGGCCATAAAAGCGAGGCTGAGGTTTTAACCATGGCAGGGATATCTATGATTTGCTTGAGAGAACCAGCAAATGCTGAATGGCTACCAGCAGTTGCTGCTGTATATAGTATTGATGCCGTTGTTTTCATTCCCATCTGCAATTGCTATAAAAAACCTTCAGTCTTAAACTTAAGACAAGTTATCTCACTGCATTCCTGTAATGTGGTTGCTTCTACAATAACCGTGTCATGATCTCTGAACCCCCACCTCAGCCCAGTTGTCTACTTAGCTCAGTGGAGCAAGAATCATTCATTTGCACACTCAGTTTCCATAATTTCCACAGAGCCTACCATGCAGGAAAATAAAAGGGATTAATGACAAAAGAAAGAGAATTCACCTTCAAACCAAGAAAGGGCATACATGCCCAGGGTTGAAACTCCACAATGGCCATCTTTCTTAAGACAAAACCAAGTAAAAAAAAAATATTAAGTATAAAATTTATTTTTAATTTTAAGATTAGGAGAGGAAACCACATGGTTGAAAACATTTTCTGTGTGTAGATGGATTGTAATTATAACCAGACAATTAAGATCCCCTCTTAGGGGTCTTAGTCTCACTAATAAAAGTACTTAGGAGCAGACTAAAGTGCATGCTTAAAGACAATTTTATTAGAGTCTAAAAGAAAAAACCCTGAGGCAGTCAAGTTGTAAATATCTGCAGCTTCCAAGAAGAGGAGACGGGGGCAAGGTGGAGAAGCAGGCAAGTGAGCCACCACATGGCTGGGCTAAGAGCTTTAAAGTATTAGTTGCCAAGCCAATGTGTTAGAGAAAGCATAGTAAAACAAACAAACAAACAAACAAACAATATGGAGAGAAGAAAGAGAAAGGTATGCTTTTCTATTTAGAAAAATGATCTCCAATGCCTGACAAGACATCACAACTTAAAAGATAAAAATCCCAATGGGTGTTTCTCTTTTTTTCCATTTTTAAATTAATTTATTCATATTACATCTCAATTGTTAGCCCTGCCCTTGTATCCTCCTATTCCTCCTTCCCTCCCACTTCCCCCCTTCTCCCTTCCCCTATGTCTGTGATTGAGGGAGACCTCCTCCCCCTATATACGCTCTTAGAGTATCGAATCTCTTTTTGGTAACTTGCTATCCTCCCTCTGAGTGCCACCAGGCCTCCCCATCCAGGGGATGTGGTCAGAAAAGGGGCACCAGAGTTCTTTTAAGAGTCAGATCTCACTCTCCACTCAACAGTAGAGAATATCCTGTTTATTAGCTGGGTCTGGGTAGGGGTTCGAAGTTTATTACCTATGTTCTCCTTGGCTGGTGCTTTAGTTTGAGGAGGACCCCAGGACCCAGATCTGTCTGTCATAAAGTTCTTTTTGTAGGTTTCCAGGACCCTGTGGATCCTTCTATTTCCTCATTCTTCCATGCTACTCTCACCTAAAGTCTCAATAGGATGTCCTCTCCTCTGACCCACTTTCCTGGTAAATAAAGTTTTTCATGGGACATATCCCTTGGACTAGTGTCTCTATATAAATGAGTATATGAGTATATACCATTTGTCTCTTTTTCCTTCTGGGTGAACTCACTCATTATGATAATTTCTAGTTCAATCCATTTGTCTACAAATTTAGGGAATTCCTTGTTTTTAACAGCTGAGTAGAACTCCATAGTGTAAATGTACCACAGTTTCTTAGTCCATTCTTCTACTGAGGGACACTTAGGCTGTTTCCATGTTCTGGCTATCCAATGGGTGTTTCTTGAATTGGTCCAGTCATTGGTTGGCCATTCCCTCAATCTCTGCTCCATCCTTATATTTACACTTCTTGTATGTAGGACAAAAATTGAGTTGAAGTCTCACCACTGTTAGTCCCACCTAGGTACAGGAGGTGGTCACCCCATAGACTCTTTGGAGCCTCCCCAACCAGAGCCCCAGGGATGTCCCACCCCACCACCACTGATTTTGATTCTCCCTTCCAGTCCTCCCCACACCCCAGATCAGACTACTACACACTTTCCATTCTCATCCCCTCTCCCATTCAGTTACCTCCCTCCATTTACTTCAGATGTCTGTTTTATTTTCCCTCCCAAGTGAGATTCAAGTATCCTCCCCTTGGGTCCTACTCTCGTTACTTAGCTTCTTTGGGTCTGTGGATTGTAGCATGGTTCTCCTGTACTTTACATTATTAATGACACTCTGCTATGCTTGCAGACACGAGTCGAGCGCAACTGTTTTCTGAAAGGCTTCATCCAATAGCTGATGGATACAGATGCAGAGACCCACAGCCAAATAATTGGCAGAGCTTGAGAGTCTTGTGGAAGAGTGAGAAGAAGAATTGAGAGAGCCAGAAAGGTCAAGGACACCACAAGATGACCTACAGAGTCAATTAACCTGGGCCTATGGGGGCTCACAGAGACTGAAGCACTAACTTAAAAGAGCGTGCATGGGCTGAACCTAGGTCCCCTACATGTAAGTAGCAGGTGTGCAGTTTGCTCTTCATGTGGGTCTCCTAACAATTGGAGTCAGTGGATATCTCTGACTCTGTTGCCTGCCTTTGCATCCCTTTCCCTTAGGTTGGCTGCCATGTCTGCCCTCAGTGGAAAAGAATGAGCTTAGTCCTGATGTGACCTAATGTGCCAAGGTGGTTTGCTGCCCATGGTGGGAAGGGTCCCCTTCTCTGAGGAGAAGAGAAGGGGAGATTGGGGAAAGGGGATGTGAGGGTTGAACTGGGAGGAGAGGAGGGAGAGGGATGTGATCAGGTTGCAAAGTCATTAAATAAATTAATTAATGAAAATAAATAAAAAGTCTTATGCCAGGAGTGAGTTTCTCTTTGAGGGCCAATGGTAGATCCCATTACCATCCTCCCTTAGACATTACTGGCTAATGTTAATGCTATTGGTTAGCTTACTGTTGGCATATGGTTATTGTGTAATTTAAATGCTAATTTCTGTATCCTCCATATCTGGTTGCAAGCCTTCTTCTGAGAATCTCCTGTCTCAATTTTGTATAAACTCTGCTTCCCACAATAAAGCAACTTATAGCCAATCAGTGAGCAGGAGAGAGAATGGAGCTGGACTTTCTCCCAGCCAGGAGAGGAGGAGTTAAAAAGAAAGTAGGGAATTCAGCAAGGGATACAGCCACAGGCAGAGGTGAAGGAAAAATGAGGAAGATTCAGCTGAAGCAAAGAAAGAACTAAAAACCAAGTCACTTGAGGATTTTGGCAAAGATGGAGTCAGGATAACATAGATAGTTAAGAAGAGATTTAAACTATTCAAGATTGTGTTTGAAAGCCTTATAAGCAAATATAAGGGATCTCAATTATTTGTTTAATAGTTGGGTCAAGAAATAAACTAAGAGAAACAAATATCGTTTTATAAAAATAACTTCAACAGGTTATCATCCAGAATTTAGCAGCACAATCCTATTGCTGAAGGTGCTACATGCTTGCACTTCATCTCTAGGTCTGAGGCAAGCCTTTACAATGCTGAAAGGTGCTATGCAGGATACCTAAGAAGACAGTAATCACTCTTCTTACCCAGTTATGAACCCTGAAATCTGTAAGACATGCCCACTGGTGCCAACTTAACACAAATACCATGCATGGAAGTAACCAACCTTTTTCTGATTGGATTTAAGCCCATTTCCACAGGATAAAAGCTGGAACTAATATTGAGTCAACAAACTGTGACTAAACAGATCATAACCTTATCAGAGAATTTGTTACTATTACTCTGCCAAGTAGGCATAGCATTAAATAACTCCTGGGGATTTACCCTTATACCCATAGATTAATGCTTCTTTCAACCCTCATTAGAGATGCTTTAATTTGCACTAGATGGTATTAACACAAAGACCCAGAACTAGTCAAGGTACAAAGAAAAAGAGACTGTGGAATTCTTAGCCACAAATGAGACTTCTCTATCACACACTATCTCCCAAGCTTGGTTATCTTTGCAAAAAAGAAGGCAGAGTGAGAGCCAGGAGTTGTGGGGGGATACAGCAAAGAGTGTCTTCTGGACACCTCAGGGCAGCTACACATGCAAACTCACAGTGGCTGTGACCATATGAATAGGACCCATGTAAGACTAAACCAGACCAAATTCAACATGGAGGGGAGGGGTGGCATGAAGTTATCAGCAGCTGATGGCTACAGGGTAAGGCAGAGTCAGTGTCCTTTAAGAATACACCCCTGATAAGTCAGCCATGCTCCTGTTGAAGGCCACAAACCCAAGAATACGTAGCAGGACAAATTAGCCTTGATGAGTGTTTTATAAAAAATAAAAGCAAAACAAAAACAAACAAACAAAACCCAGGATACGACATTGGTTGGATAGGGAAAGGAGCTGTGTCTTTAAATACATTGCATGAAATTACTAAAGAACTAATTTTTTAAATTAATAAAGAGAAAAATGGGCAGATTGCCACTCTGTGAACAACTGTATTGGGGGACAGGAATTCTGGGAAAGAAAAGTATATTATCTCATCAAAAGAATAATTATTGATTCTATCCCTTTACCACAGCTTAAGTATCACATGCCTTTCCAAGGAGTGAAGTCACCTTGGCCAAGTGATTGACCTGTCCAACTGGATTAAACCTTAAGGGAAGTGACAATGGCTTGCCTCTATTTACAGGTAGATTCCATTCTTTTGGCAAGGAAGAAAACATTTTTTATTTATTGGGCTTTTCAATATTATTACAGTAAATTTTTAGCACTTCCTTATTTTTTATAGTAATGTTTACATATCAGAAAATAACAAACACACAACTATAAAAGCTACCTTTTGACTAGTGGCATAATATTGCATTTCCTAGGTTCAGCAAAAGTTGTTTACATAGTTCTTTATAATTGATATTTAAGTTATTGATTATTTTTCTATTAAATCATTCAAACATAAGCAAATATTTATAAATATATAATTATGTTCTTAGAATTCATTAAACTAGCAGTGTATAACACAGTCTATCCAATTGTATGTTCAGCAGCATTGACTACATTTGCATCTTAGACGCTTATAATATTTTCACTACCGTTGTTTTTTAGTTGGGAACTTAACATTCTACAAAGAAATTTTGGCCACTTGTATAAGTTGGCTGAATAAACTAGTGACATAGTTACCATCTTTGTATTGTAAGCTTTAACTTTTCCTTCTTTAGTCATTAAGCCTTTGTATGATGAACACATTTACTTGTTGCCTATAATTTACAGTATAATTTACAGTATTATTTTAGTCCCTCATTTGCCTTTATAATGTTTGTTTAGACCAATAAGTTTATTATTTTTCCCTTTTTAATTTAGAAGTATATTGATTTTCTTATTTATATTCTATCTCAAAGCATATGCGTTTGAGGTATACAAGGTGATTTATGAAAAATTAGCATCTAAATATTTTAGAAGTTATTTTTGATATGTGTATGCAGGGAATTGGACCCAGCACTTTCACACAATGCAAGTCAATAAACCTCTGAGCTATACCTGTACCTTCCCTTAAGAAATATTTCAAGTATCTACACATGAGGCATGGGAATCAATCTTATTTTGTTTTGCCCTTCTTTGTTTTTTCCTTCCTTCTTTCCTTTGTTTATCATGAATGCTTTTTTAAAAGTAAAGTCTCATGATTTTCATAATATAAAGCATATTATTTATACATGTTATTGCCCTTTTACAGTATTTGGGATGAATAACCCACACACTAAGAGCTAATTATTATGCCTAAGAGCTATGGATTTTTTCCATCACTCAAGTGCCTGGCCTTTTTAACATACTATTCTGTTCATGTAATGGTTTCCACTCTTTTTCTTGGGGGTTTTTAATGTATACCATGTTGCTAACAAGCAAACATTTTTGCCTAATTTGCTACAAAGAAGTTACGTTTTTATCTAACATCTTATATGCTGACTTGGATCCTAGAATACTGTCATGTGCTTTGGATTCATTCACTCCGAGGCTCATTCTCAGCTTCCAGTCTGGATTAAAGTCAGGTATTTTTCAATTTTAAAACTTTAAAAGGAATAGACATACTCATTTTTTCAGATTATTCTTCTCAGATTTATTTTAAATGGGAAAATTGCTTCCTACCCACCCCTTGCCCTCCCCCTCCCTCTCACTTTCTCTTCTGTGTGGTGGTATCTTTGTCTTTCTAGTCCCAATAGCTAGAAAGCTTCAAATCTTCACCATTCCCTAGATGTTTCAGGAGTGGATGATTGACTGGTACAATTTTCAGTCAAAGAACTGTTTATATAGAATAAAAGCATGTGTTTGTTTAGTGAGTATGTATACCAGTTCTGTTTGTTATATCTATTTATTGCTCAAGGCCACTTATAAAGTTAAGGAGTTTCATCTCCTCTAGGTGAGAACTCTTGGCTTCTTGTTCTCATAGCTTACTTTATTCAAACAGTAACCTAGGGGGAGTGGCCTCTTTGCTCACGTGTACTTAGAAAAGGTGGTGAAGGCCGGGCGGTGGTGGTGCATACTTTTAATCCCAGCACTCAGGAGGCAGAGGCAGGTGGATCACTGTGAGTTCGAGGCCAGCCTGGTCTAACAAAGCGAGTCCAGAACAGCCAAGGCTACACAGAGAAACCCTGTCTCAAAAACAACAACAACAAACAACAAAGAAGAAAAGAAAAGAAAAAAAGAAAGGGTGGTGAAATCAGAGCAGGAGAAAGCCACACTTTTCTGGAACCAGTGGTGTTCCCTAAGAAATGGCAGGATCTGGCTATCTTAAGAGTACAGAGCTTATATTTTTGGTTGTCAACCTCGACTTTAACCATTGAGCCATCACTCCAGCCCAGCAGCACAGATCTAATAGTACCCTTTTTCTTACTTTGTTCGAATTTGATTCATTCCAAATTAAAAACAAAATGAAAGCATTAAATAGAAAAGACCAGGGCATTCTTCCTTGGCAAGTACTAGGAGACAAATGTTGCATAATTGCTAGAGTACTTCTTGGCATGCTCTCAAACAATGAGCAGATAAATCCAAATTGTACCATTGTATTCTTTAAAATAGGGGGAAAAAAGAGTGTGCTCAGTATTTATGAAGAAAAGCTGATGGCTAATCCCCATGGCTCGCTTGACTGGATGGAGAAATGCCAAGGATATTAGAAAAAGAGAACTCAGTGCATATGATGCCTTCCCTGGACCACTACATGGAGACTCTAGCCCAAGAGTAGTGAACTCCAGTGATGAGTCAAACTTTAAATAGAATATATGAGTGGGAGGGTGGAATAGATGTGGCTGAGTGAAGGAAGTAGATCACTAGAGGCCCCACCCTTGGCCTTGGTTCCCCAAAGTTCGGTGTCCCTACTGTCATTCTTCTGTCATTTGACTGTATCAGCTGTTTTTTTCCCCATAGCAATGCAAAGCCTAATATGGGACAATTCAGGACTACATGTCTATGACATGTGAACGCCATCAGAGACAGTGAGATCTGGTTATTTCAATTATATATAAATTATTGCCATATAGATGCTGCATTGTGTTAGAATTAATGTTTCAAAAATTATGATAGTGGAAATTCCAGACAGATACAGTGCTAGATAATAAACAGATCATCAAGGAACAAATCATTCCTTGATGTAGGATTTTAAATTAGTTAGATAAGCATATATGGGACCTAGGGGGAAAAAAGGAGCATGCAAATTAAGAATTTTATAATTCTATACTACCTTCCAGGGGGAGCCTAGACAGTCAATAACAATATAAATTATAACTGAAGTTTACTAGGAAACTAAATAGTTGGGTTGGGTTCTAAAAATACATATAAAAAGTTCTAAGTAACACCAGCACTCTTTCATAGAAACAAAATGTCACAAGAAATCAGATATCTTTTGCGAACAATGTTTCTGCAGCTATATTTGTATTTTGAATCAGGCCATTCATCATAACAAATTATAAATAAAATATGAAACCTCTGCTTCATGCATTCATAGCAAATGCATGTACAGTGAATGCCTAAATGAATTTTCGCTCTGCACAGTGAATCCAGGCCTGATGTGAAATAAGTGCTTGCTATTTTAAAAGTCTATAGGCTTAGTTTAATTGACACTAGCACAGGCTGGAGAGAAATAGTTTCTAAAAGATGGCAAAGTTCACAGAGACCAGTGAAATCTAAAGCATCTCTTAGAGAACAAAGCCTGGCATCCCATCAGCTGCCGCCTGAGGTTATCTGATGCTGCCTCCCAGGGTTATCTGCAATTCAGCCTTTTCAGTCACTCTGGAAATGACTTCCAGAAATTCTAGAACTATGAGAAGTGTTGGAAGTCACTGGGTAGTTTCCAAGGCCTAAACTAAAAGCGATGTGGAGCAGTTTTCAGCACTAAGTTTTCCTTTTATCTACATTTGTGTGTGTGTGTAAAGCTCACCAATAATTAAGATCTCTTGTGAAATCAACTTCAGCTTTGTTTCCAAATGCCATATACCATTTTGAATTCTCACTTCTTTGCTCGGAATGAAAAACCTCTTGGAGGTCTTTACTTCATTGTATAGCCCACCGAATCAGCAAAATGCTTTGCTTGAAGAATAAATATTAATTAATGTCATTATGAGATGACTAAATCAAGTCCTTCATTTAACTGCACATCTTGTCAAAGGAGATCATGTGAGTTGTCGATGGTTGCAGTAACAGTTTAGAAATTGAGTGTGGGCTTCAAGGCACTAGAACTTGAAAACATTCTGAAACTTAGAAAATGGATTAAAATAGGAGACAAGTGAATATACATAAAATAATGGTTTTATTTATGTTCCAAGAGCATTTAAATATGGGTATTTTATTCCACATTATTAAGTGATATTATTTCTTCTCAATTCTCCTTTTATGCTTGAGTTTCAGCTCTAAGTAGCCCCAGGGAAAACATAATATGGCAAAATAATTTGTAAAATAAAACTAATTGTTAGTGATTTCTCCAAGGAATTCAGTTCTTAATATTAACCTTTTTATGTCACACATTATAAAAAATAAATCTAATTCAAGTACATGGCTTCTATAATTTCCCCCTTGGACTTAGTATATCATTTCTTTATCTCCAGAGAAAGCTATATTTTCAAAGTTTAATGTTAAATTAGAGATGTTACCATTTCAAACCTTATGCAATACTAATATATAAGTTGCATTTAACACTGCAACTTTTTCATGTATTCATAATGTGAATATTTCCATTCAACCAGAACTCCCTAACAACACGCTCTGATGCTAGTCCATAAAAAAAACGGGAATACCCTCAAGAAAGCAGGACCGTGAGAAATCGTAAAAGTCACACCTTCTTACTTTTAAAAATTCATATTCTCTTCCCTTCTGTGGGCTACTATCTTTTGATGAGAGAAATTTGATAAATATGATGAGTCAAAAAAGAAATATCAGCAATAAAGCATAAGTGATGAAGGAATTAAATTCTCTTTCAGCCATGCCAGCAGCATGTTTATTTGCTTTAGATATTTAATGTGGAGCTTATTATGGTTTGAATACACAACGCATGAATGTGTAGAATGTTTGGTCCTCATTAATGGCAAAATTTGGGCAAGATTGGTTGAAACTTCAGGAAGTAAGGACTAGCTAAAGGAAGTAGATTCCTGAGGGGCAGACCTTTGAGCCCTAGAGGGCTACACGTAGTGTGATGGTTTGAATAAGAATAGCCCCCATAAGTTCATGCTTGGTCACCAGAAAATGTCACTGTTGTTGAAGGAACTGTGTCACTGGGCATGGGCTTTCTTTCTCTTTCTCCTCGTCACCTCTCCCTCTGCCCCTCCCCCCCACCTCCTCCCTGTCTCCCTTTGCCCTTCCCCTTCTCCCTCTGCCCCTCCCCCTCCTACATCCTCCCCCTCTCCCTCTGCCCCTCCCCCTCCCTCCCCCTCCCCTCTCCCTCTGCCCCTCCCCCTCCCACCTCCTCCCCCTCTCCCTCTGCCCCTCTCCCTCCCTCTCCCTCCCCTCTCCCTCTGCCCCTCTCCTTTCTCCTCCACCCCTCTCCCTCTGCCCCTCCCCCTCCCACCTCCTCCCCCTCTCCCTCTGCCCCTCCCCCTCCCACCTCCTCCCCCTCTCTCTGAGTGTGTGTTTCTCTCTGTCTTTCTATCTCCCTCTTCCATTATCCTTTCCCTGCTTCTGTCTGTCTTGACTTTAAAAACTTCTTCTACCACACACTCTCATAGCCATAGACTGTTCTGCCCAATGGAATAGGACTAAGCAACCGTGAATCAAGCCTTCTGAAATTATAATTCAAAAGAAATACCTTTCCCCCTCAAGGGATTTAAGTGTGCTGTTTTCTTACAGGAACGCAAAACCTGGCTAATATAGGAAGTTGATACCAGAAAATTGTCATTGCTATGTCTACCGGACCGTTTGGTTCAGAAGCCTCTGAAACAGCTTTGGAAACGTGGGTTAGATAAGCTTTTGTTAGCTATAACACAGCTTAATGGGTGACTCTGGTGAGAGCACAAATGATGAGAGTGCTTATAAAAAATACAGGCAGTGAGGTGAGGTCTGTGAGAGTTCAGAGGACTCTATGTGGACCTGAACTAGAGGTTCCTCATTTTATATTCTGGCAAAGAGCAGTACGTTGAGGTCCTGAGACACTGAGCAAGGCTGATTTTGAAGAAGGCTAATTAACTCAGCAGAAGAGATGTGAAGGCTTTCAAGCTGCGGCGTGTTTTGCTAACTACTGTAAGGCAGGTTCACTTACAATGAAAGTGGGATGGTTTTTAAGTGAAGCAAAAAAGTAATGTTAAAATGCATAGTTTGTTCAGAAAAGTCAGTGTAAACTTAAGGTTGGGGAAGGCGTAGTTTCTGAAAAGATCTACACCAGTAAAAATAAAGCAAGCTTTGAGGCTATCTCTTCTCAGGAATTAGCCTGACCCCATCCAAAAGTCCCCCACCCCACCCCAAAAGTCATGCTATCAATACAACCACGGTTCACAGTAGGACAGTTCCCACTGGAGATGTCTACAGACAGATACCTACCATTGACGTCAGTTCTGCAGCCATGCAAAAACGTACCCACGGGGTCATGGAGATTTGCCCCCCAGTTTTTTAAAGGGAAAATGTGAGATGTGGTGCAATGTGTGACAGCTTCAGGTTCCTGCTGTAGATTCCTGAGAAAATAATGTCTGATGCTCTGAGGGTTGAAGTCCTAGCCTGAATCTGAGAGGTGGGAAGTGACAGAAGGCTCGAACATGCACTAAAAAGGCCAACAGAGGACTGTATGGGATGCAGCCAGAGTGGGTATGGGAGCAGTGCTTCCAATTCTTGGGCACTCACGTCATGCACCAAATGCCCCAGAGGACAGACATGGTGCTAAAAGATTAAGTGTTTGTCCTTCTCGGTTCGGTCTTGCTTCAGTCCTATACTTCTCATGTTATTCCTTTTGAATAGGAATACTTACTCGGTGTCATGTGACTTATTTTTAAGTTTAAAGGGGCTCATCATTAAAGGTTTGACTTGTTTTAGAAGAGTCTTGGAACTTAGACTTTCAGACAATGCTAGAATTTTTGAGGATTTTTTTTTTTGACTATTGGTAAAGGACTAGATATATGTTTCATTATGAGATGCATATATATGAGCCTTTGCATAAAATATTACAGTTCAAATATGAAGTGACCATACAAAGGACCTGTGGAGTGGAGGCTTGCTTCCCAGATCCAGGCATTATTTTAAAATGTGCTAAAACCTCAGTAGTGTGATCTAGCTGGAGGGAGTAAGGCAATGCATGGATTGGGGGTGTCTTTGTATCGTCTGGCAGGTCCCTCTCTGATTGTCTCTAGGCTTCTAGTCTGCCATGACATAAACTGCTCTGCTCCACTGTCTTCTCTCTGTGGTGATGGACGCCATGAGCTAAAATCAACAATTCTCCACTTTCGATTGTTCTTCGGGTATTAAAAATCTAATTAATACAGTAACCATGAAAAGACGAGTGGCTGCTAGAGACTAGAACAGTAAAGGGAAAGATGGTTATGGCAGACTTCTAGGACAATAAAACTATTTTGTTTGGTACTGTAGTATGGAAATGTGCCTCCTATATTTTAAACCTATAGAATCTATGCTACCAGAGGAAGTAGTAAATTCAAGTGTACAGTAGACCTTAGTTATGCTGATGCGTCAGTGTAGATCATC
Source organism: Acomys minous (assembly GCF_964271855.1). NCBI lineage: Eukaryota > Metazoa > Chordata > Mammalia > Rodentia > Muridae > Acomys > Acomys minous. The sequence goes on from NC_140496.1 coordinate 81,943,471, forward strand.
GAAGGTCATTGATTGTAACAACTGAACCACTCTGGCAGGGACATTAATGATTGGACTGTTGTTAAAAGCTTAGCAGTGGAGTGGCCAGGCAGTAGTGGTACACAGCTTTAATCCCAGCACTTGGGAGGCAGAGACAAGCAGATCTCTATGAGTTCAAGCCCAGCATGGCCTACAGAGAGATTTCTAGGACAGCCAGGGCTACACAAAGAAACTCTGTTCCAAAATTTAAAAAAGAAAGAAAGAGAAAAAAGATTGGCAGTGGGGTATATGAGGAACTCAGAACGTCTAAATTTTAATATAAATCTCTAAAGGTACTCTTAAGCCATTTTTAACATTAAAAATAGAGTGAAGACTCCTAAGAGCTGTTGGTAGTACACACTTTTCCTACCCCTTTCCTGAGAAATGAAGAGTTCTTGAGATGTAAAAATTCAAAATCCAATCTCTCAGTCTCATTCCCAGCTCTGTAGCAGGAAACCTGCTGTGGTCTCTCTTTCATCTTACCCCATCCCCAGTGGATCACAAGGACTTTCTCCTCCAATCTTCCTTCTCCCAGATAATCCCCAGTATTTCAGCCTCCAACACCAGCAGGGATTCCCTGTGAACACACCAGCTAAGTAGGCCAGGAAAAGAGGCAACACACAGACATCACACTCTGAAAAATCCAGAGAGGAAACAGGAACCAAGAAGTGAAACACACACCCAAAAATGACCAACCTAGAAATCAGTAACTAGAAGTATAATCACCCCAAACTCAAATGCAGAGATGTCAGGGTAAGAACTCAGTCAATAAAGACCTAGGGCACCAGCAGAGCCCAGCTATCCTACTGCATCAGGCCCTGGATGTGCTGTCATAGCAGAAGATGTGCTACAGATGCTAAGAGACCACAGATCCCAGCCAAGACTGTTATACCCAGCAAAATTTTCAATCACCATAGGCAGAAAAAAATAAAATATTTCATGATAATGTCAAATTTAAACACTATCTAACTACAAATCTAACCTCACAATAGGTGCTACAAGGAAAACCCCAACCTAAGGAGGTAAAGTACATCCAGGATAACACAAGAAATAAATAATTTCACAGCACCAAAATTAAAAGAAAACACACACACACACACACACACACACACACACACACACACACACACACACTACCACCACCACCACCACCACCACCACCACCACCACCACCACCACCATCAACAACAACAAAATAACAAGAATCAAAAAATCATTGATATCTCTCAATATCAATGGTCAGAAATAACAATAATATGACACTGACTAGCAGAATGAATTAGAAAAATATGATCTGTCCTTCTGATACATCCAAGAAACACAATTCAACCTCAAGGATAGATATCAGGGAAAGGAGCTGGAAAAAGATACTCCCAAAGATATTAAGTCCAAGAAAGTTGACTTACTACCAATAGCATGGACACTAAGTCTGACAATTAATAAATGGAACCTCATGACACTGAAAAGCTTCTGTAAGGCAAAAGACATCATCAGTCAGACAAAGCAGGAGCCTACAGAATGAGAAAAGACTTTTAACAACTTCACATTCAAAAGAGCATTAATATACAAAATATAAAAAGAACTCAAGAAACTAGATATCGAAAAATCAAATACTCCTATTATTAAAAATGGATACAGATATAAATAGAGAATTCTCAGCAGATGGATCACAGGTGGCTGAAAAACACTTAAAGAAATATTCAACATCCTTAACCATCCTTAACCAATTACAAATCAAAACTACTTTGAAGTTATGTTTTACACATATCAGAATGGCTAAGATCTATAACACGAGCAACAGCTTATGCCAGTGATGATGTGGAGCAACTGGAACATTCTTCCATTGCTGGTATGAGTGCAAACTTGTGCAACCACTATCGAAATCAATATAGTTGTTCCTCAGAAAGTTGGTATTTGACTTACCTCAATATGCTGCTACATCACTTTTGGGTATATACCCAAAGACCTAGAATAAAACCAAGTATGACTAGTCTAAACAAAAATTAAAAAGTATCAATCAATGGACTCTTAATGATATTCTGATATACTCATAGATTGGTGCCTTATCCACTCATCATCAGAGAAACGTCCTCCCATCCTAGATGGGAACAGATGCAGAGACCAATAGCCAGATATTATGTGGGAAGAGAGTCTTAATGAGAGGTCTCCATCAAATCTCTCCGTTCAGAGCCCAAGAAATCCAGAAGAGAAAGAGGCAGAAAGACTGTAAGAGCCAGAGCGGGTAGAGAACATCCTGGGTACCAGGTCCTCTGAATGAACTAAGCAAGGCACATATGAGCTCAAAGAGACTGAAGCATCAAGCACAGGGCCTACAAGACTCTACACAAGGTCCTCGGTGTACATATGACAGCTCTTAGCTTAGTCTTTTTAATGGCTCTTTACTATGAAAGCAAGTGGGTCTTCGACTCCTGCACTTGCTCTCGGCACTCTTTTTCTCCTGTTACTTGCCTTGTGCAACTTTGATATGATAGTTTTTGCTTCATCTTACTATGTCCTATTTTGTCATTTTGGTTGATATCTCTTTGAAGGCTGTTCTTTTATAATGAGAAACAGAGAAGGGTGGACTTAGAGGGGAAGAGGGGTGGGGAGAAGTTGGGAGGGGTAGTGGGAGGGAAAACTATAATCAGGATACATTGTATAAGAAAAAATATTTTCAATAAAAGAAAATGTGAAAAAATCATATTCTATATTTGAATTCCAGAGCAATGTTTACTTTTAAGCACTCACATAGATAGTACTTTAAACATTCTTATTGATCTGTAATGAGTTGAATTCCTGTTTTCTAATCAGAGGATACTTCTGAACACTGACTGTATACTGTGTGTTATCTCTTATACATAGAACACACCCCTTGTCTGGTTTAAGAGTAATAAGCAAGTTAGAGTTCAGACCATCCTCAGTTTTCAGTTTAGATCAAATTACTTAAGTCTTACATATAAATCTATAAAACATAGATAAACTATTCTCTACTTACCTCAGTAAGAAAAGATCACCCATTATCTTTATTTTAAATGTATATTAAAAACATAGTATATAATACATATATTTACATACATTATATATTATATTATGTAATTTCTATATTTAATATATATATGTAATTCTAGTACTCAGGATGCAAAAACAAGGTCAGGAGTTAACACCACCTTCACTGTATAGCGAGCTCCAGACCAGTCTTGGCTACATGAAACCCGATTTCAAAAACAAATGAATGGAATGGGCCTGGAGAGATGATTCCCTGGTTAAGAGAACTTGCTACTTTTGCAGATGACCCAGATTCATTTTCAAGAACCCATATGACAGTTCACAGCTACCTGTAATCCACGTTCCCAGGGATCTAACACATTGGGCTGGCTCCTACATATATGGTGTGCACATATTCTCGCTACTCAGGCTTATATGCAAACATGTAATTAAAAACTAAGTATGCCTTTTCAAAAGTTAAATAAATAAGTAAATAGCATAGACAAGTGCTTTTTATTCTCATACCTGTAATAGCAGTGATGATGTCTTTCTTGGCATATTTTTAATTTATTATTTTATTGTTAAGGATGTGGATATTTTCCTTGCATGCATATCTGTGCACCACACGTGTGCATAAGAATTAAAACTAAGTCCCCTGGAAGAGCAGCCAGTGCTCATAACATTTGAGCTATCTGGTTCTTTGCTCAGTACTTTTAATCTCTTAAGCTCCTAAGGAAAATGCTCATCATGTAGACAGTGCTTAAAAAAAATAACGGATATAGAAAGATAGCTTGAGTTAAAGGATTGAAAAAGTCCACACTACCAAAAGTTATCTACAACTCCTGTGTGTATCTATTAATATTCCAATGGTACTTTTGTTAGTGTTTTTTTTTTTTTGGTTTATATTGATGTTTTGACTGAATGGTTGTCTGTGCAACATGTGTGTACAGTACCCTCAGAAGCCAAAAGAGGCTGTCCAATTCTCTGGAAATGGAGATTACTCTTAACTGTTGAGCCTTCCCTCTAGAAACTCCAGTGCCACTTTTTTTAAAAATAGAAATAGAAAAACAAATCCACCAAAAATGAATCTAAATAGCCAAAGCAATCTTGAAGAAAAAGAACAAAACCAAAGTTTCACACTAATTTCAAAATCTACACAAAGATATCATAATCACAACACCATAATACTGGCATAAAAACAGACACATAGACGAAGGAAACAGAATAGAGATCCAGAAATGGACCCACTCAGTTAAAATCAGTTGATTTGGGACCAAGTTGCCAAGAATACACAGTGGGGAAAAAAATCTCTCTGGTAAAATATTATTTGGAAAACAAGATATGCATTCATAGAAGATGAAACTAGACTCCTCATTTTACAGCATTAAAAAAGCAACTACAATGGGTTAAAAACATAAATGCAGAATCTGGACATGTAATGCTACCAGAAGACCTAAGGGAAAAAGGACATTCTGGTGACAGTGTTGTGGATATCAGCCCAGAATCATAGGCAAAAATCCAAAACTAAACAAATAGGATAATATAAAACCAAAGTGTTTCTGCACAACCAAGGCAACAGCCAACCAATTAAAGAGGCAACCTAAGGAATGGAAGAATATTTGCACACGTATTAAGCATATAAGGAGGTAATACATCTGTTGAAGGGTCTAATTAGAGAACAAATTCAACTTAATAGTTTAAGAAAAGGACAAATCACCTGATTTAAAAATAGGCCAAGGGCCTGAATAGATATTACTCAAAATAAGACCAAAATAAGACTCAAAAGCTAGTTAGCTGATAGGTGTTTGGAAGCATGATCATCACTATTAACCGTCATTACACACAAATTGAGTCACAATGAGATCTCGTTCCATGTTCATTAAACGATTGTTTTTGAAAGGACAAAAAAAGTGTTGAAAGGGTAAAGAAGAAAGGTGCCCTTGAACACTATTGACAGGGGCTGGGTTGTTGGTTGGTTGGTTGGTTGGCTGGTAGCTTTTTGTTTTCTGTTTGTTTGCTTGTTTGTTTTTCCAAAATCGGGTTTCTTTGTGTAGTCTTGGCTGTTGTGGCTCTTTTTATTTGGATCAAAAAAAAGGGGGTGCTCTTTTTATTTGGATCAAAAACTTCATATGATGAAAGACTTGAGATAGTAGAATTTTAAAATTGTATTAATCCTTAATAATATATATATACATATATATATAATGAATTTGAATCATTTTCACTTCTTATTACCAATTTAGGGGAACATCTCTAGCACATATGTGGCTCAGATTGCTTCTAATATGGACTCTTACACATTTCTACTTACTTTTTGATTGTGCTTTTTGCCTAAATAATAGCAAGTTTAAAATAAATCAGTGAATTAAAATACATCCCACATAAAAACATTAGCATGTCTATCTTAATCATGTTCTGTGCCTGAGAGCAACACATGGTTCCCTTGTACCCCTAGGGTGATGAGTGCAAAACGGTCCCCTGACCCTCCTGCTCTCCTCTTCCTTGGCCCCCTTACTTCGCAGCCAGACATTTTCTTGGCTGCCATCCCAGATCCAGGCTTTTGCCTTCACTGCAGGACTTGGAACCCTAGCTCTTCTTCCTAACTTTATCTGAAATCATTAACTGACAATGAGCTCTTTTGTGTAAAGGACCCAGTGCTTCATCAACATGTGCTATTTTCCTTGTGGCTGATATTTCATCAAGACTGGCCCATGAGATACAGTTGATCTGGCATAGCTGCAGCTGGTTAAGCTTCCCCACAGGCGGCCTCATGGTGGAAACTGGCTGTGTGACTATCTCCAGGCCTTCCCAGGCACTACTCATTACAGAGATCCTGTTTCTAAAAGTGTCCATATCAATACGTCTCTCAGATTCCAGGTCATTTAGTCTCTATCCCCTGACTGACCTGGAGAGTAAGAACAACCACACATTCAAACAGATACACACATCTCATTCAGGTTAGCGAACCTGTTCAGCTCAGGAAATACTTAAAGACAGGAGGAGGAGGAGGAGGAGGAGGAGGAGGAGGAGGAGGAGGAAGAGGAGGAAAAGGACAAGGAGAAAATAAGAAAAAAAAAAAACCCTACCCTGCAGAAAAACCACACACACACATACACAAAAAACAGGATTAGGAAACTTGACACCCCCAACAGTAAAAATTTGCCAATCTTTGATATATTTAAATATACAAACAACCCAGAGCCTTGACTCCAGCAGTAATTGTAACTCCAGGCTCTCAGCAAAATCTTTAGGCCTTCATTCTTCAATTTAAAACCCTAAAATAAGTGTTGGAAGAGGCATTCTCACCTATTTTGGAACAGGGGTCCCCTGTAAGGTGTGATACCAGTTGTAGTCTGAAGCCAAAGGTCCTAGTTTATGGTGAAGAACCTTCTTCCATATCAAATATGTTGTTACACGGTGCAGAAGTTCTATTCTCTTCCTTGTGTTGGATATTAACTGTAGTGATTCAGACACCACAATGGTAATATGTCTACAAGCTACTTTAGTAAGACTTTTTTTTATACAAATATAGAAGACCTTGATGATATAACATACAACCTAATAAAGTTGAAACAAATATCTTGATTTTAGTAGAAAGACATATGGGAGTAATTAAAAGATATATCCTAAGGGAAAATATACTTTTTACTCTGTGTGTATGTGTGTGTGTGTGTGTGTCTGTGCGTACGTGTGTCTGTGTGTTTGTATCTGATGACATGGTTGTGTAAAAGCAGGAAGACAATATTTAGGATGAAATATAAATTTAACATTGGCAACAGAAAAAAAGCACATTTTAATGAATGTACATATGTTAATAAGTATTTTAATCTAGTATTTATGTGATGAAAATCTGCATGCTGCTTGTGTTTATACTTAAATATCTACATTTGTGCCATATCTAAAATGCATATAAATATTATATTTGTAATATACATGGTTCAAGCATTCATATATAAAAACTTTTAAGTTATGTATGTTCCTCCTAGTGTAACACAATAAAAGTACTGAAAGATGCAAAAAGTACAAAAAATTAAAATAAACAAAAACCTAACAAGACATAATTGGAAAAGAAAATACAAGAGGGGAAAAAAGACTCTGAAACAAACGTCTTTCATGTGTAGAAGACAGAAGGAGGAGGAAAAGCCGTGTGCCTGTGCTGCTGTTTATCTCCTTCCATGGATGATCTGTTCTCTGGGTTCCAGGGACCACGTGGAGCAGCAGGGAACAAATAGAACATGAAAGCGTTGCAGTTTGTTCTTCTCTCACTGTGTGCTGGGAACATCAGAGTCTCTATCTTCCCACAGCTCATAATGTCATGGAGAAGACAGACAAAAGGCATATCACTAAGTTTAGAACACAGTAGTGTCGGGTGGTGAGGGGAAGAAATAAGTAAAGCAGGTGAAAAAGGAACATCACACATACTAGTATGTTATACATCGTATGTGGGGATGTCTGTCTTTCTCTCTTTTCACTTTCAATTTCCCTGTTTGTTTCTCTTTTTATACAGAGCATTGTGTATATCAGCTGAACTCAAATTCCCTAACCCAGAGAGACCTTGAACTCCTGATTGTCCTGCCTCTGTCTCCTGGGATTAAAAGGGCAAGGGTACACCATTTCATGTGGTGTGATGAGGTGTTGGAGAGCCCTCAGACCTCTGCATGCCACCTGAGCTGCATCCCCAGCCTGGGAACCTCTTTCTTAAGAGATAACACTGCGTGTGGCCAGGATGAGGCCAAGCTCAACAGACACACAAGAAGACTCTAGTGGAAGAGAGGAGGAAAACAAACCACGCACCAAAGAATTTGCAACATACAAAAAGCAAGAGGGAAAGTTGGAAGCTGGTAGGAAATTATCTGAAAACTATCTTTCTTGTAAGCTGTAGTACGTTGTGAGCTCCTTTTCCCTTAAGTGTCAGAGGAGGACATTTTATAGAGACTTAATTGCAAGGTCCAATATTTCACTTGCATGTAGTACTATTACGCACTTAAGACTTCGGCTACATTGTTTTATAGTGTCCTTCCATAAGCTTACAATATATTTCTACCCATCTTCAATGAATGTGATTTACTTTGATGAATTAAATGTTAACAAATGTGACATCAAGACATTACATATGCTAACATTAGTGGTCTAGGCTTCTGGAGACATTAGCCTGATGAGCACTAAAGATTAAACTTCAGATACTCGCTATTCCGTCAGCCAGGACCCAGAGGAAGACCATGGAGCACGACAGATCTATGGGAAATGCAAAGCAGAGCCTCCCTGGCTGTCAGTTCTTACCATGTCCAGTAAACCTGTGAAGGTCAGGATGATGTACCTGGCATAATTACTGAAAGAAGAGCCGACTGGTACACCACCACAGGGGAGCCTCACTCAAAGGAATGAGGGAACCTGAGTTGTATTTTTCAGAGACTACTGTGAACAGCTGTTCTAGAACTCTCTATAGCAAAAGAAAGACGAGTGGGAGAGTGGACCGGTGTGGAGATTGCCAAAAGGTCAACGTGAGACTTGGCAGTCGTGTCAGCCATGGGACAGCAGTGAAGTTTATAGGATTTGTTAGTGACAGAGGCAGTGGAGGGGGGAGGAGTGAGTTAAAGGGGGGTTATAACGCTGTCTTAGAGTCATTTTATCACCCATCCCACCAGCCCAGCCTACGTTTCTAAGCATAAAAATCAGCACATAAAGAGTGTTTTTGTCAACTACCATATATCCAGGGACACCGTTGCTATAGCAGCCAAGCAATTCTCTTTAGGCAGCCAGGTGGAAACGGAATAGTTCTGAAGAATCCTAAGCTGAATAGGTTGTTTTTGTCAACATCACACAACAAACTTCATAGCTGCCTTTTAAAGCTAAGAGTATCTAATTCATGCAGTCTGGTTGGACGTGTAATTATTGTTTGGATAAATAATTCTGTTTTTCCATTTTTTGCATTTTGTGCAGAGGGATTCTATGCCGTTGCTGATCTACCCTCAGGCCCTCTCATAAGAAGACAGCTTGCCTCTCTTGTCAGCTGAGTAAATTCCTGCAATGCCCAAGACCAGTGCACATTCCTTTTTCTTAGCCAAGACTTTGCCTCAAACCTCCACTCTCTCTCTTAAGCTCTGCCAGGCAATACTAGAGCCTGGCCTCTCTCTGCTACTCTTCCTTCTGGTTGTCAGATGAGGTAGTCTATAGTGTCTCAAGCTTCTTTCTTTCCCAGAGAGCTTGTCCCTACTCAGCTCATCAGGGCCACTGTCTCCCACCCACACAATGTACACTCAGATCAAATCCTTCATCACTAGATGACAAATGAATAGAGATATTCTCCGTGATTTAGAATTCCTCATTCATCTAATAACATCTTGGCTGCTTGCTCCCATAATCTGGAAGACGCCTTACCCTACATTGTATTCCACCCACCACCTGCCTAGGCATGTGACCCTTTAGGGTACACCCATGACTCTTGTCCACAGTGGCCACCACATGCCTCTGTGCCCTTCCTCTTTGAAGAGATCTGATTAAAGAAGATGGCAGGTTAAAATATTTCTTAAGTCTGACAACCAGATTGCATCATAGCATATTAAGCATCATTTTACTGCTCATGGTGGTTGGAATGAAGATGACCCCCATGGGCACATAGGCAGTAGCACTATTGGGAGGTGTGGATTTGCTGGAGTAAGTGTGGCCTTTTTGAGGAAGTGTGTCGCTGGAGGCAGACATTGAGGTTCCAGAAACTCAAGCCAGGTTCGATCTCTCTCCTTTCAGGCTGCCAGCCAAGATGTAGAACTCTAGGCTCTTTCTCCAGCACTGTGTCTGCCTGTGAGTAACAAAGTTTTCTGCTCTGATGACAGTAGGCTACATCTCTGAACAGCAAGCCAGCCCCAATTAAACGCTTTCTTTTTAAGAGTTGCCATGCTCATGGAGTCTCTTAGCAGCAAAAGAAGCCCTAACTAAGACACTGCTGTACTTTTAACATTCAGAATCAAAGTTTTATATATTTTATATAATGTTCAACTTCTAGTCAAAGAATTGGTCTAGTGGACTGGAAAAAAAAAACTAGCCACCAGAGTTTATGGCTATTCAAACTAGACAGCATTGATGTGAGAAAAGACAGCCAAACAATCCATTAAACTCATTAAAGTCCTGAGAAACTCAAGAACACTCAAAATAAATTATGTTTTGGCACAGAAAATCAGGAGAAATCTCTTAGGAAAGAGTTTCGAACTATTTGTAATCTGCAGGGCTATGTTTCCTGGATTTTAAGGAGACTTGCAAATGTCTGGTTTTTATGGGGCCAGCTAATGTTAAGTAAATAAAGATCCCTTATAGCTGAGATGACTGCTGCTTGTGCTTGCACCTTTGTTAAGTGTGGGTGTGCTATTGTACAATTAAATGCACATTTGAAACACTAAGAAGACTTAAGACCTTAATTGTGCCCACAAGGTTATTTTTAATTCATTGGTATAGAAACTTATATATTGATGCAAAATAAGTTTAATTTTGATACATTGGTATAGAATTCAAATTTAAGATTAGTCTTCACACACATTATATATATATATATATATACATATATATATATGTATATATATATTTCTACTCTAATATGAGGTATTGTATCCATACCACTCAAGTAGAATACAAGGTTTACCTCCAATGCTTTGAAAGCATGACTGCAGGCTCTTTAAGATAGTAAATTATACAATTTAATTGTCAATTGATCAAAGTATGGTCATGTCAACTATTAGCCTATATTTATCATAAGAATATACATCCTAGGTGTAGCAGATGGGTATCATTCTATACACAGATAAGGTAAAATAGTTAGATTAGGTCTTCAAAAGCCTCAGAGTCCTACAGAATAAGGCATCTAAATATGTTTTTATTGTTTAATTATTCTTTGACAAAAAGAAATGGCTAACTCCTGGCAACACCCAGCCTACTTCAAAGAAGATGAAGGACATCAAAGAACCTCTATTATGGAGATGGCTTCAAATGTGGCAAACAAACCACTGGGCAAAATGTCCTTGTTTGGACCATTGACAGAATTCTACCTGCAAGCTTGGATGCAGACAGAGTCAATGGCCAAACTCTGCCAAGACAGGCTAAGCAAATCCTCAATAGTTCCTGCTTCACAAATATGTCTGTCAGATATATTGGGCCAGAAGGCTGAAGATAATGCTCCAATGGTATAGCAAGTTTTGCATCACTGTTCAGGCAACAAACTATCTCTGTTATTTTTTTTTCACTTTGGAAGCTACTAGTCTGCACTGCCTGTATACTCAGGTACTTAATTTTATTCCTTCTCAAGTCTCTGATGGGGTTGAAGACCAAATAGTTTCGTTTCACAATTAAGCTTAGTTGTTTAGTGGTCAAGATGATTTTAGGTCTAGATAGATATTTTAAGTTGATAGAGATGAGATATGATAGATATTGACTTTCATTCAGAATTTTAGACTCACCAAGATAGAAAAATGTTTTCTTCAATGTTGCCAAATACAAATAGCCAAAACACTATGAATGTAGCGTTAATATAATTCCTGATTGTTTTGTGGTTCTTCTTGCTGTATGTAGCTTATTTTATATGTGTGTAATAATATAAATGTATATGTAAAAAATAAAAATATAAAAAGTTAAATGAACCAAATGATTTAAGAAAAAAACCTAAGCCTGCCTCCACCCCTCAGTCTGTCTATTGTTTCACAGTTGATAACAAGTCCTTTGGATACTTCCACTCTTCATGATATGACAAGGCTGAGAAGGTCCTCACTAGAAGCCATCAATGCCAGAACCCTTACGCCTCCAAAAATTATGAGTTCAATAAACCACATGCCCTTAATAGTTGACTGCTTCATAAAGTTTATTATCATGACAAAAAGCTATCTAATAAAACATTGTAGGGGAAAGAGATTACTGTGTTTGAAAATAAAGGATAAGAAATATTTCATAAATTTAAGAGCATTTACAGCACTATAAATATTGATGCCTTAAAACATACACATGATCTCTGTCTCCGAAAACTTACTAGAAATTTCTAGTGTTGTTTCCATAAAACCTCCATCTCAACACATCCAAACAAGAGCTAGTGTTTCCCCAGTGGGCATATTTCTAAGATTACTACCTCAACCTTCATATCACCTTGATAGGCAACCCAAAACTTGCTGCATTTTCGACTGTCCAATATACATCATCCAGCTGCTCAAAAAATCATGGAAAATCTGTCTCTAAAATGATCTCAAATGCACTGTCTTTAAATTTCCTTTAAAGTCAGCCCTAGACTTTCATCATCTCTCATTGGATTAAAAAGAAACATCTTGACTAAATTTTCCACCACCTATAGCTCATTCCTCTTCTGCCTTCCCAGCACAGCTGCCAGAATTATCATCTTGAAGCATATTTTAGGATGTCATTGATCTGCTTAAGAGCTGTCTGTATGGACTTCATTTTGGAGAAGTGTGAAGCCATCTTAACAGCTATTTTCTGTGTGTATGTGCTACGCACAGCCTCTTAAGTCTTGTAAACGTGAAGTAGTAAAGCATGGACTGTCATGAGGACCACAGTGCACTGCTGAGAAGAGAGAAAGCTGTCAGCAACCACTTACAATACAGTAGAATGTCTGTAGCCAAAAGACTGAGCTCAATTTGCAAAGATAGCCTAGAATAGGGCACTGTCACTTACCTTAGCAACTTCAAAAGGGAAATACAGCCTCAAGTGAGTCTGCCAAATAAAGGGAATAGCAAATTATAGCGAATAAGTTTAGAACAGAATTCCAGAAACTGCCTGTTGTAACTCCTTTCCGGTTGAGCATATTTACATCAATATTTGAGACAGTAAACAAGGAAATATGAATCACTCTTGGGTGTGGTATTAGGAACCCAGACCATCAAAGGATAGTGAAGAAACAAGAACAATGCATCAGAGAAAGTGATGATGCCTCTGCTGACATGTCAGCTCATATGAGAAACTGGGAAAAAGAAATGCTGCTGCTGCTGCTGCTGCTGCCATTAACCTAGAGCAGGCCAGGTCCTTGTATGCAAAAACACAGGATCTGAGGACCAAAAACATAACCTGCTAAAGAAAATTAAGATAAATTCACAGATTGGGTTATCAGAGACGTCAAAAAGAACAAAACCATTCAAAAGGATACTAAGACCCACTCCAGTATGCACTCTGCCCTAGTCACACTCTCTGTTTCTCTTATTCATGAGTCTCTCTCCTCTTTCCCTGTCCTCTTTAGCCCCTGTGATAATAATAGGAGAAACACTAATAATAAGAGCTTAGTTTCTTTTTTCAATAGCAATATAGAGAACACGTTATATGCCTCAACATTCAGTTCATATAATTTTTGTATTCTATAATACGGTGCTGTAATTATCCCAAAGTAACAGAGAAAGAAATCACTGCTACAGATTAAGAGAAAAGTTCAAAATGACACAGGTAGTTATACAGGACAGTTTTTATTTAAATCTTGGCCTATTTAATACACTAAACCATTTGCCAGCCCCAAACATTGCCAAATGTTGTCATGTCTCCCTGATTTTGTACTTTCCTAAAATAACCTTTGTACACCCACCCTGTCTGGTGCAATCACATTCTTCCTTAGAAACACAATTTGTGGTTAACAAGTTAAGTGATTTCTTTGATCAAGGCTCTCTTTCTCAGCACTGCCTTTTTCCAGACAGCACTATCACCTCCTTCCTCCCAGTTCTAAACATTTTTATAGTCATATATGTGGTAAGATTATGACACACAATGGGATCTTTACTGCAATTCTTGAATTAGAATGCTGCATTACAGAGATAAGAGATATTTAAATACAAGGGTTATCATAAATTATTCAGATTAACCCAATCTCATGACACAAATTCTTAAATGTAGAGAGGTTTCTCTGGCTAGAATCAGAAACATTTGGGAAAAAGAGAAGTCACCGAGACTATATGAGAGTCAGCCTTGCCTTATTTAACAGGGCTACAAGGAACACACAAGAGGGAAAAAAATGCATTTAGTTAAATGAGGAAAGGTTGACAGCCTGCCAAAATAAAGACATTAGACCTGCAACCAGAAAAGAGACAACATAGCCAACAATCTGTGTGGTCTTGGACACTGTCTTCCCCAGTTCTTCAAATAAGAATTCAGTCTAAGCAAAGGACCCAACAATCTGACTTATTTTATCAAAGATAGAAGTTTCATGGTATCAAGGAGACATTTGTCCTTACAACTATGGATAGCCCAGAGAGCAAATGCAGCCCCAAATAAACAGAATGGGCTAGAAGACCTTTAGGTTGCTCAACCCCATCACAAAAGGGACACCCATGTTGTGAATTTTGCTGTGGCTGTTCTGAGTCGCAAATGACCTTTCTTCTACTTGAAGATCATCTTAGTACCAGGGACACAAAGAGAATGTGCGCTTTCCTTACTTCAAGATTCCCAGAAATTGCTCTTAAAATCTGTTCCACCAAGTGAGTTACATTGTTTTCAGAGAGTCCCCTGGTCTAGACACATACAAAAGCTCTACAACATGCCCATTCCATTGCCTGCCAATAATTGTTTGCCAAATCATTAGCTGTTAGTGAACATGGAGTCTGTTATTTTGGTCAGAGCTTGGAAATTCTCCCATGCTAATGGTGTGCTACCCATTGACTCTTTGCACGCAAGCTCCTTAACCAAATATTTGGGGTACTGTAGCTCAATCAAAGTGGTGTAAAAGTAATAGTAACTGTGTTACTGTGTTAAGTCACTATAGCCTTTTTATCACAGAGTTCTTAGGCTTAGTTTCCTCATTTAATACCATAGAAAAATATAATTGTTTGCCATGAGTCATCTGTTTCTTAACTATGTGTGCTTTTTAGAATGTTCCCTTCATTATTCTGTCTTTTGTTATTTTCCTCACTCCATGAATATTTAACTAGTCATTGCTAATCCTGAAGTACAGCTTGCTGGGGAGAATTCAAAAGCATTCTCTTAAAACAGATCCAGATAGTCAATGCTCTTCCCCTGGAAATAATTCATAATGAGCGCACGCGAGGATACGGACAAATGGTCATTCATTCAGATTATTGTATGTAATATTACCGTCTGCTCCTTAGTGCAAAGGCAGAGAGGTTCCTACTGGAGATGATGGTACCTCTACTGAGCTTTTACTTTCCCCTGGGCTCTTAGATGAAAGCCACAGTTGCCATTCATTAGTAGAACCTGGAGCAGCCACATCTCTCGAAATTCTAAAGAAAGGAACATCCATCTTTTTATTTATCATGTTGCATCCTCATTCTTCTTGCAAGAATCTCTAGAGTGTGTCTCAGTCCCAGACAATACCTTAGTTTTTGAGAATAGCTTTGGGTATTTGTCCTACAAAGACAAATCAATTTCTTATCCAAGGTTAATACAAAGGCATATGGTAAGTTGGACTTCAAGTCCAAAAGCATAGTTATTTATTTCCTTACTACCTGGGGGAAAGTTCCTTTATCTGGGATATTGATGTTAAGTTAATTTTAGACACGGTTTTTCTTTTTTAAATATTTTAAACAGAAAAATTCATATGTGTCCACTGCAGCTAGTGACACAAAGGAAATTTATTAATAGAAAACTAATAATTTCCCATGCTGCCTTAAGAAGACTAATATCAACTACTTGATGTGCATTGTTTAACCTTTCCCTAAGGTGATAACAACACACAACAAACAGTATTCTATAGTTGCTTGATCTTATGAATGACATAGTACACACTAGCCCAAAACTTTCCTTTCATTTCTTTTTACTTAACAATTCTCTATGAAAAGTCTTATAAGATACACACACACACACAAATATATACATATGTATATATACATATACATAATGCTCTATCCTGAGTTTCTATAAAGATCCTGAGCCAAAGGGTATCCACGGATAGTTGATTTTGGACAGAAAACCCAAGGCCAACTGTAGTGTGGAGACAGGTGAGGCAGAAGAGACAAGAAGTCACCCAATGATGACTACCCAGATGACCATAACTATAACTTGTGGAGGTTTGAAGAACAGATTAGAACACAGTCACAAATTGACCACCCAAGAAGCAAAGGAGATCCTAACCCTTGTTGATCCCTACTGCCTGGTGGTCAGGACATTCCTGTGCCCTTTGCAATTTCAGGTTCCCATGTGTACTGGGATAGTTGAGGTCTCTCCTACATGTGTTGCAATTTGAGTAGCTCTCTGCACAATGAAAGATATGATGCAGCTGAAGAAAAGTATCATCAATTATACCTACATGTAGCTGGTTGCCATAGCAACAGCTAGAGTATAACATGGACTGAGAGGATGTGAGATGATGCCCAAAAGATGCCTAAAACAGTCAAGATCATAACGTTCTGTTTCATATCTGTTTAGCCATACACAACTGAACAGATGCTTATATTCCTAATTTTATATTTTCTCTATCACAATATTATACTGAATATCCTTAAATGAGGATACTTACTTCCTAGTACGTTTATACCTATGTACCATCTTCCCCATAGTGAACATGCTGTTTCAAAGCACTTTTCATCTGTTAATACATCTACCCCTTCCATAGCACAGCCGTTATTCATGTCTGCAATTTTCAAGTGGGGAACACTGGAGTTTAGGGTGAAAAGGCAGAGCAGTGTCATATGAATGATTCTATTACAAATACAGTCGTGAGCTTTGAAAAAGAAGATAGTTCATTCATTTCCATGTTACTGGAGAGAGCAAACCCCAGGCCTGGTAGATGCCAGACAAGCACTCTACTGTTGAGCTACATCTCCAGCCTCCGTTCATTTCCTTGATCTACATAAATATTGTGTTCCCTTTCAGCCATGTTAGCATCATAACTCTAGGAAGGGAGAATGGATACCATTCCCAGAAGGCATTGCTGTGATCCAACAGAACTCTTCATGCAGAAGGAAGAGTGTTTCCTGGAAGTCCACCTTTAATGCAAAGTGGGATAAATAATCTTTAGCTAAGGACTACAAGGCTGATAGCTTAAGCATAGTACCTGAGATAGTGAAGTGCCTTTTTTGGGGGGTGTGTGTGATTCTACTAGACTCAATGGCTTATCCACACCTCAATTTCTGGTTTTAAAAGTTAATCAACAGGACATGTATTGTGGTAAAAATATCTCTGGCAAGTTTCTTCTTCTAATCTCCCACCAAAAACATGCATTCTTTCTATAAAAAAAATAACACTTTATATACTTAGGAGACTTATCTCTAAAGAAATCAAAGATATACACATGCAATAATAGCCTGGTTACACAGAGCAGGAAATGCATCTTAAAATGCATTTAAATATATTTTAAATGTATTTAAATGCATTTTAAATTCTCATTTAAAATGAGAATTTTAATAAACACTATCAATAAAAGCCTCTTAGCCCTTGCTCTACTTATGGTGCTAAAGATTCAGTAATAACATCTCTTTAAAGACAAACAGAACTCGAGAAAAAAATTTTAAGAGCATAAAAATCAAAGATGCTCTAGGGAAATTTACCAGCTGTTGCCAAAAGAAAATAATTGCCAGACTTTCTGAGAGTGTGGATATTGTTATTCTGATTTCTTTTAATCGATGTTAGCAGATTGTTTTCTATCTGGAAAAAATTCAGTGGACAGACTCCTAGAAAGTAAAATACTTGCCATAACAAGAAATTCTTAAAGTCCTTAAAAGTCCTTAAAAACGGTTGCAATGCCAGATAACGTGCACTTGAAAGCCAGGAGTTTTTTTTTTTCTTTTTACAATTTGATTTATTTATGTTTGTTTCTATGTGTCTCTGTGTGTGCTTGCACACACGTGTGTATGGGTACACACAGGGGCCAAAGAGGGGTGTCTGGCCT
The DNA here is from genome assembly GCF_964271855.1 of Acomys minous. Taxonomy (NCBI): domain Eukaryota; kingdom Metazoa; phylum Chordata; class Mammalia; order Rodentia; family Muridae; genus Acomys; species Acomys minous. The sequence continues at coordinate 81,961,277 of NC_140496.1, forward strand.
CTTAGAGCCAGAGATACAGATATTTATGATGATTCTGGAATGCAAACACAGGTCCTCTGACAGAGCGGTAACTAATCTTAACTGTGGAAACAGCTTTCCTGCCACCAGAGTTTGTCCATTAGTGGAGGTAATTCATTTAAATTCAGAAATGTTTTCCCATCCTCGTTTTCACCTCTTCCCTTGTGTTATCTAGAAAGTAAGCAACGCAAAGTGTGCAACTGGCATTTAAAGCCCTGATTCTGCCACCTGTATGGCTGGTGGAGGCTTGTCTCACTCCCCCGCGGTATGTGAGGGGTGCAAGCCCCTGCCTCTAAGGTTTCCTGTGGAGATGAAATAGGATAGTGCAGGAGGTACAGTGAGAACAAGTTTTCCACATTTGACAAGCAGGACATGTCAGCTGTTACTGTCACATCATTCATCACAAGAGAAAGAAGCAGTATGCAATTGCAGCTTTGAGAAGCAATTGTACTTATTGGGGAATACGATATTGCCAAAGCCAAGAGCGCCGAGCATTCACCTGTCACAGAACTCAGACCAGCAATAAGATTTAACTTCAGTGTAGTGAATGAGAAGCTTCCAGTATGAATCAAAATGTAAGTTTCCATACAACTTCCTTTATAGGTAACTCTAGTCCTACTAGGAAATGCTACGAAAGAACACATTGCAAAATAGTGCTCTCCAGGGCTTTGATTCATTATACATCACTACATTTAATGTGCTGGCATTATAAACTAAAATATCGATGGCATAGAAACATTACTCAATAGCCCAGCATGTAACTTAGCACCATTGGAGCCAGTCCAAACGTTTTAATTACTTAGAGTTCCATAAAGTTTTATTAAAATGTGGTTATAGCTGTCACGGTCTTCATCTCTGAGGGTGGCATTCTATAGAAAGCCAAACCCATCACAGAACCATATCATACATGAGTTAAGGATTACTATGTAACTCATCATTCGGTCCTTCTGTTGTATTCCTAAGGAAACACTGCAAAGTCTAATGTCAAGTAACGTTTTTAATGCAAATATAAAACAACACAATTAATGATATGGTCCCAGTGAAGAATGACTTCTTTCTTTTGAAACATTGTCACCAACCTTGTAAGCAGAGAAGAACAAGGCAGGAATAGTCTAATGATCTCAAGAAAAAGAAAACAAAACTCTTAGCAGATCCATATCTGGTTTTGTCTTTAATTGTATTATGTTGATCATACTACAACTTGTGTTCTCTCAGTTCCCTCAGTTTTCTTAGGCCTTAGTTCATAGCCCTCCCATTCAGCAGTGGCCCTAACAGCTCAGCACTGAGTCATTGGTAATAGCAACCTCATGCTACCATTACAGACTCAGCACCATATCTAAGGAAGCCTCCACCAGCCTTGCCTCCTGACCATCATAGCTCCTAATCGTCATGTTTAGCCTGTCTATACCACTGGCTTAACTATCAAAAATAATCGCAAAAAGCAAATAAAGTCTTGATTGAATGTTTATTTTAGGCATAGGCAAACCCACACCTGGAGCCCTCAATGTCTCAGTCCCATGGAGTGGCAAAGCCTTCCCTGGGTGAGACTTAGAGGGACAGCAAAACCTTCCTCAGATCCCAGTGTGAATACTCAAAGTGTGTGCAGAAGGTGTCCACTGCCTTCTCCACCTGGATGTTTATGGTCTGAAGACGTCTCTCCTATTGAGACAGATTCAACCAAAATTAACCAAAATCTGCCTCCTTGTTCATCTGTTATATAATAACCTGAGTCCTTGCTCATCTGTATATAATAACATGCTTCCATGTTCATCTGTGTATAATATCATGCCTCCTTCTTCGTCTGTATGCAATAACCCAGCTCTGTGTCCATTTGTACACAATAACCCACCTCTGTGTACATTTGTACCCAATAGCCTACCTCTGTGTTCATCTGAACATAATAAACATACTGAGTTTTTGAGTTATTGCTGCTTCTCCACCCAATAGCCCAGCCACCTAATCATAGCTTTTTTTCTATATGTGTATCTGTCCTTTTTCATTCCCTCATAACTCCAGGTCTGATATGTTTATATACCACAGATGAAAATTATGTTTCTTGACTGCTGTTATATAGCTCTGCCTCAGTTCCTAGGGGCCGCATCTTCTTCCCTATAGCCCTGGCTTAGGGAGACCAGCTGGCCCTCTGCCCCACACTGCCCTATATAGCCTGTGGCTACTCTTGCAAACCCTTCCTGCTTTGCCCTCACCAGCTCTACTCATCACCACATAGACAAAAGTTTTGAGTGCTGGCCATCCCTTTAGTTATAGACCCAGCTAACAAAGGAAATAGAGAAATAGGAGGGGGAAGAGGTAGGAGCAGATGCCCCCAGATAAGTTTCTTTGTTTTGTGCCAGCTTCCTTGCTCCTTTCCATTATTCTGTTTTTAAAAAGGAAAAAATAGTGTCAGTTTCATTACTGATCCATCAAAGTGAATCTAAAATTTGTTTTTAGTTAAAAATAGTTCACTATGTTACTATTAGATTTATCTGCAGGTTTTCATACTCTTTACTGATGAGCTATCTCTCCGGTCTTTATTTGGGAATTCCTACCTTAAGTCATTATATTTTGAGGTAACTGTATGAAATGGAGCAAACTAATCCAGTTATATGCATTTTTGTTCACTAACTTCTAAATGCTTTTAATTAGCTATGTCAGCTTCACCGTTGATGAACCAGGCATCCTTGTCATCAGCCCATATCATTTTACTGTGCTTGAGTCTAAGAGCAATATAACAGTAATATGGGCCAAACATTAGGAAATGCCTTCAAAACTATTTAGCATTATAAGTATGCTACATGCTATGGCAAAGAGTGAATCATTGACATGCTATTAAATGTCAGCATGAACCAGGTGCTGCCCAAGAGTGAAAGAGGCTCTTGGCCTCAGGATGATTTGTTTGTTTGTTTGTTTGTTTGTTTTTTATAGATGTCAACACAGTCTATATCATATCCATAATGTAAGATTTTTACCAAAGGAGAAAGAAACCATGCCTTTGAGCTTCCAATGTATAAATACCTTTGGTGTAAACCAAGTAAGCACTTAGTTCTGAAAGAGCTAACTGTTCAAGCTAGCTTTCCAACTAGACAGCATTAGCATCCACAGTTCTTAAGAATCTAAGAGAACATGTGTCATACATTTTACAGTCCTCACCATAAAGAATGAGCAGTAGTTACTAATTTACCCTTGCAGACACACTCTGGTACAGCTATGCAAACAGGCCACAACACTGGCACCTCAGAACTGGAATGCCCTTTCAGGAGTAGATGGCACACACTAACATGTGTCACCGCCAATAATCACCATGAGAATCATTTTTCAGTCGTACATTCAACCAAACGTTTTTTTTTTTTTTTACCTTAACCAGACAGAAAAGTTCAAAGATTTCTGATAGATGCCAGTTGCATACTTTTCACATTAAAATGAAAAACTGTGATTTTTTTTTCAGCAATGTCATTTGTATCTAAGTCTCACCATTGAGGATAGAAATGAGGAAAAATCACACCATGTGTTCCAGTTTACTTTTGGTTGCTATGGCAAAACACTGACAAAAACAACTTGGAGGAGAACTGGGCTTATCTGGCTTACATTTCTAGGTCATAATCTATCACTGAGGGAAGTCGGGGCAGGAATTTGAAGCACAAACCATGGGGGAGCACTATTTTCTGGATTTCTCACTGGCTTATATTCAGCTAACTAACTTATGCACTTCAGGACCGCCTGCTTAGGGATGATAAGTGCACAGTGGGCTGGACACTCCTACATTAAGTACCAACGGAGACAAAGCCTGATGGCCATGCCCAAAGATGTTCCTCAGTTGAGGTTTCCCCTTCCCAGGTGACACTAGTCTGTGTCAAGTTGACAATAGAGATTAGCCAACATGCCTTGGCGTTTACATTGGAAGTCAATGTCCAGGGTGAAATTAATCAGAGAGTAAACACTGTCTGGCCCAGGGGTTATTGAGAGTGATTGTGCTGTGTAACAGTTTCCTCTATTCTTAAAACCTTCCTTCTAAGGAAGAAGCTCATTAAGATACAGGAAGTTTATAGAGAGGTGAAAGAGAGGGATGCTTTAAGAGGAAGTGAAGCATTCCACTTGCAGACAAGCTCATTAAACTCTGAAGGAAACAATCAAAATCATACCCGGAAGTCCCTGAAACGGATCAGATTCTCTAAAACCCCTTTCTTCCTGGAAGATATAAGTTGTGCCGTCTCCTGAGAGACACTCTCAGACAAGCCAAACTGCCTGAAAGATACCCAGACCGATACCTGAAAATGCCATTCTCCAAACTGTTGAGCTCCGTGAAGTTTGTGCAGTGTGCTTCAGGGTTCCAGCTTCCCTGAGCTATCATCCATTCTGGTAATTTCGGTGATGCAGCTGTCTTTGAGTCATTTATTCCCCTCTAAATAACTCTTCACCTATATTCCTATAAGTCATCCCAATAAAAATGCATTGATTCAGCAGCTTGTACTTTGGTGGTAGCTGTACTTTGGTTTGTTGTTGAGTTCCTATTTGTGGTGGTAGGCATTTGTTCACATCTCCCCAGGAATACTGTCACACACAGATTGATACTGTACAATTTGAACAGGCTCAAGTCTAATGCCTACGGTGTTTCATAGGCTTCTGGAACAGTGAACGTGGAGAAAGCCTTGTCTTTGAGCCAGATAATCCTACACCTGAAAATTCACTTTTCTTACTTCCTCTATGGGTATTATTGGTCAAGTTTCTTATCAAAAAGACACAGGAAACATGCCAGCCATGTCATAAGACCTCCCCTGGACTTTTCTACTTTAAGGTCCAGAATCTGAACTGTAAAATGTGTGTTATTTCATGTAAAAATCTATATCTAACAGGATCTCTTAGTTAGGGTTTTATTACTGTGACATAACACCATAACATGGAAATGGGACTGGCTTACAGTTTCAGAGGTTTAATCCATTACTGTCATGGCAGGAAGAAGGCACGGCAGGGTGTAGGCAGAAATGGCACCAGAGCAGAAATTTGAGAGTTCTGTGTCTAAATATGTAGACAACAGGAAGCAAGCAAGTGAGCCACTGGGCTTGGCTTGAGCTTCTAAAACCTCAAAGCCCACCCTGAGTCACACACTCCCTCCCACAAGGCCACACCTACTAATAGCGCTACCCTCTGTGAGCCTACGGAGGCCATTTTCATTCAAACCTCCACAATCTCTAAGACTCACTTCACTAGGGATTATATGAAAACATTTTGTAAATTACCTAAATTAACTGTGCCCACATCCCATAATGGAAAATATACTAAGATACCTGTATAACCTTACATAGACTATACATAGAGATACATCCGTACATTCCCTGAAGGATCTGGTGATGTTTTCACTATGAGCTTATGTTTCTATACTCTCACTATCACTCACTAACTAGATTAGACCTGCTGTATTGAGTTCCTTCTTCCAGAATCCTTTAATAGGCTATTGTTATGATTTTGTTCTTGATTGAATTATAATTTTAAGGGCCAAGCTGGGGAGATGGTTCAATTAGTAGTGTGCTTGCCATGCAAAGATGCCCCAGCTGGGTGAGAATCCTGTCTCGAAAGATAAGGTGGAGAATGATCAAGAAAAGCACCTAATACTGATTCCAGCCTATGCACATGTGCATATGCACCAATACAAATATATGAATATATATAAACATAGACATGCATGAGTAATATTAGTCTTTCTTTAGCATATATTTACTTAGCTCTGCTGTGCATCAAATACTGTATGCACTGATTCCCTTCAGGTCAGCTGCGTCCAACAGGTTTATTGCTCTCTTGAGAAGCCCTAACTTGCAAGCCATATGGTGTGGGATCTTGTTTCACCTCCCTGCAGGGCCATTATTCTTCCCTATGCTGTGGAACTTCACAAAAGTTTAAAGCCTCTAGGCAAGGAAGTGATTTCCTGTTCAAAGCATAAAATGAAATCAGATCCATATGCTGGATGCCATTAGAACTTTCAATGTACTATATCACACTACTGGCAACAACAGTTCAAAGACATTTCTGTTTAATCACTCCATGCTCACTCTCTCCTTGCGGTCAGGAAATGTTACGCTGCATAACACAGGTGAGATAATATTTTAATGTTAAGTGCAAGGCGTTTAATCCCTGCTGCTATAACCAGGTAATGCATATAACCAGGGGCCATGTAATGGTGAGTGACAGAAAGCAAATAAGCTGTGGATTTTGAGAAATTTGAGGGAGGAGAGAACAGGAGAAGCTGGGAAAGAAGGGTTCCCTTAAAGGAAAGAATTATGATTGAACCAAAAAGAATCTTCCCAAACCCAGACTAGAAGGGTTTGTTTTTATTTCTAAATTTGCTTCAGAGTTACATCCTCGTGTGTGCGTCCATCAAGTCAGTCCACGCTTCTATACTGCTTGCTTTGATAACTCCTTTTTCCTTCAGATAGTTTTAAATTCCAAGCTCTCCAATGTTATTACTAATTCTAGTACAATTGACTTGTGTAACCAATAAAGAGCCCACGAGAACAAGAGTTTGTGAGCAGCAGTGAGAGTGAAGCCGTTAACTGAGATGACTTGGAAGAAAAGGATGAGATCTAGGAGAGACTGGTAGCAATGGGTACATTACCAGGATGAACAACAGTTTCCACATGAAAGTTATTTAATACATTCTGCTTTGTAGCTTTCAAAACAACGGCCTTGTAGGTACGCTTGAGATGAGGTGAAGGAACGAAGGTACAACATCAGCTCTCTGTTGTCCATCACTACATCTATCCTTTATCTGTCTCTACCATTTTTTAATTTTTTATTTAAATAATTTATTCAGATTACATGTCAATTGTTATCCCCTCACTTGTGTCTTCCCATCGCCCTTCTCTCCCTCTTTAACCCTATTCCCCTCCCCTAGGCCTGTGACAAAAGGAGACCTCCTCCCCAACCATATGATCACAGCCTATCAGATCTAATCCTGGTAGCCTGCTTACTCTTCTTTTGAGTACCACCAAGCCACCCTACCAAGGGGAAGTGGTCAAACAGGAGGCACCATAGTTCATGTCCAAGTCAGTCCCCGCTCTCCACACACAATGGAGAATGTGCTATCCATTGGCTAGATCTGAGTAGGGGGACTAGGTTTACTGCATGCATTGTCCTTGGTTGGTACAGTAGTTTGAGCAGACCCCCTGGGTCCAGATCCACCAGCCTTGATGGTCTTCTTGTAGGGTTCCAGGACCCTCTGGGTCCTTACATTTCCCCATTCTTCCATACCTCTCTTACCTGGAGTCTCAACAGGAAGTCCCAGCATCTGTCCCAACCCCGAAGACTCTCAGAGGACATCCCTATTGGGCTAGTGTCCAATTATAAGAGAGTATATACCATGTGTATATTTCTGGGTCTGGGTTAACTCTCTCAGGATGACCATTTCTAGTTCCATTTGCCTGAAAATTTCAGGATTTTCTTGTTTTTAATAGCTGAGTAGTATTCCATTGTGCAACTGTACCACAGTTTCTTTATCCATTCTTCCACTGAGGGACATCTAGGTTGTTTTCAGATTCTGGCTATTACAAATAAGGCTGCTATGAACATTCTATTTCTATTGACTTATCTCTATTTCTCTACCTCTCTGCAGCCTCTAGTCTTATATCCAACCACATTTTCTTTTACTTTTGCCTATGCTCAAGAGCTCTAGGCCCCTTGTCCACCAACCTGAGCATTTCTCATTCTTTACAGTTCAGTTTCAATTCTGCCTGGACGACATCTGAGCTAAGCATCCTTTCCTCCATACATCTGTCACTGGGTTTTTGTACTTTTCTGACTTTTTTTCTTGTTCCTGTTTATATATATATGCCTTTACCAATACATTATACCAAGACATTTAAGTTGGCCTTGTATGTCAATGGCATTTGATCATCTAGTATTATTTGTTTAGTTTATACTAAAGTATAAGTAGTAAATTGAAATATTTAAAAAAAATTAAACTTCACATATGTATCAAGTAGTGTAGTGCTCAGTTAAATCAAGCTTCTTAGCATTTCTCTTCTTCCTTTGTATTCTAGGAATAACAGCGACTGTTTTTGCATTGCATCATGGGACTGTTAGGAGGAATCACAAAAAGTAAGGAATGCAGTGTCATGTTTGGTTGATGTCCCTGGGAGGCTGTTTTCTGTAGGGAGACCAGCTGAAAGGGTGGACTGGAGCAGAGGGGGCATGGGTAGGGACTAGGAGGAAGGGAAAGCTGCTGTCCAGATGTACTGTATCAGAGAATAGATAGATAGATAGATAGATAGATAGATAGATAGATAGATAGATAGATACATGAGAGAGAGAAGGAAGGAAGGAGAAAAGGAATGAAGGAAGGTGATAGGGATGTAAACTTTACTGTACTTTAATGATACCTTTGAATGAAATAAGCTGCAAATTTTCTTGACATGTCTTACGGAGAAATGAAGACTTTCTAACCTCTTCCTCCTCCACCTGCCACCAGCTCCATAATCTTTGGCCCCCTGATGTTTCCACATCTTATACCATGAATGATCCATCTGTGGAGTTTCTGTAAAACATTTTGGAATAATTCTAGAAGGATACTATCCCTGGAAATTTAGCTACCATGCTTTAAAAAGACAAAGCCACATGGAGAGATTACACTGAGAGCCTCAGGTGGATCACTGTAGCTGAGCCTGCTTTTCATGTATTCTAGAGCAAGTGTGAGGTGTGTGTAAAGACAAGGGAAATGGCTCTGACTGCTGCCATTCTGGACCTGCCTCCACTGTGAACCACAGCAGTTACTTCCACTTTGCACTTCAGAATTCCTGGCCCTTAGAAGACACAGGCATAATACAAGTACCATTCCTGCTGCTACTGGGAAAACATTGTATATACATTTTACAAACATATACTGTGGAAACATTTTACATATATCATGACAGTTTTGTCTTTATCGTTCATTAGATGGGCTACTCAGAACGGGCTAGGTAGCTGAGGAGAAGCCAGCAGTCTCAATGGTTTTAATAAAGCCAGTCCATTTGTTTAAATAACAAAATATTATATCTCTGTTTGTTTAAAGATGACTTATACTGTATATACATGGTGAGTCAGCAGGAAGGCTCACCTCAGTCTAGTTAATAAGGGGTCCAGATAATTGGCACTGTCAATCATTGAGCTATCAGGCAGCAGAATTCTGGGAAGTCTTGCACCAGTAGTTAAGTGCTAGACTTGGAAATGCAGTATGTCATTTCTGCTCATGGTTCATCTATCAAACCTGAGCAAGTGACGCCCCCAGGCCTTAAACACACCAGAATCATTAGTCTTGTCATGTAAAATGAAGGGATCCAGAAAGACTTGATGAATTTCTCTTGGAATCTGTGTTTTGATTTTTGCCATCCTAAAGATCACACCCGCGGCTTCAAGAATGCTGCCTAAGCACTGTGTTATAGCCCTAGCTCCTAGAAGTAATTAGTTAAATAGAAATAAAGATGATCACACAAAGATATTGCAAGAGTGGACACTTTAGCCTCATCCCTCATTTCAACCTCTGGGTCCAAGGTATTGCCTACTCCTCCCTCCAACGGCCAGTGGCTTTTTATTGCTATCGGTTTATCATCCTGAACAAAATCTGTGTCTAATCCTACCTATCCTGCTTGACATTATCTGCATGTAAAGCAGTGGTGTGGTGGTCTCCATGGAAACCAGGACTATCTCATGGTTCTGCTAAAGCTCTAATCACAGTTTAAAATACTCCCTCTCTTTTCTTCCTTCCCTCCCTCCCTCCCTCCATCTTTTCTTCCCTCTCTATTTCCTTTCTACTCTCCCTTCCTCCATCCCTTTCTGTCCTTCCTTTTATCTCTCCAGGTCTGTCTTTTCTTTATCACATTTACATAAAGTCCAATGTCCTTTTAATTTAAAATAAATAATATAGCTTTGGACTTGCATGTCTGGTTTAAAATTGACTAAAAGCACAAACAAAAGGGAAAAGATAGATGAACTTTTTAAAAAGGAAAGATGAGTAAAGATATATATGAACTGGTGTATATTTGGATGTGAATTCCAGATGAAGTATTAAATTCAAGCACCTAGACTTTTTACTTTACTCACTTTCTAATATTGTAAACTATACCATCAGAAGCTACACTGCTTCTCACTAAGAAGATAGTTGTTAGAATAAAATAGCTAGATTAATTAAATAGCCAAGTAATGCAGCCTTAAAATAAAGGGTACCATTCAGAAAGGAGGGAGTACAAGAACTCAGCACTGAGGGGCCTCACGTGGTTTGAAAGATGAGGTCCTCAATGCATTCTGAGGAGGATGATTGTGTTCCAGAGCCACAAAGAAATGTTCACCCCTGAGAGTGGCCTGATTGGTCGGAAACACTTAGCGCAATGTATTAGAAATACCCAAACCAAGGTCATCCAAGATGGCGTCGATTGCACAGTGTCTGATGCGTGGAACCGCAGTAACTGCACAGTCAACCACCAAAGGACCATACTGAGAGCTCTAAAACACAGTGCTGGTATTTCCCAGAACGAAGGAAATCGTCCATGCCTTCCCACATCAGGACCATGGGACCAGGCTCCAGTGAGCTCTCAGGGACCATCGGCCACCACCACTGCCACCACTGCTGTTTTTTGGGTTGTGGCCAGGCATGGTGCAGGCCAAGGAGATGGCGAGGAGTGGGTGCTGTTCCAGTCGAGCCCAAGCATGGACTGTACTGCCCATACCACAGGCCTTAGGGACCTCCTCTCACTGGCTGGGGTCATGCTCAGTGCCGAGAACTGGATCATGCAGAGGTGGCTACGAGAGGCAGCACCGACTCGGGGGCCCATGGCTGATGGAGCATGTGATGGAACCACAGACTTGGGAGGCACTAATCAACAGAGCCACAAGTTCCCTGGGACAAGAAGCTGATCTGGGCCAACATCAACGGTTTCTGTGAGCAACTCAATGAAGACTTTGAGGGGCCTCCACTTGCTACCTGCTTGATGGCCCACAAGATCAATACCCACAGGAGTAGGAGGCCATCCAGGCCTTGATGGCCAGCAACAATCTGGTGAATTGAACAGGAGCAGGAAAGCTGGTCCTGCCCTGAGGACATGGGAGCAGGATAGCCAGCCCTGCCATGATGACAGGGGAGTGAGAGAGCGGGCCCTGTCCTGAGGACAAGGAGCAGGCCCTGATCCAGGGCTCTGAGTTGACCTCACCCTAACATCTACCCCATGTATGGCCTGCAGGAGCACATGATGGGGCCAGACCTGCAGATTCAAAGATTAAGAATCTCCTTGACACACAGCAACAACAGGATATCCGACAGCAGTCCCAGTGAGGATCTAGTAATGATAGTATAGGCCTCAACCCAGATCCATGACTCGCAGCAATGAACATTTGAACATAACATATGTGGACAAAAGGTTATACTGTGTGATACGCTACAGCATCTGTGACAAGATCTTTTGTTTGTCTGTTTGTTTTATTTTACTGGGGGGAGGAGAGGGATTTTGGTGCATGACATGTAAATCATAGACAGTCAATAAAAGTTTAAAAAAAAGGTACCATGCAATTTCCAAGTATTGGTAGTATTACATATGCTTTAAACAGAAGCTTGATGGCTGCTCTAAAAGGGTCTCTGATAGATTTTGAAGATCTGTAGAAAGTTCTAGAAATCCCTAACCTATAATATAGTTTATTTGAAAGCTTAAGATTTCTAGGTATGAGGTGAAGAATGAGAAGCATAAGTAATGCTAAGGGATGTAATGTGACCAATTAAGCACTTTCAGGAAAGTCTTGCCAAAGGCAAAATACCAGAAATGCTCCTCTGAGAGAAATGCCTTCTTCCAACAGTATCAGTGACCTAAATCTCTTCTGTTGCCATCTTTTCCTCCTCGAGATTTTAACAAAATGTGGCTGACCCTGTTTCCAAGTTCTTTTTGAAATGTACTATGTAATGTTTGCTGATTTTTTTTTATTTTAATGACAGCTACAGAGTAAACATTACCAAGTTTTAAAGATAATCTACTAAATAAGCTACCATTCATGTGTTGTCTAATTTTATGTTAACTTGAAGCAGTAGTCATCTGATAGGAGGGATCCTTGACCGAGAAAATACTTCTGTACCACCGGACTGTAGACAAGCTTGTAGAGCATTATTATTATTATTATTATTATTATTATTATTATTATTATTATCAATTGATTTAAGGAAGGCCCAGTTCAATGTGGCTGATGCCATCCCTAGACAGGTGGTCTTAGGCTCTATAAGAAAGCAGATTGAGCTAGCCATGAGGAACAAGCCAGTAAGCAGCACTCCTCCATGGCCTCTGCATCAGCTCCTTCCTTCAGGATGCTGCCCTGTTTGAGTTCCTCCTCTGACTTCCTTCAGTGATTAAATAGTGATGCAGAAGCATAAGCCAGATAAACCCTTTCCACCCCAAGTTGCTTTTGGTCATTACGGTTGTTATGTCATTACAGTAATAATAACCCTAAGTAGGACAATTCACATACCTTTACTTTTATTCATTTTGTTTGTTTTGTTATGGGGAACAAAGTGATACATTGTTGGTTTCTTTTGTTGTTGTTGTTTGTTTGTTTTGTTTTTAAGATTTATTTATTAGATATACAATGTTTGCCTGCAGGCCAGAAGAGGGCACCAGATCATATTATAGATGACTGTGAGCCACCATGGGGTTTCTGGGAATTGAACTTAGGACCTCTGGAAGAGCAGACTGCTCTTAACCTCTAAACCATCTCTCCAGCCCAGTTCATTTTTCTTAACCAATATATTTTATTACAAACTTATTAACCGAGCGTACATCCCTTATAACCCGACTAACTGAAACAATAGGAAAAGAGGATTAAGGAATAACAAAACCGTAAGGATATCAGTTCCGAGGAACGATTCTCCTGTTGTTGCCATCAGGATGTCTTCTGCTGGAACCTGGAGTAACCAGAACCTGGAACCTCAGCAGGAGCCCAGAGCCCCGAATGCTTCCCTCGAGTAGTTCTCTCTAGGAGCGTCTGGAAGTGGAGCAATGAACAGCCAAAATTTTCCCAAGTCTCCAAAGGCCCCACCTCCAGTTTTGGCCTCATTTATATATCTTCTCCCAGAGTCTGTTCACTGATGTTTTCAGCTGGCAACAATCAAGCTCCCGCACAAAGTGATTTGTCTTCTAGTGGATTAATTTCACCTGTTCTCACAAGACTGTTCCGATCCCACACTTGGGATCATAACAAAAACAGGTTTATTTCTCCTTTAACAGCAATAATAACCATAATTAGGACAATTCATATACCTTTACTTTTATTCATTTTGTTTGTTTAGTTACGGGGAACAAAGTGATGCATTTTATAATGCATTGGGCACTGACTAGATCATGGTAAGCAACAGCCTTTTCTTCAACTGTTTAGCACATCTGAAGCTGAGAACTTCATCAGTTTATTCTGTTGGCAGCACTAGACTACACAGTGGTAAGTCATTAGCTCTAACAGCTTTCCTCCCATGGTTCCTGCTCCTCATTCTCCTACACCTTTAAAGGATCCTCTTTGCTGTGTCCTAAGTGTGAAAATTCTCACAGGGTTCAACCCACGGAAATGACTCGAGCCAGACTTGTGTCTAGATGACTGGGCAAAACCTCACTGGTACTCATAACTTCATTTGCAGGTTCTAAACTTAGATTCTCACTGCTCACTAACAATACTATTAAAAACAAAAATACCTACGTGCCAATGAGCCAAAGCACAGCACTCTGAGGGAGCTTTACCCACACGATTTCATTTAATCCACACAAGTAATTATATTTAGGTACCATAGATGTTTCCATTCCACTGATAAGGACCCTAAGGCCAAGAAGATTAGGAAAATTCCCCAAACATGTAGCAGGGAGCAACCAGGCCTAAGTGAGTCTTTTTTTGTGTGTGTCTCTGCATAACATTTCTTCTTTTTTAAATTTTTTTTTCTGTTTCACTGGAAGCTTCTCAAAATCAAGATACCTAAATTTAAACATCTGAAACCAAACTTCCCATTTCTGTTCATCTTTTTTTTATTAATATCCTATATTTTATTTTTACTGCCATGTAGTCACTGTGCTTAGGAATAAGTATCAAAAAGATGATTAATTGTCTCCTGAAATCATATTTTATAGCCACCCACTCCCTGTGTTGGTCCTGTCTTCTCCTATGTTCCTATCTCTCTCTCTTCTGCTTCCCTGCCAGACACATACATATAAGAAAATCTAGGATGAGTATATGAGTGAAAAGGCTCATTTCACTTAATGTGATCATCAGTAGTTGCATCCATTTTCATGGAAACTGCATGATTTCATTCTTCCTTATAGTTGACTCAACTCCACTGTACATACACGTCACATTTTTTTTATCCATTAATCTATCTACAGACAGATAGGGTGATTCTAAAACTTGTTGTTGTAAAATAGTGCTGTAAAGAAATGAGAACGTGCAAGTGCCTCTGTGGTACACTGACTTAGAGTCCTCCAGATATATACTGTTGGGAATGAAAAAAAGAAACTTACTGGTTTTCAGACTCTATTTAATCATAGGGAGAGACTAATTTCAAGGCTCCAGGCCCTAGGGGAGCTGGGAACTTCCCAATACCTGAACGTTCCTGTTGTGAAGAAACATTTGTCTGAGTCCAGACATCTCAGGGACAACTTATAAGGAAACAGTTGTCTGAGTCCAGACATCTCAAGGACAACTTCTCCATCTTGCTGTCAAGGTCAAACAAGTTCATGTTCCCAGGCCCAGGGATCTACTCCTATGCTGATAAATGCAAACTGCCCTGCTCAATCTCTTATGTCAAAATATGATTGGACAATTCTTCATCCTACCTTACTTCTCCTGGCTCTATGGTTTCATCCTTTAAATATGCTGTACAACATCCCTTCAGGGTCACATTTCAGCTCCCTAGTCTGTTCTGAGTCCCTGATCGATCAGTAACAGCTTGATTACAACACATTTTTTTTGTCATCTGTATTAGCCTGGTGTTTGAGTTATGTTGGTTTTAAGCAGATGCAAGAAGAATACAGTGTGGAATAGCTGGGTCATGTGGTAGTTGATAAGTTTGCTGAGGAATCTCTATACTGCTTCTGATCCTGCCTGAATTAATTATTATTTTTTCCACATACTAACCAACATTTATTAGGCTTTGTTTCCTAATAATATATATTATAAGTAAGGCAGTGTTAGCACATCTTTTAATACCAGCACTGGCAAGGCAGAGACAGTCTGATTTCTGCAACTTCAAGGGTTCAAGGCCAACCTGATCTACAGAGTGAATTCTGGGACAGCCAGGGCTATACAGAGATACCCTGTCTCACCACTCACTGGGATTCCAGAGAGTGGACCTGACCAGAGTCCACCCATTTAATTAAAGCTTGCTTCAAATTTGGCTCAAAATTGTGTAACGTTTTTTGGGTTTTTTTGGGGGGGGCGGTTGCTCTTGGGAATCTTATTAACAGTTGACACCCTGCAGTCAGATAAGGAAGAGCATTCCACCCCAAATTCTGGAGCTAGGTGGGCTGCCCTGGGGATGTGTACTTTGGAATATTAGGCCAAAGCTTTGGAGACACCCCAGCCAGTGAATGGCCATGCTCCAAAAGGAAATATAAATTTTTTTGTTTTTTGTTTTTTGTTTTTTTTTAAATGGAGACCTCCTTTTGGTAAGTCACAGAAGCTTTTTAGCTTTCTGTGACACTTTTCTGCTGTTTCTGGATTTGGGTTATGGGGTACCTTGTTCCAGCGAAGATCTGACAAGGTCTGTCATCTCCATTCAGGGCAAAGAGTGACATTGCTGGTTATTTCTGGTTATTTGGGGACTGCAGCTGGAGCCACTAGTTTCTCCTGACATGCATTTGAGCCTTTAGGTTCCATTGCCTAGGATAACCATAGGGGCGTTCCACAACACTGAGGGTGAGGTAGGGACAAGCTGAGGGTTTGGAAATGCCCAGTGTGGATCCAAGAACCAAGGAGGATTTGGAAAGGCCAGCCTCTAATGGGTTCCTAGCATCTGAGTCATACAAACCTATAAGAAAATTTCTTTGAGTCAGACTGGTGGATCTCAGAGGACTCCATTTGTTGAGTGTCATTTACCTCTATGTTTTCTGTAATTGTTTTTGCTCTACACTTTGTCTTGTGTCTGTACGTGTCATTACATGTTCTAAGTTGGGGCCAATGGGTTTGAAAAACCCAGGGTTCCCATATGGGAAACTGGAGGCCACCCCCAATGAAGGGCTGAGGAGGAGGAAAGTCTCTCGTCCTGTGGCCCTGGAAGCCAAACACTGATGCTACCCTGGTATCTGTGTCCCCAAAACAAAGTCATGGAGACCACAGGTGCCTGGGATGACCATTTAGATAATGGATTAGTCTCTGTGACTTTCACTAATACATAGGCCATTTGGATTATAGTTCCTGCCATAACTCATCCTTCTCAGGTCTCTGATGACACTGATGACTGGGCTATAGATTTGTCACCTTGGCGGCAGCAGGCAGCCAAATCCTCCCTCCAAGGCTGCAGACACCTTGTTAGTTAATATAGAGCTAGTAGGTCTCCTAATAAGAAAAGGAAAACAGGTTTTCCTTGCTAACAACCTTCATATAAAGGACAATCAGGTTTTTAGCTATAACTTTTCACTAAAGGAACATGGCCTCTAATAACTGTTCTCAATAATAACTACTCGTGTCTCTGACAAATGATTCGGTGGAAGGAAAAGGGTTAAAGTCTGTGCAAGTTACAAAAGTATAAAAATAACGCTACATGTTTTATGTAGACTTTTGTACAGCATGAGAAGTAAGGGTCTCATTTCATTCACTCTTTCCCAGCACTATTTGTAGGAGAAGATGTCTTCTCCAATATCTGTTTTCAGCATCTTTGTCAAAGTTTAGGTAACTGTAGCTGTGTGGATTCATTTCAAGGCCCTGTATTCTGTCCTGTTCATCTACATATCTTCTTTTGTTCCAGTGCCATGCTGCTTTTGCTATTGTGGCTCTGAAGTATAGTTTAAGATTGGATGTTATGATACCTCACCCACTGTTCTTTTTGCTTAAGACTAGTTTAGCTAATAGTGGTCTTTTTTAAAATGCTGTGTGAATTTTTAGTTTTTTTTCTTATTTGTGAATAATTTTGATGGGGACTGCATTGAATCTGTACTAACCTTTAGTTAGTAACAGAACCACTTTCATATTAATTCTGATAACTGAAGGCCTGGGAAGAACTTCAACATTTAATGTCAACTATTTTCTTCAGTGTTCTAACAATTTCACTGTAGATCTGGGGAGATGACTCAGTAACACACCTGACTGAAAACTCAAGTTTGTTCTCTGGAAGTCAGTAACTGTGGCATGAGGCATCCAGCATTCCTACAGCAAGGTGAATGGCAAAAGCAAGAGAATAGTCCAGAACCCTACTACCCAGCTAGCATGGAGTACAAAGTACACTGAAAGAAACAAAAGTGACTCTCTCTCTCTCTCTCTCTCTCTCTCTCTCTCTCTCTCTCTCTCTTTCTCTCTCCCTCTCGTGCCCTTTCACTCACACTCTTGTACTTTCTCATGCTTTCACTCTCTGTCTGTCTCTCTGCCTCTGTGTCTCTCTCCCTCACTCTCTTGCTCACTCTCTCACTCTTTGTCTCTTGCATTCATATGCACATGCACGCCTACAGACAGAATAAAATTTTTTAAATTATAAAAGTTCATTATAGAGATCCTTCGCTTCCATCGTCATCTTTATTCCTGAATGTTTGGTTTGCTTTTGAAACTATTGTTAATGAAATTGTTTTCTAATTTCTTTTTTGGCATGATTGCAATCAGTACATAGAAAGGCTACTGACTTAATTTGTTGATGTTGTGTCATGCTGCTTTGCTGAAGTGATCTTCCTTGCTTCACCCCCAGCTCTGTGTCCCATGATTAAGTCTTTATAATATCATTCACACTATGCCATGTTATCCAGCATCAGTATCCTCCTAATAATTCCCCGTGCTTCTCACTTCTATCTCTAGGAACAATTTTCAGACTATTTGTACTGTCTTCTTTTATGTATTCAAGTTTAGCATGTGCTTAACCTGACATCAGACTTGATTCTTACTGTCTACGTGTAAGAAGCTCATTTGAGCACATCTAAACACAATGGAGTATTCCTTTCTTGCTCCTACCTTTCTCACTCCATAAAAGTCTAACACATACCTTGTTGTATAACTCAAACTCCTGCAACTCCATCACACCAAAGACAAGAGAAGAATATGTGGGTCTAAGGCCAGAATAGGCTATGTAACAAGATCCTATTTCAAAATGCAATTAAAATAAACTGCAACACTGCAACACCTCATACTATAATGAGAGCCTTTGTATTGACAACACTAGTCAAATGCAATTTGTTCCATGAGGCTCAACATGCTCTTCTCAATAAGATCTACTTCTCTGACTTCCTGAATGTTTTATTTATATTCCTCTTAATGTTCTTATCAGATATACCTTTGAGTTCTGGCCTTGTGTAGTTATCACACATGCTATTCTTGTGCTATGTAGAAAAATAATTATTTTTTATATTGTTGCATTTCATGGAGTGCAAGTGATGCTTTGCACACACACACACACACACACACACACACACACACACACACACACAGAGTGATATGTGTGTAGATGAAAAAGAAAAGCCAGACTTGAAGCATATCTTCAGAAAGATGCCTTATAAAACACAAAACAAGTAATTTATAAAGATTAAGTTGATAGTTCCATATGCCCTGTGTGTACCACACTATGCATCACAGTATATATTAGTCATCAACAACTACATCCAACTATTTTCCTTCCAGAAGCTACATCATCTAAGGCAGAAAGGGGCTTTGTTTTAGAGATCTTGTCTTAATTAAAGGCTGGCTCCCTCACAGTCAACATTGGAAGGAAAGTGAAGTGACTATTTCCAAATCTTTCTACATTACCTAATACAACTATGCTACATGCCAAAAGAAAAGAAAAACAATTAAAAAGCATGATGGCTACTTTGTGCAAAATGACAAGCTGAATTATCTGGTTTATCATGCAGTTGAGAACTAAACTGATACGAATTCTACACACAAAAATAGTATTTGGAAATGCTAAAATTTTAAAAATAAATGACTGTATATTTTTTACTCAGCCTTCCAACACAGTTTCTAAGACATGCAAACATGTTTGATATAAATTTTATTATATTTATTTGTTTGTTTATGGGGAGATGTGTAACTCATTACTGATGTGGAGATCAGAGGACATTTTGTGGGATACAGTGTCTCCTTTTACCATATTGGTTCCAGAGCTGAACTCAAATCCTCAGGCTTGAGGGCAATTCCTTTTATCTACCGAGCCATCTTGCCAGCTCCAAATATGTTCAACATAAAACCTGAGAAGTCCATCATAAGAACTCAAGATTAATATTCATACTACTTTCTGTTATTTCTTAAGTATTTTATGGTTGAGTTTATTAAAAGAGTTGTTTTACCCCCTTAGACTCCATAGTCTGGCCCACTACTCCAACTGCTTTACCAGAAGCCAGGCCCGTTCTAGAAACTCCAAGTAAGACACCCCCCTACTGCCTACTAACAATCCATAAATCTCTCCCAACACCCACCAGTACCCCATGCATATTCTGGCCCACAGTTCTGGTAGAAGATTTCTGTTTTATCAGCTGCCAGGCTATACTAGTAACCCCAGAGACCAAGCAGGGACCCAGAGGCCACACAGGCACGTTAAACTCCAGAGACAACATTGGTATGCAAAACCCAGAGGTCATGCAGCTTGTAAAAACTACAAGGATGACACCCTCCTGGACCTGAAGACTCAGTGGTCGCTAGAACCTCAGGCCACTCAGTCCAGAAGTCCAGAGAGGAAACAGAAAGCAAGATAAAAAAAAAACATCCATCAGAAATCAGCATCTGAACCTATAATAACATCAAACCCAGATGACTAGAGGCCAGCCTAGGCACAGAATCAGCAGTAGCCAGGGAAATAGGCACCACCAGAAACCAGCTATCCTAATGCAACAAGCTCTAAATAATCTAACACAGCTGAAGCACAAGAAATTTGTCTTAAATCCAATTTCATGAAGATAATAAAAGCCTGTAAAGAGGAAATGAATAAATCCCTTAAATATATTCAGAAAAACACAAACAAATAGGTAAGAGAAATAAATATAACTGTACAAGACCTGAAAATGAAATAAATGCAATAAAGAAAACACAAACTGAGGTAATCTTGGAAATGAACAGTATGTGAACAGTAACCAAAGATGTTAAGATCACCGACAGAACAAAAGAGATGTAAGAAAGAATCCCAGGAATAGAAAATATGACATAAAACATTGGTAGATCAGTCAAGTAAAATGTTAACTCTAAAGAGCTTCTAAAATAATACATTCAGAAAATCTGGGACACTATAGAAAGACCAAACCTAAGAATAATAGGAATAGAAGGAAAATATTCCCAGCTCAAAGGCCCAGAAAAATATTTTCAACAAAATCATAGAAGAAAAAAAATCCCGAATCTAAAGATAGAGGTGACTGTAAATGTAAACTAATAATAATAATAAAATAACCATACAAAACACCAAATACATTGAACCAAAAAAGAAAATGCCCCGCTACAAAATAATAAAACAGTAAATGTACAGAACAACAACAATAACAAAAAGAATATTAAACGCTGCGAGAGAAAAAGGCAAGTAATATGTAAAGGTAGACATATTACACCCGGCCTCTCATCAGAAATTCAAAATCCCAGAAGGAATTAGGTAGATGTCCTGCAGACTCTAAGAGAAATGGATGCAAAAATAGCATCTGCCATTCTGCATAGTGTGCAAGAAACACACCTCAACATCAAAGAAAAATATTACTTCAGAGTAAAGGCTTGGGAACAGATTTTTCAAGCAAATGGACCCAAGAAGGAAACTGGAGTAGCCATTACTATATATAACAAA
Source organism: Acomys minous (assembly GCF_964271855.1). Classification (NCBI taxonomy): domain Eukaryota; kingdom Metazoa; phylum Chordata; class Mammalia; order Rodentia; family Muridae; genus Acomys; species Acomys minous. The sequence continues at coordinate 81,982,212 of NC_140496.1, forward strand.
ATAGACTTTCTACAAAAATTAATTAAAAGAGATTGAGGAGGACACATCATATTTACCAAGGAAAAATCCAACAAGATGATTTCCCAGTTCTGAATATCTATGCTCCAAATGTAAGGACACCCACATTTGTAAATGAAAGATTACTAAATTTTAAATCACACATTAATAGTGGGATACTTCAGTACTCTATTCCCACCAATGAACAGAAAGAAAGAAACTAAATAGAGAAATAATGGAATACATGTTATGACGCAAATGGACCTAACAGATATCTAAAGACCATTTCACCAAAACACAAAAAATTATACCTTCCCAGAAACCCATGATATCTTCTCCAAAATGGACTATATACTCAGTCACAAAACAAGTCTCAACAGATGAAAGAAAATTGGACTATCCACCTGTATCTTATCAGACCACCATGGATAAAATCTGGAGTTCAACAACAAAAAGCCTACAAACTCATGGAAATTGAACAGCTCTCTACTGAATGACCACTTGGTCAAGGAAGAAAAAAATAAAGAACTTAAAGACTTATAGGATACAATGAAAGCAGAGCTAAGAGGAATGTTCATAGTATTGAATGTTTTCATAAGAAATTAGAGAGATCTCATATTCTCAAAATAACAGCATACCTGAAAGCTCTAGAACAAAAAGAAGCAAACATACCCAAGAGGAGCAAATGGCAGGAAACAATGAAATAGAAACAAAGAGAACAACACCAAAAAATGAAACAAAGGGTTGGTTCTTTCAGAAAAATAAAAAAATAAAAAATAAAAAATAAATAAACAAACCCTTAGCCAAACTAACTAAAAAGCATAAAAAGAATATACAAGTTAACAAAATCACAAATGAAAAAAGGAGACATAACAACAGACACTAAGGAAATCCAAAGAATATTAGGTCATACTTCAAAAACTGTGCTTTTCTAAACTAGAAAATATAAAAGATTTAGACAATTTCATCATAGATACTACTTACCAAAGTTAAATCAAGATCAGATAAACACATTATGTAGGCTTATAATCCCTAAGGAAATAGAAGCAGTCATTAAAAGTCCCCCAACTAAAAAGAGCCAAGGCCACATAGTTTTAGCTCATAATTCGACTAGACTTCCAAAGAACTAATACCGATACTGTTCAAAGTGTTCCACAAAATAGAAACAGAAGAAACATTACCAAATTCATTTTATAAGGCCATGGTCACCCTGATTCCTGAAGCACATAATAACTAAATAAAGAAGGAGAATTACAGACCAATTTCCCTCACTGATGCAAAAATACTTGCAAATTGAATCCAAGAACAAATAAAAAAAATCATGCACCATGATCAAGCAGGCTTCGTCCCAGAGGTGCAGGGGTGGTTCAACATTCAAATATGCGTCAATGTAATCCAACATTTAAGCAAACAAACAGAAAAAAAGCCCATATGATCATCTCATTAGATACTGAAAATGCCTTTGACAAAATTCAAAATCCTTTCATGATAAAAGTCTTGGAGAGATCAGAGACACAGGCACATACCTAAACATAATAAAGGAAATATACAGTAAGCCAATAGACAACATCAAATTAAATGGAGAGAAACTTAAAGTAATTCCATTAAAATCAAGGACAACACAAAGCTGTCCACTCTCACCCTATCTATTCAGTATAGTGCTTTACATTTTAGCTAGCACAACAAGAAAACTAAAAGATAACAAGAGGATACAAATTGAAAAGGAAGAATTCAAAGTATAGCTATTTTCAGATATGATAGTAAACATAGGTAACCCAAAAAAATCTACTAGGGAATGCCTATAGCTTCAGTGAAGTGGCTGGCTATAAAATTAACTCAAAGATCAGTAACCCTCCTATATACAAACAATAAAGGGCTGAGAAAGAAATCACGGAAACAGCAAGCTTCACAATAGCCATAAGTGACAAAATATTTGTTGTAACTCTAACCAAGCAAGTGAATGACATGTCTGACAAAACTTTCAAGTTTTTGAAGAAGGAAATTAAAGAAGATATCAGAAATTTGAAAGATCTCTCATGCTCATGAATACATAGGATCAACATAAAAAAGATGCCATCTTACCAAAACCAATTTACAGATTTTATGCCATTCCCACAAAAATTCTAACATAATTCTTTGCATACCTTGGAAGAGTAATTTTCAATTTCATATGGGAAAAAACAAAAAACAAAAAAAGCCCAGGAAATCTAAAAACAATCCTATGCAATAAAATAATTTATGGAGTTATCCATCCCTGATTTTAAGCTGTATTACAGAGCAATAGTAATAAATCCCACTTGATATTGGCATAAAAGCAGACAGGTTGATCAATGGAATCAAATCAAAGACCCACAAGTAAACCTACACACCTATCGAAACTTGATTTTTGACAAAGAAGCCAAAGCTGTACAATGGAAACAAAGAAATCGTCTTCACAAATGTGCTGGTCTAACTGGATGTCTGCATGTAGAAGAATGCAAATAGATCCATATCTATCATCTTGCACAAAAATCAAGTCTAAGTGGATCAAAGGCCTCAACATAAAGCTGGATACACTAAATCTAATAAAAGAGAAAATGGGGGAATAGCCTTAAATGCGTGGGTGCAGGAGACAACTCTTGATTCCTGCTGTTAAGGTTGAAGTCTGGCATTACAAGAAAGCCCCTGAGCTCAGTGCTAAATGATGGACAGCCTTCCTCAGCTGGGTTCTCTCCATATCCTCTAAGGAGTGTCATATAACCCCCAGAGAGATTACATAAGAACGATTCAACTTGATATGCCATGCTTGGTTGATGTTCATGGGAGGCCTGCCCTTTTCTGAAGAGGAAGGATGAATGAGTGCATGGGAGGTGTAGAAGAGGGAGGATGTGCAGGAAGGACTGGGAGGAGAAAAGGGAGGGAAAAAGAAACTGTGGTCGAGATGGAAAATTAAGCAATTGTATTTTTAAAGGAAGTTATTTTGTATGAAAAAAAAAATAAGAGTGTTCAGAAATTCATTGAGTAATGAAGCAGGAAGCAAGTTAAAAGGCCATTTCAAGCTTATGGCTAATACATGAATCTATGTACATGCGTAACAGAAGGCCAAAATGTCTTGAAACTTTCCCAGACCAGGTATCTCACAAGTTAATCAATTCCATTTTCAGAGAGAAATCATTGCCAGAAAATTACTTGAGAAAAATCTAGTGTTTTGTACTAAAGACCTAAGGCTTCTTAATAGAATGATCCTCTAATAATTTAAAGACAATTGTCACCTCTGCCCTCATCCAGACAAAAAAATTTAAGACAATATGCACTACTTTTATTTCGAAGGATGTAATTATATGAAATACCAACTGTTGTATACATTTGGTGTGTTTTCTCTAGGAGTTTGTCTTCAGCCTACCCTGTATAGGCAGGTCTAATGATGTGATCACAGAAGACAGTCCTAACACATAGTGGATGCCTTAAATTGCAGAAAATTACAGGAGTTGATTGTGGTCTCTCAACATTGTCCTGCACTCACCCTGACTCTTGTGAAATAAGATAGTATAATGCTCTACCCTTCAAAGTTAATAGAAAAGTCTGGTAAGGGGCAAATAATATGTTATAATATATTCCTTGCACATGAAGCCACTCACCAAGCTTGATTAATGTAGCTGTAAACCCCATCTTGACTAAAACCTTGGTCATTTAAATATTGGAGACTTTAAATACAATACTACTCATGAGTAAACTGGCTTGCAACATTATTCTACTTCTTCTGTTCCTGCCTTGAGAATCTACCTTGGCTTTGGTAGATGATGGGATGTTAAACTTTAAGATGAAATAAACCTTTTCCTTCCCAAATTTTATTTGTTCATGATGTTTATCACAACAGCAGAAAGCAAATGAGAACGTAGACACCATCTCAGAGTAGGGAGAAAGAAGTAGAGAAATAAATCAAACAGTTGTGGAGATGGAACGTGTTAACAATGAGCATGAAAAAACTCACATCAAGAGGACTATTGGCTCTTAGCATCACAGAGAAGCCACAGTCACCACCAGGCAGCCATGTGCAGGACCTAAAATTCCCATTCATGAATGTTTCCTGGGGCACACTCTAAGAGCTGTGGTCTTTACATTTGTCTACATTTATTTGATTAGTGTATGTCTCTCTCTACCTCAGAAAACACTACATAAGAATTATGCACTCCCTTTGTATCCAAGATGGTGGTCCCAATCACACACTGTGTCTGATCTGTGGGACTTAGCCAAGGAAATCGGTTGGGAGCTACAGAACACCAGAACTGGAGTATCCTGGGTGAGAGGGGTCTGCACTGTATGGAACATGGTTAGGTCTGGCCTCTGGTCATCCAGGTGATCCACAAAGGAGTCTCTGGTTACCTGCAGGCCTGTGCCCAGGCCTCAGAGTCTGGATGCTTGCCTGCTATTTGCATCTACCCTCTGCCTCACCAACTCTGTGTCTCAGACTGCACTGTTGGCTGCACCGGCACCAGCGTTTGGGTCTTCTAGCTCAGAGGAGGACCCAGGATGTGGCGTGTGAGTGAATCTGACCTCAAATCACCCAGCCAATCCATAGAAGTCTCCCTAGCCCAGATGAGCATGGATGCTAGTCTCCAAAGCCAGCCACATGCCAACCAGCAAACTGTACTGGCACTCAGACTGAACTGCCTGCTGCAGTGCACCAGCATCTAGGTGTGCTAGCATAGGGGAGACTCTCATGGTGTGGAACATGGGTGGATCTGATCTCAGGTCATCAGGCCAATCCACAGAGTGTTCCCGGGTCCAAGCAGGTACAGATACCAGAACAGTCCCCAAACCTTATGCTTGAAGGCTCAAAGCACCCTCACTATCGGTCTCCAACCAAGCAGTGGACTTCAAGGTGCCAATGTCTGGGCTTTCTAGGCCAGAGAAGACCCATAGTGTGGAACAAGGGTAAATTTGACCTCAGGTCATCTGCCTGATCCATGGAATGGTTCCACTGATCCCCATAAGAATTCACTGATATCCACAGGGGGGACATTCTCAACCTATAGCACTCACCTACAAGCTGCTCTCAAAGGCCAGCAAAGGACACCAGAGACTGCCACCCAATGCCAGAGACTGCAAGATGACTAAAAGCCACTTTGAAAACACAAACAACAAATTAGAAATTCAGGAAAATGCAAACAAAGACGTGAAGAAAATCAGTAAGATGGCTTGTTATCTGAAAAAGAAAATGGAACAATAATAAAAGCACAAACTTAGAAGTGGAAAGAGAGAATTTAGAGACGAAAACAGGAACTGCAGAGGTAAGCATTTCCAATGGAATACAAAAGATGGAGGAAAGAATCTCAGGTGTAGAAAGTACAGTGGAAGACTTTAATGAAACCTTCAAAGAAAATGTTGAATCAAAAAATTCTTGACACAAAACATCCAAGAAATCAAGGACACCACGAAAGGACAAAACCTAAGAATTATAGGAATTGAGGAAAGGGAAGATGCCTGGCTCCAAGACACAGAAAATATATTCAACAAAATCATAGAAGAAATTTTCTCCAATTTAAGGAAAGAGATGCATACAAACATACAAGAGACCCACAGAACACCAAATAGAGTAGAATAGAAAAGAAAATCCTCCTGCCACATAATAATCAAAGTACAAAATGTACAGAACACAGAAAAAATATTACAAACAACAAGGAAAAAAGGCCAAGTAGGATACAATGGCAAACCTATCAGAATCACACTCAACTTTTCAGCAGAGGTCATAAAAGCCAGAAGGGTTAGGGAAGAGGTCTTCCAAACCCTAAGAGACCACAGATGCCAGTCCAGACTACTATATCAAGCAAAGCTTTCAATAGCCATAGAGAGAAAACAAGATAGTCCTTGACAAAAACAAAATGTAAAAGTACCTATCCACAAATCCAGCACTTCAGAAGATAGTAGGAGGAAAATTCCAACCCAAAGAGGCTAAATATACCAAGTAAAACACAGGAAACATTAACTTCACTTTAGCAAAACAAAAGCCAGGCAAGCATACTACCGCAACCAACATCAAATTTAAAAGACCTATCTGTCACTGGTCATTAATCTCTCTCAATATCAATGGTCTCAACTCTCCAATAAAAATATACAGACTAACTTAATGGATGTAAAACAAGACCCAACATTCTGCTGCATTCAAGAAACACATCTCATCCACAAAGATAGGCATTACCACATTGTGAAGGGCTGGAAAAAGGTCTTCTAAGCAAATGGACACAAGAATCAAGCTAGAGTAGCCATTCTAATACCTACTAAAATAGACTTTCAACCAAAATTAATCAAACGAGATGAAGAAAGACACTTCATACTCATCAAAGGAAAATTCAAACAAAATGACATAGCAATTCTGATAAACTATGCTCCAAATACAAGAGCACTCACATTTGTAAAAGAAACATTATTAAAGCATAAACCACATATGGGTCCCACATTAATAGTGAAAGACTTCAATGCCCTCCATTCACCAGAAGATAGATCAATGAAACAAAAGCAAAGCTCAGAAATAATGACACTTTCTGATGTCATGAATCAAATGGACCTAACAGATATCTAGAGAACTTTTCATCCAAACACAAAAGATTATACCATTTTTTTTAGCACCTCATGAAGGCTTCTCCAAAATTGACTACATAGTATGTCACAAAGCAAGCCTCTACAAATACAAGAAGACTAAAATAATACCTTTTATCCTATCAGACCACCATGGATTAAAGCTGGACCTCAACAACAACAGAAATAACAAAAGGCCTACACACACATGGAAACTGAAGAACTCTTTATTTAATGACAACTGGGTCAGGGGAAAAAATAAAGAAATTAGAAATTCCCTAAAATTCAATGAAAATGAAGGTACAACATACCCAAATATATGGGGCACATTGAATGCAGTGCTAAGAGGAAAGTTCATAGCACTAAGTGCCATCATAAAAAGTTTGTAAACATCTCATACAGACAACTTAATGACACATCTGGAAGCTCTAGGAAAAAAAAGAAGCAGAAACACCAAAGAGGAGTAGATGGTTGGAAATATTCAAACTCAGGACTGAAATTGATAGAATAGAGCCAAAGAGGACAATTCAAAGAATCAACAAAACCAAGACCAGGTTCCTTGAGAAAATAAAAAACATAGACAAACCCTTAGCCAAACTAACTAAAAGGCAGAGAGAGACTATCCAACTCAACAAAATTAGAAATGAACTGGGAGACATAACAAACACTGAAGAAATCCAAAGAATTATTAGAGCTTTCTTCAAAAGCCTATATGCCACAAATTTTGACAATCTAAATGGAATGGACAATTTTGTTGATTGATTCCACTTGCCAAAGTTGAATCAAGATCAGGTAAACAAATTAAATAGTCTAATTTCTCCTGAGGAAATAGAAGCAGTCATCAACGTTTTTTTTTTTAAAAGCCCAGCGCCAGATGTTTTCAGTGCAGAATTCTAGCAGGCCTTCAACACCACCACCACCAACAACAACAACAACAACAACAAAAACAGCTAATACAGATACTCTTCAAATAGCTCCACAAAATAGAAATGGCAGATATATTACCAAACTCATTCTATGAGGCCACAGTCACCTTGACACTTAAACCTCACAAAGACCCAACAAACAAAGAGAATTTCAAACCAATTTTGCTTTTGAACATTGCCACAAAATACTCAACAAAATACTCACAAGCCTAATCCAAGAACACATCAAAAATATCATTCACCATGACCAAGTAGGCTTCATCTCAGGTATATAGGAATGGTTCAACATAATGAAATCCATCACTGTAATCCATTATATAAACAAACAGCAAGAAAAAAATACCACACGATCATCTCCTTAGATGCTGAAAAAGCATTTGACAAAATCCAACACCCATTCATGTTAATAGTCATGGAGAAATTGGAGATACAAAGCACATACCTAAACACAGTTAAGGCAATATATCGCAAGCCTATAGACAACATCAAATTAAATGGAGAGAAACTTAAATCAATTCCACTGAAATCAGGGACAAGACTAGGCTGTCTAGGATATGTTTCCATAACACTTCAATATAATGCTTGAAGTCATAGCTAGAGCAATAAGAGAAGTAAAGGATCAAGGAGATGCAAATTGAAAAAGGAAAAAGTGAAGTTATCACTATTCATGGATGGTATAACAGCATATATAAGTGACCCCAAGATTTCTAACATGAGCTCCTACAGCTGATAAACACCTTTAACAGAGTGGCTAGATACAAAACCAATTAAAAATTGGTAATTTTCCTGTGTACAAATGACAAATAGCCTGAGAAAGAAATTAGGACAACTACACCCTTCACAATAGCCATAAATAATATAAAGTATTTTGGTGAAACTCTAACCAAGCAAGTGAAAGACTACTAAGAAAAAATCTTCAAGTCTTAGAAGAAAGAAACTGAACAAAATATCAGAACATGTAAAGATTTCCCATGTTCATGGACAGTAAAAATGGCCATCTTACCAAAAGCAATCTACAGATTCAATGAAATTCTTTTTGTTGTTGTTGTTGTTATATGAGGTTTATTAAATGAGCATAGGAGAGAGAAGGAAAGAGGGAAGGGGTACGAGAGAGAGAGAGACAGAGAGAGAGAGAGAGACAGAGAGAGACAGACAGACAGACAGACAGAATCAGAGACAAAGGCAGGAATAGTGAGAAGAGAGTAGAGAATAAGAGTTCAATGCAATTCTTTACATACCTAGAAAGATCAATTCTGAACTTCATATGGAAAAACAAAAAACACAGATTAGCTAACCCAGAAACTCAGAATCTTGTACAATAAAAGATCTTCTGAATGAATCTCCAACCCAGATATCTCAAGCTGTACTATAGAGCAACAGTAATAAAAACAGCATGGTACTGGCATAGAAATGGGCTGGTTGATCAATGGAATTGAACTGAAGATCCAGAAATAAACCCACACATCTATGGACACTTGATTTTTGACAAAGAAGTCAAATCTATTCAATGGAAAAAAGACAGCATCTTCAACAAATGGTGTTAGTATACTGGATATCTACACATAGAAAAATGCAAATAGATCCATATTTATCACCTTGCACAAAACTAAAGTCTAAGTGTATTAAAGACCTTAACATAAAACCAAACACACTAAATCTGTTAGATGATAAAGTGGGGAAGAGCCTGGAACTCATTGGCACATAAGACAACTTCCTGAACAGAACTCTAGCAGTTCAGGCCTTAAGGTCAACAATTAATAAATGGGACCTCATGAGGTGAGAAGCTTCTGTAAGGCAGAATACGCTGTCAGTAGAAGAAAGTGACAGCTTACAGACTGGGAAAAGATCTTCACCAACCCTACATCTGACAAAGGTCTAATGTCCAAAATATATAAAGAGCTCAAGAAATTAAACACCACCAAACCAACTAACCCAATTAAGAAATGGGGCTCAGAATTAAACAGTGAATTCTAAACAGAGGAGTATCAAATGGCTGATAAACACTTAAAGAAATGCCCAATGTCCTTAGTCATCAGAGAAAGGCAAATCAAAACAACTCTGAGATTCCATCTTACACCCATCAGAATGGCTAAGATCAGAAATTCAAGTGACAGCACATGCTAGCAAGGATGCAGAGAAAGGGGCACACTCCATTGCTGGAGAGAGTGCAAACTTGTACAACCACTTTGGAAATCAATCTGGCACTTTCTCAGAAAACTGGAAATAGGGCTTCCTCAAGACCCAGCTATTCAACCCCTTGGAATATACCCAGAAGATGTTCCACCACACAATGAGGACATATGCTCAACCATGTTTATAGAAGCCTTATTCATAATAGCCAGAACCTGGAAACAGCTAAATGTTCCTCAGTAGAAGAATGGATAAAGAAGTTGTGGTACATTTACACTATGGAATACTACTCATCTATTAAAAACAAGGAAATCCTGAAACTTGTGGGCAAATGAATGGAACTAGAAATGATCATCTCGAGTGAGTTAACCCAGAAGCAGATAGACTCACATGGTATATACTCACTTATAATTGGACACTAGCCCAAAAGGGATATCCCATGAAAATCCTCACTTACCAAGAGATTGGGATAGATGCAGGGACTTCCTACTGGAACTCTAGGTGAGAGGACTATGGGAAATTTAGGAAATAGAAGGACCCAGAGGGTCCTAGAAACCTACAAGAAGAACATCATGATGGGTGGATCTGGACTGAGGGGTGTCTGTTCAAACTCCTGTAACAACCAACGACAATGCATGCAGTAAACATTGAACCCCTATTTAGATCTAACCAATGAACATTCTCCATAGTTGTGTGAAGAGTGGGGACTGACTCTGATATGAAAGCTGATGCCCCATATTTCACCACTTTCCCTTGGTGGGGAAGCCTGGTAGCACTCAGAGAAAGGATTAGCAGGCTATCAGGATGACACTTGATAGACTGTGACCATATGGTGGAGGAGGACCTAGGGGAGGGGAATAGGGTGGGAGGGAGGAACGGGAAGATGCAAGTGAGGGGAAAACAACTGAGATGTAATCTAAATAAATTAATTAAATAAAAATAAAATAGAAACAGCGGTACATTTACACAATGAATACTACTCAGCTATTAAAAACAAGGAAAATTTGAAATTTACAGGCAAATGAATGTAACTAGAAAGGATCATCCCAAGTGAGATAACCCAGACCCAGAAAGACACGTGTGGTATATACTCACTTATAAGTGGATAGTAGCCCAACATAGATGCCCCCTGAGAAACTATACCCAGCAGGGAATCGGGACAGATGATGAGACTTGCTGGACTCTGGGTGGAGCTCTCAGAGTGGTATGGAATAATGGGGAGATAGAAGGACCCAGAGGGTTCAGAAGCCTCACAAAGAGATCATCAGGGCTGGAGGATCTGGGCGCAGGCTGGGGATGGACTTCACAAACTGTTGCACCAACCAAGAACAAGGCATGCAGTAAACCTAGACCCCCTGTTCAGATTTAGCCAATGGACAGCTGATTCTCTAAGGTTATAGGAAGAGTGGTGGCTGCCTCTGACATGAACTCTGGTGCCCCTGATTTGATCACTTCTCCTTGGTGGGGAGGCCCAGAGACACAGAGGAAGGGGATGCAGGCTATCTTGATGAGACCTGATAGGATATGGCCATGTGGTGGAGGAGCATATGGTGGAGGAGGAGGTCCCCTTCTCTCAGAGGTCTAGGGTAAGGGAATAGGGCAGAAGAGGAAGGGAGGGTGGAAACAGGAAGATACAAGTGAGGGGACAAGATTCAAGATGTAATCTGATTAAATTGTAATAAACTAAAAGTAAAAAAAAAAAAAAAAGAACTCTGTACTCTTTCTTTCCATGTATCTAGATTACTGTCTAGCATCTAGTAAGTATACAATAAAAGTTTTTTTCAATGAAGAAAAGATTTTTTTTTAAAGTGATGCTACTTGCTAGTGCAATAGAGGCATGACTGTTGTGGAGTAAGCAACCACCCTCTTGTTGGATTTGAGGCCCACCACCTCACAAGAAGGAATTCAGACCTGGTACTGTAAACCCGTTCAAAGTCCCACGGCTAAAGAAGTCTTTAGACCTTAGGGACAAATTTACTACTGATGCTTAGCTAAACTGTTGTGCTACCAAGCTACATCCTTAATATTTATGTTTCTACCCATAAACAAATATTATTTCCAGCCCTCAAAAAAAAAGTGATGCTACTGTAAGAGAGGATATAAATTAGTCGAGAATAAGTAATTAAGTACCTTTCACTGTTCCTGATGTTGTTGTATGGAATATTATCTCATTTATCTTAGGATGGTTACAACTCAGTATATAGCTGAGGATGAACCTGAAGTCTTAGTCTTTCTGGTTCTATTTTCCACAACCTATATTGTAGGCAAGTTCCTCCACAGCTGGTCCTATATATATATATTCTTAGCTATCGTAAGTACTGGTATATGGTTTACAATAACAGTATTTGCATTTTCTCAGGTAATCATTTTGTTGTGATTCCAGTAATTAATCTTTGTAGACATTATAATACCAAAATGGAACAAAACAGACACACAAGAAAGACCTTTTAAATAGACAAAAATATATATATTTCACTACATGGAGACCACCAACATAGGATTTGATAGATGACCACACCACTGGATCCTGGCACAAACAACTGCACAAATGTTTAAACATGGACTATTCCAGACTTGGATAATCCAAGTATTATGGAATAAGCAGTGGGTACTCCAAAGTAGCACCCCTATGTTCTGCTTCAAGGTGGGAAAATATCTCAATGATTTTTCTTTTGTCTTTTCTACAGCCAGTTTGAATGCTCAGAGTAATAGAAAGCTCAAAATGTAAAAGTTGATTCCACTCCAATTTTTTACTGAAGCACTTAATTAGCTGATTGAATACAGTTTCTTACAATGCACTAATTTGAAAGAGATTGAGTACATAAGCTCCTTGTGTGGCAAATGAGGGTATGCTTTTCACCTTGAAGTGCCATGAAGTGCACTGGATTGCTGTCCCTGGCAAGTGTTCAGGACTGGCATTGATCTCTTAGAATTTCAGAGCAGGTAAATTGCCAGTGCTCAAGTAAATAATCCCTAATCCCTGGTCCTCTAAACACTCGTAATTGTACTCATTTGTGCGTGCATGCACACACACACGCACATACACACACACACACACACACACACACACACACACACACACACACACACACATTTTAGCTTTACTCACAAGCTTCACAAGCAAGAAACAACTCCCAGGCCCTTTACTCAGTGACCAAGTAAGTCACCTATAGAAAATACGTCTTCTGAAATGGAATTAAGTATTTGTAAGAAAAAAAAACCATAAGGATACATTTAGAGAACCAGTCAATGGCAATGTATCCTCAGGAAGTATACAGTAGGTGACTTGTAGATGAGAACATAGAATTCTCCATCTGTCCTTAAGCTGTTCTTTGACATTGGCTCATTCTTGGTGAATTATAGCCTATCTTTCAGGACATTAACGCCCTTCTGTAATATTTTTCTCAGAATTAAACATTGCAGAATGAAGCAGTCTGTCAAAAAGCAGCCATGTTATAAATATGAGCACTGTTATGATCACCAGGAAAGATGGATAGTGTTCTGTGTCCCTGACAATAGTTTTACTTAGAAATTCATCCTCATCCAGTGATGGCAAAAAATAATTTTTATTATGATTATATGTATGTAATATATAACACATAGTACATGCACATTATTCACACATACATCTGGTTGGTGTTTGCATTGTGTGTGGTAAAAATGCATTGTAATAGGCTGCACCTCTATTCCCAGGTGGGTATTTTACAGCATTGTTGCCCATTAACATTGGGAGCATTTTTACCTTCCATTGTGATAACAAAACCAGCAAAAATACCTCTTACCTAGATTAGTAGACAAATCATGTGTTAACTCAAGGAATGGTTGAGAACATTTTTACCTATTAAGGTTTAAATTCCAGTTAGTTCCAATCATCAGTCATGCAGTTCTAATTGCTTTAAGCAGTTCCCCTGTAAAGGCACAAACCTTTGACCTCCAACTGCTATCTTCTCTCTCCTTCATGTCTAAGAACATTCTAGCAATGTGTCAGCAGCCTGTGCCTCATTTTTCGCTCTTCCTTCAGCATGGCAACTTGAATGAGGTATTTTCACCTCCTACCTTCATGTACTCTGTGCTCAGTAATATTTTACTTGCAATTATCCCAAGCCTCCTACTGATTCCCTTCAGGAGTAAGCAGGCCTTCTCTGACTGGAGGCTTGGTTCCCCCTTTGTTTTTCCTGGCAGACACAGTTTGCCCTATAATGTGCAACACCCACAGTAATTGCTGCTGCTTCAAAAAACTCTGTGAGCTTGTTTCTGAGTGCTACTAAGCTGTGCAAAAAGAGAGTTCGCAAAAATAGAGATATTACTTTGTTTGTGTTCTAGCATTCTTAGAGGGAGGAAGGTGCAAAGCCTTTCGCCCTGGTGTCTCATTAATTCTGACAATATCCCTAGAGGCAGCAAAGTGACGAGAAGCATTATTCTTGTTACAGCGGCAAAAACACTGAAGAAGCCAGAAAGGTTACCTATCTTGTTGAAGGTGATGTGCAGTTATTTAGAGCCCAGAGGGGACTTTTTTTTTTTTTTTTAATGCACACAAACTTCAGGTTTCTGACTCTTAAGTATTCCATCCTTTCTCGGCTCGACTTATGTCTCTGTCTGTTAAGGCTGATTCACTTTTAATTATTACACACAGCTGACCCTGTAATTTATTGTAGTTTAAACCCCAGGGGGGGAAAATCTCATGTAACTCCAAACATGTACATGTTTGTATTTACCAGTAAGAAGAATCATATGACTAGTATTTAGGCATCAGGTAAAAAAGGCAATTGGAACCGCACATATGAATGAGTAGGTTGCCAAGAATTTATTCCATCCTCCTGGTGGGTATTATTCAGGGGTTGAGAACCTGAGAATTCATTTCCTCAGGCTCCTTGACAGTTAGGATAAAACTCGTACTTACAATAAATGCCCTTGTGCAGTTAGGAAGACAGACGTGAGAAGGAGGCTGTCTCTGGATTCTCTGGCTTGCTGTTGCTAGCAAAAATTCTCATGCAAAATTTTAATGTTTTACAGATGAACCTAGCGGTGCAGACTTGGGTGGTACCTAGACTTAGTCTTGGCAGCCCTGCTCTGCATGGAACTGTCCATCATTTATCCTAGCAGGAGTATCAGTTCTCATCACCAGCAGCAAAGTGCTTAAGAGGCAAGAATGATGCAACTGGAAAAGGCAGGGACCTTTGAAAGGCTTAGAATTAGACTTTTCTTCTGCTTTTGCTTTGTATTGCATTCTGGTCACTAGTAACTTACCAGCTTTGTGTGATAAGGTAAGGGCTCTCCGAAAAAAAAAAGAATAATAATACTTTAAGCAGGTATGATTACCATTAGAGAGAACCTACTGAAGTGTTAGGCATGGTACCTAGATCAGGCACCCATCCTATCCAAGCCAAAGCCCCAAGGAGGCAGAAGTGATATATGACTGGTTCACTTTCTCTGTGATTGATGCTCAATAATAGGCCTATTCATGGATTCATTTATGGATAATTCTGGCCAAACAATAAATTATGACCTATCATTCTCTCTCTGAATGAATAATCTTGGTGGGTATGATGTACATGTCCAAAAAGCCAATGATCCAGCACTTAGGAGGATTGATGTGAGTTTGAGGCCAGCCTACTCTATGAAGAGAATTTCAGGCCAGACAGGGTTATATAGTGAGACCTTGTCTCAAAAAAAAACAAAACAAAAGAAAACAAATAAAACATCTACATGAAAAGAAAACAAATAATCTCGCCAGGTATGGATATAGGAGACAGGTTGTATTCAACTATGACTCTCAAAAATCTCCACATTGCACCTGTGTGTGCATATAAAAATAAGAAGATATTTATAGTCTAAATGATGCTCCAATAGGGACAGTTTGTTTCTTCCTGTCTAGCAGACATAAGGGTCTCACTGCCTGGCATTTCCTCATCACCTATGTAAACATAATTTATGTGCTACTTCTTCCATTTCTAATAATACTTTTTCCTCTGCTCAATGCCTCAAGTTTCCATTGGTCTTGTAAAGATGTTCTTCTCCCTCTAAAAATTACAGGTTATTTTATTCTCAGATCTTAGCCATGCTTTAGGTCTTAGAGGTTATTTTTTTTCTGAGCTCATCCTGCAGTAGCAAGCTGAGAATGTAAATTAAGTTTAATTTTTGAAAAAAGCTACAATAAAATAGCTCAGGTCATGGGGAAATAACAAAAGTATCTTAAAGAACAAGACAGAATGCAGCCTGAGAAAGAACACAGACATGTTGAGCGATCGAGAATCATTAAGAATACTCCCTTTGTATGTTTCACACTTGTTTCTTTGGAAGCCAAACTCCAAGGATCTCTAATCAACAGGAGAGATCTGAGCTGTCAACAGCCCTGACTTTACCTGTTTCTGACTCCAGTCATGTAGCATCTGGACCTTTATCTAGTTCCCTTTCCCACACTCCTAGATAAGACGTTACAGTTGGTTCCACCGTGATCTGAGTACACTCACACTGACCTGTGGAAATACACGAGAGCAACAGCTTTGTGTGTTTTGTTGCTTTTTGCATGGTGCATATAGCTGCGTTTCAGTACATTTGTGTCCCATGAGAACTGTGGAAATAGGGTTATGGACAAAGATGGCTGCTGGGAGTATACCCTTGTGAGTTGAATATGGGATCCAGTTAAGAATGTCCTTGTGAGGTTGACTGTCTCTCCAAGATATCCCCACTGCACATACTTCATGATTGGTCTCCTGGCTCCTGTCGAATCTCCAATCACAATATTGCACTGTTTTGTCCCTTAAAAACAACAGCTTTTTCACAACATAAGACTTTCTAGTGTTTATCCTGCCCAGAATTCACATTTGGCTTTTACAAAGTAACACAGTCTTATCTTACTGTAAGGACAAATAACTACATGGCCTACCATCTAGTTATGTCCTTCATAAATAATGCTATGATCTATAACCATCCTCTGTATTAATTTACTTTTCCTTCTTATTGTTTCTCTTTCTGTATTGGTTCCTGTCCCCAGCCCTAATAGCTAGTACAGCATCTGAAAATTATAGGGTTCCACACACACTCAGTGAGTCAGTGTGGCAAGACACCAGGCTCCTCCCATGTCTGCTTTGTCATGTCATTACAGAACTATGAGACCAAAGTCTGAATTCCTGAATTTACAACAGAAACCTTCCACTTGTGGCAAACAATTAATAGCTTTTTACTTTCTCATTGTGAATGAAAAAAAAACCAGCTTTTATGGTACTTGTTCCATAGGCTCACATAAGTGTGGATTGATATGCTACATGGGATCCTTAGAGGCTGGAAGGTGAAATGCTAACTTTATCTATAGAATAGCTCTTAGCAATGGTACCTGACATTCACAGAAAAGACTGTTTACCTAGAGTCAGTACTGAAACTGTCCTGAGCTGATAATGCTGGACTGCGTGCTATGACCAAGGAAGATCGCATCAGCTCTCCAAGCCTTTTTAAAATTTAAGTGGACCAGAGTAGAAGAATTTCCTTTGGTTTCCTAGCAAAGCTTCTTCCCATAGACTGTCACTGGTGCAGGGGACTTCTGTGCACTTACCTTGGCTGTTTCTACTTCCCACAAAGCTCTTCTTTTCATCTTAGCTCATATCTACATCCTCCATCTCACTGATTCCTCCTGTAAACGCCTTTCTTCCTTGGCACTTTATTATACTTCCCATGGGTCTTTTTTTCCTTAGCAGGCTGTAGGTGCAGGAAGTCTGATGAGATGGATGAGGGAAGGTGGGCAGGCTTGTGAATTGGGAAAAAGAGGACAGCAGGAAAAGACAATTTTTGTTGTTATTGTTGCTGGGTTGCTTTTTTCCCAAGGAGGGAGGGAGGGAGGGAAGGAAGGAGAGGGAGAGGGAGAGAGTATTAATATGCCAGTGGCAAATAGGAAGACAGGAAACTGATACCAACTACAAAAAGAAATGAGCCATAGGAACTCCTCTTTTTCCCCCATTCAGTTCCTTTTCATTTTTCCTTAATAAACCTATGCTTACTCTTCCTTTTTTTTAATGAGCAGGGACATGAAAATTAAACGATTAATAGTCATTCTTGACCTCAAAAGAAGAGTATCTACTATGCTTTCTGACAAATTGTGAAGAACTAAATTCAGAAAGATTGTTTTGCCTATGTCTTACATAGACAGCAAAATATAACTGAATGTTAAAAAATCTGTCAAGCACTGTGTCAAGTGTTTTACACGTATCATCACCTCGTTTACTTCCATAGCAACTCTGTGCCTAGGCTTGTCATGCCCACTCTATAGGTTAGAACACTGATGCTCACAGAGGCTACAGAGCTTGAATAAGATTTCACAGGTAATATGCAACTGACTGCTAGCACCATGTGTCGCAATCACTATCTTTATTTTCTGCACAATAAGATTTGTGTAATAGACATAATTTTTACAAATAATCGTAGAATTTACTAAATAAAATTCTCTTTTTAACCTTGTTGTGCCGTTAGAAAGAGGAAAGAGAGGGGCTGGAGAGACTGTGTGGTGGTTAAGAGCACCTTGTAGAAGTCTTCTGTTTGGTTCCTGACGCTCACATAGCATTCTGCAACCATCTGTGCCTCCCATTCCAGGGCATCTGACAGCTTCTTATGGTTTCTGTGGGTATGCGTTAATTAAGCTGTGTTGGGCTGCATCCACAGCTTCCCTGAGCTGGATGCAGTCTCTGTGCTGAGGGTTGGCCAAGCCTGGTAGTGATTGTTCTCAGCACTGGAGGCACTAGTAAATACACCATGCTGGATGAGCGTGCATGCTTTGCCACAATCTCCCTGTCGTCCTGATCTTAGATAGGATTTCTAAACACTCGAGCAAATCTGAAGGATCTAGTTAAGTAACTTAACTTCCTATCCCTCACACACCCGGGGTGTGACTGGAAATAATATTATTGACATGCTACAAAAATTCCATTTCTCCTTAAACTGTTCTGTTTTCCCCCCACAGGAAGCATCTAATAAAGATCATCTTTGCAGTTATAATTATTAGTATTATTGATAAGGTCTTAATATATAGACATCTGTAAGTGAGAATTTTGGGCTGGGTCCATTCTGGAATTAACAATTTTGTTGGACTTAGCAGATGTTAGAAACCAAAAAAAAAAAAAAAAAAAAAGGAAGAATGGAAGAAATGGGACACTGACATCAGCAATAAGAATTAGAAATAAAGAATACTCTTCTTGGTCTACCATGAGTTACTCGTAGGCACATCAGTTCTTATGTAAAATGACACTTTTTAAATCATTTATTTTTATTGCTACTGCAAGATCCACAATGTAGATAGGTCAGGCCTTTTACAGTTGGGCACTTTGCATACCTAGAAGTTGTTGAAATATTTAGAATATTTATTCTTGCATTATTTAAATTTAACCAGCTTTGTAGTTAGACTGAAAGCATGGAAGTGATAAACACCTCCTCAGCCAGGGTCTGCGCGTGACACTGCACCAACTCCCAACTCCTGGCTAGACAGCTGTAGCTCCTCATACTGTTCTTTCACAAAAGAGCACATATCTAAATTTTGGTTTGGGTTTTTTGTTTTCAAACAAATAGGTGAAAATTCTTTGCACATACTCACACATAGAAAATATGGTACACAAACATGTTTCCAATAAAAATGATGTAAAATTAGTGCAGAATCTGTAAGGAAGTTTGGCTAGGATAATAGCACAATATAAATAGAACAGGCTGTGGGTAGGTGACAAAGGAAGCCCTACAAGAAAGGTAGTCAGCTCCCACAATTGCAGATTTGAGTATAATTTTAGCATCCATTAAGACTACATTGCCAGCAATTTTGAGCTTTATTCTACATTTTCTTCTCTTGGTGAATAGCAGCCATCTCTCTGTGTGTGTGAAGGGACAGAGAGGAAGAGCAAACTGTCTAGTGTCTCTCCTTATAGGAGCCCTGCCCCCTGACACTATGTGCCAGTAATCATCCCAAGGCCATCATTTTGGTATTAGAATCCCAACATATGATTTCTAAGGAGCACAAACCTTCAACCTCAATGCATACGATCTGCACAACTTTAGGCACACTTTATCTCATTTAGCCCTTAGTGACTACCCAATGAGATAGTCAATTCAATTGATTTTATTTTTCAGACATAAAGAATCTGTGGTCTTGGGGGTGAATTTTTTCTATAATATTCACACAGCCAGTAAATAATCATTTTAAGCTCTTCACAAAGAGCCTTTCTTTCTATGTTTTTGCTCATTCATTTAACTGTAGCTGTCTGATTGGCCTAATGGCTGGGTGAGTGGGTGAGTGAATAGGTGGTTTTGGTATGTTTTTTTTTTCCTTCAGCAAGTGTTCTGAGTCTTAGGACATTAATAGTCTGCAACTTCCCTTGACAAAAATGAATGTCAAGAGATACCTCATTTTTGCCACAGGTAAAATGAACAAAAAGGTACGTTATAATTCAAGTTTTGCTTCTCTTTTCAAATTATTTGTTTTTACGTGTGAATACTATTAAATTACAGAAACACACATAGCAACACACACACACCTTAAATTCAGATTCTATGGGTCAAAACATTAATTTTTCTCTGAATTATTTTTATACTCCCAACGGGCACCAGAATCTTCTAAAACATGCCAATGATTCCAATTAAGGCAATACCGCTTCTTTAGTCTCAGTACCGACTTACAAATTTGCTCCACAAAGGAAACGTGTTCGATAGTACTCTCATGACCCTGAGTAAAATAATGACCTAAGAAACAGTGCAGGCTAAGCAGCGCTTGGCATTGTGTGACTGTCTGTGGGAGTTCTTTGCGCTTATTCAAGAGTTTCTGGAGAGGACACAAAGAAAGTGAGAGAGAGCTAAAATAACTGCGGAAGACCAGCACTCAGAGCAGGTCTCCCAGCCAACCGCTCAACGTGGAGCATGGCCCCTGCTTGTCGGTGTATCCCTCAGAATACTGACCAGCTGTGCTGATTCCATTTAATCTGCCACGCTGAGTGGAATACTTGAGCACATGTTTATCGTTAGTCGACAATATCTACACGATGCAAATAAGGTCTGAAATGAAACCTGCTCACCCCTTGCAGAAACTGAGTGGGCTTTGTGAGACCAGACGTTTTAATGTGGCGCCCCTGGATCTCAAGGAGAGGCAGAAAATCAATTCCACTTCAGAGCGTGAAACTTCTGTTTTTATTACTGATGATTGCAATGTCTTAATTCTTTTTAAAAGCAATTTTTAAAAATGTATTTCCACACTTATCCACTTTACACGAAGACCAATGCACATACCAGTCACAGCCTCCTCCCTGCTCTCCTCCCGGTTCACCCTCCCGCTTCCCCCCTTCTCTCTCCTCTCCTACCCCTAAGACAAAGGAAGCCTGCCTCTTTATTCTCACTCCAACACATCAAATTGGCTCAGTACTGAGTACATCCTCTTCCCCAGAGGCCTGGCCAGGCCTCCGGGCCAAAGGGAAGTGATCAAAAATCACGCATCAGAGCCTATGACAGAGATAACCCCTGCTCACCTTACTAGGGGACCCACATGAAGACCAAGCTACCCATCGGATACATCTGTGCAGGAGGCCTAGATCCAGTCCATGCATGCTCCTTAGTTGGTGTTTCAGCCTCTGCAAGCACCTATGCCCCCCGACCCCTGGGCCCGGGCCAAGAGTAGTTGGCTCTGTTAATTGTCTTTTGGAGTTTCTCTCCCCTCCAGGTCCTTCCATCCTTCCCCACCCCCACCCCCGCCCACTCTTCCACACAATATCCTCATCAAAAGGACTGTGATTCAATCAGACGTAAAAGTGGGCCTAACCAACAGGCCTCAGTGTTCTCGAGCCGCTTTCCACGCAGTTTGTGAAATATCGATGTGTAGAGAGAGTTTGTCTCTATTGATTGTCTCTACTGAATCTTCTTTGCATTAACCTCTCCCTTTCACTGTCACTCCTTTCTTGTTTAAACAAAATGTGCAAACATCTTGGCATGTGCAAACCATTCCCAAAATGCTACCAAAATCTGTTCATTCTTCCCTCACTCTTGACATGAAGGAACAAAAGCTCATGACATGTTCTTCACAAGCAACAGCGAGGAAGTCCCCCTCCAGAAGGGAGTGCTGGTCCCCTTCTAAAAGACGCGCCCAGTCACTGTGTAGCTTTCATATGTTGAACTTTACTCTTGCCAGATTTTTCCTTCTAAGAAATGTGACCAGATAATGACAAGCAGAAAATGTGAGAGAGAAACTCAGGGGGAAAAACTCTGCCATCGCACATAAAAGCTGCTGTGGCACAGGGTCATTCCCAGGCAGGTTTGACTTCTAGAGCAGGCAGCCATCAAGGGCTGGTTCATTCTGAGATATTTGCTGCCAGGCATTTTGGGAAAATTTAGATAGTCTTGTCAACTCAGATCTAACGCAAGTACAAGGAGAAATATAATGAATTGTTTCTACAAAGAGACAATTTTAGATCTTACATGATATACTTGGTTGAATAAAAATACATGTAACAAGTTCTGGCTATATGATGCTAAATGCCTTTGCCAACTCTCTCTCTCCATGAAACATTTCCCTGTCACTTTTGTTCCAAAACTCGTTCTATACAATAAGCACTCCTTTCAGCTGATGCCGGGACGGCTCTGTGGTGTGGCGATGAGGTCATCATCCCAGGCTTCCTTCCAAAGCACCAACTTGACTCACCCTTGACTTGAGCAGCTTTCAAAGAATAAGGATCTGATTCGTGACTTTCATTTCTAGCAAACAGCGTGTTTAAAACACATCAGAAACGTGGCAATGCTAGAGCTAAAGCTCCGGGGGCTTCTTTCTTCTTGTGAATTGCTTGATGAATTCTTCCTATAAATACACAGCATAATATAGAAGTGTATACAGATGCTGTGCAAGGAAAGGGGGTCATATTTTCTGAGCAGAAGGTAGAAAATCGAGCGATACTTTTATTTGTTCCTGGTGCTATTCCACCTTTACCTTTGCGTAGTAGGGTTATTTGGAGATAGACCCTGAGACCTCATACATGCTGGTCCTGCTCTCTACTGTGGAGCCACATCCCTCAGCAGTATCTTCGATATCTTTAAATTATTCTTTGAAGCGCTGAGTTAAATTAAGTATTGTACATTGCGGAAAAAATGAGTGTTTGCCAAAAGAGGAAATACATTTAGAACAGAAAATGTTGGTTCTTCTCCAAATTATCCCTAACAAGGAAATAATCAAAAGAAGTTTGGATTTACTGAGGTGAGGATTCTTTTATTTTATTATTTATTGATGTTACAATACAATTACATCATGCTCCCTTCCCTCTCTTCTTCCCAAGCTCTCCCATATGCCTCTCTTTGCTTACTTTCATATTCATGGCCACTTTTTCCCATTAATTATTATTACAATCATATACATATATATGTGTGTGTGTGTATGTGTTTGTGTGTGTACATATACATTCCTAAATATATAAATACAAACTGCTCAGTTTATCTTTTTTTTCCTTTATTAATTTATTCTTGTTACATGTCAATGGTTATCCCATCCCTTGTATCCTCCCATTCTTCCATTCCTCCCATTTTCCCCTTATTCTCCTCCCATATGACTGTTCCTGAGGGGGATTACCTCCCCCTGTATATGCTCATAGGGTATCAAGTCTCTTCTTGGTAACCTGCTATCTTTCCTCTGGGTGCCACCAGGTCTCCCCCTCCAGGAGGGAGGACATTCTATTGGGACTCTAGATGAGAGAATCATGGGAGAATGGCAAAGTAGAAGGATCCAGTGGGTCCTAGAAACCTACAAGTAGAACATTATGATAGGCAGATTTGGGCCCAAGGGTCCCGCTCAAACTAAGGCACCAGCCAAGGACAATACAGGCGGTAAACCTTAAGCCCCTACCCAGATCTAGACAATGGACAGAACACTCTCCACAGTAGAGTGGAGAGTGGGATATGACTTTCTCACATACTCTGGTGCTCAGTCTATCTTATGTCACTAGTCTGTATGTTTCCAGGGCTGATCATTTGGTACTGAATAACCAACTGATGATCTCTGCCCCCAGGGGAAGACTGTTTCTCACACCCTCAGCATGCCCCACTTGCCTGCAGTTCTTGTGTAAGAAGAAGACCTCTATTTATCTTGATATATTTTTTTTTGTTGGCCTCATACAGCTCGTCTTTAGGCAGTCATGTTGGAGAGACTTTGCGGGTGCAGCTTCTAACATTCCTAGAAAACACAATCTCACGGCAAATTCCCTGATATTCTGGCTCTTACAATCTCTCTGCTCTCTTGTCTGCAGCCCCGGGCTTACCTAGGGAAGTCTGAGTTGCATTGATGGATCCACCGAGATTGGGCTCCACAACTCTGCATTTTGATTAGTTGTCGTTTTCTATAGTGATCTTCTGTCTCTTGCAAAGAGAAGTTTCTATGATAAGGGGTAGGACTACATAAAGTGTGGGTTTAAGAAAAACAAAAAACAAAAATAGTTATTGCCTCCCAGCCTTTTAGCTACAATAATGTGTGAAAACAGTGAAAAGAGGAAGAAAAACTCTGAACTTTCAATATTTGATCAATTAAAAATTTTCAGATATGAGAAAATTCTTTAACATCATTACAGTTATTTTTGGCCTTGCATATTCTCTCAGCACCAAAATGGAGTGATTTTCCTAAGGTTAGTATTCATCTCCAGGATGTGGTCTGCTTTACTGTACAATAGCACACAGTCTAGAAAATAAATGAAAAATAGCACACATACATGCGCACAGGCACATGTAGGCACAGGCACAGACTGACTCTCTCTAGCCCCCCCCCCAGCAGAAATTGACGCCTCCAAAAGGAAAGGTGCAGTAAATCCTGGAAATAAAATATCTGTCAATAAATAGGTTACATAATTTCATCATTCAATATGTCATAAATCTCTATGCAACTCGATCCTTCGGTACAAAGACAAGTGTTTTTAAATGTCTTCTTCCCTTCCACAGATGATGCTACAAATCACACTGAATGCTTGCAAAAAGAACCTGTGGGTCAGGAACTTCTATTAATACCCAGATAATCACTACTAATGAGGTGATCCTTTAGTGCCATTATAATGAGACCTGCAGTCATTTGGGTTTTATGCTTTCCATTATTCAAAGTTATGAAAAGGATTTTTTTTGTTATACATTACTCTACAAAAAGGTCCTTTTTTTTCCTTTTTGAAAAACACACTGAGACAAAGATTCTATCAAAAAAAAAACCCTTAAAGGTAGATTAGAATTTATTTTAAATTTTGGTTTCTATAACAACAATACGCAATAGCACTTTAAGCACTGTTCAAGTTTGGACTTACATTACAATTTATTCTAAGGAACTTTAATTACCCACCTTAAGATTTTTTTCTGTTGAACAACAGAAGCATTTAATGAGGGGAGGAACAGTGAACCATAGCCAGTCCTTCATAATCTTCTCTTTGCCCTTGCATGATTATCTTGAGAAAGTAACCAAGACTAGGAATCCTTCACTTTGGGTGATGGAGGTGGCTGGACAGCTGTCTTCGGTATTTCCAGGTTTTACTTTCTATGATCCTATAGCTCTTGACATGGACTCATTTGTGAGTTGTAAAATGAAATCTCCGACAGGACAAATTTGGCAGCTGGGTTGTGGTTGGGGCCATGAATACAACTGTAGTCAGTTCCTACTCTTTCTGGGACACTATAAGCTTTTTTAAAAAAACAATCAAGTGAAAATGTATTTCCTGACACTTTGTGCTTGATGGAGATTGAACAACTACTTACCCTCAGAGAGGGACACGCTGGGGATTTTGGGTGGCCAGAACTGTAGCCCCATACTTAGCAGGGCAGATGAGACACCCACCAGGACATGCTTAGAAGTATGTGGTTTGGGAACTGGGCAAGTTTTGCAGCACGTGAGACTGGGAATAGAATTGTGTGGGGACAGGTACTCTGCAACAGGATGCTCTATTGCATGCACATCCAGGGTGGGGTGAGTCACTGGTGCCCAAGGTCACAACTTATAGCAGGCGCTTTCCATCTTTCTGCGAAGGCTGTCTCTAAAGTTCCATTTTCAGAGGCTTCACATGTTGTTTTGAGATTAGGTTTTAGGCATGTCTAAGGCATGTTGATGCTGAGTTTTCTCAGCATCCTATTCCCTGGTGGTGCAACTTTCCTCCCAGTAAAGAAATAGTATGTTTCATGAGGCATTTTATCTTTTGATTTCAGAAAGCCCCGAAGGTCAGAATGGCCCTGTCATACCTGTTGTTGTTTTCTATGTGCTGTTACCTCAACATGATGCCCATGCCAAAGTGGCATGCTTTGGACTGGTGTTTTCTGTTGTCTTTAAACATTGTCTTAGGTTTTAGCTATCTAGATTTTAAAGGAACTGGAGGCTTGAAGCACATGTTCCCATCATATCTGATAAAATTATGAAAAGAACTAGTATATTCCACTTAAACCATCACTTGAAATTGCCCTTCGGTATAAGAAATCATTAAAATGCACTCACTTTTTTTTTTTACTTTTTTGTTTGTTTTTTATTTATAAAAAGAAAATTTACACATACATTTATATTATTACACATATATACAATAAACTACCAATAGCAAGAAGAACCATGGCACGGGAATTAGATAAATGCAACATTCTTAGTGTCTTGGCTATTTGTATTTGACAGCCTTGAAGAAAACATCTTTCTTAATTCCCTTAAATTCTAGTTATCTTATGTTTCTTCAAAACAATTGAATTCCATTGAAAAGGAGTGGGCCTGTGAGATGGCTTGGTGGTAAAGGAGCTTACCACTAACTGATGACCCGAGTCCCATCCCTGGTATTTACACAGTAGAAGAAAATAACCAACTCCTATGAGTTGTCCCCTGACCTCCATATAGTCTCTGGTCCATGTGCATTCACACACACACAAACACACACACACACACACACACACACAAATTGAAAATGTACTATTTTTTGAAAGAAACAAGATGTTCTGAAGACAGATAAAGTCTTCAGAATTTGCACATATATGTTCATTTTCTTATGCAACGAGATGAAATAAATGTGGAAAATATGGTAAAAAAAATAGTACAATGATGATATAGTATAGAATAGTTACAGTAAGAAACAATTTCATCTGAATAAAAGTGTGCGCCTGGGCCACCACAGCTATTGTGCAGCTTTAGCATGTTTGTTTTCAGGTTTTTAATAAGTTATGAGCACTTTCTTCTTCACGTCAAGTGCTCATAGACACATTCATATATGCCACCGTGCTGACCATGCTCCCTCAGCAAATACTTGCTCAGCTACAATCCCCTTCTATGATGCAACTCCATCCACTGATCCTGCGCATCCAATATGACTACAGCCCTGTCCTTCAACTCCATTCCCAAGACCACAGGCTCATTTGTTTCCCCCAACATGACCCCAGTTGGAGGTTATTCAGTCTATTGATTGTAGGACACTAATAAGACTATTACATAGGAACTCAGCAGAGAAACAGATACTACTTTGTCCACATGTAGCTAATGTCCTAAACCAAAGCAGATATATTCAGCCAGTACCTGGCTGCACTAGGGTTCTAGCACATTCGCAATAAGTCTTTTTTTTATTAATTTATTCATATTACAGCTCTATGGTTATCCCATCCCTTGTATCCTCCCATTCCTCCCTCCCTCCCATTTTCCCCTTACTCCCCTCCTCTATGACTCTGACTGAGGGGGACTTCCTTCCCCCTTTCTATGCTCATAGGGTATCAAGTCTCTTCTTGGTAACCTGCTATCCTTCCTCTGAGTGCCACCAGGTCTACCCATCCAGGGGACGCAATAAGTCTTAAACATTGCCTCAATGAATTATCACTGTGTAAACATAACCATGAAACCATCAAGGACAAGAAGTAGACTTTATCAAAAGCTCTAGAAGGCCACCTGTGCCTACTCCACATGTTTTCACTATTCTGGCTTCTAAAACCACAGATGTATCTTTAACCTCTTTTTTAACCTTGTGAAATCATGTGTAATATTCTATTTTAGTGTCTCACATCTGCCAGCCAATATTATGCTTGTAGTTATGATCTATTATTTTGATTACCCACAGCATGTTCTTTTGTTGCCATTTTCTCATTTATTTCAGAGATAATATAATTATGCTATTTTACCCTTCCCTTTCTTTTTTTTCCTTTTTTAATTAATTTATTCTTGTTACATCTCAATGGTTATCCCATCCCTTATATCCTTCCATTCTTCCCTCCCTCTTATTTTCCCATTACTCCCCTCCCCTATGACTGTTCCTGAGGGGGATTACCTCCCCCTCTATATGCTCATAGGGTATCAAGTCTCTTCTTAGTAACCTGCTGTCCTTCCTCTGAGTGCCACCAGGTCTCCCCCTCCAGGGGACATGGTCAAAGGTGAGGCACCAGAGTATGTGAGAACGTCATATCCCACTCTCCTCTCTACTGTGGAGAGTGTTCTGATGATTGAGTTAACCCAGAAGCAGAAAGACTCAAATGGTATATACTCACTTATATCTGCATATTAGCCCAAGGGGCATGTCCCACGAAAGCCTTCACTTACCAGGAAACTGAGACAGAGGGGAGGACATCCTATTGGGACTCTAGATGAGAGAAGCATGGGAGAATGGCAAAGTAGAAGGATCCAGAGGGTCCTAGAAACCTACAAGTAGAACATTATGATAGGCAGATTTGGGCCCAGGGATCCCGCTCAAACTAAGGCACCAGCCAAGGACAATACAGGCCGTAAAACTTTAAACCCCTACCCAGATCTACCCTTCCCTTTCTTACTTCTACTCTTCCCATTTTTTCCCGCTAAAGTTCAGAGTCCAAAACTTCCCATATATGCCTCCTTGCTCATTCAAATCACTAATGTCTTTTTTCATATATCATTATTACATGCACGCATGTGTGTGTGTGTGTGTGTGTGTGTATGTGTGTGTGTGTGTGTGTATGTGTGTGTGTGTGTGTGTGTGTGTGTGTGTGTGTGTGTGTGTGTGTTTATCCAGCTCAGTATGTATAATGTTACCTGTATGTATGGTTTCTGGCCTGAGCATTTAGTATTGGTTCCCAGTTTGTGTGCTTTCCTTGGGGAAGACTGTCTCCCACTCTGAGCACTCCTCAGTTGACTGTAGTTTCCCACGTAGGTCCATGTGTCTCCTACCACATCCCCAACCGCTCCAGCATGTCTGCTGTTGGCCCTGCTCAGTTCATGTTGAGCATTCATGTTGGAGAGGCTCGATGGGTACAGCCTATGACGTTGCCAGGAGACGTAATCTCACCGCAAATTCCCCGACCCTCTGACACCGAAAATGTCCCCTGCTGTGGTTTATTCTTTTCTCATTGCTCCATTGTGTGTTTTGTCCCTTCTGCTACTAGTAGGCATGGATTTTTTTTCCAGTTTCAACTATTAAAATCCTGCTGCTATGAATATCCTTCACTATTTCATGATGTACCATGTCATATAATTTTTGTGTCCCTAAATAATGTGTCCATGGTTAGTAAATAATGTGTAAGCATTTTAAAAAGTGACTCCACTAAGGTCTAATCTTACTGATTCATCTTTGCCAGTGTTTCAGATTACCAGTTTAATTTTGTTTAGTTATAAGCATCCTATCTGTGTGTGCTTTTGTGACATCATAATTCTATTTTGTGCACCCTTTTTATCTCTATCCATCATGAAGGTATTAACTCATTCAGTTACGCTCAAATCTATTGTCTGATATTTTGTTTTTTGTGTTTTGTTTTTGTTGTTTTCTATTTGTTTCACTTTTGATTTTGTCAAGACAGGGTTTCTCTGTGTAGTCTTGGTTGTCCTAGACTACGTTTGTAGTTCAGGCTAGCATCTTTTACCCTCAGAGATCTTCCTGCCTCTGCCCACCCCTCCCCCCAGAGTGCTGGAATTACAAGTATGTGCCATAGTGCCCGGCATTGCCTGATTTTTTTTTAATTGATGGTTTTTCTCTCATATTTCTCTTAAGGAGTTCATTGTAGATTCTGGAATTAAGGCTTCTGTTAGCTGCAAAACCATTAAATACCTTCTTCATTTCTCATTTCTTAATGATGCCTTGGTTAAAAGGTGTTCTTATTTTATTACTATCTAATGTGGAAGTATTTCTTGTATGATGCTTTGGTGTCACATTAAATAAATCGTTGCTTCATACAAATTCATAAAGATACTTACCTATACTTTTCTCTATCTGTTTTGTGCCTTACTATTCATAGGTAAGTATACAAATTGATGTTTGTTTACAGTGTGATTTTGCTTTATAAATGTATCAAAGTAATCATTTCCAAATGACAACTGTCTTAGTCAGAGATTTACTGCTGCAAACAGACACCATAACCAAAGCAACTCCTATAAAGGAAAATATTTAACTGGGGCTGGCTTACAGGTTCAGAGGTTTAGTCCATTACCATCATAGTGGGAAGCATGGCATCGTGCAGGCAGACATGGTACTAGAGAAGGAGTTGAGAGTTCTGCATCTTGATAGCAGGCAGCGGAAGACAGTCACTGGATGTAGCTTGAGCATAAGGACCTCAAAGCCAGCCCCACAGTGATGCACTTTCTCCAACAAGGCCACACCCACTCCAACAAGGCCACACCTCCTAACAGTGCCATTCCCTATATGTCCAAGCATTCAAACACACGAGTCTATAAGGGCCATAGCCTTTCAAACCATCACAATCATCCTTCACCCATTGCTCTGAAATGTCACCATTATTAAAAGTCAGGTGACAATGTTCTGCTTTTCAGACATATCTTTTATTTTACTTAACTTTGCACTAATGTGCCATCAAAGCTAATATTAGATATAAGCTCCCAACACTTTCTTCTTCTTGCAGGTTATCAATTTGTATATACACAGGCTCACAATGCATTGAGCTTGCGATTTGGAAAGCATTTATTCTTCAAAACAATTGGGAAATAACCAGATTCTTTACAATATAAAATCTCCCAATTCATCAGCCTAGTGCATAGATAATCGATAACCAATACAGACTATATCCACAACAAGCAACATTATCTTCTGTTGGTAATCCATATTTCTAGCTTTTTGAATGATGAGCAATTTCTAATCATGTATATTTCCGTAGAAATACTTCAAAAACTTGAGTGATGCTTCAAACATGCAAGAATGTTGAGGTTTCTATGCCTAAATAGCAATCACTGGGATTGCTAGAAATATTGACTGCCCTGGATGGTTTTTTGTCAACTTGTCGCAGGCTAGAGTAATATGAGAAAAGGGAAACACAAGTGAAAAAATACCTCCATTGAATGTGCCTGTCAACGTCAAGTTTCTTGCATGATAGTTCATGTGGAACGGCCCAGTTCATCGTGGATGGTGCCCTGAACAAGTGAGCTGAACAAGCCACGAAGAGTAAGCAGCACTCGCCTATGGTCTCTTACTCAGTTCCTGTCTAGGTGTCTGTTTGAGCTCCTGCTTGGATTTCTCTAAATGATGGACTGTGATGTGAAAATGTGCAATAAAATAAACTTTTCCTCCTCAAGTTGATTTTGTTAATGGTGTTTATCACCACAACAGAAATCAAACTGGAACACTAAGATAAAGAGAATTTTATTAATTGTAAGGTAGCAGGCTACTATGTCAGATACAGGTAACAACTCTAATAATCTCATACTGAACCCACTTGGTTGTTGTATTTTAACAGAAGAATTGGCCCTAGGAAAGGAATAATTCCTTTTAAGATTATGCTGCGAACGGGTCAATCTTTTAATTGTACTGCACAAATCAATTACAGAAACCAAATGCACCATGACTCCACTATAAAACTTGATTGATAGTCATTATAAAGATAAAAACTCATTGATCCTTCAGGCTAGACATCTAAATGCTATAGTTATTTCTTTCATCAAGCCATTGACTATTAGGGTTTAAGTTTAACTTCATTTATTACTTACAAATGAAGGCTTCTGTATATCATGTCTGCCCCAAAGAAGTTTGGTCTTTTTCTGTTTTTATATATTTTTTGCTTTCCCTAAACAATATTTCTAAGAGAGCAGATCTTAAATTATTATTATTCATAAATACACAGTTTCTTAGATTACTGAATTATTTTAATTACAGTTCTAGGATAACATTGATAAATTATAGTATTTAAAGTATGTAGGGTATGTAAGATTCCCTTGAATATTAATAACTGCACATAATTCCTAAGAATATCAGGGAATAAAATATGAAGGGAAAGAATATCAAGAATGAAATTGGGAATGAAACATAAGTTAGAATCCATGTTCTTTATTTATTGTAATGGTTAAGATTCATATCAGACCAGAATCTCAGTCAGGCCTCCCCTTAGTTCACGGGTTCTTATTCTCTATCAAATGACTTCAGACCAGACTCGGAAGACAGTATTGTGGGAATTTTTTCTGAGGTGACAGTAGCAAACACCTACTGACCGCAGACAGGTGGGATGGATGTTATATTGATAAATGGCCATGAGCTGCTTGATTTCACAGAGAAACTATCTCTAAAAGGGCATTGCCTCTCCCATTTCAGACCCAAGCATGTGTTCATCCAAGTGTTGTCTAGGCCCTTTATCTGTGGATAACCTAGCCCCACTAACTCTATGACTGGAAGGGAAGAAAACAGTAAACCAGCCAAGAATAAAACACCCTGTCCTGAGACAGTTAGATGGTGAGTCATTTCCAACAGAGGTCACTGTTCTTCCTTCCATGACATAAAACTCCCTGGAGCTGAAAGAAACCGGAAGTTGAATCATGGGAAGCTCAGCCATTGATAGAAAGATCAAGCAGCACTTCCACCAGACTGCCTCAATTTCCCCAGTTGGTTTCTGCTGAGTTGGGAGCACTCAATTTGAAGATGTAATTTCTCTGTGTGCTCCTTTACTTGGAAGCCACACAAAATAGGATAGTCTGCCCTTTTTAGGACTTTAGCTGGCCACCTTAGAGAGACTTGCCTATGCATTGGTTTCTGCTGGATGCTTTAAGTACCCAAATTGATGACATTTATTATCTATCTGCTTATCCTTGAAACTCACTGGTACTCCTGGTCAATCAGAGAGCTCGTCTCAAAACTATGGTTGATGTTTCTAGAGTAAGAGACACCTGACAGTTGTACTCTGTCTCACCAGAATATATGTAGTCACACACATATACACAAACAGCTGAACACACACAAACAACAACATAAAAATCTATATGACAGGCATGGTGGCACATTCCAATAACTGTAGCACTTAAGAGGCAGAAGTGGGAGAGATCATCACAAATTTGGAACCATCTCAGGCTGCATACCAAGTTTGAGGATGGTCAGAGCTACCACAGGTTCTGTCCATAACAATAAAATCAACCAAACAAACAACAACATAAAGCCATAGTTTTCCATGAGGAGGCAGCTTTCCCTTTATAGGCCAACAAAGCCATGCTACAAGTCTGAAGGACTATGGTGCTTCCTCTGCCTTTCGCGTGCAGTTTGTGTGTTACAAGAGACCTAGGACACAGGGTCCAAAGCTAGTTATGAGTGAGAGGTCCAGCTTTCACTTTAAAGCTTGGTGGCTACTTAACACACATATTTTAAATAATAAGATACAGCTTTGTAGTCTTCCCTAAAGCTCTATATATTTCCTTACATTTTCATAACTATTAGAAAAAATATTATGTGAAATGAAAACTACTAAAACATTCATAAATTCATAAGAGGGTTTCCTTTTCTTTGTCATGATTTTAGCTAATGAGTTTTTCCTCTGGGCAAGGAAAAAGCAGATATTTAACAAGTTCTATGTCCATGGTAACAAATGTCATAAAGTACATATTTTATTTTGGGGTCTTCTAAAAATAAAACAGTTTTCAATTAGATGGCTCCAATGCTGGCATAAACTTAAAAGCATATCCACTGTGACTACAAAATTTTGTGAATCAAGGCCTTTGAGCCAGCTATCAATATTTCCCTTCCCTAGAACAAGAGGATCCAATGTTACCAGAGAGGCAGTCTGCTAGACAGCCAGTCAACCAGTGCTTGCCAAAGGCAAACAGATTGTTGGGGACTTTGGCTTGCCATTATAGTCACTATCAAATAAGAAGCATCATCAAAACACTGAAAAACTTGTGTTGGCTACTGGAATTATTACCCAGCTGCTCCAGAAATTGTCTGGATCCACCACGTTGGATCAGCCTAGCAATAGCAAGTTTTAAGGGCGAAGGGAAACATAATTTCCCATTTCTGCAAATGAGTCTTAGCTGTATGATACTTTTAAAATAATTTAGCTACCTAAGACCACTTTTAAAATATACCTGTCAGTAATGAAATACACCTTTCCTATGTCTGTGAACCTTTCCAACAGCAAGGGATGCCTTAGGTGCCCTGAGTTAATTTCTGGCCTTTGCAAATCTCTGGCTGTGAATAATGCATTCCTAGCTGCTGCCGCTGTATTTGGTCCTGATGTCTAGACTGACACAGACAGGAAGCATAGCTCTGCTCTGACTCCTACAGCTGCTTGAGGGATTTTCCTAAGCTTTAAGGAACTGCTTCAACTCAATACAAACTGCAATCCACAGCATTGATGCAGAAAGAATGAAAAGCAGTTGGGGCTTGACATTATGTGTGTGTGTGTGTGTGCGTGTGCGTGTGTGTGTTTAGGCATAGATATTAAGGAAAAGGGCTGGGAGTGAGTTTGAGCTACTCTGGGAGTCCAAAATTTCATTGTCTTAGGAAAAGGCATATATAAGATATTGATGGATCCAAAACTCTTATTTTATTTGAAGGGTAGCTCGGGGAACCTAGACAAGATGACGGATCATTTCTGAGAGGCACTAGACAGGATTAGAATTCAAAAAGTCACCAGGTGTGGTAATGCACACCTTCAATGCCAGCACTTGAGAGGCAGAATCAGGCAGATCTCTGGGAATTCAAGGTCAGCCTGGTCTTCAACAGCCAAGCACGGCCAAGGCTACACAAAGAGACCCTGTCTCTAAAAACGAACGATGATGATAGGGTCAAAGTTTGGATCACAGTGATGCTGGAATGTAAGAAATCTTACTGTAAAAGTTAACAGTCTTGTTTGGAGATTCCAAGAGTTTGTCTGGGGAAAAGATTAAAGCCATACCCACAACTATTTATATTCAAGCCAAGTCATTGCTATTAGAAGTAAAGTATCCGTCTAAGAAAGAAATAGTTCAGCAACTTTCATAGCAAATATGAACTGTTTTTGCATTTCTGGCTTTTCAAGCTGCTATGAAAAGGGGCTTTAGGGTATCCTATGATGGCATATAGGTTCTTTGTGTCTTGAGGAATTACATAAGCCCCATTACCAAGGGAACTGGGTTTATCTTTCACAGGTTCTTGGTCTTCTTGATAGAGGAATTTTTAAACAGAGTCAAAGCTTAATTATTACGGTTTTAGAGAAAAACCACAGAACAGGCAAGCCATGACGAATATGGAAAAATATAGAGGAAGTTATGCCCTTTGAGTTAGAATCAGCAATAGAGGTCTGTATGCAAGCCGATTGATAAGAGAAAGACCATGGTTTCAGGGTTTTGGTTGCTATTCAAAGAAGAAATATAAAAGGAAAAGATTCATTTTCCAATTTGAATTCAGAAAAAAAAATAGGCAGGTTTAGCACTGACTCTCTGCAAACAACTGCCTGTAAGGAAAGTTCTGAGATGAATATAAACATCATCTCTTCAGGAGACAACTCTTCCTCCCGTCTTCTTAGCACATTGTCAGGTGAATCAGCTTGCTTGGGGAGTGGTCTCCTAGCCAGATGATCATCTGACCTAGCTGCATTAACTCTCATAGGCGGGGACAGTAGTATGCAATGTTCTAATCTTCAGGGCATATCAGAATGTCATTTCTCTACATAGGTCGGGACAGCAGTAGAATTCATATTCCGTTCTTTTGACCAGCAGATTCTCTCCTCCACCCCGCACCCCACAAGAGGCTCAGTAAAGCCCTAACACCTCCACATTTTTTTATGATAATCGTGAGGTCAGATCCAAATCTGATCATGAGAGGACTTGTTCATCTTCACTGGCCTCTAAACTTGCTAATGCCTGTCTACCTTCCTAATACAGTGATGGAAAGCTCAGTTCTTTCTAATCATGAGAAATGAAGACAAGATGCATTGTCTTTTCTTTCTTTCCTTTCCTTTTTTTCTGTATGTCTCTGAGGTTTTATTGTTACTTACAGGGTTATTTTTTAAGTCACTAGTATAGAAATTTGTATATAGATGCAAAATAAGTTTAAGCTTAGATACATTGTTATAGAATTCAAATTTAAGATTATTCTTTACACAAAACAAAAGAAAAATGGGAAACCATAAGCATTGTCTTTTCTAACAAAGAGTTAAATAACACAAGAGGCTATCCACTGTATCAAAAAGACACCATTTAGTAAAAGTCCCCATTAAGTCATCAGTTTCTGAAATCAAAATATGTGCTGAGATTTTATCTCTTTTTTGAAACCATATCATTCTGTATTAGCTCATGGTGCCAAAAGGTAAGGCTGAGCTCTGACCATGTAAGTGAGGCATGAGGTCCTTGTGTTAGTTATAAAACCCCAGCCTATTTGCTGCTAGGTGAATTGCTTGCCTGAATTTTCACAGCTTTGCCTTTTTATAGAAGTAAAACTTATAGCCTTAGAAAAATACTTCTGAGTGTGTGGTCATTTTCCTGAGACCTCAGACCCATTTCTCTACGTCCCCATTGTAATCAAGGGCAAAGTAAAACTACTTAACTAGGCCATTTTGTGGGTAGAAAGGAGTTTATTTGGGAGACCAAACTGCCTAGCTGTCTCAGAGAATGTAGAACATCAGGCTCGCCAGTTTTATTGGGAAGACAGTGGTAGCAGGAGGAGGCACATGGGCCACAACAGCCTAATAGAATGGAGTCTTTGATCTGTTGCAGCCTACTTGGGTTAATTAGGAACTAGATTCATTTGCCCAAGGTAGTTGACCATGGTAGCCAAATAAGGGATGTGGTGGCTTTCCTGTTAAAGAGAAACTCACTTTACAGAATCCTTGAAGGATGCTGAGTTTAATTTACTGTTTGCCTAATGAAAATCCTTCTGTTTACCAAGTCAGAGTCCTGCCTGGGTTAGGGCAAGGCTTAGTGGATACTCTTACTGCTTTGGACCTAACACCTATAATCTTCCCTGTCTTTCCACCCTGCCTCAATATCATCACACTTAATGTCATCTTATTTTCCTGCCTCCTGAATCTATTTTGTGTTGGTATAACAATACTGCACACTGGATATTCACAGTGAAAAGAGATTTGTTGGGTGGGTCATACCTCTCAAGTCTAGTATCTAATGAGGACCTTCTGACTATTTGGAAGCTATTTCGTTACTCTTGGTAAACTTGCAGAATTAGGGTCCTGGACTGTCATGGTCACCAAAGCCATCCAGAGACAGTGGATTCCAAGTTCCATGTCTCACACTCAAGGAGAAAAAGAACAAGAAATAAGCAGAGGGATCATAGATTTATCTAGGGAACATGCAAAAGCAATCCTGAGATTGGAGCAGGTTCTAAAGGATACTGGTGTGCTGCCCTGCCTAGTGGTCTTCTGCTGGACTTATGGTGGGAATTAAGTGGAGACTGAGGTCAGCTATATTGGGATTGCACCTTTTGTTTCTTTGTTGTGGTAGTATTTGGGAATGAACCTAGGGCTTTGTGCAATCTCATCAACCATTCTTCCATGGAGCTGTCTCCAAGGTGGGGATGGACATTTTTGAGTGAATCATGGCTGATCCAGTAAACAGTCCACACATTCTACTATGCATGCTCCCTGAGTCCAACCTCAAACCAGAGTTATCAATCCATTTAGGGGAGTGGTCATGTAGGACATGAGATTAGCACATAATCCATTGTGGGCCCTGCCCTTGTTGCCAAGGAAGTGCTAACTAGTCTTCAGCACATGGGGAAAGGGGAAACAAGTTGCAAGAAAGATCTGAATTGGCCTTCTTGTACTGGTGTTAATCTCCCCAGCAGGGTAGAATCCTTATAACACAAGCACTTCTGAAAGCCCTCATTTCTTAATATGATTACAATGCTAGATAAGTTTCACAGAGTTGAAAGGAACAAACCTTTAAAACATAACACTTACTTGACACACAGATAATTTATTCCTTGATCTGAATGCTCAGGTTGACCATGTTTCCATTTACCTTAACGCTGCAGAAAAAACAGCCTGTATGTATGACCATCCTTAGTTCTTGCACAGTGCTAAAACAACTGCCTTGCAAAGGCAGTGACTTTCGAGAAGGCCTTAAAGAACATGTACTATTTCATCTGCTGAGAAATGAATTGCTGCATAGAAAAATAAGAGTCAAAAGCCTGGAGGAGCAAAGGCCTGGCTCAGCACTGAGCCCCTATTTTATAGCTAAAGAAATGTTTTCTGGTGTGAATCTTTGAAGGGCCCAGCTTCTGTGTTGTTGGACCTGGCTCTTTAGTGTCTGGAGAGCTGTAGATGATTTTCAAAAAGTCAGTATCATGTCTCAAAAAATGCTACCTATAAACCGGGAAAAAAAGAGAGAGAAAAATGAGAAAAACAGAAAAGATAGTTTGAATGAGAATGTCCCACAGAGGCCAGAGGCTCATAGATTTGAATACTTGGTTGAAGGAGATATAAACCTGTTTTTTAGGATCCCAAATGTGGGATCGGAACAGTCTTGTGAGAGAACAGGTGAGGTTAATCCACTAGAAGACCAACCACCTTGTGCGGGAGCTTGAGTGTTGTCAGCTGAAAAGATCCCGTGAACAGACTCTGGGAGGAGATATATAAATGAGCCCAGAACTGGAGCCGGGGCTTTTTGGAGACTTGGGATAGCTTTGGCTGTTCATCACTCCACTTCAAGACACTCCTAGAGAGAACTGTTTGAGGGACGGCTTTGGGCCTCCAGCTCCTGCTGAGGTTCCAGGTTCTGGTCATTCCAGGTTCCAACAGAAGAAATCCTGCTAGTCATGGCAGGAGAATTGCTCCTCAGAACTGATATCCTTACAGTTTTGTTATTGTGTTCCTTAATCCTCTTTTCCTATTGTTTTGGTTAGTCAGGTTATAAGTGATGTATGCTCGGTTAATAAGTTGTAATAAAATATGTTGGTTAAAAAAATCGAGCCTAACCAACCAATGACAATATGTGCAGTCATCATCAAACCCCTACCCAGACCTAGCCAAGGGACAGGATATTCTCCACAGTTAAGTGAAGACTGAGGACTGACTTTCACACGAACTCTGGTGCCCCATATTTGGCCATGTCCCCTTGATGGGGAGGCCAATGGCACTCAGAGGAAGGATAGCAGACTACCAAGAAGAGACCTGATACCCTAGCATCATATTCAAGGGGAGGAGGTCCCCATCAGTCACAATCATAGGGAAAGGGAATGGGGTAAAAGTGGGAGTGAGGGAGGAATGGGAGGATGCACGGGATGGGATAGCAATTGAGATGTAATATGGATGATTTTATTTTTCAATAAAAAAGAAAAAAATGTAAAAAAAAATTGAGCCTACACTTGGTCACCAAGTAGTAGTACTATTTGAAAGAATTAGGGGGTGTGGCCTTTATGGAGAAAATGTGTCACTGAAGATGGGCTTTAAGGTTTCAAAAAGCCCATGCCAAACACATACTCTCTCTTTTCCTGCTGCTTGCAGCTCCAGATGTAGAAGTCTCAGGTACTTCTCCAGCACATCTGCATACATGCCACTATGCTCCCTGCCATGATGACACTGCACTGGTTTCCCGAGTTGTAAGCCAACCCCAGTTAAATGCTTTCTTTATAAGAGTTGTCATGGTCATGGTGTTTCTTCACAGCAATGGAACACTAACGAAGACAACCAATTAAGCAGATATTCAAATAACAACAGAAGTGATATTTTAGGAAGAAATAATTTGAACATTTTTTCATGTAAGTACTGAAAACCTCTATTGCTAACCAGAAGCCTATACCTTTTGTTAAACATGCATCCTTTTGAGTTTCCATTTGCCTCCTGCGTTTAAACTTAAAGTAATTATGAACATCAATAGGTTCTCCTCTCTTTCAACATTTTTTACACATCTGTCTGTGCTACATCTACGTTTCTATAATCTGGGGACACCAATAAAAATCACCATGTGATTAACTTAGTGTCTATAGAAATTGATATAATTCTCTTCTTGGCATCAGTCTTCTTGTTGTAGACTCCTGGCATGATAGACCCTCAGTCACATTTACAAGAAATATATTATTTGAGTTTTGCCACAGTAAAGAATTTATTCATTGGGTACAATATAAAGCATTTGACTTGCCAAAGATATCCTAGGCAATTAGACTCTGTCTAGGGCCTGTTAAGAATGGAAACAGGACATCTGCTCCTGCCTATCCTACAACCTCAACAGGCTTCTTTTTCATCATC
This sequence comes from Acomys minous, assembly GCF_964271855.1. Classification (NCBI taxonomy): domain Eukaryota; kingdom Metazoa; phylum Chordata; class Mammalia; order Rodentia; family Muridae; genus Acomys; species Acomys minous. The sequence goes on from NC_140496.1 coordinate 82,022,126, forward strand.
AACATCTGTCAGGGAAGCAACAGCCAGAACAGCCTGAGGAAACAGGCCAGAGAAACCAAGTAGTGAGGGTAAGAGACTGTTTCAGATGGCTTAATTATTATTTAAGACAAGTTGGATCAACTCGAGGGCTGGCAACTAGCCACAGATGTTATCTAGAGTCAGGAAAGACACTGAAGGTAACATAGACACTGGACCAGCTTCTGAAGTCTGGGACTTGGTCAGTAAAGTCATAATTCACCATAGCCCAGGCCCTTAGAGAGTTTATCAAATACACAGACCTAGGAAGGACACAGATGCTTCTCAGTCAAGTGACATTTAAATAGAAGGAGGAAATGGAGATGTAAATCGTGCCCTGGCCATCTATATTCTGGGGAGAGGAAATGGGAAGTGTAATTAGGTAAGCACTTGGTGAGAAGCAGATGGCAAACAGTGCTGAAGCACACTGAAGGAAATGGGGAGTGGGAGCTGATGAGCTCAGACAAGTCCTGGAGCAGAGAAGACTCAAAGGATCAGAGACCAGGCTTTTGACTGCTGGGCACACTGGGAATGGGCATGATCAGAGTGTTTTTAAAAGAGCCACACTGCTTGCAGTGGAAAGTAGATTTCATGAGTTTAGGGCAGATGCAGGTGAGCTGGAGAAAGAGCCTCACAGTAATCCAGGAATTGATGGGGTCTTGGTGGAAACCGAAAGCAATGGAGACACATGTCATGATATATTATTGATAAAACTCGCTGAAGACGATTGAGTGTGAGGAAGGAAGAAAAAATGACTTTGGGATTTTGCTAAGAACAACTGATATGCTAAGGGTTGCCACTCGATATATTTGTGATGAGGACTGGAGAAAGATCTGGAAGCAATGTCAAGGATGGTGGTCTGGGGTCTTTTGAAGTGTGAAGTTTGAGATGCCTGCTTCACATCAGATGTAGGCATCAGGTTGATAGCTGGATATAAAGACTGAACAACTGGGAGCTCTAAGGTTGCATTGTGAGGTTTAGGATCTGTATCATTTAAAGTATGAAATTATATTGAGATTATATAGGAGGCGAGAATAGGTCGAGAAGAGGACTGTTGCTAGGGGTGAGGTTCAGGAAATTTCAAAACAAGAGATTGAAAAAAAAATAAGAAGAGCCCATGTGAGACAGGAGAAACAAATGCTGAATGAGACAGGAAAGAGGTGTTTTACCGTCCACCTAAAGAAAGAGAGCTTAGATGAGAGAAGCTAATTAAAGCTAACTTTGATTATACAGATCAGGCAATTGGAGGACTAAAAGTAATTGTTAGAATGGCGGACAATCAGTCAGATGGTCTTGAGAAGAGAGTGTTTGGTGGGATGGAGAAGGAAAGCTCAGAGAGAAAACTAAAATAGATAAGGCAAGAATAGACAACTTTCCCTGGAGTGTTGCTTAGAATGGAGAAAAATATGGAAGAGATGTGGAAAGAGGGAGATACCATCAAGTATGGCTCACATAATCCAGTAAAGAGCAACATGAGGTGCTGTGAGAAGGGTGTGGCACGGGTGTGGTGCTGTGAGGGGGCGTGGTGCCGAGATGAGTGTGGTGCTGTAAGAAGGACATGGTGCCAAGATGGGTGTGGAGCTTCGAGAAGGCTGTGGTGCCGAGATGGAAGGGGCTGTGGTGAGGGTCATGACGCTGTGAGAGAGGCGGGTTGCCAAGATGGGTGTGGTGCTGTGAAAGCAAAGTGCTTTATTAAGTGGAGCTCGGTATATTCTGGAGTAATCTATAACCTTGGTGAGCGAAGAGCCCTTCCAATGTAACTCGTTACTCTGGATGCTTCCCCCTGAATCTTCCCTCACCTTTATCAGCAGTTTATAAGCCCTATCTATCAAACTCAAGTTTCTAAGAGCCCCTGCTATTTCTTCCCTCCTTTCTGTGGCTATTTGTTGTCCTTATTACTGTTGTTAGAGCATTAGTAAATTGTAACTCACATTGAATATCGTTATAAGCCCTTCCTCCTCCCTGCAAGCATCGCCACCAGCATCATGGTAGAATATGAGGAAATGAGAATGAACATTCTGAACATCTTGAGCAATGGCATATTTAAATTCTATTCTTTGGGTTTTATCAACAGTTAGATTTGATTTTTTTTTTTTTTTGAAACAAGGTTTCACTGTGTGTATCCCTGGCTGTCCTGGACTCACTATGTAGACCAGGCTGGCCTTGAACTCACAAGGATTCACCTGTCTCTGCCTCTAGAGTGCTGGGATTAAAGGCATGCGCCACTACACCTGGCCTAAATTTGATCTTTTAAGGGTATTGATGGCTGACAGAATCTCGAGAAAAGCTAGGGGGAAAATGCCTGAAATGTGACCATAATTATGCTGCACGCTGAGGACACTCTCTCCCCTGGTCCTGTTGTTAGGGCACATTCCAGGACCACTGCCAACTAAGCTGTGCACTCTTCTTCATGTCCCTTCTCCCCATGAGGGGATTCTCAACTAGCCAGCAGCTGGGTTATCATGTCTTTTTAGCAAATCTTGTGTCAGCAGTAATGAACATAAAAGCAAGTAGCTAATATTTCCACTGTTTGTATCTTGGGATTGGAGTTGGCCTCCTTTCTGATTGTTACCCTGGCCCCATCAGCTTTCCCTCAGTAACACTGGCATTTACCCTATGAAACAACACATGGAGTCTATGTGTTGTTGTGTAACATCTTGGTAAAACTGTGAATGTATGAAGTTCTAAGTCTGTCCCTTTATGCTCCCAGAATCCCTTAGAAGAATAAGTTCCACACAGGCCATGTTCATGTCAGCTATGAAACGGAGCCCAAAGACTTTGAACAGTCGAAGCATTGTGCCCATAGAGGAATGTGAGAATACATATAATAGTGCAAAGCGAGGTGGCTTAATGGTCAAATGAACAAGAACGGAGTCTGACTTTTGTGAGAGACTGCTATGAATCTCAGGTGCAGCCAGACAGCTTTCACTTTCATCATAGCAACCCTACATATTCAATATTATGAGAATGACTAAATAACTTAATTTAATCATTCACCTAGTATATGATGGAGATAAAATGGAAACCTAAGAATTCTATTCTTCCCCCTTCTCTCTCTCTCTCTCTCTCTCTCTCTCTCTCTCTCTCTCTCTCTCTCTCTCTCTCTCTCTCTCTCTCTCTCTCTCTCTCTCTCTCTCTCTCTCTCTCTCTCTCTCTCTCTCTCTCTCTCTCTGACTGGGTCTCATGTAACCCAGGCTGAAGAAGTTGGTTTTCACATCTTCCACTTCTGAAGTGCTGGGGCTTTTGTCACATGCCACAACATCTAAATCAGAGACTCCCTTGGGAATCCCATGGGTAGGAAAACTGACTCTCTGTGCTGCTTAGACTGAGAATGTCCTGTATAGGCTCCTATATTTGGATGTTTCATTCTCAGTTGGTGGAACCACTTAGGAAAGACTAGGAGGTGTCGCCTTTTTTGAAGGTGGTGTGTTTCTGGGGATGGGTGTGTGTGTGTGTGTGTGTGTGTGTGTGTGTGTGTGTGTTTAATAGATTCTCTCAGTCATGGTGTCTCTTCACAGCACTAGAACAGTAACTAAGACACTCTCTACACAACATCTCATTATTCCACACACATTCCATCTGCCTCTCACTATTTCAATTCAATCCAATTTTAATATCATTAGTGTTATGGGAAAGATCTTGGTAAGAAACTGTGACTTATAAATCATAATTTAAAAAACAATAAAACAGCTACAAATAGCTACCACTAATGATAATGATCTATAAGTATCCAGGCTACATTAGACTCTGGCCTCTACTACATGTGAGTTGCAGTTCCTGACTCCCTTACATTTTCATCCCTCCTAGATCTCACCATTTTGTCCTCAACACCTTGGTATGACGTGTTAGTTGTAGAAGAATTTTTAATCCCGCAGCATTGCTGCTCTGGCAAGGGATCACATCCAAAGACTTTCTAGGTGTCTGTGTTCTGGCTGGAATGACACACCTTTAATCCCTCTGGCTGGAATATAGACACAAACTTAGCATACACTTTTAATTCCAAACAGCGAAGGTAAAGTTAGTTTGTAGAAGGAAGCACTCATGTTCGAAAGTGATGTCTAATTGAGGGGCAGGCAAAGTGACACATCAGAGAAAGATTTGCCAAAATGAGTCAGAGATAGGTTATGCCCAACTCTCATAAGAACAGACAAGAAAGAGAAGCTACTTAAGAGCAGTACAGTAGAGAAAGAAGGATAGTACAGTAGGGAGTTCAGTAGAGAAGACAGTACAGTTGAGGTGAATTCAGTCAGGAAATTCAGAGTTCAGTTGAGAGAGTGCAGTGCAGTAGAGCTGAATTCCTTCATGAGTTTATGCAGAGCCAGTTGAAAGCCAGAGAATAAGAAGGAGCCAGACAATTAGAACAAATCGTCAGAGTTAGTTTGAGGCCAAGCAGAGCTATTCAGTGAGAAACTGAGAGAAGCCAGATTGAGTAAATCAGCTTGTCAGAGTTTGAGCCAGAACAGCTGAGTTGGAGCAGCCAGCTAGAATGCAGAAAGAACTAGAAAGGGCGAGCTTACTCAGCAGTAGGATTCTGTTACTTTTACAGGTTAGTCCTGCCATCTGACAGTTCTAAACACTTAATATTTTGTACTTTCTTTCTGGCACAACGCTGACCTCCTAAACACAATAGTTTGCATTTCTGTTTGCATTCTGTCCAGTTTCACTCCTGTCCAGTCAACCCAAATCTTGTCCTGCTCTAACTCACCTTGTATATTCAGGAACCTTCATCTCAGTGGGACAGATGATTTTTGGACGTGATGTAAGGCTCTCTTGAATAGAATCCACAAGTAAAATTCAAGGTAAACAAAGAACTTTTGATCGCTGATAGGATTATTAATAATCTGTGAACAGCCTGAGTCTCTTCTTTCTGTTTTCTCTGCAAACTTCCAATGCTCAAGAAAATGAATTCTGCTGAGATGTGTGTGGCTGTTCCGTTGCATGTTTGCCTCATCTGATTTGTTCTACACTGCAATTATGGGCTATTCAAGCATTTAGGCTAAGTATATCTGAGGGTTGAGAGTCCAACAGCTTGGGCAGTTTAGGCAATGAGCAGTAAGTACAGTTCTTTCAGGCACTCTTACCCACACAGTTAAATACTAATTTGATCACTCTGGCCTCTTTGAGAGCCACTTAATTTATAATGAACCTACCACTGCCTGTTTTTCTGCAAACCTCAAGATGCTTGGGCAGTAAAAAAAAAAAAAAAGTAGAGTGAAGACTTAACCAATTTTCTGACAATCTGAATGCTGACCATCAAGCTATGTAATTTAAAACTTTGTGTTTTAATGGACGTTAGCTGTTTCCTTGGATTATCTGTTTTAGCTGGCCACTTCAAACAAGTTAGTTCAATAAATAATATATAATTATTTAATGTAAGTTCTAAAAACATTTTAATTCCATAAACATACTTGCTGCTGATGTTATTTCTATTTGCACCCCCAGGGACAGTCACTGTTCTGTCACACAAGTGATGCCAATCACTGAGTGTTTTTGTCACTTTTGAGGATACCTTCCTCTGTCCAGAATTAATATGATGTTTCTGTCAATGCTCTGTTAGATTAAAAAAATAGGATTCTTTGTTGTTTCTAAGATTTGGAGATTTTTACAACTTTTTCCTACCCCCGGAAGGTCAACGATCTCTCTTCTCAGACCTTGTATAGGTGAGCTGCTACCAAAAGACTAACTGGCATGATACCCTCCGCTGATGAGAAAGAATGAGTTACCTCAGCGGCCCACGGGGATTTTGCTTCAGGTGAATTCAGCATAGACCACGGCTATTTCATGGCATTTTCCTTAGGTAAGGAGAGTGCTGTAAAGTCAAAAGCACATGGAGCCAGTTGGTCTCATTGAAAAAAAAAGTTATAATTTTAAGGACTTAAATGCAGAATAGAGCTTCTAATTTTACAGCTTATTCCAAATTTTCTGTAAACTTCATGACACTTAAGGCCATTTTCACATTTCTTTCTGACTGTGTGGAATTATCATTTGTGAGTGGGTCCTTTGTGTATTCATAAGCAAGTTTATAATTAAACAATATACATTCTACATTTTTATCTACAAGCCAAAATACAATTTGATCACATCTAAGTCTTTTTTCTCTTTAATTATAGGAAGACATATTTATTTTAATAAATAAGACGGGAGAGATTGCTCAGTGGTTAAATTCACTTGTTGCTTTTCCAGAGGACAAGGGTTCAATTCTCAGCCCTCACACGGTGACTCACTACCAACTGTGAACCCCAATTTCCAGGGATCTGTCACCCTGTTTTGGCCTCTGCGGGCACTGCAGGCACATAGTACACAGAGATACAAGCTGGGAAAATTCCCATAAAATAAAAACAAATACATAAAATATCAAATAAGTAATAAAAACAGAATTAATAGCTTACATCAGTTCTCTCCATGCACTCTACAATATCAACGACACTCGTGTCTTTTAGAGTAAAAACATGAGCAGAATTTAAGATAACACCTATACGGCCAGCTTCACATACATCCCACAATGCTTGCTCAGAGGAAACTCTCAACAACCAGCCATAATGATAATATAGCTGATGTGTTTGTTCAGTCACTCCTCAAACGCTAGCTACTACACACTAGTTGGTCCTGAGTTTGTGACCGAGGTCATAGACACAGTCCACTCAGTGACACAGATAAGCCTAAGTCACATTCTTGGATTGAGTAGACCAGTGTGTAATGGAGAAGTCAGATAAATAATAATTGCACATAAATGCCAAGCCGGGAGCTAGCTGCTTGTGCACAAAGCTTCGTATTGTAGGAGGAATGAGTAAGGATTGCACAGATCTGAAAGGGGGTCATAGGGCAAGGGACTTTGGGGTTTAGCTGTTCTGCAGGAAATTTTCCAGTTACCAGAGTCACTAAAAAGGCCCTTGATAGAAAGGAAAGGTCACTGGGTAACATTTCTTCTCTAGCTCTTAACACTGAGGCTAAGATCTGCATACATCCCTTGCTCTGACATCTCAGGGATAAACCCACCCTCCTCCCCACGGCTCCAGCTGCAGGCAAGATCAACTACACTGCACCAGTGCATGAGAGTATTCTGTGACCTCCAAAGCTAAACTCTTCGTACTCCCAGTATCAGGTCACAGGTGACACCACCAGAAACCCGAGTTTCTCAAGAAACTCCATTTCACAAATGTTTATTCCCACCCTTTTCTCCACTTCTGTCTTAGTTAGGGTTTCCATTGCTGTGAGGAGACACTATGACTAAGTCAACCCTTATAAAGAAAAATATTTAAACGGGGTTGGCTTACGGTTTTGGAGGTTTAGTCCGCTATCATCATGGTGGGAGGCGTGACAGCACACCTGCAGACCCGGTGCTGGAGAAGGAGCTGAGAGTTACTCCATTATCATCCTGGTGGGAAGCATCGCAGTGTCCAGGCAGACATAGTACTGGAGAAAGAGCTGGAAGTGCTGCGTTTTGATCCACAGGCAGCAAGGAAGAAGACTGTGTTCCACACTGGTCAGAGCTTAAACAAAGGAGACCTCAAAGCCACTTCCCCACCCCTCAGAGACACACTTCTTCCCACAAGGCCACCTTACCCCCAATAAGGCCACACCTACTCCAATAAGGCCACACCTCCTAATAGTCTCACTTCCCATGGGCCAAGCATTCAAACACTTGATTCTATGGGCAGGTGGTGGGACATACTTGTTTAAACCCCTACACCATCTGACATCACCCCCCACGTCTGTAGCCACCAGCACTGGCTTCCTGCTACCAGAAATGCCCATGTCTCCTAACCTCTTCACAGAGCATTTCCTAGAGAGTTTTGTTTTAATGTGGCACATAAGGATTAGAACTTTTTGTTGTTGTTGTTGTTTTTGTTGTTGTTTTTTTGGTCCTACAACCTAATGTCCACAAATGTCTGGAGACAGAGGTAGTGTTCTGATCCCACATGCTATTTCCAAGCTCTCACTGCTCTTTCCCTTTCAAAACATTCACATGTTTTGAAACTCCTTGTCACACTTCACCACCTGTGCTCCCTGCTGAACCACAGGCAAACCTTTGGGTCAATGTCCTTTGGGTCAGTCACTTGTGTCATTTGTATTATCAACTTCTAAATACAACCATGTGATCCAGCTAAGATGTCAGCTCCCAATCCATTTGTTTCCCCAGTGTCTATAGTTGTATCCATTCCTCTTCACGACCCACTCATGTCGCGCCCAGACCACATCACCCGACATCATCTCCAGATTTTGATTTCAAACATTTCATTCTGTCATCTTCTCTCCTTTGAACCTGCTTGTCCCAATATGACATTAATTTGATTTTCTAGCTCATTAAGCCTAACAACCTCATGTTCTCCTGTGTCCCTTTATCCAGGCTTCTCAAAAATTCTACCGTGTGACTGTTTTTTTAGTATTGTTTATTTATACTTCGAATATTCATACACATATGAACTTTCCCCAGATGTTCTAATTCCCTTTCACCTTTATCAATTATTCCTCCATGCCAAAAGCATACATTCTAGCCAAAACCGAGCCACCTAGCATTTGTGTGGTTACACATTGCCAGAGAATGTTTATACATTTGGGATCACTTCATAATTACACTTAATGGAGTCACCCATGAATAACATCTTGCCAAAAAAAAACCCAAAAAACAATGGTTAATGTTATACTTTCATCTGTCACTTCTTCCCTTTGGAAACTAGGTTTCTTACCTATAATTGCATGTCGCGGCTCTGAATGTGTGCACACGTGTATGACGGGTGTGTGTTTGTATAGGCACAAGTGGACTTGAATGTAGAGGCAAAAGTGTCAGTTCTCACCTTTCGTCTTGCTTGAGTCAGGGCCTCCTAGTCATTTTTTGTTGCATTTGACAGATCCACAGATTCTTCTGTTTCTACTTCTCACCTCCCCATGAGAGCACCCGGAATACAGGCATCCATCCTTACCCATATGGCTTATATACACAATTTCTGGGAATTCAAAACCAGGTCCTTAAACTCGTAGAACTTGTATGATGTCCTGTCATACATGATATAACATTATTGTCAATATGACACAATCTGCAGTCACCTGGGAAGAATGAAACTCAGTTGAGGAATTTTCTAGATCACATTGGCCCATGGGCATGTTTATGGGACATTGTCTTAAGTGTTAATGAACTTATGAGGGCCCAGCCCATCATGGATGGTACTGTTCCTCAGCAGGTAGTCCTGTGCTATATAAGAAAACATTATGACGGGCAGTTCTGGACCCAGGGGTCTTGCTCAAACTATGGCACCAGCCAAGGGCAATACTTGCAGTAAACTTCGAACCCTTACCCAGATCTAGCCAATGGACAGGACATTCTCCACAACTGAGTGAAGAGTGGGGACTGACTTTCACACGAACTCTGGTGCCCTATATTTGACCACGTCCCCTTGATGAGGAGACCTGGTGGCACTCAGAGGAAGGATAGCAGGCTACCTAGGAGAGACTTGATACCTTATGAGCATATACAGGGGGAAGAGGACACCTCAGTCACAGTCATAGGGGAGGGGAGTAAGGGGAAAATGGGAGGGAAGGAGGAATGGGAGGATACAAGGGACGGAATAACAATTGAGATGTAATATGAATAAATTAATAAAATATATTTTAAAAAAAGAAAACTAGCTGAACATAATCCAGTGGGTGAGGCAGCATGCAGAGTTCCTCTATGGTTTCCTCTTCGGATTCTTTCCTTGAGTGTCTGTCCTGATTTCCCTTAATGATAGATTATGACCTGGAAATGTAAAATGAAATACTCTCCTTCCTATACAAGTTGTTTTGGTCATGTTATTTGCCATAATGATGGAATGAAACCAGAACACGCAACAAGTACTTTATTTACTGAGCCATCTCCTCATGCCTGTATGTGTATTTTAAACCACCAAAAGTATACGTTTGCATATAATTACCCTCATATAATATTCCATATGCCAGTAGTTTGACTTTTCTCAACTATGCAGAAATAACTAAAATGCAAAGGGTCCTCATCACTAGCCAAAATTTAACCACTGCAAACTGTAACAGAAGATATATTTAGTACACCATATATTTTCCCTGTTGTGTTTTGTTCTTTTTTCTTTACCACTTTTAACCTTTAATAATATGTTACCTGGGACAGCCTTTACATATTTGGTTTTGTAACATTGATATCATAAATGCTTTATCATTTCCTAGTTCTCCATTCAAAATATGAGACCTGATGTTCGCTGTTGTTTCCATGGTTAGGATGAAATGCTCTCTCAAGACTTCATACCATGTCTAAAGTTCTGGTACCCAGCACTTAGATGTTAGCAAATGACATTTAATTTCCTATTGCATGTTAAATATACTGATCTCAGTTGTGCCCGAAGCTGTGGATAACGCAGCCTTTTCTGGGAACTTTGCCTTTTTTCCAGATTTGTAATGCTAGTATATTCCAATTTTTGAAGAAAATATTAAAAAGTTTCTATTACATGCCAAGTTGTGTAGTAGTACTGATAAAGTCCTAGAATGTATTAAGCATCATACAAAGATCATGTCTATAATAATCATTACTATTTAGCACACTTTCAGTCCCTGGCTTCATATCACCAAGCACTCACCCATCTATCCACGGTAAGGATTCTGGGTTTGCTATTACTGATTCCTTTTTTTCCCTTTGCCACAGTGTCTCTTCCAAGCAATCTGCTCCAGTCTCCTATAGGCTCCTATGCACATACACTCCAAAGTTCTCCATAGTTTATCTCCAATAATTGCATTATTTTCCATGTTCCCTATGGCTTTCTGAGAAATTCATCAGCTAGTAATTGGGAAAAACCTACCGTGATTTCTCTTTTCGTTTTTTAATTTTAATTTATTATAATTTATTCAGATTTCATCTCAATTATTGTCCCCTCACTTGTATCTTCCCATTCCCACTCTCTCTCCCTCTTCTGCTCTATTACCCCCACCCCTAGACCTCTGACAGAAGGGAACCTCCTTCCTTACCATATGACCACAGCCTATCAGGTCTCATCTAGATAGCCTGCTTTCTCTTCCTTTGTGTGCCTACATGGCCTCCTCACCAAGGGGAAGTGAGCAAATTGGGGAGGAGGGGCACTAGAGTTCATGTCAGAGGCGGACCCCGCTCTCTCTGCAACTATGGAGAATGAGCTGTCCATTTTTTAGGTCTGAAAGGGTCCTAGGTTCACTGCATGCATTGTCCTTGGTTGGTGCAAAATTTTGTGCAGGCCCCACTGAGTCCAGATCCTCTGGCCTTGATGGTTTCCTTGTGGGGCTCATGAACCTTCTGGGACCATCTACACAGTGAAATACTACTCAGCTACTAAAAAACAAGGAAATATTGACATTTTCAGGCAAATGGATGGAACCAGAAATGATCAGTCTGAGTGAAATAAACCAGACCCAGAAAGACATGCATGGTATATATACTCACTTATAAGTAGATATTAGCCCAACATAGATGCCCTCTGATTTCTCTTTTCAAACTCACCAAAGGACCCCTAGAATACAAATAGGAGTCACCAGCCCTCTACTGGTAGACAGTGCTGTGCATTCTCTGAGACTGAGTTCTCCTCAAAGAAAGGGAAAAATTAGTATTATTTATGAAAAGTATTTCTACCCAAAGGCAACTAGGCATTTTACAGATCCTTGTACACATTGTATCACAGTTGATGGTGAATTCTTCATTGCACCAAAACCAATGCTTGGTACCAATTCCAGTTAATTCTTAAAATTGATGCCAATCCTTATTAAAGGAGAGAGTCACAAAACCATGATGAGTATCAGTTCTTCCTGTCTTGAAAATAGGTCAAATAGTTTAGAAAAATAGTACATTTTAGAAAAAGAGTATGTTTATTAATGTGCATCATATAGGCATGAGGACCAGCTGTGACCACCTTATGTATGTGACTCAGAGAAGGCAAATAAAGACCCCTGAGTTCTCACTTTTAACAGTATTTTAAATTAATTAATTAAATAACTTTGCATCGAACAGTATTTTGATTTAAATCATAGCAAAGTTAATCTTAGTTGTCAGCTTGACTGGATTTGGAATTTACCAAGAAACGAGCTTCTGGGCAGACTGGTATGGAATTTTCTAGATTAGGTTAATCAAAGTGGAAAAACCCACCCTTAATGTGTTTTGTTGCATCCAGTGATTTCCCAGATAAATACAGAGGTCCCAAGGAAAGTCTTTCGGTCTTTGCCACTTGCCTTTGGGTCTCACTGGTGAGTTAATTTACTGTTGGCGCTGTCCTGCTGCTCCATCCTTTACTGTATCAGGACCATCTTGAGCATCAGTGGCTCTCTAGCTCCTTCAGAAAGGACCTTTGGGTAGATAGGCACTGCTGATGGCACAGGCCCTTCCAGCCCCTCCTGCATGAATACAGGCATTGTTTAGTTACCTAGTAAGCCAATCTAATAAATCTTTTAATACAGCTTAATTCTATCTGTGCAAAAATTATTTTTAAAAGACCCTAAATTTTGTTTTGTTTTGTTTTTAGACAGGGTTTCTCTGGGTAGCCCTGCCTATCATGAAACTTGCTCTGCAGACCATGCTGGCCTCAAACTGACAGAGATCTGTCTGCCTCTGGCTCCTGAGTGCTGAGATTAAAGGCATGTGCCACCACCACACAGCTAAAAGAACAAAATATAAGTTGTGTATCCAGACTAATATACTCCATGAAACAGTAGAGGAAGTGCTTATTGACTGTACAAAATCACCATGGTGCCTTTAGTTTTGAGTATTAAAGGAAAATAAGATTTATCTAACATATTACAAAGATAATACTTTCACTAGAAGTGTATGATTAATTCTGAGTCCACATGTGACTTTTGTTTTGCTAAATAACATTTTTAAGTAGTACACCACTTTATGAGATAAACAGCCTTCAGCTTTCCTTTTAATATTTTATAAATTTATTCATATTACATCTCAATTGTTATCCCATCCCTTGTATCCTCCTATTCCTCCCTCCCTCCCACTTTCCCCTTACTCCTCTCCCCTATGTCTGTGACTGAAGGGGACCTCCTCCCCCTGTATATGCTCATAGGGTATCAAGTCTCTCCTTGGTAGCTGCTATCCTTCCTCTGAGTGCCACCAGGCCTCCCTAGCCAGGGGACGTGGTCAAAAATGGGGCACCAGAGTGAAAGTCAGTCCCCACTCTCTACTCAATGGAGGAGAATGTCCTTTCCATTGGCTGATCTGGGTAAGGGTTTGAAGTTTACTGCAAGTATTGCCCTTGGCTGGCGCCATAGTTTGAGCAGGACCCCTGGGCCCAGATCTGCCCATGATAATGTTCTTTTTGTAGGTTTCTAGGAGCCTCTGGATCTTTCTATTTCCCCATTCTCCCATGCTTCTCTCACCTAAAGTCTCAATAGGATGTCCTCCCCTGTGACTCACTTTCCTGGTAAGTTAAGACTTTCATGGGACATGCCCCTTGGGCTAATGTCTAGAGATAAGTGAGTATATACCATTTGACTCTTTCTGCTTCTGGGTGATCATTTTTAGTTCAACCCATTTCCACAAATTTCAGAAATTCCTTGTTTTTAATAGCTGAGTAGTATCCCATAGTGTAAATGTACCACAGTTTCTTAGTCCATTCTTCTACTGAGGGACAGTTAGGCTGTTTCCATGTTCTGGCTATTATAAGTTAAGCACCATGTTGCAACTTTTAAAAACTAGAGGTGAATCTCCCTCCTTAGTTTGATGACAACAGGCAAACCAGATTATATTTAAATGGCTATCTATAAATGATTACAGTAATTCTATGTAGTTAATTTAAAAGCATTAAAATATTTGAAGGAAAAACAATATTATAATATTAATGAATTGCTATATATGTGACATCTTTCCACTATGAACAGGAAGTTAGTCTGTGCTATTTAATTGTATTTAAAAACAAAACTTTCTTCCTTAATTGTTATTGAAAACATACATACTACAATGAAAACAAAGTAGCCTGTCATTCTTCACTCATTTTATGTCCCAGCCCGCAGGGTGTTCAATGGGTACCTATGAAGGGGGCAGACAAGTGGGGGGACAGGAGACATAAAGAAATGAGGGCAAGTCTGGATTCTGATCAAGCCCCGTTTACTGAACTTTTTCACAGAGTTTTTATAGGCACGGACACATGGGTATTTGCATAAGCAAGGGTTGCTATGGATACCTAACTCTGGAATGCTCCAGCAGGTGTCCACCTTTACAGCCGCTATAATTGCAGAAGATGGAGAAATTCCAGAGAGAAAGGGAAGTTGTAAAAGATCTGGTTAGTCAGGAAAAAGTTCCTGGAACTGCTGCTCGAAGGCAGCTGGCCTTTAATCTGATTTTGCTGCCTTACTGGAAAAGCTAGTCTATAGCCAGAAAGGAGTAGCTCAGGGGTCTTAGAATGACCATCCCCCACCATAAACCACAACAGGTGTCTAACTGCTGAACCACGACAGGGTCAGCTGGTTTCTGGTAAATGACAGACTGCTGAAGAAATAGGAACCTAGGCTCTGACAAGATGGAAGAACATTGGCCATAAAGGCCATCCCCAAGAATTTTATTTAAAGAAAGACAACCTATAGCCATTTTTATTCATATAGAATAACTCTATATCCTATTTTAAGGTAAGTCACTTTTATGTGTTTGGTTTTATTTTCTTGACTGCATCTGCCAACTTAAGTTGGACCTGGAAGTGTGTGACAGAGGGCTGGAGCTTTTTCTATTACATTCGTAGAATCTTAATTAGACTGGACTCCTATACCTAAGAACAGACTAACTAGAGAAAAATAAACAAAAGAGTCCTTAACATATCTACTTCATATGTGCACAGCACATCCACAGAATGAGTATCTCAGAAAGATGCTTTTAATTTCAAGAATATATCTTAACAAAAGAAGAATCATAGTGTTTTTTTAACATTTTGTTTTTATATTTATATTTATGTATATATGTATGTATATTCCACATGTGTGTGTGTGTGTGCCCTCTGGGGCCAAAAGGGTCATTAGATAGATACTCAGAGCTGGACCTATAAATGGTTGTAAGATGCCCAACATGGCACTGGGAAGCCAACTCCCGCCGTCTGGCAGAGCAGCAAATGCTCTGAAACACTGAGCTGGCCATCTTTTCATCCCCCAGAACAGTATGGGTTTTGGAGAGATATGAAGAGAAAGGATAATGACTTTGAGACTGTGAACAGCAACCTAGGCATAAGCATGGAAATGGCAAGAAAAACCAAGTTAGTGAAAGCATTTAGTGTAGATGCCTTTTGGTATCATCTCCAGATGTAAGGATCTAAGGCTTTTAGCTTAATAATTTTGTGTCCTTTGGGGCAAAAAAGGAAGAACAGAGAGCATCCACATACCTATGCCCACTAAGCTAAATTCTTACTTCAGGGCTAGATATTGTGGTCACCTACAGTAACTGTGTAGGGTTCAACTTGTTTACAAAAAAAACCCTGTAAGGCTGTCAGATAAAATGAAGGATCCCCAGTAACATGCTAATTTTAGACAACTGAAAAATGGACACACACACACACACACACACACACACACACACAGAGTCACCCCGCTACACACAAAAACATGTTCTATACAATGCATCACAGGTATACTCTTCACTAAATAATACTTATTATTAATATAAAACTCAATTTAAGCTAGGAGCCTACATTCTTAACATTCTTTGATACATGTGATAACTTCATGAAGAATTTTAAAAAATTATTTTAAAAAGAAATCTCAAACAAACATTTTTCCAACCACACCCCAGTTAGTTATAAAAAGAGATGGCTTTCAGAGTCTCTTGAAAATGCACAGCTAACCTATAAAGAGTGTTCTGCACAAATTAAAAAGTCCCAGCACTTCCTCCAGATCAAGACCATTTCCTTGGCTTTTTGTGTATTTCCCATCCTGGCACAAACAGCACAATTAATTCAGTGCCAGAAAATGTCCATGTTTGAGAACAGTCTGAAATATAAAAATGATGTGGAACTCTTGAGAATAATGCCTTTCCTTAAAAAATCTACACAGTTTGTAACCAAAACCAAAGAAATTCATATGGCAGTGCCTTCTGAACCACAGCGAAGGCAGAAAGCATAGCACGTTCACGCAAACTCTGTTGGGAGCGTTACATTCTGAACCTTGCTCATTTGAGGGTGAGGGCATCAGTTAGACTTGAAACATGTAAATCCATGACAATTGGATGACGCCTTCACTCGGCCGTGTGCTTCCTTTTAGAAACTAAGAGAGGGGCCTTTTTTAGGTCAGCTCAGCCTTGAGGGGTCAGAGCTTGGCTAGCAGAAGCAGGACTTTGTTGAATTCCCTCGGCTGGACACTCTTGTGTAATGAGTAAGCCACCCTTGTCACCGTAAGGGACAGCCTTGCCATTTGATGCCGTGCAAAATAAAACCCCGAAAGAGGTACAAGTATGATACAAGCTGGCAATTTTTTAGATCTTCAACACTCTTTCAGTTCAAAATTACAAGCCTCTTGGGACAAAAGTTCATTACTCCTAATGTTTGCTTCTGTCAAGCAATCTTGAATCCTTGCTAAAAATATTTTGGTTTTGCTGAAGGTAGTTTGAGCACATTCCAGTTACTTGGGAAAAAAAAAATGACTGTAGTTATGTAAGCACTGGCTTTAAAGTGATGTCTTAGGAACCATTGGCAAAGCTTGATAAAGTTCTAGTAATAACATATACATTGAATTGACATCTGCATACACTGAAGTGCCTTTCTTCTGCTTCTATGTTGGTTTCTTGGAGTTTGTTTCAGGTTGTAGGTCTCTCAGGGTTTCAGTGACTGACAAATCTTTTCTGAAGGCACTGAACACAGAGGATTGCCCTGTATTGCACATGGTAAATCTAATTTTCATTCACTTCTTGTGTATAATGGCTTCCTCAAGATGGACAGTGAGGCATGTTGCTTAGTAGAAAATGGTCTTTCTTTTCCTTGGAACAGTTTATAAATGTAGAATTGGAGAGGTGGTTTAAAAGAAGAGACCAGAAGCCTCCAAAACAACCCACCAAAACAGGAAAAAGCAAAGCTGGAGGCTAAGCATTAGACAAGCAGAAAAAAACAGAATGTCTTAATGTTAAAACATCCTTCCTGGGCAATGGTTTGGGAGTTTGTGTATTTAATTTCTGAAGTTTGTTTTGTCTTGATGTATTTTATTTTATTTCTATGATGGTGGTGAAAGTTTTACTTTTTCGTATCTGTGGCATCTTGGGTATTTGAAAAGCCATCTTTGTGTATATATTTACTTTCCTTCCAGGCAGAGGAATAGCAAGTTGTCTCTTATTTTCTTTATCACTGTGCACAAGAGGCACACTCACTCAAGTACATGGTGCATTAGAGATGCCTCTAGTACTCAAGTGTTACAAGCATCCATTTCACATGACAATGTCCAGAGACTACTTCTGCCACTCTTTGTAGTGTGCTAAGATGGTTTTCTTTCTTACAGTTATAATCACAATTTACATCTAAATAAACACTTGTTCTGCCTAAGAAGTGCCATTCCTTAGATCTGAACTAATAGATTTAACTAGATTAAAACATCAATATCCATATTCTTGTATTAATATTTAGTTTTACTTTCTAGTAACAAGACTAAGGAGTGAATTTCCTAAAGCCCCTAGTATGTTCCAGG
Organism: Acomys minous; assembly: GCF_964271855.1. Classification (NCBI taxonomy): domain Eukaryota; kingdom Metazoa; phylum Chordata; class Mammalia; order Rodentia; family Muridae; genus Acomys; species Acomys minous. Next base: position 82,039,754 of record NC_140496.1, read on the forward strand.
AGCTAGTTTCTTAAGGTCCAGGAATGGTAGACAATCAGCTAGACATATAAGATATAGCTCTGACTACAAGCAAGTCACGTGGTCTGTCTCCTGGGGAACAGTAAAGAGGAGGGTGATGCAGAAAAAGTTATCATCAAAATTCTCCATCCTGCTCCTTTATAGAAGCATGGAACTCACAGTTGCAAAGAGAACCCAACCTCAATGGTCAATGTCTGGTCCTCTATGCAAAAGCAGATTCAAACTTGCATAATGTGCTGGATCCCAGTGGGTCTGTGCTGAGCCTAAAGGCAGGCAGCTCATCTTGGCTTTTTGGGTGAGACAGGTTTGATGGAGGCTGTGTCTGTTTAATCGTGTTAGCTGAATGAAAACGAAGACATGAGCACTCCAAGGTATGGTTGAGGAGAAGGTTTTTATTATAGATATGAGGGAGAGAACAGCCAGAGGCATCTGGAAGAGTTCAGACTGAACACGGCCTGCAGAATAGGCCAGGTCATGAGAGGATAGGAGAGAGAAAGCAAGAGAGGTAGGTTAGAGAGGGGACCAGGAGCCAAGGGCAAGCCAAAAGGATGAAGGAGAACCAAGAAGAGAGGAAAGAAAGTGATGGCCAAAACGTCTGAGTTATATAGGAGTCAGAAACTGGCGTAAGGGAAGGGCTGGGGATGTTTAAGGTAGGGAGCTGTGGTAAGATGTGCTGGGAGGAGCCAGGGTTTTCTAACAAGTACTTGCTCAGAGAACCTGGCAGCCAGCTTCTCGTTAGTATGCAAATGGACACCTTAGTTAGCCTTGTTATGGGATTTTTTAGGACCTAACATTAGTAGGACAGGATGTGTGGTAGCTGTGTGGCTGTTACATGTGTTGCATGTGTTCCCTGGGCCTATGATCCCACGGGGCTCTTTCCCATGATCTGATTGTTCTATTGCTCATTAGCATACAATCTCAGACTGACTTTCTACTTTTCCTAATATAGTGACAGAAAAACAAATAATTTAATTTGATTAGGTAATGATTACCCTACATGTGTTTCTTGGAAATATATATCAAGATGGGCTTTGAATTAAGAGATGTTATCAAATAATGGCCTCCAACCTTCTAGTATGACTACATAAAATAAAACATACCACTAATCAAAGCCAGTTTGCCCAACTGTACAAGTGGTACAAAAAGCTTTACTTTTCAAGGTAATCAGGAAAAAGATTATTTATGAGTTAAAAAGAAAAAAATTAACTCAAACACTGCTAGCAACATGTTTTAGCAGATTGTTAAATAGATAGTCACTATGGATGAGTTCTGCATGACTTCATTTCTCAGTCTGACCTCACTTTCAGTATGGAAGACAATGAATATGACTTGTAGAAGGCTAGAGCCCTGGGCTGGTGACCTGAAGGAGGGAGCTCAGTTAGTGAAACAAAAAGGAGACAATACAGTCACTAAGTACCAAGCTAATACTGTCCTCTTAGAGTTTCTGTTGCTGTGATAAAACATTTTGACCAAAGAAGCTTGGAGAAAATAGGGTTTATTTTAGTTTAGACTTCCACATTACAGTGCATCACTGAAAGAAGTCTAGGCCAGGAACACAAACAGGGCAGGGCCATGGAGGCAGGACCATGGAGGGGTGCTGCTTACCACTTTGCTCTCCACGGCTTGTTCAACCTTCTGTCTTATACCTCCCTGGAATACCTGCCCAGAGCTGGCACTACTCACAATTAAAACATGGGCTTTCCCACACCAAGGACTAATTAATAAAATGTGCTATATACTCAACCACATGAAAATCTTGTGGAAGCATTTTCTCAGTTAAGTTTCCCTCTTCCTAAATGACCCTAGCTTGTGTTAAGTGGACATAAAACAAGCCAGGTAAGTGCGTGATGACCGTATGCAAGCAGGAAGGCATACACTTTAATGTGAAAATGAAAGTGAAGTTTTTGATACAGAATGCATGAGACTTGGTACTTGTTGGAAATGAGAAATATAAGAAAAATGCCGTCAAATGTTCTTTCAAAGATCATGTTAGAATACATGGAGGAACCGTAGCACTAAGAGAAGTAGAGCATCTGGAAAGGCTATAGGCTGCCATCCCAAACCAGGAACGGGAAATAAGAATTCAGAAAAGTGATCAAGTCTACAGGGAGACCAATATGAGCGTAGTCTATATACAGGCAATTGGCAGTTTGCTCTATACCTGAAGCAGTGAAAAGGTAAAAGTTAAAAAAAAAAAAAAAGGCAACAACAGAAAAAAATGAATAATGAGGAATAGAAAAGTCTGGATGAGTGAAACGGCAGATGCCTTGGAGCTGAGAGTCCCCTGATGATTTCATAATGAGTGGTTGTCCCTAGCAAAATCCAGGCATCCAAGCTCAGGTAGGTGTTGGTACTTCTTAGCCTCAGGGGATGGGAGAGGGTCCACCACACAGAGCCAGGATTTCATCATTCAGGGCTAACTAATAAGCCTTCACATCAAAAACTCTAAATGACAGGTTTGGGAGACTGTCACTAAGTGGCTATTGTCTACATGCTGCGAAGTGGTACCCTTTAATGTAACTGGCCTTGTGGAAACAAGGATACTCAAAAGAGGTACTTGTGTCTCTCAATCCACTAAATCTGTGAAATAATGAACCGCAAGGAAGTGGGAAATTTCCGAGAAATCTCATCATGCTTTTTCAGAGACTCCATTTTGTTCCAGTATTATGAGATCACCTTACACAATGAAACAGGAAGTGATGGGTCAGTGGTGGGCAGGGCCACGTTTGATTGGAACTGCTCAAATGTGCATATGGTGTGGATGGTGGGGACGGGATGGGGATGGGAGTGGTGGGGGCAGGGGTGTGTGGAGATCAGCTGGATCTCGTTTTCGCTTCTCAATGTAGTCACAATGAACAAGCCTCTCTTTCCTGATGGTTCTTATTAATTTAGTTATTTTAATGGCAGACAGTGGTGAAATTTGACTTCTTGGTACGCAGACTGTGGCTGCAAAGTTGTAACGTTAATTCCATGGAACAGTAAGTACCTTGGGACCCTTTCCAAGCTCTCCATTTGGCTCTGCATTCTTATGGTGAAGTGTTGTCCCAAGTCTTGGAAACCAGCTTAACAAAGTATCAGACTGTAGAAGGAGTTATGGGAAAGTTTTTTGGCCATAAGATGTCAGCTGAGGACTTGTGACTAGTTTTTGAGGTGCTGGCAGTCATATGGGGATGACCCTTTACCTGGGTAGTCTGTGCTAACTGTGGTTAGTACCAAAACTGAACTGAGTTGCATAAAAACAGTTCATCACTGGATATGTAGATGCGCATATCCCACAAGGATGAGACTTATGTCAATTGTCTGGATTTGACCATTGGGCATGCCTGCTCATTAGTATGATCCTCACAATGGTAGGAAACTGAAAGGTGGATTACCCAGACTTAAAGAGAACCCTACGTAGATGTGAGCATAGATGTGACTCTCTCTCTCTCTCCTCCCCCCTCTCTCTCTCTCTCCCTCTCCCTCTCCCTCTCCCTCCTTTACCCAAGGAACATTTAGATTATAGTTTTTCTGAATAGAAGACTGTGAAGAGAATGTAACCTTGCCTTAGGCTGGGCCCAAGGTGAAAGTAGTCTTGGCTGGCTTGACTCCACTGAGATCTTGTCTCTACAAACTGATAAAGATCTTAGATAGACTCAGAGAGAGGAAGTTTCAGTCTAAGAAAAAAAGACTGGCTCTGCAGGGGTATTGTATTACAAAAAGGACCATTGATTAGGAGGAGAAGGACTTTGAGGAATCAGAGTGAGAAAGATCTGAGTTGGAGGATTTGGCAGTGGGTGGTGAGCTCCATGGATTCCTCCAGGTTTGGCCCGTGAATTTGCTACTTCTTTTGTCAGATAGAGGATCTGCTGGACTCCTGAGACTTATGCTAGGGGATTTGCCCCGCAGAACCACCCCCCCCCCCCCCGCAGAAGGTTTCTTTCTTGTTCTCCTTAATCTTCTTTCCCTCCTATTTAGGGTAGTCAGGGTGTAAGGGAGGTATATTCCTTTAAGAAATTACTAATAAAGTAGAATTGTTAAGGAATCAGAGCCAACAGAAGACCCTCCATTAAACATCAGGAAGTAGGACCAAGGAATGAAGTGGGCTGGAAACACCAAAAAAATAAAAATTAAAAAAAATTAAAAAATGGATTTGCCCATGTCACTGGAATATCTAGTAAAGAGTTAAGAGTCTCTGACCTTTCTCCGGTTAATATTTAATCTAAATTTGAAGACTCTAATCTCGATTAGCCTGAAATAAAACCAAAAATAAATTTTAGGAATGGGAGTACTAGTAAAAAGTGAAAAACAGAATAAGTAGTCTGGAAAGCAGAAGATGTTTTCTGGCAAATCTACAGAGCAAGCAGTGGCCGCTACAGATGTATTATGTTCAGGAAACACATCACTAGTCTCTCTGGAAAAGCAGTTGTTGACTAGATAACAACACCATTGGACGTGGAGGGAGTTGGGTAGCTCATTAGCAAGGAAGGAAATGTAGTTGGATTTTCCCCTGGAGACAAATTATTATACTTCAGGAGTATATTTGCTCACTTCAAATTGTTCCTCCCTCTAAGAGCAGCTTACCCTAAGTAACTAAGTGTTTTCAACATTCCCCATCTGAAAAGGAGAGTTTGTTAGTATCAAGATTTGGTATGTGTTCTCTCTTTGGCAACTTGAGGCAAGCTAGGTTATCTGGGGAGAGAGAACCTTCATTGAGAAAATGCCTCTGTTAGATTGGCCTATAGACAAGTCTGCAAGACATTTTTATTGATACTTGATTAATGGCAGATGGCCCATCCCACTGTGAGTGGTATCACCTCTGCAGAAAGTCTCTAGGCTGTATGAAACCACATAGTGAGAAAGTCATGACAACAACTTGATAAGCGGCATTCCTCTATGGTCTCTGCCTCCATTCCTGGCCCCAGGTCCCTGCTCTGATTTTCTGCCTTGGGTCCCCTTTCCCCACTCACCCCTGCCCACACTGATTATGGACTATAATCTGAAAGTCAAATAAATACTTTCCTACTTAAGATGTGTTTCATCATGGCCTTTTGTCAAAGCAATAGAAAGAAAACTAACAACACAGAAATATGAATGGAATAAGGAAGATAGTAAAGTGATTGAAAACGTAGGATCTGGTGGCTGGTGCTTGCCCTACAAGCAGGAGGACCTATGTTCCATCTCCACAGCCATGTAAAAAAGGGTAGGCATGGGAGCATGAAGTTGTAACCCCCACTGGGGAGTCAGAGGTAGGTAGATTTCTGGAGCTTGTTCAAGCCAACCTGATCATCTCAGTGAGTGATCAGGCCAATGAGATGCCATCTCAAAAAACAAGGTGTTGGTGCCTGAGAGCATTTGAGGTTGTTCTCTAGACTACACACACACACACACACACACACACACACACACACACACACACACACCCCAATATATATACACATGCACACACACACATACACTAATATATACACAAATACACACAACACACACCAATATACATACACACTATATATGTACATATATACAAAACCCCATACATATACTTACACATACACATGTACATATACATATACATACATACATGCATGCTTTGGACTTAATCTTCCAGAGTATGATCCCTTCAGTCAGTCACTTTCTTTGAGCACATACATCTTTCTGTTCCCTCATGTAGAAAATGAAGTTAATGGCCTCACAGTGTTGTGAGTCCTACAGTGAACAGTTAAAGGTCTCCTGGTGTTAAGTATCAAGGAAGAACCTATGGAGCTTACAAATTTTAAAAATCTGCTAGAATACATATAAATCCAAAAGTCATTCCCTCTTTATTTTTTATTCTACAAGTAAAATGTATTAAGTAGAGATCAGAAAATACTGGTGAAGTTTCATTCACATTCCTTCCTTTGCACACAATCATGTTTGGAAAGCTTTACTTAGAGAATTTAATAACTATATATCCATCTATACCTACCTCCAAATACTCAAACAAATAACAAGTGGGGTGATACGTAAGTCTTTTATAACTCTAAGTCCTCATCAACATATTGTATCATTTCTTTCTGCAAATAGTTTCATGCAGAATAAGTCATGTTAGTTTTTTATTTCTGTTACTAAATATCCGAGAAAATCAACTTGAGGGAGGAAATATTTATTTTACCTCATGTTTTCAGAGGAGTCAATCCATCATGGTGGGCAGGGTGGGGCATGGAAAGACACTCACTCATATGGTAGTGAATATTCTTCTTTTATTCCACCTGGTGTTATAGCCAGAAGCCCAGGGCAGATATTTCCCCTCAGTTAATCTTTCTGAAAGTGCCACCATAGACAACCCAAAAGTGTGCTCTAATAATTTCCTAGACAAGTCTCAATCTAATCAACTTGATAGTCAAGACTAATCATCATATAACTTAATGCAATGACATCCAAATACCCCCATGACTTCATCATATAGTTGTGTCAGTGTTCATCAAAAGAAACCTGGCAGTCCCATTATTGCACTATTCAAAATGTCTTCAGTTAACCTGCTGATATTGTACAATGAGCTTATCCCAACAGTGTGAAACCATCATCTGGACAATCCTAGTGTTTCCAGAGCCTGATGTCAAACTTGAACTCTGGCCTCCATCAGCTCAAGTCTTTCATGAAAGTAAACTGATCAAAAGTAAAAAAAAAAGTTCATGATGCAGTGGTTTAAAAGCAGGGAACACAGTAACAGAATATATATATATCTGAATGAAGTATATGTATCTTTAATTTTGTTACTATCACCTGAATTCAAGCTATAATTTTTCTCCTCTTATTTTCAAGACAATCACCACAGATCAGTAAAATTCACTTTTTTCACAACAGCCAGAATGGATGTTTCAGAAACACCACACCCAGCCATTCTCTAATCTTCTCACTGTTCCCACTGAATTTCTTGTGCTATGTAAACGGTCCCCCAAGGTCCTCACCTGCACACTCCACTGACTCACTGTGTGCTCTCTGCACCTTGGGCACACTGGACCTCCTTCCCTTCTTTGAATTTGTGAATTGACATGTTGCATCTTTCAGAATGGTATTTTTCATGCCTCGGCTAGTTAGTACCTACATGTCGTCTAGATCTAATTTTGTTCATCCTTTCTCAGAATAACCTCCTGTTCCTGTTTCGCCAAAGAATTCTATGTATACTTAAAAAAAAAAAAGATCTGTGTATATTTGTGTGTGTGTGTGTGTGTGTGTGTGTGTGTGTGTGTGTGTGTGTCTGTCACTTGAGTGCAGGTTCCCATACAGGCTAGAAGAGGATATCTGACTTCCTTTTGTAGCTAGAATTACAGGCAGTGGTAAACCACCCACCATGGGTACTGGGAACTGAATTCTTCACAAGCTAGACACTTCCTCTACTTAAATATTGAGCCATCTCTTTAGCCCCTAAATGCTTAAAATTCTTAGGCTCTTCCCCTATATCACTTATATTTAGTATTTTAGAAATGATTTAATGCCTGTTAGCGCAATTTGAAGGTAAATCCTGAAAAACTGAGTTGTCTGCTATTCTGGACACTATATTCTTAGAGTGTGCAGACTAATGACCCATGTCTATGTGCACATACACTATAAAAATAAACTGCTACGAAGTTAATGATTGTCTACTCACATGTAAGCTTCAGGGTACTTTGCTTTGTTTCCCACTGCTGTATTCCCTGGCAACCCACCCACCCACCCACCGGATTCCATGCCTCCACAATTGAAAGCACCTTTTCACACTTAAGTTGAGAACACATTTTTCTCATTCAGTCAGACAGTTGTGAAAAGAGATGTTGTACCCAAATAGCGATTAATTGCGCACCCTCACATTCTTGGAGATATAATGGATACAGAAAAACACTACAAATGAACCTATTAAAGATAATGAGATTGGCCCTTTTCAGGGGTATTGTCATAACTTCTAAGTACCAATCATTGCATGGGAAGCATGGAAGGGAAGCACAGGCTGTGAGTAATGTAAAGTGATTATTCATGTAAGTTTAGCTGCACACAGGTTTGACTGGAGGTGGGTAGTTCTACAACAGAACAGCTCTCAAATAGCATGCCAAAGAAAAACGGCACAGTATGAAAAATAAAATAAAATAAAACGCAACATACGCAGAATCCAAACATATATCTTTTCAAGTATTAGCTTTAATTTTATCCCTGGTTTTGAGTTAAGATGATAACACATTTGTCCAGACTTTTGACATAAATCCCCTGCCCTACCCCCTTGCTATTTTAGATTTTGGTGACCTCAAATAGCCTAGGAGGCTCAGGTTTCAATCCCTTACAGAAAAACTTTATGGTTTTGGCACTGAGCAGGCTTCTCCACTAGCTGCCCAGACTGGCAGCCGCTTTTCCATCCTCAACGGGCTTCTTATAAGACTAACCTTGGATTTACTACCCCAGTGATTGAGAATCTGTCGGACATAGCAAACCCATGAATGGGAAGTTTCCACGGGCCAGGTCTGGAAGTGCAGGAAGTACTTCTGTTCTCACACCTTTGCCAAAAATATATCCTCAAGTTAGGGATGTCTGCTATATATATTCGAGCTATGTATGGAACTCTAAACCTAAACCTATTTCTGCAGTGGGATGGAGCACATCTTGCTGAATAGGTTCAGCAACATGTGTGATGAGGCAAACAGATTTTGAAATTTCTTTCTGGGTTTTGAAGACATGAAAGTGTAATTATATAACCAACGTTGGGAAACCCAGAAACCCAAGAATGAAAAAACATCAGTACCTTGATGATCTAGGAGAGTAATACTTGTAACCTGGCCAACGATAAATTAGTTGGACTTCTCAATGTGCAAATGGGATAGATTCGCCATAATTATATAGGTTCCTTGAGATGATATTAAGAAATAGACCTTGTTTAAGTGTCATTACGTCTCTGTAACAAATACCATGACCTGAACAACTTAGAGGAGGGAAGGGTCTATTTGACTTACTTTTCCAGGCAATAGTCCATCACTTAGGGGCACTCAGGACAGGAACTCAAAAAAGAATTTGAAGGCTGGCCTGCCCTCTGTCCCATGAAAAATTGCTCCTGACCAGGGAAATCACAGGCAAGGAAACCATAGAAGAATGCTGCAAGACAGCCTGAATAGGCTCATGGCTAACTACTTACTTCAAACAGCCCTGAACCACCTGCCCAGGGAATGGTAGCGCCCATAGTGAGATGGCTCCTCCCCCTACATTAATTGACAATCAAGACAATCCCCCACAGTCATGCTCAACAGGCCAATCTGCTCCAGGCAATCCCTAATTCGCTTCCTTCTCAGACATGTTGTTATGAGAGGACAGTTAAAGCTAACTAGCACAGATGCTGAGGTCTGTTCTGGACACCACATGAGTTACCTGCTTGAAACAGAGTGCCAAGCCCATTTTGGGCACTAGAATTATGCACAATAAAATCTCATTAAAATTTTTTTTAGGTTTACTTATTATTTTATGTGTATAGATGTCTTGCCTGCCTATTTATCTGTGCACCACATGTGTGCCTAGTGCCTTTGGAGACAAGAAGATGGAGATAGATCCCCATCAAAATGAGGTTATAGTTGGTTGCCAGCCACCATGTGGGTGTGGCATCCTCTAGAAGAGCAACAACTGCTCTTAACGTTGAGCTGTCTCTCCAGCCCCCAGACGTTCACCTTTTCATCAAATAAAATCGTATTTATTTTAAAATTAATTTTTAAACATGAAGAATCGTGCTCTGCAAATTTGTAAGAAACTATCACAAAAGCATATAAGTAAATAAACAGAGCACAACTGAACAGTGAAGCAGTCTCGGGTGTAAATGAATATATGTTTTCCTGGAAGGGTCTTTCTAGTAATGACGACAAACTACTTACTTAGAATATTAGTAATATCGTGAAGCTGTTCATTGTAATTCAGATCGTGAATGACAACAGACCCCACATATTGAAGGCCTGTGGTGTTCTCAGGAGGGTAACTGGGTGTGGCAGGACACACCTGTAATCCTAGTATTCACAAGGAGATCTCTGTGAGTCCGAGGCCAACCTGCTCTACATAGGACTGCATAGTGACTCCCCATCTGGAAAAAACCAAAACAAACAAACAAAAAACAAACCCCCCAAAAAACAACAACAACAACAAAACAACAAAAAACAAAAACAAAAAACCCTAAGTGCGACCTACTTAAGCCCCTAGCACAGGGCTGCTGAGGAAAGAAACAAAGCAGGGAGCCAACAAAACCTGTGCAGCGCCTGCCTTATCCATTATGGAAAAAGGAAAGTAGATCTTTACTTCACACCATTAACACACAAAAGCTCAGTCAGGTTTACATACTGACCATGGTCCTCCAGTGTTAAAGGAAAATGTTTTTATGGCTTTGGGGATTTGGAGCGGCTTCTTCAACAACGTAAGATACAGAGATCACACAGATTTTCTTGAAACATGAAAGATCTTAGTTCCCAATGTTAAGATCATCAAAGAAGTGAATGAAATACTTCAGCGTTTCAAAAGACATGAGTCTCAGCTGTGTGGAGGGAATGGGAAGATGTACAGGTGTTAGTGCAAATCAGGGGATGTTTCCACAAACGCCCTAGATAGAGAAACGGAGAGAAGCAGTTACGTAATATGTAAATCTTTAGGAACTGGGACGTGGTGAAGACATGAGAGTGAAAGTAACCAGGGTCTGGACCTGTCAAGGCTTGGTTTAGTGTACTACTTTTTTTTTCTTTTTACATTCCATCCCTAAAGGAACCAAAAAAATGGTACCTATACTGAGATGGGGCACGTTACGTTTCCTAAGTGAAAATTCCTGGGAGAAAATTGACAATACACAGACTTGTGATTGAATTGTGGGAATGTAGGAAACCCTCACACGTCACTGAGCTTTGGAGGAAGCACAGGCATAAGTTTGTTTGTTTTACCGGAGCTGGAATATCCAAGAGGAAATTTCCAGTAGGGACCGAACAGGTGAGTTGGAGCTCAGGGAGATGTCAGAGAGGAAGTATCCAGAAGATCCTAGTTTGATTCCCAGCATACATGTATAACGCCAGCCTCCATGGGCACTGCACACATGAGCTGCATAGACATAGAACACTCAGGGGAAACACGCATGCACACTCGGGGAGGGGCGAAAGAAGGGGAGGGATAATCAAACCGGAAGACTAGAAATGAACATGAGAAGGCAAGCAAGAAACTCCGCGGAAAGGCTCGTCAGCAGAACGGATCAAGGAGAGGACTGAGTATCCAAGCCCCGGGACAAGGTGGAAGAGGTAGAACATTCTGACAAGAATAAAGCTGAACAAGGAAGAAGGGCTACGCAGTGCTTTCATAGTACTTAGGGCACCATAAAAAGTGTTGGGAACACAGCGTGAAGGTCCTTGTGACTGCAAATCTCACCGCAAATCTCCCGAGAAATCAGGGATGTTAAGCACGCAGGATTGTCTTTCCAATTAGAAAGACGTTAAAAAAACCAAACCAAACCAAAACAAAACAAAAACCTGTTCTACCTAGAGAGGTGGGAATTGAAAGTGATTAACAGCTTGGCCATCTGGGTTGTTTGTTGGGCTACGCCATATCAAGCTCCTACAACCAGGACCAGAGGTGGCTAGTAATCTAAATGGCCTTTACAGGCAGGGACTCCCCTGGATCCCACAACATGGGCCACAGGTGGCTAATAGTCCAAATGACCGCCACACTATCTGTATGATGGAGATCCTAGGCTAAATGTAAATATATTTGACACTAAACTCAAGAGTCATTCTGTTTATAAGTTTGCCTTTTAAAAGCAACTCTATTTTTCAGCTATTCCTAAAGTGATAAAGTAGAATTAAAAGAAAATATAATCAGTATGAGTACTGTCTTCAGGAGGGCTGGACTTTAGAAATAACTGTAAATAGTAAATATTTTTAAATAAAAGAAATATTCTAGTGAGACCACAATACGGATCAAACATCAGAGCAATTGTAGATTAAACACCATTTGTATAAAAATGTACAAGTTTATTGTTTACTAATTTGATAATGATATATCAGATGCAGTTACATCTTCTTTATTATACTGAAAGATTATTCTAACCATTTACAGTTTCCATTCTTTTAAATAGCTGAGGTAAATACTGTGATTATGTAGACTTCACTTTATCAGTACTTAAGGAACAATTTTCTTTCTAGTTGTAAAAAATTACATTATCCTCATTTTTATTTATTTATTTTTTAATTTTTAAACAATTTTATTTAGAAATTTATATTAAATTAAAAGTGTCAAGATATCAGGGGAAAAAAGGATAGATTGTATTTAGAATTAGGGGGTAATAACTATTTTCCAGACTCACAAATTTTTTTTATGGTTTGTATACATAACTGATATCTTCTCAGTTCCCTTTTCATATTATACGGCTGAATTATGTCTCTCATTTTATAAGTCATACACTTATTTCACACTGAGTTTCTCCCTCAGAAATAGATACAAGCCTCTGTAAAAATCCTGTTACTTTTTGAGCAAGCACTCTGAAGGATTATGCTCATTTTAAAAGTTTTATTTATTTTTTTCTTTTCTTTTCTTTTGGATTCAGGGAATAATATTAAATTATTCCACTATAACCTGGATCCATATATTGAAGCTATGTATTAAAAATGTTTTGCCAAGATTGAATTATTTTTTCCTTTCAATTTTTAGCTTGATTATTAATACTTAAACACTTTTTCTCCATTTATTTATTTATTTATTTATTTATTTATTTTTGGTATCTTTTTTTTCCTATGTCACTACATTTATACCAGGCGAGCCTTGTCTTTTATGGCCAGGATTTAAGACCTGAATACATTTCAATTTTGTTATTAAAAATGTTCGCATTTAGCCAGGCATGGTGGTGCATGCCTTTAATCCTAAGGCTAGGGAGGCAGAGGCGGGTGGGTCTCTGAATTTGAGGGCCAGCCTAGTGAGTTCCAGGCCATCTAAGGTGACACAGTGAGAACCTGTCTCAAACAAATAAAAATGTTCAAATTTAAGGACATAAAAGACAAGATTTGTTTCAGAAAAAAAAAAATCAAAGCTATGTAAAAACCACAGAAAATTTCCAAGCATCTTCCAAGGGTGTTTGGCAATGGCAGCTGAACAACAGAGGTCTCCAGGTAGGAAATGCACAGGGGAAAAAAAAAAAAAGGAGGGGCGGGGCATGTGTAGGTCCCATGTGCTTGGCAATGTCAAAATTCGTACTAGGACTCTAATACATAGAAAGAATAGCAAAGGATGCAAGTAAAAATGGAGGGTAAAATTATAATAAAACAGGCCAATAAATGACATTTTCATACGCAAAACAACGCAGACACTGAATGATGACTAAATACGAAAAATATTTTCTTGTGGTGTGGAGTGGGAGAGCTCTATTAGAAGCGTGAGCAATGCTTCTAAAACGTACAACAAAAAAGGCATTTAGACATTTTATGACCATCTTGAGCACTTCAGTTCAAAGGCCACTCACAGGCAGAACGGCATTCTTTAAAAAAGGAAATAAAGAACTAAGAACACGCGTGGCAGAGGACAAAGTAATGCAGTAATAGCCGCTCGGGCAACAAAGCCTATAGATCTCCCTAACTGAAAGTTATCTATCATATTTCCACTGTGAAATTTTAAGTGCACGGTGCAATTCTAAGCACGGAGTAAACTAGCAATAGGAATACAGGATTTTGTGGTCCCCTGTTGTAGAACAAAACCCAGCAATCTGAAAAAAATAAAAAAAAGTTCATAACGCTTCTGTTTTCAGTCAGCCTCTAAATCTGCAATTGCCTTGTTTATTAAAGACCCAAACTGGAGAAAAGGCCCATAAATTATCTTAGCAACTAGTGACAATTTACCTATCTCACGTGCTAATTTTATTTTTTCCATGCTAATTTTTTTAAGCAACAGTGGCAGATATGCTCAAGAGCAGACTCGATGCTCTTGAAATCTTAAAATGGTTTTCCGGATAGTAGCCCCTGACATAGCACACTCCTGCAACCCCTACCTGGCCTGCTCTTTGAGAATGCTATCAGAGAACTAGCTAGCGACCTCCCCTCTCCTCTCCCTTTCTCCCTAAGCAAAGCGAAACCCGCTAGACACGCCCACGTGACTGTGATGACGTCACTCCACCCCTCTGGGTCGCGTGACCCACAGCCAACCTTCCTACGGCCCCACCCCTTCGCCCCCGGAGTGGGATATCTCGCGAGAACCCTTCTTACTATCAGAACTTGCTGAGGTTACAGGGTAGTTAACTCAGGAGAGGGAAGAAGGTGTGGCGGAGCGTTGGACTTTGCTTTTCATCATTGTTAGGATTTATGGCCAAGCAAATGCTTATGGGGATTGCCCGAGTCGGGAAAACAACGGGAGAGGAGGGAGAAAAAGGTGACAGTAAAACCTGAAGTGAAACGTGGCGCCCCGGCTGTCCTCGCCCTTAGTTGAGGGACAGCGGGGCGCTGCAGAGGTGGCCAGGGCTGGCAGCCCCCAGCCGTCGTTGCACACCGGGGGGAACGTAGGACGCGGGTTGGGGGGGCAGTAACCGCGAACCGCGCCCTGATGCAGCGGTTGCATCCCTCCTTCTCTCGGCTTCCCTGGCACTGTAGCCTGCAGTGCCTCAATGGCCGGCATAGAGACACCCCGGGTGTGGGAGCTACGAGTTATCCCCCCCGCATCTTCCCGATCCATCGCGGGGTCACTGCGACACCTCGGTCCGGTTCCCTAAGCGCGCTCCCCGGTGCTCCGCACACCCCCTCCCTCTGATCTCCCTAGACGGCTGCAGGGAGAGCAGCCCGGAGGGCCGCGGCTTGGTGTCGCTAGAGGGAGGTGTGGGGCCGGCGAGGAGGGGGTTTCGCAGGGCGGGGAGAGGCGGGAGGAGGCGCCGGGGAGGAGCTGGGGCGGCCAGCTTCGCCTGAGCCGAGCGCACTCCGTCGCCGCGCGGGTTCCCAGCCTTGCGGCCCCGTGGGGAGCGCGGGCCACCAACGTCTCCTCCGCCAGCTGGAGCAGACGGGCCGGGGGTATTCACTCTCGGCTGCCGCCCGCCACCTCGGGAGCTGTGGTGCGCTTGCCGTGCGGCTCCGGTGTCCACGGCAGCCCCTCCTGCCGGACCCCCCCACCCCCACGCCCCGGCCCCTTCGGGAGCGCTGAGCCCCGCGCCCCGCGGCGGGAGGAGGAGGAGGAGGAGGAGCAGGAGGGATCGCGGAGCGGGCAGGTCTGGCCACCTCGCCCCGCGCCCCGCCCCTGCGCGCACTCCCTCGCGGGCGAGCTACTTTCGGACTAGGAAAGTGAGGGCGGCCCCGGGTGACAGCGCGGCGGCGCCAGTCCCGGGAAGCCGCGTCTGTTCGCTTGTCGCCGGTCGCGCTCCCAGCGGCGCACTGCCCAGAGCCCGCCATGGCTTCGACCACCACATGCACTCGGTTCACCGACGAGTATCAGCTCTTCGAGGAGCTCGGAAAGTAAGCGTCCCTTGCCTGGCATCTCCTCGCTGCGACCCCACGTCTCCCTTGTAGGGACAGGGGAGCCCGCGGGCCGAGGCGGGGTGACGGACCCATGGCTTGGGTCGGGTGGGGCACAGAGGGGAGGAAACCCCTGCCTTGCCGTGGCGGGTGCCCTGAAATCCCCAGCCCACCTCCTCAGGTCCTCCACCTCTCCCCACTGGAGACTTAGTGAATTTACGATCTCTGCAGTTGTAGCTGTCATCCTGAGTAGTGTGCGCGCACGCGAGTGTGAATGTGTGTTCGGAGAGGAAAGGAGATGCATGTAAAACGCAACATTTACACATTTTCGGTAAATAGATGCTTCTTGCTCTGCCTGCGGTGTGTCTGCGGTTCTGACCCAGGATCGGATGAGCTGATGAGCACTCGGCTCTCAGAGATGGTGTGCCATGTTTATCGATGCCGAAAGTTCAACTTGGCTTGGTGGAGAGTCTGGTTCGGCATCCAAGTAGTTGTTCTGTCCAGGAAAAAGGGCCTCCCGACAGAACTCACGCCCCTGCCCTATATCCGCTATCCTTTGCACGAGACGACACCGTCATTCTTCTAGGATTTGCTTGCACATCATTTCTGAGAGGATTTATCCAGGCAGAGGAACAGCCCCCCCTCTCCCCCGCTTCGGAGACCGCTTGCAAAGGGTAGCCTAGCGTTGTGTAAAACGACCTCCTCCACTTAAGTGCCAGAAGTTCTTGGACACGTTAAGGAGGGACAGACAGAGTACTTACTGAAGATCTGTACAGGGGCAACCAGAGACCCAACCGAGAGTGTTGATTTACTAAGCATCAAACCCCAAACCAGTCCCTCTATGGCTAATTTCGACTATTAGGGAAAGGATGCTTTTGTGTGTGTGCTGTAGGTTCTCTTACCGTTGCAGAAAAGGAAGTGTAAACATTTTAAATGAAATGAAAATGATATCTTTATAGATGATCTGCTGTTGAAACATGGAGACATGTCGGAAGAGCAGCTTAATTCAAATCTCTCCCCTCCCCCAGCCCAAACCAGGCAGAGTGAAATCACCTTACCTAGGATCTGTAAAAGCACACCAGTGAGCTCGAGATTTATGTTTTAATGAAAACAATCGCCATATTTACTCTCTCGGAGGCACATTAATTATGTTTCCTACCGAAATAAACAGGCAGCAGATTTTTGTATTGCTTTGCTTCTTGTTTTTTTATTTTTTTATTTTGCTTCTGTTCCCCAGCTCTGCCCTTTACAGGGTTTGCTATGAGCGTTTGGTGTTTTATGAGTATGACTTACGAACTGCTTTCACATTTCATGTGCAAACAAGAGTGATCATAATTGGCATTTCCTTCTAGTTTGTTTATTAGTAATGTGTTTGGAGCCCATTAAAATTACTTTTATTCCTCAGCATTAAAAGAGACCCGGCTTGCCAGGGAGGAACTGTTCATTTTCTAGAAAATGCTTTTATTATACTGATCTTTGACAGACCGCTAAAAAGAAATGGTCTAATTTGTAAGTTTCTAAGTGGGCACCAGGCATGGTTATACTGATGACTTGCTAATTATTGGTTTCCAGGGGGGCATTCTCAGTGGTGAGAAGATGTATGAAAATTCCTACTGGACAAGAGTATGCTGCCAAAATCATCAACACCAAAAAGCTTTCTGCTAGGGGTGGGTATTTTAAACCACATTTATTTATATATGTTAATTTTGTATTTGTTGTGTGGATTGTTGGTGTCTGCTAAGTAAATATAACATGTAGTTATAATTGAATTTTAGACTTAGGTATCGTATTACACAGTATCTTTTCTTGCCATATGCCTCTTGGGCTGTATATTTTGAAAGTAAAACTGTAATTGTTATAGACGACTTATTAAAATGCTCTCTTACGAGCAGTGACATAAATATCTTGCAAAGCAAATAAATGTCATGAGGTGCTTTTTGCTTTTAGCTCTAGTGTGAAATAACTTTCAGAAGGATCGTAGAATGGAAAAACTGTAAGTCTCATAACTGTCATGATTCCATTTCACTTTTGAGACAAAAAATAGGTCATGGTTCAGTTCAATGCATATTACAGTTGTAGTTACAGCTGAACTTAATACATCAAGGTATATTTAACTTCAGTGGCTTTGAGAAGTAAAAAGAGATTGTTTCTGTAATCTAGGAAGTTAGCTTGATTTTGACTATGTGTAGGCTAGGCCTTTTCTTGGTTCTCTGAACTAAATTTCTCACCAGATCATGCAACATATTTTACACCGCAGAGATAATTCATACTTAAAGCTATTGACGTGAGCTAAGAACACATATAAAATCATGAAAAAGTACGCATTCTGAAACGCTGGTGTGACAGTGGCTGCAGGCATTTTCCTAAGGTATTTCCAAGGGAATTTATGGTTTGATGAAATTAAACCGGACTCAAAACGAACAGAATACCATAACGCAGACCCATCTCAGTGACCTGGTTTATTTTAAGTAATGAGAGGAAATTCCATTAGACTTAGTTTTCCTCGCTGAATATATCTTTTAAGACACACCACTTAAGGATGTCTGGATATCATTGCCTTTGTCCCCCACTCTGGTAAATAGATTTTCAAA
The DNA here is from genome assembly GCF_964271855.1 of Acomys minous. NCBI lineage: Eukaryota > Metazoa > Chordata > Mammalia > Rodentia > Muridae > Acomys > Acomys minous. The sequence continues at coordinate 82,057,767 of NC_140496.1, forward strand.
TTCTACTTTTAAGGTGTACTTTAGATCTCAGCTTATTTATTCGTTTCAGTGGAATTCTGTTGTAATTTTACTTATCAGATTTGCTATAGTTCTGAGAAAAGCTATGTGCTAAACCGACCAGGAGCACCATAGTGTGCTGGTGTGAAAACTAATGAGAGCATGCTATGCTAATTACATTTCCCTTTTGAGCCTCCACTGCATTCGAAGGTTGTTGTTATTTTTTTTTATGACAAGGGGGTGCAGAAGTATAAATGCCAGTTCAAGGGAAAGAAGAGGAAGACGGAAAACATTCTGTCATTATGTTACTTCTTCTAGTGTGCTAGGGACTTTGGTAGTGGTGGGCTATCAATTTGGGGGAGGGGTTACCTTTCCTAATCTGAACCCTTTAGTGGCTTTCAGTTGCCTCTCAGAACAAGTGAGTCTGGTACTTCCCTTTTTCTTACTTTCTAAATTAGGGTCAACATTTTTTTTTAAATCCACTTCGTCTCCTGCTCCCCATATCAGACTGGCAGTGTAGGTGTCTCTGCTTGCTCCTTTCTTCTCTATGAGAGGGGAGTACTTGCAGCCTGATCGGCCTCCAGCACTTCCTTCTCAGTCCATTCTCCCAGTGTCCCTCATCTACTGGTCCTGGGCTTCTGCAGACGCCTTCCTGACTCAGAAGGCGTTCTTGTCGTCTTCCTTTGCTAGTTTTTGTATTTTATTATTTTTAGTAGTGTGTGTGTGTGTGTGTGTGTGTGTGTGTGTGTGTGCGCGCGCGCACGCGCATGCCCATACACCTTGAGTTCAGGTGCTCTTGGAGGCCACAGACATCTGATCCCTGTGGTGGTAAGCCCTCAGGTATGGGTAGTGAGAACTGAACTCCTGTTGCCTGTGAGAGCAGGAAGATCTCTCATCTGCTGAGCCATTTCTCCAGCCTCTGCCTCTGCTCTATTTATTTATTTTTTTTCGCCTAAGAATATCATCTGCCCCAGAATGATATGCTCTGGCTTTCAATCCTGATTCCTGTACCTGCTAGCCATGTGGTCTTGGGTGACTTACCCATTTGAATCCGAGTCTCTGTCTTTTCATCTGTAAAATGGGGGGAAATGGAACCCTTCCTTATAGGGTTTTGATTGATCTGATTGGTTTAGTGTGTAGTGTAGACAAGTGCCTACCACACAGTATGCACTTAGTGACTATCAGCTTCCATTATTATATGGTAAGGGTCAAATGCATTACTTTGGATAAGAGGTCTTAGCACAAAAGCACTTGAATGTTGTTGATCCAGTGACAGTTCTGATGTGGCCTAATTCAAATAGTGGCTTAATCACATAGTGTGTAAATTTGACCCAATCATGTAGTTTTCTAAGATCTTAGAATCTTCATCAATAAAGTGGTAAAATTTATGCAATAAATCCCATGAGATGTTTTGGGGAATTTGGGGAATTTGGTGAGAACCATGCCTTAAATTGAAAAGTATCTTGCCAATTTTACTTATTATAATTATTTGTAAAGAACATAGTAATTTCCTACAAAGTGCTTGGCAAATTATTCTATATCAACACACGATTAGAGATGGTTATAGAATAGTTTTATTTTGTAGGGTATACATTTGTTTCAGTTATACCTACATTGAATCATAAATTCTTTGGAGGAAAGCATGATGCTTTCACCTTTGACCTACCATTCAAGCATACAGCTTTGAGGACGTTGAAGGGCTTCAAGACAGAACAACTGGGATGCCACACGCTCATTACATTAGTTGTCAAGCATTTAAGTACTTTGATTATTGCTGAGAGCAAGCACATACTGAAATTTGTAAAGTATTCTTAGAGACTGTGTTTTAAAATGTAAATTTTGGAGCCTGGAGAGATGGCCCAGCAGTTAAGAGCACTTGTTGCTCTTGGAGAAGACCCAGGGTCTGATTCCCAGCTCCCACATCGTAACTAAGAACTGTCTGTAACCCCAGTTCCAGAAGATCTGAGGCCCTCTTCTGCTCTCCATGAGTACTGCATGCATGTGGTACACGGGCTTACAAACAGGCAAAATATTCACACACATAAAATAAAAATACATAAATATTAAGACATATATGATCTAAATTTTTGTTTAACAGTACCTTTAAAATAATCTAGTATAAAGGTTTTTGCAGGAACATTTTATAGTGGGAAACATTCAAAGGCATATACAGAGTTTATTGCAATATAATATGTTTAATTTTTTTCCCCAAGAAAATAATTTTTGGGAGCTCCATCAGACACTTTTGTGGAATGGACAATTTTTGTGCAACTTTTTGTTTATATTATTGAACATAACATGCCTTTGAATATCTAATCCTTAAGGTATAAATTAAAAAAAAAAGACTTTTCTACCACTCAACTAATTTTTTTTTTTTAATTCCCTTTGTGCTAAGAATTTAACTTGGGGCCTCATACATGCTATGCGAACGCACTACCATTGAACTGTGTTGTATGCCCTCAACCAGTGTTCTTTAGCTGTAGGAGACAAAAAGAGAAAGTGCCATTTATCAATAAATTCCAGGCTATGATGAGAATCGCCAAACATTTGGCTTGAATTCTGCACATATTTGCACATCCTTCTCTGCTGTCACTCAGGCCTTGTGCTGTGCCTAGACTGTAATGGGCCCTCAGCAGACAGTTCTCATTGCATCTTTCTCTTACTGTTAGTCACAAACACATACCGTATTTGGGAGACTCAGAGTCTGTTGCAGAATTTCTTTTGCTTTCATTTGCTTATACACACAGAACATTTGGTATTAGTGTTATTGAGCATGTAGGTCAGCAGACTCAGTACATCTTGTTTGGCTTCTCGTTAACGTGTTTTTAAAAGGCTCCTAAGAGGAGAACATTTGATATTGTATGTAATTTATGGATTCTGAAAAGTTGCTTTAATGAGGCATGATTAGTGAGTAGTGAGGGGTGACAGTAGAACTTGTCTCATGTCTTCATTATAGGAATTAGATATTCTGTCATTTTGATCCAGACAATTGTCAAATGCTTACTTGCTGCAGGGTAGACATTTTGTCTGTCATCTGGGCGTGTTTAGAGCTGTAAGCTGTTACTAGGTGATGTGAGGAACAGTTTTCAACCCAGGAGGTTGGTGCCCTTCAGAAACAGTTCATGTGCTAGATGGCACATTTTCAAACTTCTCAGCAGCAGTGATGACATTTTGATGTTCATTTTCTACATGTGTTTCCATCCTTAGAAAGCCCTTACTACTACTACACAAACAAGCAAACTGGAGTTATTATTTTTCATAAAGGAAAAATAATTATAAGCTTGAAGTAACTTAAGACTTACAAGTTATTTTTTACATTTACTCTATTGCTAAAATGAATGAATGAGTTATATTTCTGTAATTTCATACCTCGTCTTAATTTTATTATGCCAATTTTATTAATTCCTAATTTCTTAGTATTACTAGAACACGGATCAGGACTTTAGGAAACTACATGACCATGTATATAAATTCAGTGTTGTATGTAAACCTGAAATAATCTTTTTGGTTTTAAGAAAGTTGTCAAAAACCAAGGCTTGCTACATCTGTTTTTGGCATCCAAGGAGTTAAGAAGGTATCATATTCTTTCACCTTTATGCCTACTTGCTTGAATCAAAGGTAAAATTGAGACTAGATAGATTTAGTGAAGTTCCAATCCTACCTTGTCGATTTGGCTATTTGGAACCAATTGAACAACAACAGCAAGGCAAAAAAAAATAACATTTTTAAGAAAAAATTAAAAGTTAGTTTTATTCTGTATGTAGGTCTTGAAGTATCATGTGCTATTCATATTATTTTGTGTCTTGTTTCTATGTTTAGTCAGTTTTTGCTTTAAAATATTTTTTTTTATGTGTGTTTTTCCCCTCATAAATGTGGGTTCAAACCACATGCATATCTGATGCAAGAGGCCCCCATATTTCCTTGGAATTGGAGATGTTTGTGCTACTATGTGGGTGTTAGGAACTGAACCCGGGTTCTCTGCTAGAGCAGCCAGTGCTCTTCACTGCTACGTCATCTCTCCAGATCTGTATTCTTTTTTTTTCTATTGAAAAGGTTTTTTTTTCATACAATATGTTTTGATCACACTTTCCCTTCCCAGATCCTCCCCACCTTCCTACACACCCAACTCCTACTTTTTCTCTTTCTTCAGAAAATAAACAGGCAAACAATCAAAAGCCGTAAACACACCAGAATAAAATAAGCAAAACACACACACACACACACACACACACACACACACACACACACACACACACACTAAAAAAAAAAAAAACTGTAAAAAAACCAAAATTGAAACCTGTAACATACAAGCAAGCAGACAAACAAAAAATACCCAATCGAGGCAATATGAGAAAAAAAAAGTCTATAAAAATAACATTGAGTTTGTTTTGTGTTGGCCATCTATTGTTGGACCTACCTTTATGAGTGGTTAATATATCCACTGAAACGCCATTGAAGAAAACTAATTTTTTTTCTTTTCAAGCAGATGTCAGTTGCAGGTAGCTTCTTGGTTAGGGGTGGGATCCCATGTCCCAGTCCCTCTCTCAGTGCTGGGGCCTCTCTGGCTTGAACCTGTGCAAGCCACGTGCATGCTACAGTCTCCGTGAGCTCATTTAGGTATTGTTGCTATTGAGTGTGGAGAATACTCTTTCCTTAGAGTCATGCATATGTTGTTTGGTGGGCCTTAATAGTAAATATTTATTTTCTTCAACAAGTGAATTAGATTATTGTTGATAGTGAAGCTATTTTAAAGGATTAAAATATTTTAATCCATATCCAGGAGATAATCAGAATGCTTTATTAAGACAGATTTAATAACCAGTGTGATGTCAGATATCTCTCTGTGATATTTAAAATACTGCCAGTGTCTCCCTGACTGTGTGAGACTACCCACCCACAAAACACCTTTGCTTATACATTTAGGAGAACATTTTTATTTTCATTGAAATATTAAATGAAATCAATGTGAAAATTTAATAATAAATCATCTTTCAAAAAGACATTTTATTTATTATGTGTGCAAGAGAGAGGCAGAAAGGAAAAGGAAAGAGAGAAGGAGAGAGAGAGAGAGAGGAGAGACACACGGACAGAGACAGAGAGTGTTCATCCACAAGCAAGTTGGTGTCTGTGTAAATCAGAAGAAAACATTTGGGAATGGGTTCGCTCCTATCATGTGGCTTCTGAGTGGAGGTCAGGTTATCCGGAGGCGTGGTGGCAAGCACCTTTACCTGCTAAGCCATTTCTCCACCTTGTAAACAATCTTTTATGAATCCATTTTATGTTGACTTTGAGGTAATAGCAATCATATACTGAGAGTCTCTTAGCATATTATCCTTAAAAGTGTTTGCCTTGAGCCAATTCATATGGTCCTTCATGTTGGGATATTTTTTTCAGCGTTTTTCCTTCCCCTCCATTTTATTAGGATACAGTGTAGTTTACCATGTTTTTATATATTAGTGGCAATTAATTCATGGTGGTTTACATAGGGATCTGTGTTAAACAGTTTGTTACACCACATTAGGAAAATGCCCTGAGACACACTAAGTGGAGTATTAGCAGGCTTTAAATTCTTACCACCTGTCTATCTGCTGACAACTTATAGTTCACTTCCTTTTATAGGTTATTGGACATGTTCACATATGACTTAGTTAAGTAAGCATTAGTTTTGAGTGTAATTACAGCCCTCAGAATACTAAGAAACTAAAGATGACACAAATAGGCATCATTGAAGATGTGTTACATTCTAGCATGAATGAAATAATACAAGTTTTTAAAACAAGAAAAGATGATTTCTGCCTGCAGAGACCAAGGAAAGCTTTTGCTCCTAGTGTAGGTTTAAAGTCACAAATCCCCGCCCGCAAGCCCAGCCCTGCAATGTGAAGAAGCTGTTCAGAATGGAGGAAAGATCTGATTAGAAAGAAAGTGACAGTGTGTTACTACCGTGTATTTATGCTTTTTAAAAATGCAATGTTTTTTATTTTACCTTCTTTTTTGCATTCTAGGGGTTTTTGAGACAGGAGCTCACTCTGTAGTCTTGGGTGACTTGGACTTAGTGGGTTGCTCGGTGTGGCTTAAGACTTTTCTGCTAGAACTCTTAGTCTCTTAGAGCAGAGAAGATATGTATAGGCAGCCACACCCAGCTATTTTATTTATTTTATTGTGCTGCTGGGGGTTGAACTCAGGGCCTTGAACAAATTAGCCTAGAAGAGCTTTATTACTGAGCTGTATGCAACTGAGCCCTTTGGGATGGAACTATTTTAAGTAAAGCAGGGCAGTTTTTAGCTGACAGAACTGCTCTGATTGCAGCTAAGATGTGTTCTGTAATTGTACACAAGCCCAGGGAACCTCATCAGTTTTTGTGCTCAGTTGCCAGCCACCTCGCTCTTCTGATACTGTGTTACTCTCCCAGTCAATAACGCCATCTTTGTCAATAAGGATTTAGAAATTGCACACTGCTCTCAGCCGGTACTCAGAGTGGCTTGTAGATGAGACAGGTGCATATCCATACGATGCTTGGTTTCGTTTTGCTCAGTCCATACTGCATAAGCCCTTGGGTAAATTAGGGCTTCGGGGGTGGGGCTGGAGAGCTGTCACTCATCTGGTGCAGTGCTAGCCTAGGATGCAGGAAGCCCTGGGATAAGCCAGGCACAGTGATAGTGTAGGCCTGTAGTTCCAGAACTCCAAAGTTCAAGGCCATGCTTGTCTGTGTGTTATGAGGTCAACCAGAGCTTCATGAGACCTTGTATAGTCAGAGAGAGAGAGAGAGAGAGAGAGAGAGAGAGAGAGAGAGAAGTATTTTAAGCCAGTTTCTCTTAGTCTAAAGGCCAACTCTCCAGTGTCCTACATCATGGGCTGCTGGTGTCCAGAACTGAACTCCTGTGTATTTGCATGTATGTACTTGGCTCCATACAAAGGCCAGTGTCTCTCCTTTTTACATTTTCCATCGCAGTGAGGGCCATGGGTGATACTTTTTGGAAAATACATTTAGAATTCCAACTTGCGAGAAAAGATAGTGTTTTAATCACTATGGTAACGTAAGATCAAGTTGAAGTTGCAGACGACTCTGTGACTCTGTGTTACTTTCTAGGCGGAAAAATAATACAGTGGAAAATGTTATCAAAATGCTAGAGAAGTAGCTACGGAAGAGTGTGTGAGACTGGCAAGGAGCCTTAGGATTTCTTCTGAAGGCTGCACTTTTTACTGCAGAGAAAAGCAGCCATTGAACCAAAGGAAGAGCGAGAGAGGTGGGCTGGGGAAGCCATTCTGGCCTTCGGGTTCATTTTGTGTTGCCGCCCATGAGGACAGACGACGTTTGGTTGTTTTGTAGTTTCCTCTTCAACAGTAGTGTTGAGTGTGTCAGACTCATAGACAAAGAGTGGAGCAATTAAAAGGAAATAAAAAGTCATATCCAATGTACATTATAAAAAAGAGGTGTAGCAGGAACAGTGCAGGCATTCAGATGACACAGGATGATAACATTGGTTAACAGTTAATCCTTCCACCAAAGGCTCTCAACTGCTTTTAGATTACATAGGGATTTGGAATTTTTTATTTCATAAATTTTAGCATATAGAGTTATATCCCATATATATGTGTATATATATATATACACACATATTTAATTTTGAGATGATAATCAAGTGCTCAAAGATCCTGTAGTTGACTCTGTGACGGGGCTGCTGCTTCCTGTGCCTTTGAAGCTGTCTGTGTGCGCCTTGCTCATCCTTATCCCTTCTCGGTTCAAAAGTCAGTTGCTGTCCCTAATGACTTCAGGAGTGAAACCCCTTATCAGCTGTGCGGCTCATTTCTAATTAACTGGAAGCGCTTCAGTAATGGAAGATTTACATACTCATTATATAGGTTAATTGTACTTCGTTTTGTGTTGTATAATATAGACTCATAGAATAAAAGGCATGTGTGTGTGTGTGTGTGTGTGTGTATGTGTGTGTGTGTGTGTATGTGTGTGTGTGTGTGTGTGTGTGTGTGTGTATGTTTTAGTGTATTATTTTGACCTGGCAAGATGGCTGGATGAGTAAAGGTGCTCATCCCACAAGCCTGGCAAGTTAACTTTGATCTGATCCCTAGACTCCATGTAAGGGTGAATGAAGGGAAACAACTGCACAAAGCTGTCTTCTGCCCTTCATATACACTCCTGTACACACACAACAACAGCAGCAATAAAATACCATTTTACCTCTTCTGTGAAGGCCTTCAAAATATACAAAATATTTGGAATTTTTAAAAGCAAATTGTTTTTTCCCTACATCCTTGAAGAAATTTTATTAGTATGATGTATATGCATTGAAGAATTAAAAATGATTTCTATGAAATGCGCTTGTTAAAAATTAAGGCTGGAAAGCAGGGCATGGTGGCCCACGTCTTTAATCCCAGCACTCGGAAAGCAGGGGCAGATGAATCTCTGTGAGACTGAGGCCAGCCTGGTCTACAAAAGAGTTCCAGGACAGCTAAGGCTGTTACACAGAGAAACCCTGTCTCAGAAAAACAAGGGAAACCCTGCCTCGGAAAAACAGAATTAGGGCTGGAGGAGTGTCTCAGCAGTTAGGAGCACTTGCTGCTCCTGCCATTCAGGGCCCACTGTTCACATTGAGCAGCTTTCACCTGCCTGTAACTTCCGTTTCAGGGGATTAGAGGTTTTCTTCTACACTCCATGGCACCTGCATGCACACATGCGGGCATATATAGACACAGAAATAAAAACGAAATGTTTTTTAAATAATTAATATAGCATGAGCAAGTTTATAAAAATATCATTCTACCCTTTAAAGTCTGTGCATGGTTGAGTTATGTCATCTTACGCTATTTGTAGTTAAGTTAAAATGTGAACTTTTAATGGTGAACTAAACAATTTGTGATAGTTGGAGGGCTGCGCTTTAGAGGTGTGTCCACTGCTTTTTCCACTTCAAACCATGAGTGGGTCATTTCATCTCCCACTGCTCTCTTCCCTGAATAGTGTCCGGATTTCTCCCACATTTCAAGCACCTGTGGTTGTCTTTTTCCTTACCCCATCTCAACATATTTTCTGCCTCTATAGTGTTTGTAAAAACTCCTTCCAATTGGAGCTCAGTTACAGCCCCCTTTTTTTGGGGGGGGGGTGTCTGAGACAGAGTTTCTCTGTGTAGCCTTGACTATCCTGCACTCAAGACCTCAAACTTGCAGAGATCCGCCTGCCTCTGCTTTCCTGAGTGCTGGGATTTCAGGTATGTATCACCACACCCAGCCTGGCTGGGTATAACCTTTTCCAGTAGCTTCCCAGACAGGCTTTATGGCTGACTGTTGTTACATTTTTAACACATACACTTTCATTCAGTTCATCCTTAGAGAGCGACTTTGTTCTTAATACGTTCTTGCCATACAGAGTAGAGACACCCTCTAGAGCAGTGGTTCTCAGCCTTCCCAGTGCTGTGGCTGTTGAATACAGTTCTTCATGTTGTGGGGACTGCCACTCCCCCCCCCCCTAAAATTATTTTCGTTGCTACTTCATAACTGTAACTTTGCTACTGGTATGAATCGTAATGTAAATACCTGTGTTTTTGGATGACCTTAGGTGAGCCCTGTGAACGTAGGTGGGGTGGGGGTGGGGTCCACAGGTTGAGAACTCTGCTCCAGTAGCTCCTGATCTACTGGGCTGGCTGTCAACCTGAAGAATACAGAATTGTGAGAGGGCTGTTAGGAGGTGTAAGACCTTTGCGGAAGTTGTGCCTTGAGTTAACACCAGGAAGAGATAGCTGTCCAGGCCAAGGAGGCTACCATACAGAGGAACAAGAAGGTCTGGTATCACCCTAAGGATGGAATGTGAAATGTGAGCACATGTTGAAACCTTCCTCCTCTAAGGTCCAATTCAGGTGCTGCCTCCCTATGACGTCATCTCTCCCTTCCTCCCCCCCCCCCACCCAGAAATGCCTTCCCTCCCCTCCCCTTTTTCAGCCTTTTGTCTTTTGAATCACTTCGGGTGCTTTTCCTCTTTGATTGCAATTATACATGTTGCAGTTTGGAGATTCTTAAGTTATATTCAAATCTGTCCGTTGTGGTGATCATAATGTCACCTCATAAGGACCTGTCACTGTAGAACGAGTGGAAAAATGAGTGAGGTAATGATTCAATGAAATGTTGCCTCTTAGAATAGACCTCAAAGAGAGGTGACGGGCAAGTGACAATGGAGCTGGTGCTTTATGTCACACGGCACCCGGCACCCAGGCACTTCAAAAATTAACTGCCGATTCACATGTTATTTCCTCAGTTCTCCTGTTACATTCTTGAGCATACTTCTTGAATTTTCTCATTGGTATTTCCCTCTTGTTCCATTACAAGATGTCTGTTAATCAGGAGTGTGGTAGCATTTTAATGCCCGTTAGCCCCAATTCAATACTGCCAAACTTATGTCATCATTATATTACTTTAAAATGTATGAGCTTGTAAATTATTGATCCATTCTACAAAGGCAAGCGATTACTCACTTTTTCGTTTATTCATGAAACTCATTTTGAAAGCATTTTGTTGATATAGAGTTTTGTATATACAACTCCTGGATGCTGTTTGCTTAGGTATTCTTTGTTTTTTATTTAAATTTTTTTTATTTTAGTAATGGCAGTTAGAGGCCAGTTGATACATCCACTTCTCTGTCACTTTAGAAGTGTGCTAAAAGGAAAGATGAACTTGTTCCCTTGGTTCAAGGGCTCTGGAATCAGCTGCGCATTTGTCTTCTGTATAAGTTACAAGACTAAGAGGCTACAGCCTATTTATGAAAAACTAGAGATACAAGTCTAATGGATTCTGATAAATTATATGCTGCATTCTGTTATATATTATGTAGAATAAAAAGTCCTTTGTAGAAAGATTTCAATAATGTTTTTGATGGTTTCTTAATGGTTTCAATATGGAGAAATTATAGAAATTAGGTCAGGTGAAATTTTAAGCATTTTTAAAGATACTACCTACTATGAATCCTTTATTATTCTAATAAAAAGACATTCTTATATTAAAAATTATATATTAATATTTGTTAAACAGAGGTGGTTACAAACATTGGGCATAATTCTGAAAGAAATTATTAATTTTTTATAAATACACTTAAAAATAATTATAGAATAAAATACCTATAGTGATGTAGAATTTAGAAAAATATAGAATAACTAAAAAGGGATATTTTTATGTCTTTCCAAACAAGCACTGATAACATTTTGGTTTTTATTTCTTTTCAATTTTTTATTTTAGCAATTTAAAATCATGTTTATTTATTTTGTGTTGCTTGTGTGCCAATGATATTACTTTCTAGGGAGGTCGCAGGACAGTTTGAAGCAATTTTGGAAAAGGATTGAGTTCAAGTCATCAGGCTTGGGTGAAAGTTAAGCTGGTCCCTCCCTCCCTCCCTTCCTCCCTCCATCCCTCCCTCCCTCCCTCCCTCCTTCCCTCCTTCCCTCCTTCCCCCTCCCCCGTTCCCTCTCCCTCTTTCTTTCTCTCACTCTTTCTTTCAACTGGACATTTTGGTGTGTATTTTTACTAAATATTACAACATGTCTCTGTGCTTTTGAATTGTGAATAAGTGAACTGTGCATCAGTGAGTGCGTGAACACCGGGTGATAATTTTATATTGTCATGCACATGTCTGCTTTAACTTCTGCTCACAGAGGAGAAGCACTGACACAGAGAGCTGGCAATTTTGAAGAATTACGTTCTAACTTTCAATTTCACTTTAATGGGAAAAAATAAGTTCTTGCCAAGTCCTTCTCCCACTGCAGATAAGTAAAGTGGGAAAGACAAAGGCTTCCATCAAGATGAATAGGTCAGAAGCAACTCAATCACCACGGGCTGTGAGTGGCCAAGGAAGGTGCTGTCCTGGTCCCGGCTCTGTGGAGAGAACTGTCCGGCTGATGAAGGGTCAAGGGGAACTTCTTTGGGGAGCTGGTATCTTCCCTGGGTTCTGAAAATAATCAGTTTTGAATAGACAGGAAAACAAGCAAGACAATATGAAAAAATAGTCCCAAAAAACAATCAAATCAGAGCCGGGCGGTGGTGGCGCACGCCTTTAATCCCAGCACTCGGGAGGCAGAGGCAGGCGGATCGCTGTGAGTTCGAAGCTAGCCTGGTCTACAAAGGGAGTCCAGGACAGCCAAGGCTACACAGAGAAACCCTGTCTCAAAAAACCAAAAACCAAAAACAAAAACAAAAAACAATCAAATCAGAAAGTGAGAATGAGGAATGTAGTTTTCATGAAAGCATGCAGAAACCTGAGAAGGGAAGTGGAGTTCTTTTCCCCTCTGTGAATCACGAAGTGGCAGGCTCTGTGGGAAGGACAATAAGGTGGTTCCTGAGATTTTACAGCCCTGAGTCATTAAGGATGAACAGCTGATAAGAGAGCCACAACCCACCGCTTATCAACCTCACATTCTGTTTTATTTAGCCTTGGAGCAAAATACAAAAACAGTAAGAGCAACTAAGAGGAAAACAGAGGACTTGAAAATAATTAGAGTTTTAAAAATCAAGTATTATAATAGTGCCCTAGAGAGAACGCTGTTTGTGTCGATAAACCGGAAGACTGAGTCTGCAGTTGCAAGTATATTCTGTGACTGTTGCAAGAGTTATTGGAGGAGTCTATTTAAAGCCGAAGGTGGCTGAGACACCTAAGCCGCATGGGTGGTAGTTAGCATCAAACTCCTGCGTCTAGAAGACCTCTCCCTGATCTGTCCTGATCACATGGGGGAGTTAATGCCTCCCAAAGTCTGTTATCTTGTAGTCTTGCTAGTACATGCTTAGGAACCCAGAGTTTTTATATCCTACACTCAGCTGCTTCTTCTTCTTCTTCTTCTTCTTCTTCTTCTTCTTCTTCTTCTTCTTCTTCTTCTCTTCCTTTCTCTCTCTCTCTCTCTCTCTCTCTCTCTCTCTCTCTCTCTCTCTCCCCACCCCACCCCCGCCTCTTCCCACCCTACCCCAAGAAGCTGAGGCTTACACAGTGAGAGCATCAAACTTTCTTATTTCTGTTTACTAAATAATGAAACAAAAATCATTCATTCACTTAGATGACTTAAGTTTAAACATTTAACCTCCCTAGACTGGCTCAGCCATGTTAATTTTCCTTTGTTTTTAAAAATAATAAAAATTACCTTGTAAGAGCTCTTAGTTTTATTCACATTAAGGTTTTCATATTCCTAGTTAAAGGGGAAAGAAAGATCATTGTTTTATTCAATGCAAATATGTAATTTTCTCATTTTTTTCCAATACATCCTGATGGCAGTTTCCCCTCCTTCCATTTCTCCCTGTGTCCCATACTAGTGGGACACAGCAGAACAAGATACAATAAGATGAGGCACAAACCCTCGTATCAAGGCTGGATGAAGCAGCCCAGCAGGAGGAAAGAGCTTTGGGTTAGAGCACAAGGCCATCTGTCAATTAAAGGATAGTGACTCAGAAATGACACAGCCATTGGGAAGATTAGGGAAGTTCTACTTCCACAAGAAGCGGTGACTGTTGGTAGCCAACCCTGCCCTCCAAACTTGGGTAGAATCATGACCCGCTTTCCTCCAATGTTATAAACAAGTTTTAGAAATAACTTTCTCAGAGTCAACACTGACGTTTGCTTCCTATGTATCTGTGGTATAAGCAGGAAAAAGCAAAGTGAGATTTAACTTAATCTTACTTAATTCTGTTTGCAAGAAAAACATTTGTAATGCTTTACACTGGCGGACAACTAGTGCGCCCACCGTGATAATCATAAATGCCTGGCACTCTCCAATGGCAAATGGAGATGGCATCATGGCCTGAGTGAGGATGGCTCATGGACCACTGAGATAATTATGATTTAAATGATAATGATTTTAGAAGCTGGAACTAACATTAGTTGACTTTCTGTAATCTTTAAAAAGATATATTACAGATAGAATGTTTTTAAAGTATTCTTCGAAATAACCCAAATCAGCTAACCCAAAATTTAGAAACAGTAGTATTAGAAATCTACGTTGACCACACACAGGGTCAGTTTAAAAAATGTCTCATGGCTTTTAGAGTATAATTTCATTTCTCCCTAGCATACAAATGATTTATTCAGATTGTCTATAATAAGCTTAGGGGAAAAAGGAAGGAGGAAGTGAGAAATGATTCTTTGAGCAATTCTTACAGCTCATACTAATGCTTACTTAGCTTCTGTCACCCAAGGATCTCAGGGATCTCTAGTTGAGATCTACAGCTCTTCTGGAACAGGGCTGAGGGACGCAAGGCATTCCTGTGCCCAGGGATGTTCATCTGCCTCCCCTCAGTGGCTTGTCACAGCCATATCTCCACACACCTCCTATTCCTTCCAGAGTCTAGGAACAGATAACATATTTTCCTGCTGCGACAGCAGAGAGATTCTGGGAACAAAAGTGACTACCTGGATTGCAATTTCCTCTGTCTTCAGATCAGTAATCCTGTAAAAATGTCCTATCCTGGAGATATTTCATATCCTACTTCATCCCCTCCACCTTGACTCTTCTAATTGTCTGCGAGACACATGACAGAGGACATCCAAGACACTACGTAGCAGGAGTGAGTTGGTCAGGTTGCCTCACAGAGAAAGAGGGACACTGAGATTCAGAAAATGATGAGTGAGGTTTCAAGGCTAAGTCATCCTCCTGGAGAGACTGTCATTTTCATACAACAAGCTGAGAGGTGTCAATTGATCTTGGTGACAGAAGATGAATTGTGCTGAAGACAGAAAAGCTAGGTTCAGGATTCAGTGCCTAAAAGAGCCTAGGAAACTGGGTGTGGTCCTTCAGAAAAGACGCTTGGAGGCAGGGCATGAGCTGCATATGCTGGCAGCATTGGTTCTGAAATCAGGTTGCCAGGATTCAACACTGTTTCGTTCTCCTTGTGGTTCGGGGGAAACCTCCCAACCTCCCCAAGCCCTGGTCTTCTTCTCTATGGAACAGCAAGTGTTTAGTGGATGAAACAAAGAGGTGGGCCTGGTTTAGAGGAGAGAAAGGGAAGCATCAGAAAGGTAGGGAAACAAAACAAAACAAAACAAAGAGGGAAGACTGAACTCCAGATTCCGGGGAAGGGAGTTTTCGCAAAGGCTAGTGAGTGTGTTCATTGGTTGTTGTCCACAATGGAGGTATTTGGGAAGAGGAAGCCTCCCTTAGTTGAGGAGTTAGTTGCCTTACAGGTTGGCAAGCCTGTAAGGTGTTTTCTTCCTTGCTAATTGATGGAGAAAGGGCTAGCCTACCTAGAATGAAGACTAAGCAAAGACCTTGCATTACCATATAGCAGGATTAAAGGAGTTCCGTCAACAAACTTGTATGGATTGGGCCATTAGCCTTATGCTGTTTTTTCTTCCTCAAAACCTAGTACATTGCAGGAAAAAATAATAAACATTTGCCACTTAGATTAAAAAAAAATAAGTATTTTTTGAAACGAATGAATAAGGTGGTAGCCTGCAAAAACCTTACTTATTGATGAACATGGTGACCAGGCATAGGGAACATGCATAGCAGTGATTACCCGAGCCAGAGGAAGTAACGTCAAGCTAAGCATGATTTGAAAAAGAGCGTCCCACAAGGAAGAGGAGAAAATTCATGGCGCAGAGTCCAGGAGGAGGTTGGTATGAGAATTTGAAATTAGACAAGCCAAGAGTTTGGGTGGCCTCCTGGGACGGTAGTAAGAAGTCTACCAAGAAGCTGCCGTGGTGACAGCAACCTGAGGGATGGCAGGTGACGCTAGGATGATGGCATTTGCCTCAGAGCACTCCAAGGGACTCTTGCTACTTAGGACCTGGCAAGGCAACTACAAGGAATCTGGGTTTAAAAAAAAAAAAGACTCTGAGAAAAACTTATTGTTTCAGTCTTACATTACTTCCCTTAATTGGGATAGCTAATGAGAATAAAACAGCTGGAAATTAAATGGAAGCCAGGTAAGAGAAAAGCCCCGTCCACCACACATACAGATGCTCTCATGTTATTTTCAGGATGCTTTTAGCAATGGAGATGAAATATGGAGGTGATCAAAAGCAGAATACTGGCAAAAAAAAAATCTAGGAGTAACTTCTAGAATGATGCGATTTGGATTTAAAACTAGAGTGAAAACAAAAACAGTTGCTGCTTCAACCTGAAAATAAAACCTGGGAGATGTTTGATTCACAATCAAACCTAGCTACTGATAGCCCACTCACCTTACCTCCATAAGCCAAGACCTTGTAGGCAGCTTTTGATACACCAAGGTTGTGCATGATTTTATCAGTAGGAAAGTTTACGGAGGAAAATTACTGTACATTAGGAATAATATTTAACTACTGTAAAGACAAATGCTGGTTCACCCTGGTTCTGTTACTATGGTTACAGAAGGCTCGTTACTCATATATGCTATTCATGTACGTTGCCTGTTTCCTGGACCCTCCCCTCCTTTCTTTTTGATTTGGCTCTCTGGTTCCAAAATTATGATGACACCAACTTTTGATCCAGAAAGTTTTACCAACTGTCTTAGTATGGTCGATGACTTCTTAAAGACTTCTATTCATTTTCACTTTGGTTTTCCAAGTTCACTAACAAAGGCCAACGTTATAAGGTACGCACAAGGATTCTTATTGATGTAGGTATGATTGGAATATGCTTGATTTTTTTTCTTCTTACATAAAATGTTTAAAATTGTTTTTGTTGTTACCCCCATTCTTTATTCCATCACTGTTTATATTAATGTTTAGTGTATACTTATGTCTACATTTTGCTCTGCTTAACAATCCATTTCTCATTCAGTTACAGTCTATTCTAGAAAAGAAGACATCATCCTTTTTCCTCTTTTTTAAAATTTTAATTTATTCAGATTACATCCCAATTGTTAACCCCTCACTTGTATTTTCCTGTACCCTTCCTCCCTCTTTCCCTCCCTCCCTCCCTCCCTCCCTCCCTCCCTCCCTCCCTCCTTCTCTTTCGGTTCACTTATGTAGAACTTGATTATTTTTTATGGTGCAACTTTGGAGGACCTGGACTTTGTTTTCTCGTTTTCCAAGAGATATTGAGCTTTATCTTATTCCCCTTATGTCACTCATTATCAGCTAGTAGCTTTCTATTGAGTACATAATAGATGGAGGTACAGGTCTTGATTGTAGGGATACAAGATACAAGGTACAATGAAGAAGCTCTGTGGGAGAAGTGCAATTAGTCAGAAGAGTGCTATTTGGTGCTATGAAGGAAAAATAAGCATGTTTATTAATTCCATAGTAACTCATATGAAGATAACTTACCTCGGCGTCTCAGAGCATGTAGCATTTAAGTTGAAGCATTTATAATGAGAAGGAATGAACCATAAGAAAATAGAATGGAAGGTCATTCTAGGACACAGGATGAAGGTGACACAAAGCTTACATAAGGCTAGAAAGAAAGTGAACACGGCTGGAGCGTAATGAGCAAGGAGGAGAAAGCATGATTATGCTAGGTCGTAGGCAGAGGACAGACTGGATAGAGCCTTTTACTCTGCAATCTATGGGAGATGTGAGGGTTCAAGTGAAAACAGAGAGTAAGTTTTAGAGAAAGGAAATAAGACCTGCTGATGGGAAGGAAAGGAGGCCTAGGACTCACAACTAAAACAACAATTACAATCTGTAACTGACATGGAGAGAAGAAGAATAAAATTGGGCTGAGGTGGACAGCATGGAGTTTAGGTTTTGGTACACTAAAGGGAACTTCATTGTCCAAATGCTATTTCACATTCTTAATTCTCCACTCTCAAATCTGGGAACTGCTGATCTGCCTTCTGGCTTCATAGAGTTATGCATTGCTTAGCCTTTCGTGATTGGCATTCTTCTTTCTCTTAGCATAGTTTTCTCAAGACTCAGCAGAGTAGCATGCTCTATTGCTAAACAGGGTTCTGTTCTTTACCATGTGTTTATCCATTCATGCATTTGTCCACTGGTTTTTTTGGTAGTTGAATTGACCTCCCCCCCCCCCCATTTATATAATGCTGCCATGAGTATTTTGTGTACACGTGTAGATGTGGGTTTTTATTTCTCTTGTGTATTCACCTAGACATGGAGTGAATACTTTACACGCTGACATTCAAAAGCTGGACTTGGTGTAATCCGAAGCAGAAGGATCTCTGCAAATGGCCAGGCCAGTTAATGTAGAGTTTCAGCCCACCTGTGGCTATTCAGCTAGGTCTTTACTCAAAACAGCAAAACAAAGCAAAACAGTTAACCAGAAAGCAACACAAATCAAAGTTAAGTTTATACCTTCGATACCCTCTTACAAGACACTGTAGGAATTAGTGACCATACCTCTGATTCAGTGTACACATTCAGGTAAAGTCTTACAGTTTAGATAGCTTGGTGTGCAAGAGAGAACCGAGTTTCCGAGTACGAAAGTGACATAAGGTTGTGACCCTGTGAGGAGGAGAAAGCACGTTTTTTAGGAAGGGCTTGATTTAACCATTATTTAAAATTAACTCGGCCCAGATGTGGAAGAACAACCACTTCATGTCAAGGATGTATCAGTCTGAGCGATTACTGTAGTTCTGTTTTTAAAAACCATGTTTAATCATTAAATTAAATATTCTAGTTGAATGAAATAAGGAAAACTGACAAAAAGTGATGTAAATTATATATTGTGTGATTTTTATTCCTAGTACACAGGACAGAATTAGATCATTTTAGCCCCGGATCCTCACATTGTACACTGCTTACTTTGTAGTAGTCACCATGATGCGTCTTTGTTTCCCTACAAGGGAGGGTGGGATTGTCCCTAATGTGCATATTTGATGACCTGGTGGGGTTTGCCCGCTCTAAAGTCTCATTTTCATTTTGACTTCTTAGTATGTGGTGATGTGCTTGAGAAAGTCTGGAGGTTTGTCTTGTGGTGCTGATTATGAAGGTGTCAGTTTTAATGCCCAACCTTCCGGGCTGCAGCTGCTTCTTAACCCAGGAAACTGCTGCACATTGCTATCTGGGGCTCTCGCTCTCCTGTTTTCGACACAGAGTCCTGAACAATTGGCATCACTTGATGGGCATACTCATGAGGTGCCCATGCATGCCATGGATTGGCATAGCTACTGCGAGATAAGTAAATCTGTGAAAGTTCTATAGAGGAGTAGAAGGGCAGAATGGCATATTCTGCTCCATTACAGCATAATGCAGTATTTTGTAAGTTTTAAAGACAGTCTGCAATAATTGCTTCTGTAACTTTCCCTCTAGTGTCCACTTGATGAAGTAAGAATCACCAGAGAGTTTTCCATGTCCATTCAAAGCTTTATTTATAAAAAGCTAAGAGAAAAAACAATTAGAAATAAGTGAATTAATACTCACTTGTCACCAATATCCCAGATAAAATTTTAAGTTATACTTGGTTGTCTGTATTTTTTTAAGGAGTTTGTGCATACAGACTTTGTTTTATATCCTGGCCAAAGCTGAAGTAGTCAGTGTCTATTAAAAAAAGTAAACAGGGCGTTTTAAGAAATCTTTTTTTTTTGTAGCAACAAAAGAAGTTTTTATTATTTATAGATCCCAAGGAGAAAAGAGAACTCTGCCTAACACACCCAATGGGAATGGAAAAATCCACATATGTACGCCAACCAGTAGTGGATAGGAAAAAGCTTTTACAGTAGTAGGTTTCCATACTGAATTTTCTTTTTAAATTTTAATTTATTATAATTTATTCAAATTACATTCAGAATGTTATTCCTTTGCTTGTATCTTCCCGGTCCTGCGCTCCCTCCCGCCCTCCCGCCCTTTTTCTGTGTACTTCAGAAGTTAGGTGAGATTCCTTATATTTAAAATAGAAGGCTATTGTTTCCTTAAAAATAAGATTTTCATGTAAAAGGCACGATGGACATTTGCTGTCCTTTAACATGCCTGATCTGGCCCCTGGCTTGTGAGTGGTCGAGTCATGAGCAAAGTGAGTCTGTGTCAAACAATCACTTTATGAAGAGGCCCATTTTAATGAAAGTGTGCCTTACGGTTCACTCATGGAGGAAATGCCATGGATAGAATTGCATAGTGGAAAAGCTGGGCTTTGAGCAGAGTTTTTATATTTCTATGTTTAAAAAAGAAGAGTGGGCCTTTTCCCCTTAAAAATCTGAGAACAAACCAAGCAATATCCCCCATCTACATACCTCTGCTTTTACACTTCTAAGTTTTCAATGGACAAAGTAGCAATTTCCAATAATTTAAGCATTGATGTTTTATTTCATGCGTGTGTCTAACTCTTTGACTATTGTCTTCATTTGAAAAATTTAGCACATAAAAAAACACAGCTGAAAAAGGCAGGAAACTATTAAAAAGTAAAGAGGGAGTTTTAAGAGATCTTATGCTTTTTGGGTATTCCAGAAGTTAGGTACGACTCCTTATATTTAAAACTGAAGGTTATTGTTTCCTTCAAAATAACATCTTTTGTAGTAAAGGCACAATGGGCATTTGCTGTCCTTTATACATGTTTGGCAGTATAGCAATTAAAAGGGCTTTGTATTTGCTGAGAATGGATTTTTAGGTTGAGCCAGCATCTAGTTCCTCTTTGATGTTTCCTTTGCTGCGGTGTTTGTGACTAGACATTTAAATACCAACCAAAGGAAGAGTGCTTACATAAAGGGCCCAGGGGCCCAGAGCCCAGGGTGCCGTTCATGGACACAGCGCAGCTGTTACAGGCCGTGGAGAGCTACTGCTACTCACTTGAAGTTGCTCAGAAACCCTGCTCAATGGCGCTGGTCCTGGCTCTGGTTTATTCCTCAACACCATCCACCATTAGGCCCCAGCTTCATCATTTCTTTCTGCCCATTCACCTGCCACCACCTGCAAGTCAGTGTCACTACTTACATGGACTCTTTACTTATGTTGTGTATGCGTGCTCATTTTTACTGTTGAATTGAAATCACTCATAAACTGTAACACGTATGCACACAAAGTATGTGGGTATGTATTTGACATGATGCACTACATAGATGATGTACTGATCCTTCTAAATACATGGCACAGGTAAAATTCAAAATTCAGCTGCTTTTGTTTGAATGTATGAAAAGTCACACTCCAGATGACTTTTTAAAAAAGCATATAGTATGCAAACATGTTAAGTTCTTAAAGTGGCTCTATCAAATGGAAAGCCTAGCAGCCAAACATTAGCTTTGAATCATTAACCTCCTCCCTGAATAGTAGTGAATCTCTACAGCAAGTGTGGCTATTGTATCTTTTACCCGATTCCCATTTTATAGTTTCACATCATGTGATAGCTAGGCCAGGGCAGGCTAGGAGAGTCAAAAGCCACTCTAGTCAGCAAGCTCTCAAATTGTGCAAGGCCTTTGCAATTTAATTACTCCTGGCGGCCTTCAGTTCACACTAATAACCCATGTGAACTACTATGTAACTGATACCGCGGTGAATTAATATACTCGTGTTTAAGGAAGATTCACTAAAAAGTTTTACTGAATCCAAAACAATTCCGCTCGTAACACTGGAAGCACAAGTGTCCTCCCCAAGCAGTGAGTGTTCTGACAGTAAAAAGGAGGATGCTGTTGTGGCTAGGTGCCTAGACTGCAGACCAGAGAGACAGTGACCCACCCCTTGCCACCCGGAGGGGTCAGAGGTGAGGAGTGGGGCACAGTCTCATGTCAGTCATTTCATCATTTTCCCAGAGATCTATAGACCTAAAGCAAGGGGTGAAATTTGTATGATGGAGCAGACATCCTTGCTCAGATTATTTTTCATGATTTGAAATATTATTTTGTATCCTTAGAAAATAGCAAGCTAGGGATAACTTGATTAATGACCGTAGTATTACACAGCACTTATGAAAATAGCTTTATGTATGAGTATTAATCTTTTTTACTCTCCACAAACTCATTAATAATATTAGCAGTGGCACTTAGATAGCACTACAAAGTCTTTTGCAACTACAAACAATTTTAATGTTATATCTTTAAAAGATAAATAATTAGAGATTTATTGAATTGCCCCCCCTATATAGACCCAGGAGTGCTGACACAGAGAATTTAAGCAAGTGTTCTGTGGTCCCAGACTTTCCAAGGCTCTATACTTTCTCAGTTCTATTTTATGTCACATTTTCATGTTCTAGTTTTCTGACATGTCTGTGTTCTTTTAGTGAGAGAACAGATTCATAGAAAGAAGTGGGACCTGCTGGTCATTTATTTGCTTTTTGACTGTACATCTTAAAAGACTCAATTAGTGAATTTATTAAAATTGACGAACAAAAAAATCCGAGGGACACATGTATAAGGTTTTAAAATTCAAATATTTTAAGTATATGTTACCATTGTGATTGTTAAATAACTGGTTTTCTATTATGGTTTACCAATCAAGTCTTAGCAGGGATCATGAAGGCTAGAAAAAGAAGAGATGATTATGGTAAGTTTGACATGGCTGTGCCTGTCATATAAAAAAAAAATAAAGAAGTTGAAAAACTTTAGCCATGTGTTTTCTGTGCAGAGTCAGGGTCAGTAGGTGAGATGGATCAGAGACCAAGTAGAGGGCCATACTGTGTGGAAAATGACTTAAGCCACATCTAGCTTTCACTGTAGCTAGGTGATGACATCACAATAAGGCCTCCACATTTTATGAGTATTAGAAAGTATTGGGAAGGTCCAGAGTCACAAGCTGGCTTTATGAATAATACAGTTCTTGGGTTGTGATGAACCTATGTAGGTTAAGTTTTTCCCATGTGATAAGTGTTTATATTTTTTTAGAAGTTATTTTACCTAGTAAAATTGCAGCAGAAGACATATAGCTAATGCTATTTGTGAGTTTCTTAGCAAAATATCTTTAAAATATAGGAAAGACTTGCTGTCATTTATGTGAGATTCTTTCATCTTAGAAGACTTTCAATTACTGTCAAAATTATCTTTTTTAATTACTCACTGCTTTCAGAAGAAACCCCCTCCTACCAAATCAAATAGCTGTGAGCATGAGAATTAAACAGCAATGAAACAAATATTCTAGAAAAAGGGTCGACAGACTACATTCTAAGAAGTTAGAGTTTCTTTCTTCCTTTCTTTTACAGTATATGCGATTATTATACAACATTTATGAACATTTGCTGTCCTCACAGAACATTGAATGCTATAGATTAATAAGACATGTAGCCCTTGAAACTATAACCCACTGGTGAAGAAACGCAAACATACGTTATGTGTGTAGAGCTGTTAAAAACATGTACCTTTGTGCCAGCATAGCACAGTACCACATGAGGTGTCTAATAAGGAATACACTTTCTTTCTCATTGCTTTAGAGACTAAGAAGTTCAAGGTCAAGATGTCAGCAGTTGATGTCTAGGGAGCTGACTTTCTAGTTCACAGATGCCTTTCTGTTCTGTCTCCTTCCTTGGTAGAAAGAACAAGGGAATTCCCTGGGGTCCTTTTTCTAAGAGCAGTGATCCTATTCTTGAAGGCCACATGTCTATGACCTAATCAACCACCAGATGCTCGGCACTAAATATCATCCCTCTGGGCGCAAGGGTTTAAACCTTTGAAAAGACAGGAAAGCGTCATCAGGTGATGTCATAGAAAGGCTATCTTTTTGATAGCATGATCAGGAAAGATCTTCCAAGGATGACATTTGAGTTAAGTATGTGAGGAAGAGGAGAAACAAGCAAAATCACATGAAACACAGGAAGTGTCCAATTCAAAGTACAGGAAACAGGACAGAACTCACTGTCTGAAAAAGAAAGAGCCAGCGTAGCTCAGGTGAGGCCAGTCTGTTGGGAGGAGACTTAACTGAAGATGAGTATGTTTTTAGCCACCGTGGCAGAACCTTGGGGGATTGCAGTAAGAAGTCTGGGTCTTAAAAACAGTATGTGGCAATGCACGCTTTTAATCCAAGCACCTAGGAGGAAGAGGCAGACAGATCTCCTCGTGAATTCTAGACCAGCCTCATCTACAGAGAGAGTTCCAGGACAGACTGGTCCTGGAACATAGTGAGATCATGTCTCAGGGAAAAAAAAACCACCATAAAATAGTATTTAGCAATGAAGTAATTTAAGCAGGGCACATTCTTAACTCATGTTTGTACAACAATCACTGCCTCTCTAGGGCAGTAGATCAGGAGAAGAAGGCCTTACAGACAGTTCAACTACGTGTTAAAAGTTCCAAGATTCTGAAGTGCTACAAGGAAGACATGACAGTGCTGACTGAGCTTAGCGCTTGGTCTTTTAACAATAACTTAAAGTTATTGTGGCTTCAAAATTAAGTCTTTTATTTCTCCATTGTCCATTAAAAAGCAATCTTACAATAATTACTGTTTTTAAAAATCACAATTGTAGTGATATGAGGCTTTTTGTTGTAACTTATTGTGGCAAGAAATTAGTTTGAGATGAAGAATTGTATGTGTACTTTTAGCTGTGATTGTGTTAGGCAAGTTCTTTGGAAAGCTTTGGTTAGTAATGAATTAATAATAATAATGAAAATATCTTAGCTTATCCATGCACTGTAGTGTTTTCTATTCTTTATCTTAGTCACTACAATACTGTGGCTTAAGGACTGTAGCAGAGAAGTTGAGGAACTTTCCAAGGTCACAAAAAGAAATTATGCAATTGGAAGTTGTACTTAGTTCTTTCTGCTATCACAGAATGCTAAAAAAAAAAAAGTAGATTATGTCTATTGAGATATAATTTAAAAATAAAAATGCACAGATGTTAAATCTATAATCTGATGAATTCTGGCATTTGTTCATCCTTGTTAGCTACCTCTCCAAACTAAATATAGGCTTTCTGCCACAAGAGAATGTTCCTGGGAGTCAGTTTCTATGAGCTTGCCCCCAAATTCTTCTATCCCATAGACAACAACTTTTAGTTTCTGTCAGCATTTATTGGATTTCTCTCTCTTGGATTTTATGTGGATAAAAACAAAACACAAATTGGAAACTAAAGTGTTATTTGTTTTTATTGCTCACAAATAGTATTCCATTCTGTTAACGTAGATCTTTTTCTATGTTGAGCCCTTAGATAGGTCCTGGCCCTAGATATTTGATGAGCAGCGTTGTCATGAGCACTTTTGTACAACGATATGCTCCATCTCTGTTGGGCTAATACTTGGGGGGAGATTTGCTGGTCCATGAGGTCACCTATGTGTTTTCCCTTTCCTGGAAGCTGTCCAGCCACTCTCTGCAATGTTACGCCATCTCACTTTCTCATCAGCAGTGAGTGTGTACCACAGCTGCTCACACCCACACCAGCAGTGCATATTGACACTTTTCTAGCCTTTCTTGTTGGATGTGAAGTGATACCTCACTGTGCTTTTAATGTCCTTTTCCCAAAAGACAAGTGATGGTGGGTACCTTTTGATGAGTTTATTGGCCATTAGTATCTCGTGTGTGTGTGTGTGGGTGTGTGTGTGTGTGTGTGTGTGTGTGTGTGTGTGTGTAGTGTAGTGTAGTGTAGTGTAGTGTAGTGTTTAAAATTGCCTTTAGTGATTTTGGACTCTTTAATTTTTTTTAGCTATTCCTAAGACTTCCTCACACATTGTCACTCCTGTTTCCTGTTAGATGCACCGTGTCCTCAGCCTGCTTTGTCTTTTCTTTGCCTTAGCAGTGTGGCTTTGTTGAGCAGAAGTGTCTTATATGAATGCAAGCTGGATTTCCAGTCTGCCTTCACAGCTATGGATATTGGGTGGCTTCAGGGGGCCTAGGTCTGCCTCCGTGTTACAGAGATGTTCATTTGTGTGTTCCTTGAAGAGTTCCTTGAGCTTTGTGTGTCCACCTTTGATTCATTTAGAATTCATTTCTGTGAGTTAATGGAGGCGAAGGGCAAGGCTCTTTGCCATCTGTGTTTACCCCGTTGTTCTCTTTTCTGTGCCGAATGTTTTCTTTTCACCATTGGGATGTTTCGCTGCCTCTCAGGCCAACTGGTCGGCTTCTGGTTGCTGCTCAGTCCTGTCTCTGTCCTTACTCCGTCACCTCTTTGTCTTGGCCACTGTGGCTTAATCAGGCAGTGTTTTGTCTAATTTCACTTGTTCTTTTTAAAGCTACTGTAATCTACAGGTTTTAACAACAGCTTATAAATTTCTTTAAAATGCAACCTGTTACCTTTTTTGCTGTTGTTGGAATAACACGGAGTGATCTTTTGAGGTCTTTAGCAAACTTCTTGATCTATAGATATCATTTGTTCTTCAATACCCTGCATTGTGTTCCCATCAGTTACCTCCCTCAGATGGGAGAGAATTGTTCTCTTAAAATTTTCTATTGAAACACTGACATTCAGAAAACATAGTGTGAAGTTGGAGAGGCAGTTGCCAATGAGGAGTGGGTGAGCTCTGGCTCCGTATGTTAATAGGACCAGTTAGACCTTCAACACTGTATTTGCCTCTAAAGAAATACTGCTTTCAAAAACTGTTCAGTTCTTTGACTAATATTATATTTTTTTCTAATAATGTATGAGTTCTCATAGTTTAATTTGGCTACTTACTAAGTCACTTTGCAATGATTAATATTATAAATCGCCATATATACAATGAGCTGACTTAGGTGAAGGTAGTGAGGAAGGCTTTGGGGTCAATTGGTGAGCAGGGCTGCATTCTTTGACTGTAGGGGAAGTGCCCAGTAGAGCTAATGAAAGTAACATATTTTAGGCATGAGCTTTTTGGTGGCAGTGCTCTTCCAGAACACTTGTGTTTGGGTAGTGTGACACTTGTCTTTTGGAGATGTGACAGGTGTGCCTTGCAGGATGCCCCCACGACCTGTGTCAGGTGCTGAGCACAGGTTTTGGCGTGAGGGAAGGGCTCAATAAGTGGCCTCCATCTATCCAGACCCAGGGTGAGTTCTGCGGCAGCTCTCCGCCCTGTCCATCTGTGCTCTCACTTAAGCACCCTCCTGTAAATCATGTTCGAGGGCTCTGCAGAGGTGCCGCCTTTCTCAAATCCTAGTTTGACTTTAATTACTACCTTCTTACCAAGGAAAAAAAAACACTATACTGTATGCTTGTGTGTGAACTTCTGAGTTGATCTCATGAAATCAATGACCACTTTACATAAAGAATTTGCTTTCTCTTTTGCTAGACTTGAAACTACTGCTAACTTAGTACAACAGAGCTCCACAGTTCTTAAAAAAAAATCTGTAGCAGAGATGAATGTTTTTAGACTCACAGCATTTAATATTTTTTGATACTAAAATATAGATTGCTTTGATTTCTAATTTCTGTACTAGAGCTAGGTTTTAGTATCTCTATCCTATGAAGTAATTGGTCAGGTCAATTCTGTGCATTGTTTGCAATGTGTGACTAATTGATAAGAATTATCACTTCTTCATATTGTAAGTGATTTTCAATACCTATTGGTGTGTCAGAAATGGGCATAGAAATATGGCAAAGAAGGAAGGAATGCATAGGCTTTTTGTCTTTTGTTTAAGCAATGAGTGATTGCTGGAGTAAGTTTTCTTTAAATATTAATTCCAAACACTTTCACGACATTATACATTATTAATGGAATTAAACTTTTCTCTATGACTAACATATGAATGTATGTGAATTTAGCTCTATGTTTTAAACAACATTTGCACAAAATTTGATAATATTGAGATTAGGCTTAGCTTTGCCTTTTCTCTTTATAAATATGCCATAAGACCTAGAAAATATGTTTTTCTAAAAACACTGATTGTATTTGTGCCACACGTTATACATTGAACCATTTGGTTTGAAATCTTGTCTTCCTCATTACAGTGTTTCTAGCCAGCATTGCAGAGACCCACACAGTCCTTTCCAAGGAGCTTGCAGTGTGCCAGATGGTGTGGTGTGTCCAATCTAGGTCAGGGAGCCAGTGATAGGGGAAGTGTTGACCATTGCCAAAGCTTTACTGGGTATGGGATGGGGGTGGGGGTGCGGTAGAAGACAGAATTCCAGAAGCTAAATCCGCCTTTTAAACAAGTATTTTAATCAGCTCTCCCTATTGGCCCATTGAGATCTTCAAGATATCTCTCCATCCCTGAGGAACTCACTAAGTCTGTTTTGTGGGTTCTTTGTTCCAATTCTTGAGGATTGTGTTATCTGCTTATAGTTTAATTTCAACATTTTTATATTGTATTAAGTATAAAGAGTTTTTATAAAGAGTCACCAGTC
This sequence comes from Acomys minous, assembly GCF_964271855.1. NCBI lineage: Eukaryota > Metazoa > Chordata > Mammalia > Rodentia > Muridae > Acomys > Acomys minous. Next base: position 82,085,774 of record NC_140496.1, read on the forward strand.
CAAGTATATTCGTCACACCATACAAAATGAGACTCACTGGAGGGTGCATGGGAGAGGCAGGTGTGCAGTCTCTGCAGCTGGATCTGGTACAGGTATTTGAAGAGACCAGCTACTGTTTGCTCTCAGTGTGATCCCAGGCCTCAGACATGCTGCCTTCCAACAATGAGCAGCGACAGCTTTTCACTTTGGCACAACTTATATTATAAAGAGTCCTTGTTAGACCGGTGCTTCTCAACCTTCCTAATGCTGTGTCCCTTTAGCACAGTTCCTCATGTTGTGATGACTTCAACCATAAAATTATTCCATTGCTACTTCATAACTGTAATTTTACTACTCAGAGGTTGAGAACTACTGCATTAGGTGATTAGCAACATTTTACCAAATAAAATTTGAGTGTTACGCTTAGTGATGAACTAAAACTGTATTGGGAAGTAAAAAGAAAAAGGATGCTGTATTTGCGGGGGCGGGGGGTAGGCGGGGGGGCGGGGAGGGGGAGGAGCACACCTGTGTATTGTATACGTGTTGTATACTGTAAGATCTTTGTTCACATTCCTTTGAAATAAGTACATTTTATGAACTTTTTTTAGTGCTTAAGGAACACTGAATTTTTATTGTTCTGTCCATTTCTTGCTTGATTTTTATTTGGTAAGAAAGGAAGGCAGGAAGGCATGGGAGATCTAAAGGTGCACTGTTCCCATCAACAGTGGCCATGCAAAACAGGTCAAAGGACTAATTCTCTAAAGTTTTCTTCTGAGCAATAGATTCACTTTGTTAATACGAAAGAGAAAAACCACTGACTCCCTCCTGAGAACACAACACGGTTTAATGCTTTGGGTGGTATTTAATTTATTAATATATTTTATTAATTTATTCATATTACATCTAAATTGTTATCCCATCCCTTGTATCCTCTCATTCCTCCCTCCCTCCTATTTTCCCCTTACTCCCCTCCCCTATGACTGTGACTGAGGGGGACCTCCTCCCCCTGTGTATGCTCATAGGGTATCAAGTCACCTGTCAGCCAGTGTGTACACACACGGAAGGATTAAAACCCAAAGCATTCTTGGCAGTCTGCTATGGGTTTTACTCCCTCCGTGTGCATACACACTGGCTGACAGGTGAGTTTTAGAGCAGTTTCGGTTCATAACAAAATGGATGAAAGCACGGAAGGCTGAATATTCTCTGGTGCGCCCTCCCCTCCCTGCATGGTCACCAGCTCAGTCCACTCTGACTGCTGTGTAGAACGTAAGTGACAAGAGGGGACACAGTCCCCAGGTGGACTAAGGAGGGCACTGAAATAATCCAGAGAAGAGGTCATAGCGATTTGTGACGAGGGAGAGAGAAACGTTGGATTTTCATAAATTCCAAAAACAGAATCCATTACACTCATCAGTGAGAAATGGAAAAGAGTTCATGTGACAACCACTCAAACTATATTATCAAAACACTATTTTAATATGTCATATTTAATAGTGACAATACATTGATGTCTATACATTTAGTATAAAAATTAAATTATCAGCAATGCAAGTGCCAAAAGCTATACCCAGCATCCTATAGGCATTCTAGAAGCCTTTTTTGTGATACACATGACATTTGTTCTAAGCAGATTAACAGCATTAATCGCTATTAGAAGCTACTTGTAAACTATTTAAGGCAACAGAGCTTTATTTCACCTTGTTGGATTAGAGAGAGGGGAGAAGGGAGGGTCGGAGGAGAGAGAGGGAGAGAACATGGTCATTTTTAGGCAAAATACCTTTGATGTAGAGTAAAATTTTTCTTCTTATTTTAAAATTGTAGCTTTTATTATTATGACTAATTTACCTTCTATGAATAACACTCCATGATGTTAAAGTAAAAACATTTCTTAATTGGCTTTATTGAAATATACATGACATATGATAGGTGTAGTATATAATGTATATACTCCATGTTTATGTGGTCTTGAGAAGATCACCAGTTTAAACTGCTCTTTGCCACGTGGTTTCACTCTGCAGAGGTAGCCACCATTTCTGTTAGCAGTGACTTGCATATCCTTCCCGAATTGTGGCAGGCATTTATTTTTTCACTAATAATTCCTAAAGTTTATGCAGATAGTTAGATGCCTGTCAAGTTTTGATTCTCAGTCTGAAACCTTTTACTTTCTAGCTTCAGAACTCTTGCACTGTTCTTTCTCATGTTTTGTAGTTTATTCCCTTATCTTTTGTTGTTTGGTTTTGTTTTGTTGTTTTTGAGACAGGGCTTCATGTGGCCCAGGCTGACTGTGGCCTCAGCTGTGTAGCACGGTGTCACTTTGCCCTCCTTATGCTTGTTCTTCGCCCTGAAGTGCTGCTCTCAGCCCGTGCCGCATCCAGAATCTTAAACTGAAAGACTTAACAGTGTTTCGAATTCATCTCTCCTTGTTAAATTATATCAGAAATGAATTTCAAGTGGAAAGTATAAGCTAAGCAGAGAAATCGTCTTGTCTTCACAAATGCAAAGTGGAGTAAAATGAATGGAAAACAAATATAGTGTGTCTGAGAAAGAAGACATGTTGGGCAGTGTGCTGGTTACATAAAATAAATTTAAGGCAAAAGATGAACTACAGAATAATATGTTGACCAAGCCTGTTGTACACTCAGGTTCTACCTAAGTCAGAACACAGAAAGCTATTATAAAAAAGAAAAGGTCTGATCAAGTGCTAAAAAACATGAAAGGGCACAGTGATGCTGTCTAACCCTACAGTAGCTCTAGAGCAACACAAATCAATCAGGGACAGCGGGCAGGGAAAGACAGGTCATAGAGGACAGTTCAGGGGTTCACAGATTAGCCCCAAAGCTGGTTGATGTAGAGTGAGTGAGCAAGAGTGGAGAAGTACCAGTGACCTGGGATATTAATTTCTAATTTATTTGTGCTTTATGTACAAATAAATGTGAATTATCCATGTGAAAAATCCACAAGAATGTAAACAAATGGGCACATGAATAAGGTTGATCTAAGTCCTGAGGCAAACATGATTCAGTAGTGGGAATTCAATGCATAGCCCCTTAATTCTGCTAAAGATGGCTGTAGAAAAGGCAATTAGTAATTCAGTGCCTGCCTTGTAAAGACAAAATATAAATGCAACACTCTGCAATGTTCTGTCTCATGTTTTCTGTGCTGTCTGAATGCCATGTGTGATTCTCACAAGCTGAGATAGAAGCCTAAACATGGCGTTCTTATGAACAACGCCACTTTCCATTCTTTGAACACTGGGTTTGCGGTCATCTCACCTTGTTAGGTAGACTTTTGGTTGGCAGATTCCATCGCTATAATATCATTACTAATTATATATAAAACCTGCCCTTATTACTGTTAGAACCCACGTAGATAATTATCTCCGATAAGCCTCTTAGTCGTATGGCTTGCTGGCTCAGTAATGATATTTATAGATGACTCACTAAAGTAAGTGCACACCCTTTTTTTTTCTTATAAATATAAGGTTTCATGTAGCCTGAGCTGGACTCAAGGTAGCCACGGAGCCAAGGATATCTTTGATTACAGACCTGTGCCACCACAGCAAGTTGTAGGCTTCCAGAGGTTCTGACGATTGGTGTGTGCTGGGTGAGGACTCTACCAACTGAGCTCCATGCACAACTCTTTAAATGTGTATCTCTCAGTGGGTATCCATCTGCACCCAAACAGCCCACACGCATCCTAATATGTGCTTTGCACTAGCTTGCCAGAAACTGAAGATATTCCTTTATATTTAATATGATGCAATATATTTCATCCAATAAGGTATCCACCTATACTAAAATCAGACACTATATCTGGTTGGAAGAAATAGAATCAGATACATGTGGTCACTTTTCCTTCTTGAAATTACATATTGAAAGTATGACTCATTTTGAAGTCAGCATAATTGCTGAAATTGCGTGTGTTTGGAAGGATAGTGGAATGTTGACGATGAAATGATAATTTTTATTGTCCAAGTTATTATTCTTTGCTTTTGTATATGACTGTATTCCATGGGAAGCTAAATGAATCCTCTCAGACACTAACCCATTTGTGGTTGAAGTAATAGTAGTTTCTATGACTTGCTATCTAGATTCTTTCTCCCAGGTTACCCCAAGGGGCCCTTAAACGTTCAGTTGGTGTGTTAATCTCTGGGAGCCATTCACTTAACTAGGTAGCCAGCAGTCACATTACCTTCTGCCCCATTTCAAAGCACTGCCTTCAAAATGTCAAAAGACAATGCATTTCCTTTAAAGATCTAAACTTTTGTTAGCCATTAGTACACTTGTCAAACTCTCATCTAAATTTTATAAATGTTATGAATTTAGTAAGATAACTGTCCTTTTCTCTTGTTTGCTGGGTTTTTCTTTTTCTTTTCTTTCTTTCTTTCTATTTATTTATTTATTTATTTATTTATTTAGAGACAGGGTTTCTCTGTGTAGCCTTGGCTGTCCTGGACACACTTTGTAGACCAGGCTTGCCTCGAACTCGCAGAGAGATCCTCCTGTCTTTGCCTCCTGAGTGCTGGCATTAAAGATAGTCCTATTCATTTTTATTAGTTGGGATATATCAGATGTATAAAACAATGCATTTATTATGACAGTTCTATACTTGCATATAATGAATGTACTTTGATCATAGTCACTCCTGTGTTTTCTATTTTTGTAACTTCCACCCCTTTTTTCCTCTTCCTTAACCCCACCCCTGCCCCCACTCCTTTACTTCTATGTCTTTCTTCCCCAGATTTAGTTCAAGTGAGAGAAAACACATAAAACTCACCTTTGGGATTGCTTTATTGCACTTAACATGATAATCTATAGTTCCATTTTCCTATAGGCAACATAATTTTATTCTTCTGTATAAGTGAATAAAACTCAACTATGTGCTTTTTCTCTCTCCTCCTCCCTCCTTTTCTCCCCCCCTTCATCTCCATCCCCTGCTCCCTCCTTAACACACACACACACACACACACACACACACGCACGCACGCGCGCACGCACGCACACACACACACACACACACATCCCTCATTTCTTTTATTCATTGAACCAACTAAAATCAATTTTTAGAGGCTAGATTGAGCAGCACAGAGAAAGCCGGGTAATACAAAAAGTCAATTGGTTGCCCTCAGGTTGCTTTCTTGTAAAGGGCTGAAGCAGAGCTGCCTTCCTCCTCTTGCTGGAGACACTGCCTTGTTTAGGGGTTAGTGGTTGTCTTTTGATTCTCGAAAGGTTGGATAACAACTTAGCTTTGGCTTCATGACATGGAAGTTTAGCATTAATAATTCCATTCTGATGCAGTTTGTTCTGTTGTGAGCTGGTGTATAGAACTCAGTCTGAAGTAATGGCCTCTCACAAATTTCACTTAACAAGATTAATGGGCATAATTTGCAATGAAATTTCAAGATGACAGATGTGTCAGTCTGTGTAATCATGTTAATTGTTCTGAGGCAGTTTGAATAGCCTGTATTTTTCTGTCAGTCCATTTCTTGTTTCAGGATAAATGTTAACATACCATTTTCTCATATTGTTACCTGTTCATTGTTTAATTTTTAATTTAGACCTCCTTGGGCTTTTCTTACTATTGATGCTATTGTTTACTCTCTACAAAATGAAAGTAATTTCATTTTATAATATGTTTTTGTCCAACGTTGTATTTATATTCATCTTTTGATTCTACTTTGCTTAAAAAATTCTGCTAGACTTGCTTAAAAATGTAAATCATCTTATGAAATCTCATTGACCTTTGTTTTGGAATGTTAATGTGCTCTTGGGAGCTTACTATAATATGACAGAAGTGGAGCAAAGAGCGAAGCAGACCCTGATGCTCTTCCTTCTTGTCCCATACTGGTTTCACTTAGCTGTATTACTGCAGTGATGTAACCACAGGGTGGAGGCTTCATTAGTTAAGTAGAACCAGTTGTTTAAGAAGGAAATCAAATATAGTTACTCATATGAACCTTCTTTTAGACAATAATAAAAGTAGTGAAATAGAGTTACGCATATGAGTAGATTTTTAGACAATAATAAAAGCCTGGGGAAGAGACTGCATACTCCTTACCTTGTAACTGGATGAAGATTTATTTTCTTTTGTGTCATAGAACACAAGATCAGTTGAAGTATTGCTTTGCATCTCCAGCTTCAGGTAGTATCAAGCCTCCTCCTCTTTTAGAGAATTTCATCATAAACATGCTATAAAAATTTATGAATGAAGTTCTTCAACTTGTCTATAAATTTTGTGTGCATGGTGAGTGAGTGACGAGATGGCTCAAAGAGCACATACTGCTCTCACAGAGGAGTTGAGTCCAGTTCCTGGCACCCATATCAGGTAGCATACATATCACAGCCTCTCGTCCCAGCTCCACAGAATCTGATGGGACTCCACGGAACCCTCTTCTGGTTCTGTGGGTCACAGACTCAAATACAGATGTCACATGATTAAGGAAATAAACTTTGCGTGTGGGTATGCGTGTGGATGCACGTGTGTGGGTGGGTGTGTAGTGGGTATATCCATGTGCATACATGTCTCCTAGGCATTGGTAACTACCTACATCTACTGTAAAAGCTTACATAGCAAGGCGTAAATGACTGAGGGTTTATGATTAGCTTCATCTCCAAGTGTTGCTTACAACTTAATGATTTTCAAGAGCTTGAACTAAACAGCTAAGTAATGACTAAAGCAATGAGTTTCTAAAATCAAAAGTTACAGCTTCTTCTAGCTGTGACAGGAGTTTTATGACCTTCGCAAATCTTTTACTTAAAGACAAAAGAATACTTCTTACCTCAGTGAATAAGTGAGGGGAAAAGTTAATTTGGTGCAAACGATACTTCTTAAAATTATAAATTTGAGATAAATTAGAAATCACAACATCCATCGTCTTGAACATGTCTGGTGTTCAAACACTGTGTCCAGGATGAAGCATTCCAAGAGGTGAGCAGGGAGGTTTTCTTGCAGTGATTATTGTAAAGAAGTTTCTAGAAAAATTATTGTTACAGAAAGACAAGAAGGCTCTTTTATGCTAGATTGCATCTTTGGTGAATGACAAGTTCATTATACATCAACACTATTATGTATTTCAGTTTTACCTTGTTTTTGATTTGAGGAGAGAATTCTATTTGCATTTCTCTTTTAGTTCTAAGAGGTACAAAATTTGGGTAAAAATATGCTCATACTTAGGTAAAGTAGATAGATTTTTGAATTTATTTCTGTGTTAAACATTTTCTTTTAAGCTTAATCTAGTTTCCTTTGGGAAAGTTTGTAATAAAATTGAAATAATTTCCACAGCTTTTAAGCCTTTTAAAAGAGTTCTGCAAAGGACATATTGAGGCATTCTAAAGTGTTTGCTCATCATGTACACATAGGTACTCAACTTTAAATATCTGTGCAAAAAGGGTAGTGTAATGAAACTGTAGATTATACGTGTAGTTTATATGCTTAAAATCTTTTCTGTGATTCCATTGACATGAAGCATTTCAAGTAGGTGCTAGAGCTTAAAACTACGGCAACAAAACTTTGTAGTTCCACAGGATTCAAATTTTTAAAAGTGAGCTAGGAGCACTTATTATGTACAACACATTCCAGAATCCATGCAAAGATGGCATGTGCTAGACAGACAATCAATCTCTTACCACAGGAGTGGAACACTTGATTGATTCCTTAAATGCTTATTGAGGCATTTTCCGATTTTTCAGTATCAGCTTGGTATTATCTCAAGTCAGCAGTCTTTGATGCTGTATTTTCTCTGAAGACAGTACACTTATCTTTTATTTCTGACTGCTATGCGTCACCGCTGAAGTTGTAGTGGCCACAACACTGAGACAACACAGCCTGTAGTAGATAGAGTCCTTAGGATGGAATTGTTCCAGGTTTAATGTAGACAAGTGGTTGGCTCCACTTGGCAGTACGGGTGTACTTCCTTATCCCTTAGTTGCTGCCCTTTACTCTTTCTTGAATAAGTTGGTGTAAAGAACTATTGTCATTTGTTACTGATGCTGTGTGTGGCCACGTGTGTGCATGTGTGTTTGTGAGTGTGTGTGTGTGTGTGTGTGTGTGTGTGTGTGTGTGTGTGTAACAGTAACTTCAGTAAGGTGGATAAAATACAAGATTTGTTTTCTTCACGGAGTATCAAGTCATCCTAGGAGCACAGAATACTTTATATTTATAACTTCAGTTCCTTAGTTTTTGTTCCTCAAGCCTTAAAAACCACTTCCCATACCCCAGCTCTGGCAGATGTGAAGTGTGTGCCCTGAGTTCCACAACCATTCTACTTGGTAATGACTTAGTGGCTTCCATGTTGCTTTCCAGTAGTAAAACCTAACCCACGTTAGTCATGCCATAGCCATCTTCTTTTTCTTGTTTTTAGTGTCAGAAGTTTAACAAAAGACATATGAGTAAATCTCACCAAATCTGCTTTATAAATATATTGAAATGCAGCTGTCATAAATTCTGTAACCTGAGATTTGGTGGGTTCAAAAGACAGGTATTTTAAATGGTTTTCTTCCAGATATAATAATTCCTTCCCATAGCTTAGTTCTCACATTGGAATTAACTTCTGGATATGAAATTAAGGATGAACATGCATCTTATCCCCTCCCTCACACAGCCTTGCTCATATATGAGCATACTGTACCTGGATGATTTTTGTTTCCTTTCTGCATAATTAAAATTCTAAGGCTCTCTCCCATGTGCCTGTGCCTCACAGCGCCCACTTCTCATTCCACACACAAAAGCCCCCTGAAGGATGACAGATGGGCCTGCTGTTTATTTGCATAGTTGTTGGACACCTCGGAATAAGGTGAGTGTGGTGTTTGGAGTCCGGGCTACAATGACTCGCCAGATTCCTACAAAATCATCTGGAGAAATACATCAGTCATTTTACCGTACCTTCCCTTGCTAAGTGTGCTTGACTGCATGTCAGGAGAATCGTTCCTTCGCTAGCATCTTCTCTGACTTTTTTCCGCTCTGAATCTGAGATAATTCAGGAGGTATTTACAATTTGTAGCTCAAATAACAAATAAAAATTGTGAATAAGTATAAACTGCAAAGATTAAAAATTTTGTTATGGTTTGGTTATTGGCCATAACCTTGGTCCCTTGGCCCCAGCTGGGGGTGTTATTATCAGTGGTTGGATCCTGAGGCCACTGACACCATCAGGTGTTAATCTGCTGAGCTCATAGCTGAATGGGCTGTCAGAAGGCGGGGCATGGTGGGAAGATGTGGGTCACAGGGTCTACTTGTGTTTGAAGGCCATGCCTTGTCTTTTCCTTTGCCATGATATTTCTGCCATTCACAGATCTAGAAAATCACAGAGCCAGCTATGGCCTGAGAAATCTGAGACTATGACGAAAATAATTATTGATCTTTTAAAGTCTTGCCCCATCACACACACACACACACACACACACACACACACACACACACACACACACACACACCACGAGCATGAGCACACATGCAACAGCATAAAACAACCAATGCAGAGACCATTGGTTTCAATGTCTTGTGACTTGAGATAACATTTCTCTTTTATTTCAGGTTAAGATTTATCTGAAATGAACCCCGTTATAAATACCCAGAGACACAACATTTTGAGAGAATGTTATTCATTACATAGATGTCTGGGGAACGTATTTATTTGTTTGTTTGCTTATTTATTTTTGAGACAGGATTTCTCTGTGTAGCCTTGGCTGCCCTGGGCTCACTTTGTAGGCCGGCCTCAGACTCACAGAGATCTGCCTGCTTCTGCCTTCCTGAGTGCTGGGATTACAGGCATGCACCACTGAGCCTGGCTTGGAATTTATTAAAATAAATGGAAAAACACTTTTTCTGTTTTTATTCCCCTCACTGCAGTATTACCATTATTTTGTCCTTTGAATTTTACATGGTTTTTAAGTCAATTAGGAAGAAAGAAAACCAGCTTTGAGTTTGAAGGAAATAAAAGAAATTAAGTTTGAGAGTACACTATAGAGTCGGATGTAGACTCCTAGCAGGGTTTCAGTTCCTCCCCACAGTCATGAAGAAAACCTCCTGTTTGTTATGTGAAAGTTACTGGATATGCTAAACTATGTATGCTAAACTAATGCTGTAGCTCCCTGAGGTGGGTAGGGGGCAGAGGTAAGCCCAGTAACTGGGCAGCAAATAGACTGAAAGTCTGGAACTGCACCAAAGTTTGCCAAGTCTTTCATCTTTTCCTTTGAGTAGAGGCACTCCAGTAATGTAGTCCATGGCCTGGGACCTATTTATAGACTTAGATTATTCTGGAGGAATCCATTCCCCAAATCTGTTTGCCGCCTGCTAGAGTACCTTGGAAGCCTTCAGGTTACTGCAGCATTAATCATGTGGACCACCTAAAATGCGAGCTGCAAACCCCACGTAATGAAAAAAGCAGGGCCCCTCTCGAGGACTGCCCTAGTACAGTAACCTTCTGATAATCAAAGTAAGGCCGTCATCTGTGAACACCAGGCAGGAAGGAGAGGGAGAGGGGAAAGCTATTGAATAGATGTGAAATCAAGCTGGAGACCTTTTTGAAGGTTGTTATGTGTGCACTTTGGTATTTTTCAGTTGTGTGGATATTGTTAGCAAAGACACAGGGAAGGTGTCTGGTACAAATCTGTTGCTGAGGGAACATTGCAACCCTTCCGCATTAATCCATCAAGGAAATATACATATATATATATATATAATATATATATATATACCCACACACACACATATCTATCTGTATATATATATAAAATAGAGATCTGAGGTTAAAGATCTTACATGGAGTTTCGCATTATGCTTTGTCTAAAGCCATTTTCAGTTCTGTTCAGTAATGCCTAATGCCCATTGAAGCATTGTAATGCTCATCTTGATAAAGAATATAGAAATATTGGAATTTAAATGGAACCTCTGATTGCAGTTTGCTATGCCTTACCCAGCACAGCTACATTAAATGTCTAACCAATTTTAGGTGATTTTTGAAAAGATTCCCAGTTTCCCTTGCGACCTAAATTTGCCATTACTTTGATTGAAGCCATTTCCTTCTGGTTTGTCCTCAGTAGACAAGAGAAGAGCAGGTTAGCATTCCTACTATGATAGGCCACACAGCTCTGGACTGTGAAAAGGCGTCCCCTCAGTTTTCCCTTCATAGCCCTACTACACGTAGCCTTTTGACCTGTCTCCTTTTCCAGCCCTTTCATCCTCTGTGAGCTTCTTCCTGTTTCTGCTTCTCTCTGCATCCCCCTTCTGATGTCAAGAAAATAACGGGGCGTGGCCATCTAGCACAAGTCAAGCACTGAACAGGGAAAATAAGTAGCTGAGTGCGGAGTCTTTAAAGGAATTTTCTGTTTATGACAGTAATGTGCCTCCTGTCTGTCTCTCCCACGCTCTCCTGCTTCCTTCTTCGTGTTCACAAGCAACAGTCTTATTTTCACTATTACAAGGCTACTACTGTATTATAGGCTGAGAGTGTTAGCCCATGGACCTCTGCACTTTGCATCCCAAGAACAGCAGCATGCTATCAGATTTCACACACATCTGTTTTGGTTCAAAATATTTTTCCTATTGTGTTACATTTCTTGCCCATAGCCAGCCAGCTCTTACCTGTGCTTGTTGTAAGTTACATTGTAAAACATTTTTTGAAAGAACAGAAAAGACTTGAATAAATATGGTGAATATTTTTAAGAATAATAATCTTTGTAAAATTTTAATCTGTTATAGTAGTCATGTTACAAATGCTTTGTTGTGTATATACACTGAAACTTCAAAGAACTTCATTTATTTCTAAAGAGTTGGTAGTACAGCCCTATTCCATCATTTTGTTACTTATACGTAGGCTTGCTAATATTGGAAATTATTGTAATCCAGAAAGTCATTTCTTTAATTTCTCTTATGCTGATGAGAACTCGAGCAGCTTACCATCTATTACATTATGTATTTTACTGAGAAAATATTAGACAATTCTAACCCTGAAGGCCAGGTACAAATACACACCCACACCCAGAATGCACATCTCAGGAATAGCCTCCTCTTCCCACTTCAAAACCTTTGTAGCTTTAAAATCATTTCCATTTTACTTTCTCTCTCTCCCCTGTCCCTCTCCCTTTCCTTCTCCCTCTCCCTCTTCCTCTTCAGGAATTCCACATTTTGGATATTAAGCCATGTTTTCCTAGCATTACTTCAATACTACATTTTTTTTAAAAAATAAGTTGAGTACCTTATGTGTGTGTGTGTGCGCGTGTGCGTGTGCGTGTGCGTGTGCGTGTGCGTGTGTGTGTGTGTGTGTGTGTGTGTGTGTGTGTGTGTATTTGTAGACATGTGGAAGTCAGAGGACAACTAATAGGAGTTGATTCTTTCCTTCAACTATGGTGGTTCTGGAAACTGAACTCGGTTTCTAAGGCTACGCAGCAAGTGCCCTCACCCACTGAGCAATTCCATTGGCCCCCGCATCAGTCTTTAAGAGAAGTAAACTGTTTACTGGATGTGTCGCTGAAGTCAGCCTTTTATATAGATAACATTTGGAAACTGAGCACGTTTGGAAAAGAACTTTAAAACACTCTTAAGTAACTCTTTCCTGCATTGAAGTTCTAGCGGGTTTGGTGGTTGTAGAGCTTACTGTGCCTGATAAGACACAACTTGTGGGAGGAGACATTTGTTTTTGGCTCATGGGTTGAGGAAACACAGCGAAAGAGTATGGTAGGAAAGGTACGGTGCCGGTAGGAGCAGTAGGCAGCTGTTTGATCACATCTGGGTAGATCAGGAGACAGAAAGCGGGCCATGCTGGTGTTACCTGATCCCCCTACACACACACACACACACACACACACACTTTCACACACACACACACACACACACACACACACACACACACACACACACTCAGAAGATTGCCCCCTAGGGCATTCTAAATTAAATTGACAGAGCCAATTCACAATCACAGTGGCGCTGTAAGACCTCTTATTCACTCTTAACATCGTGTAGCACTTCCTGTGGGTCACTAATACCTATTAGATATCTACCTGTACCCGCTACTAAATACTTTTGGGTACAGAAAAGAGACTGGATGCTATAGATCTACATGCCTCTATAAGCTTAGATCGGTTTGATTTCTTGGTGGCTAGTACCCAGTGAGTGTCCTTGGAACAAACACATTCTTGTATGTGGAAAATACCATCTCTGTGTTCTTCCTGTCCACTGTGGCAACCATTGGCCATGTAGCCAAGTAGCACTTAAAATTGAGATTTGATTTAAATCTAAAGTTCACACCTGAGCTTCAAAGATTTAGAGTGTATTATAACTCATTTATAGTCTTATCTGGAGTCCATGTTGAGAGTTTCAAAATATATTTATTAAATATATCATTAAATTGATTTCCTATATTTCGTTTTGTTTTTTTAACATATGCTTTCTAAACAATTTAAAATTGAATCTGTGATCTTCACAAAATTCTCTTCGGACTGTGCTATCCTTAACAAAAGGTGACAAATGATGAACATAGGTTGTGTCTGAACAGTTCTTCAGGGTTTTTGTTTTGTTTTGTTTTGTTTAAGTTTGAGCAACAGTAGCATCATGTGCCATGCACGGTTTCCATGGCTACTGGCTGGCCCTGACTATATGACCATTGCTTTCTCATGATTTGAAGAAGTCCCGAGGGTAGAACTCATGGTCTTCACCTTCTAGCAGCACAAAGAAAGTAACATTTGAGAATAATTTATTTAAGTGTTAGTCTTTTAAGTCTGTTTGTAGAAGCACACTAAAGTGGGGAAAGAAAGGATGGTCCAGTTTATGCAGAAGAGTGAAGGGCCCTTTCAGACACTTGCTGTAGTAGCATCTGCTTTGTAAAAGGTGTGGCTTTTCACAGTCACAGAGTCTGCCCCCTGGGGAGCGCAGCCTGCAGTAGGTGAATAGCTCTCAGTTCATGAGAGTTGGCAAACAAGCTACAGGTGGGAATAAGTAACAGTTCTGTTCAGGATTAACTGGACAGCACAGTGCTTTCATTTAAATGGTAGCTAATAAGACTGCCAAAAAGGTCCATCCTGGGAAGAGAGGAGAGCCTCTTGGGCAGAACACAGTGGTCAGGGTTTAGGAAACAAATTGGTAAAAAAACGTGCCTGTTTTCTTGCCATTTCCTGAAACCTGTATCATTAAATCTACATGTCAGCCAAGTGATGGTTGAGCACTGTGCTTAACTAGAAGCCTTCAAGCTGGCGCTTAGAGGTCCGGGTTATCCTGGGAACGGACTTGGAAGCTTCCCTGAAGGTGCCTTGGGAGAACATGCTTATGTCTGTGTTGTTTATTCTGAAGGATTGATCAGAAGGAATTGCTTGTTTTAAACTGCTTTGTAGAGCTAAGAAGAATCCTTTGTTCTCAGGGCAGGGAAATGTGGCTTAAGCTGGAGGTTTAGAAGCCAAAAACAAACACAAAAAACAAAAATAAAAACAAACAAAACACAAACAAAAACAAAAAAAACTTACACAACCTCTTCCCTTACCTGAGTATCAGCTGCCAGAACCTGGGGACAAAGAAGTATCACGTTTGTTTTTTTTTTTTTTTGTCTGTGTGTGCTTATGGCAATTTTCTCAACTAGAGGAATTTTTTCCTCCTTTGATATTTATTAAAAATTGGCAGAATATAATTTACATACATTTCACTGACAAAAGTAAAGGTAAGCAACATACAATTTTAAGCTATTAAAAATAAACCTTATAAGATGTTGGAATGATTTCTTGTTTCTAACAGGCAGAATTTTGAAAAGTAGCTTTGCCTTTCCTGGCTTTGGTTAGTCACTCTGAGGTGAATTCAGTTTCAGTTGCCTGTTGGATGTTATTTGTTTTGTTTCCACATCAAAATAAAAAATTAAAATTAAAATTCAGAAAGATGGTGATATTAGAAGCAAGCAGAAGTGTAGGAGGTTTGAGTAAATAGTCAGTTGAAATGAAATAAACAAATAGTCCAATCGATTTCACAGTCTGAATCACAGTTCCTGGGGAAAGTTTGCATTGTAAATGTGCCCACTCAGTTTTTTAAAAACAATGACTGTTGCTTGTTTATAAATCTGTCTCTAAGAGTTGGTGTTTTGGGGTGATCAAGATAAAACTTTATATATGTGATATATACATGTAATAAATATATAATATGATTAATTAAATTTTATATCTGTGATGTATATATGACAAATGAAGATATATGAGTGAGTTTTTTAATTTTTAGAATTACCTTTGTCATGATAAATCTTATACAATAAAATTCACTTTTTTATTTTAAGAGAATATTTTATTTTTATGTTAAATATATTTTAAATTTATATATTCACTTTAGATCCCAATCATGGACCCCTCTCTCCCTCCCACCCTTTTCCCTCTGTCACCCCTCTCTTCCTCAGAGAAAAGGAGCTGCCTCTCCTCCCCTCCCCCACCAACCGACCCAGCACATCAAATCACATCCTGACTGAGTTCTCCTTGTTCCCTGAGGCCAGGCAAGGCAGCCCCTTTAGGGCAAAGTGGCCAAAAGCAGGCAGCAGAATCCGTGTCATAGACAGCACCCGCTCAACTTACTCAAGGACCCACATGAAGATCAAACTGCTCATTACATATGTGTACGGAGCCTGGGTCTAGTCCACGCATGCACTTTGGTTGGTGCTTTAAAATTCACTTTTAAGCATAAAATTTAGTGGCCTTTGGAATTCCAGTATACAGGTATGTAATCATTACCAACATGATCTTAAACACCTCTAATAACCTCACGGTTTTTTTTTTTTTTTTTTTGTTTTTTTTTTTTTTGGTTCCTGTTTGCAGTCAGTTCCTTTCCCCTACTTCCTTCTCTCTAGCAAGCTGATGATGTTAAGCCTGCTTTGCTGTTTCTGAGATTTTGGATAATGCAGTCATACAGCATATACCTTTTAATGGATCCTCGTGGTTAATATAATGCTTTGTAAAAATTCCATGTTGCTGCAGGCGTGGGGGTTAGGTTTTTTTGTTTGTTGGTTTGTTTTTGACTGGGCCACAATTTATTTGTCTGTTCACCAGATAGCAGACATTTGATTTCTCTGCAGTTTTTGCTTATTGTAAATAAACCATAGTGGCCGTTCAGATATATTTCTTTGTGAAGAAATGTCTTCTATAATACATTCGTCAACGTTCCCATTGTGAGACAGGGTCTTACTGTGCAGCACACTGCGTTGCTCAGGTTGTCCTGGAACTCAAAGAGATTCATCTTCCTCTGCCTCCCAAGGACTAGAATTTAATTGTACATTGTTGTGTCTGTTTTTGAACAACATGTTCGCCTAACCTCTCAGTGAAAACGTAAGGAACCACATGTCTTCAGGTTATTCTGTTACATCACAGGAAACAGGTTGCTCAGAACTTAAACATTGTCAGGGCTTCTCTAGAATGAGTCATCTGGAAAGGCCAAGTCACAGCACTTCAGCCTCAGGGGCGGCGTTATAAACACTTGAAAAGAAAAAGGGTTGAAGTAAGGAGGGTAAAAGCAGCATACACATGATCTTTCTTAGGTTAGTTCCAGCGTGAGAGTCGGTGCTCTTGGTGCCTCTTTAGCTACTTGCCAGCAAACATCCTGGCACCCGTGAGCTCTATACCGGCTTCTCTGGAGGCGTTTCTGCTAGCAGATAAACCCAAAGGTCACATCATATGGATTTGCAACTAGTGACAGTCATATATCTGTGCTCTTGTTATTTTGCCATTCAAGCATTCAAGACTTAGAAAATGTATTGCTAAGGTGTGTCGTTTCTTGCAAGGAAATTTCACAATATTATTCTAACTTGAATATAAGTGTAGCCCTGGTTCAAGTGGGTATATCTCTAGACTTTATTATCAAGTAGAATTCCAAAAGTACATGTGTGTAAGATAATATGTGTTTCACTGTTATTTAGTATTAGTAAAAACTGATGGCTGTCAGGGATTATGCCTGCAAAGTAAAGTTTTTATTCAAAGTATGTTAGATGGCTGGCAGGGTGGGGGGGGTAGGGGGATGGGGGGCAGGAGGGGGGGTGAGGGGGTGAAGGTGGGGAAAGTAGTTTATATAGCAAGATTCAGATGACATAGAAACTGGTTGAATCTGGAACTATATTACATGTCACAAAAATATACCAGGGAGAGCATGCTTAAGGATGCCTTTGGAGAGAAGCATTAAAGGGAATGAAGATGAGGAGATTTCCTTTTTTTTTTTTTTTTTCTGACCATACATCTTTATTGGATGGTAGATGTATCAGTAAATGGAAAAGAGATTTTCATATGTAACTTTTATCTTATGTATTGTTTGAATGGTTTCAACACAAATGTGCTTGTAAAACATTTTAAATTAAAACGCAAACCACTAAGAAAAATCAGAAAGTAAAAGATAATGGCCAGGTTTCATTGAGTGCATAGTCATGTGTCATTACTCGTTAAATTACTACAGAAACGCTACAAAGTCTATCCACTGAGAACCCGTGCTGTAGGGTGAATCTGAAGCCTAAAGAGATTTTTTGGCTATGTGTCTACATCAATGCTTGAGGAAAGAATTCAAATGTTGACCATAGGCATTAGGGAAGGCTGGTGATTGTAGACAACGGCCAGAAAGACCACAGAGATTGTGGCTGCCTAGTTGTGTAAAGCAGGGGAAAGTGTACACGTGTTCTGTGTCCTCTGGTGTCCTCAGTGGTTCTTGGGATTTTAAAAATGAGAAAACGAGTATTTGATATATTCCAAGGACTGCTATTTAAGAAAGGAATCTTCATATGAAAAAAAAAATATTTACACCTTGAGGGGTTTTGTTTGCTTGTGTTTTGTAGGTGTCTCCAAACAAATATCTGAGTAATTTCTCATAAGAACTAGCTTAGCAGAGCAAAAGGTATTCTTTTATTTTCCAGGATTATTGTTTAATTGCAAGAAGCTAAAAAAAAATAATTTCTTTTGTTGAAATTGTTACCTAACTACAGAAAAAAGAAAAATGGGATTCTATCCCAGGGCTTTTAATGCATTTTAGTTTTTTTTTATTCCAAAAAGATTTGATGTGTATACCTTAGTGAGTATAATCTCTTGTGTGCTAACCTCTTCACCTGCTGCTTTCCAACAACCTCCCTATGCATTCTGTGGTCTAGTTGCTCTGTCTTAGTCCTTGCTTTGTAGCCACCTGTGCCGGCACATGAACCCCTCACACTCCAAATACTTCTTATTCTAGTCCCCAGAACTTAAAATAGTATCAGAGGACTATCCTGAGATTGGGTGCTAAGGAACAGTATGAATGAACACATTCCCAGATGTAGATTTCACCTTCCAAATCTTCCACTTTTTCAACATTTAAATGGAAATCGCCAGCCAGTGTCAAGGCCTCCTAGGCAACGAGGCACTGCTGCTTCCTGTACCTGATCCACCCTTCTTTGACAGTACAGGAACATTATGCCTAAGAGTATCTAAGTGCTGTTTCATGTGCTTGTGCTTTGTCTATTATCTCCAATGTGAACATGCCATCCTCCCTGTGCCCTCTGACCCTCTGATCATCTTTCAATTTGGAAAGAAGAGGGTAGCTTCTAGAAGATGGACTGATTTCAGCTTGCCATTTGTGAGTGCTTTGTAATGTCCTTGCCTCAGTAATCTCTTCAGAAGAATGAAATAGAAGCTTGCATTGCAGAATTATTATGAGGACTGAATAGTCTTTTACGTCACTTAGAACAGGGCCAGGTATTTTGTAAGCATGCCTGCGTGCTAGGTTCCTATTGTGTGCCTTGTGTCTCCTTTGTCAGGAAGATTGGGGTGCTTTCATCCTCCACAACTGCAGTCACTTAACAGCTACTGTGAATAGACTGTTAAGTGAATTTCAGCCTCTAGGAGGATGGGGAGAGACTAAGGATTCATCGTGAGTGCTTATGAAGACTTTATTATTTATTTATGAATAGTATGAATGATATGTTTTATTTATGAATTCACTTATTTGGTCTTGGGAATCAAACTCAGGACCTTGCACATCCATTTGAGCATTCTATCCCTGAGCAAATCCAGCCTGAACACTTCAAACCCCTGCTGATGCTTAGTGGGTCCACTGATTGATTAAACTGATAATTACTGTATGTGTCATGTGCCAATTCTAAGACCTAGTGATACTGCAGAGGTTAAAGAAAAAGATGATAGGTATGGTGGCACACACCTTTAGTACCAGCCCTTGGGAGGCAGAAGCAGGCGGATCTCTGTGTGTTCGAGGCCAGCCAGGAAAAAGGTAGGGCTACACAGAGAAACCCTGTCTTGAACAAACAAACAAACAAACAACAAAAAAAAGATGATACCTGTCTTTGTGGTGTTTAGACTTAAATGATAGGAAACATGTAAGTATGTGAGGTAGATAGTAGGTACGTGAAGAATGAGGGAAGGAGGTGGGACCCAGGTGTGTGTGTGTGTGTGTGTGTGTGTGTGTGTGTGTGTGTGTGTGTGTGTGTAATGGATAGTAGATTACAATCTTAAAGACAGCTCACTAGGAAACACCTCATTTAATATGGTTTACAGGAAAAGTCCAACAGGAAGTAAAGGAAAAGCCATAGGCTTGTCTGGGAGAAGAGCTTCCCAGATCAGAGTTCAGAAGGTACAAGGTTCTTGAGTTGAGAACTTCCTGGAAGGCAGGGGGAAGTAAAAGCTGGAGATAAAATTTTGTGTTTGAAAACTTTTTATATATAGCACTTCAAACTCCAAGATTAAAGAGAATGGTTTGGAAACTCAACTTTTTTGATGTCATGTCTCCTGTGGTTTGTATATTTTCTTTTTTGCCTCTTAACCACCCTCACATTCCAATGATCCCAAAATGACAAGTTGCAATGACATCATCCTCCGACTTGGGGATGTAGACGGACGTTCCACTCTCCTCACCTTGAGATGTTTCTTTTAATGGAGAATCTTCTTGGTAGATGAAAAGCTGAGACCAGAACGTGTTCTGAACTGAAAGGTGCAGACTTACTTCTGTGTTCCTTTTGTGGTC
Source organism: Acomys minous (assembly GCF_964271855.1). NCBI lineage: Eukaryota > Metazoa > Chordata > Mammalia > Rodentia > Muridae > Acomys > Acomys minous. The sequence continues at coordinate 82,105,688 of NC_140496.1, forward strand.
TTTATTTCCTTTTGCATCAAATACATCACTCCATCAATTTGTCTATAATCTTGTAAGAAAGGACACTGCAGACCAGTGTGGGAGTAGTTCAGCGCCTCAGCATGCATATCCAGTCAGATCACAGTGTTAGATGCTGCAGAAGTGTGCTTCGGGTCTCCTAACATGCAAGGAAAACCTTACAGTGTTTTTGACAATACTCTGACTTAGTTTCAATATATAGGTAAGAGGCAGAGCACACAGCGGAGGAGACCTGCCCTTCCTGTTTGTCCCGTACCCACAGGTCTGTGTGATACCATTGCAGAAGCATCGGAGTCAAACCTGCTCCCTCTATCTCTCTGAAGTTAATGAACGTGTGACCTACATTCTCAGAGTTAGGACCTCTGGGAACCCTGATGATACGATGGCTGTTTCATTCATAAAAATGTCCACCTGGTCTTGAAACTAAATATATTTGAGTGGTCTGGGGCACTTTTTTCCTTGACTCTTGACTGTCAAAACAAGCACACCAAGTGGCACTTGGAGATCAGCTTCATTGCGAAGGCTGGAGGCATTAGTGGGAGCCAGTATTAATGCTTCATGAATAACTCAGCACGGGCTAGAAATCAGATCTCCCTTTCATGAAGCTTTTCACCGTGTCTCCACTCCCATTGGTCTAGAAGTCAGGAAGCTCCCAGTTTGAGGTCAGGTGGTATCATATAGCACTTCCATTCTCGGGATTAGCAGGGGGGAGGGCAGGGGAGGAGTGGGGGGCAGTGGGGAGACTGATTCTTCCACTCACAATGTATCCATTGGCTCCCACGGACACTGCTCACCTGGTGTGGGTCATGAATATTCATTTTATTTTCATGGGAGGTTTTTAAAGGCCAACAAGTAGGAGAGGTTTCCATATAGAAGGGAGAGTTTTGGCTCTTCCTTGATACTGCTCCTCCAGCACCAGGAGGTGAGGGACCCAAGATAGTGGGAGGGAGTACTGTCAAAACCACCTGTACTTACCCGTTCTTCTTTTAAATCTTTTGTGAATGAGGTGTGTGTGTGTGTCTGTTTGTCTGTCTGTCTGTCTGTCTGTCTGTCTGTCTGTCTGTCTGTCTGTCTATCTGTGCTGTGACATAGCCTGGAAGTCAGAGGACACCCTCAGAGTCTGTCCTCACTTTCCACCTTATTTGAGACAGGGTTCATAGCTGCATGATCCAGGCTCAGCAGGGCTGATAGCTTCAACTATTCGTCTTGTCACCGTCTCCCTCACTCCATAGGAACACTGGGATTATGGACACATGCTACTGCTGGGGACTTGGACTCAGGTCCTGGTGGTTGCACAAAAGCACATACACCCACAGAAGCAACACCCCAGGCCTCTCATTTGTTTTTATCAAGGTCATGAAACTCTACGGTGAACTGCTGCTGCCCTTTGGACTTGTTTGCTCTGACCCTTCTCTCAGAACTTTCTGCCCACTGTTCTGTTCCATGCATGGTGCGCGCCCCTCACCCCTGCAAAGTTAGCACAGTGCCACTGTCTGACTTGTTTCAGTGAGTCTAAGAATGCAGCTTAACTAAGGAAGTAGAAATGGAACTTGAAACAATTTGTTTTAGACCTTTGGCAACAAAACCCTTGAGCAGGCACGGAGGCATTTTCCTGTAATCCTAGCATTCACAGTGGAGGCAGGAAGATTCCAAGGTCTAAAGCCACTTGAACATAAGTAGACCCTGTCTCCCACGGTAGGAAATAGTAAAAGCAACAATGTACACTTTATAGACTTGAATTCAGTATGTTTAGATACAGTTCTAAATTTGTGTGTCTCTGAATTTATGTGTTTTATATGACTAGTGCAACAGAAATTAACCCTCTGTAAGTGTAAATCATCAAAATGTTGTATTATTCAAATGTTCACAAACATTGAAGCTTATAGAGGTTTTTTTTTGTGTAGTGAGTGATATTATCAAGTTGATGTTACATATTTGAAGTATATTTTTAAAGAAGTCTAAAGATGTATGTTTTCTTCCCTCATGGATAAGGTTAAATTGGTATTTTAAAGTCTGAATGGAATAAATGTGATCAACAGAAGATGCTAAACTGAGATGAGACATCACGATTTGATGAAAGGACCCTGAGTGAGAGACATAATCTTTCCTTAGAGAACAAGAGATTGAAGATTGAAACACTGTGAGAGAACTCTTAAATTATTCAGTGGTTTCCTTAGAAGCATTTTAATCCTTGCCTATGAGGTTGTTTCATGGTTGACGTTATTCATCCCATATATTGCTGCTGTTCTTTGTCTTTCCTCAAGAATATGAAGAAAATGAGGAAAATCTTATTAAGGCAAAGCATACAACAGTGCTTACTGGCTACATTTCATGGAAGATGGATTGTATAATTTGGCATCTGTCTTGTTGCCCATTTAAACAGTAGCATATATAAGTGGGACTTTCTCAGCCACTCCGGAACATTGATTAATATTTTGTAAGGTAGACACAGCTCGTGAAACTCTGCTTAGCCTGAAGGCATTTTATTAGGCTGTGTATGGCTTTCTCTATAGTCTTCCAAATTGGTTAAGGCATAGTTAACTTTAACCTCTTTTTTGTTGTTGTTTTGTTTTTGTTTTTTTGACACAACGTTTCTCTGCATAGCTTTGGCTGTCTTGGAACTTGCTCTGTAGACCAGAGTGGCCACAAACTCCCTCTGCCTCTTAAGTATTGGGATTAAAAGTGTGCAATCACCTGGCACGCTTTCTCTTTCTCGCTTTTGTTTTCTGTTAGCATTTATTTATTTGTGGTGTGTGTGTGTGTGTGTGTGTGTGTGTGTGTGTGTGTGTGTGTGTTGGTTAGAAGCATGCATGCAAGTCATGGTATAACTTTTGGGAGTCACTTCTTTTCTTCCTCCATGGGGTTCTGAGATTAAACTTAAGTTGTCGGACTTGTGCGGCAAAACTTTTACCCACTTAGCCATACCACTGTCAGTTTTAATACTGTAAAGTGTATCCCTTCATTTCTAACTATCAGTGGAACATGTATGGCAGGTAACTCTAAGACTATGCTGAAATTCAATCTTTAGTTTGCAGAGGAAGTGCTGCAGTTTTTAGTATTTTTGTCTATGAAAATAAGTGTGTGTGTGTGTGTGTGTGTGTGTGTGTGTGATGAATTTCTTTAAAACATCTGGGTTGTTATGCGTATAAACTACTCTAGCTGGTAATCTTCCAGATTGAAAATAATCAACCTGTTGTGATTCTTACTGTCTGATGCAATAATTTCCTTAGTGCTCTAAATTAATCTAATCTTGGTTTCTACCTAAGAGTTTTGGGCTTCTTGGCGTTTAAAAATTCTCCTTTCACGTTTCCTGTACTGTCTATTACTAGGACCAGTAGAGAGGGATTCAGCAAATTGGGACAACAACAAATGGAGTCTAAGCTCACAAGGGAATTAATTTCACTATATAGAATGGCAGCGCTTACATTTTAGTTTCCAAGCAACTTATACGTCACTGTGGATTAAGTGAAGACACATTGAGTACATAGTGTAAGCCCAAGGCTGCCTAGGACTGGCATAGTAATCGTTCATTTTTAATAAGAAAATCTTTACTATCTTAAATAGAGAGAGAGATTGCTTCACCATACATAGAAAAAGATAAATTGCTTGGTGGGATAGTTCTAACAGTATGAAAGTGATCGAAGGGATACTTTGAGCTATACAAATTTGGTTATAAAATAAGAGCATTTTCAATTCAATACAAGTTCTCTGAGGCGACAGTTTGTTCGGAGGCAGGAGGTGACCGTTCATTATAGGTGCAGATCCGCCCAAAAGGCATTCTGCTGCTGTAGTCAGGGACTCCTTGATTTCACAGGTTGTCCGCTTAGGCACTCAGGACCTTTCCCTCCATAGACTCCTCACTATGAGCCATAGTACAGTGACATGTACAGGGCCCAGGATGGCCTGATGACAGACCTGCAATCTTCTGTTCTCCTGCCGTAGGTTTCTCAACGGCTATGCCAGCATGAGCTCAAGTTGGGGCAAGGCTGCACAGTCAGGCCGAGTTGCACAGTAGTGCTCTGCTGCTTTCCTCGGTCATCATGATTTGAAGCTTGCAAACTCCAGCTCTTCTCTCTCTCTCTCTTTTTAAAGTTCCTCTTCTTTAGGTTGTTACTCCTGGTCTGGCCTCATTTTGTCACATGTTGCTGTTCCTCCATGCGACCTCCTCCTCCACTGTGATATTTATGGTAGTGAGATATAAAGTTAATGCCTATGTGATAATTTCCTCCTCATTGGAACAATACTTACTGAGCACCCATTCTGGACCTGGCACTGTTTTAGCCTTCGGAGAAAGACAGGCAAACTAGATACCATGTTTCCTGTGACTGAGTAGCTAAAACTCTAGTGGGAGTGTGAGCATGTTGAAGGCAACAGGTTTCCTTTACCCAGCTAGTCAGATTAGTGTGATCATTTCAGACCATGAGGCATACCCTGAAGGCAATATCCAAGATGATGCTGTCCAGATGAGTAAGATGGTGGTGGAACTGTTTGGGAGCAAGCACTGACGGACAGTCCTGCATGCTTATAGGATAACTATGTGCCAGTATTTCAGTCCTGCATGCTTAACAGGCACATGAGAAAGCAAAGGAGGCACACGTAAGCCAGAGAGAAAGAAAGATGTGCAGAGACCAGAGACAAGAATAAGGGAGGTAGGTTGGGGTGAAAGAAGGGTACCACCCCATCTAATTTAAATATTCATGAAAGAAAGAGAAGCTGACAGTGAGGTCCTAGAAATCGAAAAAGGGCAACCTATGTAGGAATCTGCCTTAAGTCGGGTTCCCCTTGCAACAGGGCTGGAGGTGGCAGTTTTTGAGAAGAAATGGTAGTAGGGAGATTTCTTCTCTCCAGGTCAGATTACAAGGGAGTCCAGACTATGAAGACTGGACTCAACAAGGGGCCAGAACTGTAATGCATCCCAAGTTAGGGTGGTTGTTCCACACTGTTCTCTTTTAGATGAGGGGGCAGGTCCTTATGGTAGCAAGCGTGACCTTCACTGCCAGTGTTCTCTTAAGCTGGAGCAGGTCCTTCTGGCCCTGAGCCTTTTCCAGAGAAAAGCTCAGCTGAGAGCCTGCTGCTCCAGCATTTGCAGCAGCTGTGGGCTGAGTTCCAAGGCTCTGAAGAGGGATGCAGGCAGGCATCCATCACTCCGTGGTGAGGAAGTCAGCAAGGAGGGCTCAGCTTGTTTTTCTGAATGTTATCTTTAAATACTTGGTAAATAATTGAAATGACAATAGATCATGTTATATACACACACATTAGTATATGTGTGGATGTAGTTCTGTTGTGTAAACAGGTGTGTTTTTAAAGGAAGAATGGGGATGCGGAACGTTACATATCAAAAGGAAAGTTGCTCCCCTTCTTGGGGAAAGGCTGAAGGCTTAGGACAGAAGTTGAAAGGTGAAGGCTCAGGAGGTTGGTATTGATTCTGTGAGATGGAGAATGGAAGCAAGGAGAAGAAAACTTATTGGTGTCAGAGACCAGAAGAGGATGAACCCCATCCATGGAAATACTTAACCTGAGCCCGCTGTATGAAGGTGGGGCCGTGGGGAATGGAGTTTACTTGGATTACAGCAGACATCAGGCATCTAAATAGAGTTTAGAAATATGTACCAATAATAATTGTGTAAATAATTGAAATGTCCTGTAATATGTGATGTCATTTTCAAGTAACAGAAAGCACGCAGTTTAATTGGAAAGCAGTAGGGAGCTGTCTTACTCACATAGTTAAGTATGAGGACAATTAGAAGGAAGGCTTCCTCCCAACCCCCAGGGCCCTGTGTTTTTAACAGACCTTGTTTCCAAGTTGGAATTCTGCAAACTTTCAGCCCTGCTGGTGAAGGACAGAGAGGATGTAATGGGAGAGAGTCATTTATTTTGCCTCATGCTGTTCTCATGGTACAAGAGTTTTGGGACAGCTTTGTAACACAAGTGGTTTTGATTACCTTAAAATGTAGAATCTTCTAGAAGACCTGTTAGGAACATGGTCATTAATTAGTCATTAAGAGATTAATTTTTTTTTCTTTGCTGAGGCTGATGCACTTGATGGTTGTCTTCTTTGGTTTGAAGTGAATGTCTTATTTAGTTGCAGGAAACCTCTCTCTCCACCAGTATGGTTTTTCATCTTATAAATGTCAGCATTATTTGGTCACATCGGTCCTACATTATGCTGTAACAGAACCATCTGATGATGGCTGACCAGCCCCCATGATGACTGACACCAGAACAGATAGACAGATAGAGGAGACAGCTTGCTCATCTACTATTCCATCTTGGAGCAAAGGAAGAATGGACGCTTCTTGTTCTGGTCTGGCTGCTCTGATGTGACTGACAGGCACAGTGAGAGGCCACACATGCCCTCTAGCAGGAGGGCAGCCAAAGAATTCCTGAGCCTCTCGATTCTCATAAAGCAGATGCCAGTTAGAAGGTTTCAGAGGCTGAAAAGTCTCCTTGTTCAGCTACAATAGAAACTCAGCATCCACTGAAGCATACTGTTTGTCACTGCCCACTTTTGGCTGGTGTGTTAGGTCCAAACGTGTGGACAAGCTCCTTTGGTCCATTCCAGTCATCCGGGCACAAATAAAGGGACGTTTGGGCTACTTCCTATTTTAACCGATTAGGTTAGACCTTGAATTAGTTTGATTGATGACTTGACTTGCTTTTTAACATGTTTTGTGATTCAGGACACACAAAAGACCAGTCAGTACTAGTCAGGTGGAATTCCAGCCAACCATGTTACATGGACCTTGTCCTACTTGGATAACTGCTCTTGGTGATAATTTAGTAGTGGCTGGTGACAGAATGCTATGAAGTATAGGGCATGGTGACAGAATGCCATGAAGTATAGGGCATGGTGACAGAATGCCATGAAGTATAGGGCATGGTGACGGAATCCTCTGGAGTATGTTGTATTCCACTGCAGTGATACATACGTGGGTGAAAACTTCCTAACGTGAGGGTTGGGGAAAGAAAGCATGTCCCTCAAATTGGGTCAGGGAACAATACGTAATAGTTTGATGAGCTGTGGGGTGTGTGTGTATTTCTTGGAAATTTGTGCCCTTGAAGTTTTGAAATTTCAGAATATTCAATTTTTCTGTTTTACAAAATCCTTTTAAGTAAGAAATAAGCCGTTGTTTGAGCCATTTGTGTATTTAAATACCTATACTGAAAACAAGAAAGGAGTGTAATGAGTTCACACTAACACATGTGGAAGCTTGTCATAAGCCATCTCACTGACACACAACAGTAAGAGTATGTGTCTTTAAGAATGTAGTGTAATGTGCCTCCAGACCCAGATGCTCAGGAAGCTGGAGGCACACTTGTTAGGTATCAGTCGGGGAAAGCTTGGGCCATAAAGCAAGATCCCATCTCAAAAAAAAAAAAAAAAGCTGTCTGTATTACAGAGAAATTATGAAGGTTTTTGTTCTTTTTTCAATGATCATATTAAGAATACATGCATGCATACCAGGACTTTAAGTACCTAGTATATAGCTCCAAATATATATATATATTTGCAGATTTAAGTTCAAACAGTCTTAATTATTCAGGGAAGAGAGTAAGCTTTGTGTATCTGTCCTAAAGTTAAACATGATTAAGTTGTGGTTAAAATAATGAAGGGAGCTTGTTTTGAGACAGTGTCACTCTGTGTGGCCCAGGCTGGTCTTGAACGTAGAACCCTCAGCCTCTTGCTGTGAGTACAAATGTGTGCTGCTGTGCTTGGTTCCAAAGTGACCTCAGAAGAGGATTAGCTATTTCGGAGACCACCATGGATATGAGGAGAGCTTAATTAAAAATTTGGCAGCTTTATCATTTGCAACAGAAAGTTAAAAGTTCTTTTTCAGAACATTGATTATTTAGATATTTGTATAAGAATTTCCACTGAACACCTTTCTGTATATACTAATTGTCATTATTTGGGCTTTCTTATTTGGCACTTGAAAATATTTTAATAGCAAAAATGTTGCTTAAAATTAAGCACATTATAGTGATTCGCCATTCATAGCCATCATTTGTTTTATTTTTTGTTATTTCCATGTTATTTCAGAGCTGTGTATTATGTTTTCTGCTAAGTGGACATTTTTTGCAACTATATCACATAAAGCATAAAGTCAAAGTCTTTTTTTTACCCCTCAGTCTTGTGATTTTGATTGCTTTGTCTGAGCTTTTTAAACTGGTTAAACGAATTGACCAGCCTTTGTTGTCTTGTGATTTTCCCACTTGCTAAGCTGGATGGACCTATGCAGTGAAACGATACGGTAGAATTCTTGTATGTGGTAGTGGTTTCGGATTTGCCCAGATGGTGGGCCTTAAGAGGGAAGTCGAGCTGCTTTTGGAAAAACTCCTGGGTTTGGGAGAGTTCTCTTTCTCCTTTGCTCTCTTTGGTGCCTTCCTAAAATGATTGGCAGAGTATTGGGGAATTTTAGCCTCTATACAGAAGCCTATGTGGAGAACAGCAGCTGGCTCTTGGCAGATGGCGTCTGAACTGAGGGAAAGCTGCTTTGACCTAGGGAGTCCTCTGCCCACAGTGGGACAGAGTGGGGCCACTCGCCCCTGTGGCTGCCACAGCACGTTATTCAAAACCGGCCTCAAGACTTTGATTTGGTCAGCTTATTTTTAGACGTAATGACAGTGTAGCACTTTGGGGCTTGGGTGTTATTTCTAGCTTGGAGAGTGATGTTATTCTATTTTACTTTTGAGAGGTAGAATTTCAGAATTTTAAGTGGGATTTTTGGTAAAGATTTCTGAAGGTTTTCCAGGAACCGAGACCTTCTGAGCAGAAAGGAGAGCTGGGAACCCAGAAGCCTTCCCCATTCCTGCTGGCCACTGCCTCAGGCACTGTGACTCACAGTGTCTCTCAGTGGGCACACCATTATCCCGTCCCTTATTCTGAGAACCTCTTGATGGACAAAGAAAAAAATTATGATTTTAAGTCATTTCCATTACAACTTAACTACATTTCAAATAATACATAAATGTGTGGTACTTTCTAGGCCGTGTCTAGGAAACATGGCTCTGTTTCATTTGTAAGCTGACCTATCAGCTTGCACACAGGACTTAAGAGGTGCACAAAGCTGGAATGTGTCAATAGTAACTTATGTGTGTAGCTTACATTTTGTGTTAATTGCATGACATACAGTAAGTTAATATGGATATCTATAGAGAGAAATCTACTCAAGTACATTTAATTTTCTCATATATAATTTTCAGCAGCATCCTAATTGTAGTCTCTCCCTGTCCTCCTTTTTTTTTTTTTTTCTTTCTCTGCTTGGTACCCCATAATCAACTTTTTTCTAAAATATAATGAGGCAGAATTTTTCCCTTAAATTTATTTATCTCTTTACTACTAATGTACATGTGTGTGTGTGTGTGTGTGTGTGTGTGTGTGTGTGTGTGTGTTGGGAGTGTGTATGCAGACACAACCTCTAAGTCTAATCTAAGGTTGGTTCTCTCCACCTGCATGGGTTCAACTCAAGTCTGTGGGTTTGTGTGGTAGTTAGACTCCTATCTGCTCTGAGAGAACTTTGCTTCCTTTTATCTGCTCGACATTTTATCTGGAACTCTCTTAACAATCCTGTGAACAGATGCTGTTCATAGTCTCATTTTACAGAAGAGGAAAGAGGGGCCTAAGTGGGAGCCTTCTTCTAGCCACATAGCTTCTAAGTGCTATGCGTGACCTGAGAGCCCATACAGCTCACCTCTGTCAAAGCATTGAGCTACCGTTTTACCCACACTGCCTTGCACACAAAATCTATCTACCTCACCCCCTGCCCCCAGTGTCATGTCCACTGACAGTTCCATGTGTCTTTTTCTGGAACATCCAGGCTGTTTACCATAGGGTTAAGTAAGTCAACTCCTTTTTGGCTCACGATTGAGGTTATTGTCCACGGACAAACCTTTCATACTTTTTATTGTGCTCCAAACCCTCTCAGCATGTTCCTTCCCAATTATAAGTCACGTTGTGCTCTTTGTCAGAATTTCACTGTGTCACTAAGTGGAAAATCTCTATGTATTCTTACAAAGACAAGTCCTCCTTCACTTGTTCTTTGCTTTATTTTATTTTTTTCTCTTGTCCCCACAAGTGGTAAGTATGCCCCTGTGCCGGGTGTTTCTTATGTTGTGTACTGTTGCTTACACATGGTTGCTTGCACTCCTCGCCTACTGGGCCTTTATGGGGTAGGAGCCTGTTTGGTATCATGGTAGCCTCCGCACTGCTCACCCTATGCATCCACCACAGTCAGCAGTGAACTAGTCTGCATCTTAGATGGCAGCTCCCTGCCGGCAGTGCCCTGGGCCCTTCACTGGGAGTAGCCTGGCGTACTTGCTGATTTCATTCTATTGTCTGATAACTAGATGTGACCCGGCCTCACCCCCACATCCTTGCTGCTCCACAGGAACCTGTCTGGTTTTCAGTCAGAGTTTCCTGTGCAGGTGGTTGAGGATTTTGAAATGCTTGAAACGAAGCCATTACACCCACTTGAAATAGTTTCTCTCATCTGTGTGATAAGAAGTGGGTGGGAAAAATGAGTTCACGGGGCCTATTACTTGGAGCTGAGATCGCCAATTAAATGTCATGAATGGAGCAAAAGGGAAAAAATGTGTATTGGTTGCACCTAGAATATTTTCTCTGACCTCTGTTGCCTTGAATTCAGAAAGGCAGTTTTCAGCTGTTGGATGAACACTGAGAACTTCCCCTGTACCCTCTTTCACTGTTTACTAGATTTATAGATCATCTGACTCACGTGGATTTAGGGGAACTAGCAGATGACTGGACACAGACTTGGACTTGGTCTCCAAGGAAAACAGGGAATCCACTCATGTTTGTTAGTGTTTTGTTCTTAGCAGCTCTTTGATCCAGCAGCCCTACTGACTCACGTTAGCATGGTTTGCAGAATGTTTGAGAGAAAACTCCATTCGCAGTGATAGTTTGGGAACACTTGTGTTAACTGAACTAGGGCAAGATCATAGAATTCCTTATTTCAAATGAAACAAATGCCAAATTGAAGGCCTTTGCATGCTTTCCACAGGGTGGGCTCTGAGGGAAAGGGATTGAGAATGCTGGACACTGGGTTGGAGTAGAGACACAGGAATGCAGATAACTTTGACCTGTTCACTGCTCTAAGATTTTCTTGAGTAGAAGGGTAAGTGTGCAAGACACAGAAAGAAAGGAAAGAATTGAACTGAAAGATGTACAGATTGTGAAGGTATAGGAACAGTAAATGTTAACATTTTGCAACTTAGGGGAAAAAAACAATGTAACTTTTAAAATCAATTCAAAAAATTGAATATCTGTGCTGTTCATATACCTTTGCTAGTATTTAGAAATTCTTCTAAAAAGAGAATAAACTGAAATAAAATAACATTTCTCTCTCTCTCTCTCTCTCTCTCTCTCTCTCTCTCTCTCTCTCTCTCTCTCTCTCCATATGTTATGTGTGTGTGTTAAAGTGTGTGTGTGACATATTATATAACTTAATTCCTGTTCCTACCCAGTGTCTTAGTTTTCTGTTAGTGAAACACTGGTGCTTTGTGCTCAGTAGAGAGGTTTACTTAGCTCCCTTCCATGTCGATTTTGATCTCTAGGGGCCTAAGAATGAGGTTCTGTTTACCATCAGTTGACAGGGTCATTTACACAGGAGAAAGCAAAAAAAGGCCACCAGTGATAGCCCAGCATATTCTCTAAGCACCCGATCTCGTGGTCACCCATCAATCCCTTTGAGATTTCACTCACTGTCATGAGAGGTGGTTTTTCCAGTGACTAAACACTTCCTGCTGGACTCATCTCTTTAGGGTCCTGCCACCTCTTAGTGTCACTGTTGGAGTCCAAGCTTAGAAATCTTTTCGAGTATGAACCAAATCTAAACCATGGTATCTTGTCTTTTCTCATGTAAACAAGGAAAAGAAAGGGGCAGGCCCAATTCATGTGGTCCTGTATCCTCCTGTATCCTGTGCTTTTTTCCTTTTCTTTCTCTCTCTCTTTCCTTCCTTCCTTCCTTCGTTTATTCGTTCATTTGTTCCTTCTTTCCTTTTTTTTTAAACAGGGCCTAACTATTTAACCCTGGCAGGCCCAAGTCTTACTATGTAGATATATAGATCAATATAGATCAGGCTCATTTTGAGTTCACAGAGATTCCCCTCCCCTGAGTATGTGTGTAACCATACTCAGAGCTATAGTTTTGAGTGTAGCTATTTCTTAAATTCAGGAAACATATACTGAAATTATGAAATCAATCAATGATGAAGTGGAACTCAAGAAGGCTGTTTTCTTTTTAAATTAAGTAAAATATTAAGTCGCATGTCAATTATTTAAATTCCAATGGACTACTTAACCAAATGGTAGTTTATCAGGGTTTTTAGCCATTTTTTTGCCACTCAATTTATGATCATTCATTGCATGGAATGAACTCAGGATATAACTGGAGATGAGATGGGTAACTTGTCATGAACCTGAATTTTTCCTTTAAAATTTTATTTATTTATTTATTTATTTATTTATTTATTTATTTATTTATTATGAATACAGAGCTCTGCCTGCATGTACACCTGCAGGCCAGAAGAGGGTATCAGATCACATTATAGATGGTTGTGAGCTACCATGTGGTTGCTGGGAATTGAACTTAGAACCTTTGGAGGAGCAGTCAGTGCCCTTAACCTCTGAGCCATCTCTCCAGCCCCTATGGTTAGCGAATATTCTCTTTTGACTGGCCATTGCCATCTATTACATTTGGACTGAAAGCAAAGAATACACAGTTTCCCATTGTTTCATCTTGTATACAGCAGTATCGTAGGTGAGGAAGGAGAAAATAGCTTAAGTACAGTTGCCACTAGCAGTAAAATGAGGGTTGGATTCAACAGTAAACAGGAAGCTAAAAATTCCCGAGTGTCCCAGTATTCCCAATGGATGAACAGCTATAGGAAAACTGAACGTTTTTAATTGTTCAAGATCTCTGACTGTAAGTTAGGGTAATGCTCCTTGTGACTCACCTCTTTCATAAAGAAAAAAGAAGAATGGTTAGCTGGTGACTGCCACATGCTCAGTCACCGAGAAAGGTGTTCTCTACATCAGATCATTATGAGGCCTCTTTATGACATGGAGCCTTCACTGAGTGTTCTAAGGGGAGCCACCCACATTCAGGCAAAAGGAGGATGTTCTTGTGATACCAGGAAATCTAGTTAGTCATGACAAGCCTCATTTCGTCACTGTGTGCCCTAGTGTCCTCATTTGTCAAAGCAGCAGTCCGTGACTGGGTAGTCACTAAGCAGAACTTCCTCCAGCAGTGCCCTGGTCTATGTGCTTTCCATTCTCTTGTCTCACCCACTAACCTGTAGCTAAGGCGCTTTTCAAAGCCATGCCCTGTTGAAGTGTTGTGACAGATATCCAGTTCCCTTTCTGAGGAAGAGCTCAATGTAGCCAGTACCGACTCTAGGCCAGCATCGGTGTCAGGTGAAGACAGCTAGCTGGTCCTCAGAGATGGTATTCTTCCTGTGCATCTCACTTCTGATGACCACAACGGGACCTTCAGTCACGACTGTGGACCACACTGATGGAAAGAACTTACTCTGAAGCTCCTCCTCAGACTGAAACCTTGTTGGTTTTGCTTTCAGTTTGCTTCTTATATGGTTTGGCTTACGCTCTCTTTTTCTCCAGCTCTAGCAATAAAATCTAAGAAGTTTTTTTTCTAAAAATATCTTGCACCACACGTGGCATTTCAGCATCTGTTTCCAAAAAAATCTGACCTGTGACAAGAACTCGAATAGAACGTAAAGAACTAACCAAAGCGAAATCCTTAGTGTAAAGAATTGTTTCATGGTCTGTTAAACTGCATTTCAATACTAAAAACCAAACAGGCCTAACAAGGAAAAGTTTGGTCTCTGTTGGTTGTGTGATAGGTAGGACATCACACTTCTGGCAGTCGGGTTGCTGTTCCTATTAGTGTCAGCTGTAGCTAAGCTTTTATAAACTCATCTTCTTAATCCCTAAAGTCACCTTTAACCTTTATTGTTCCAGAGTTTTTGTTGTTGTTGTTGTTTGGAAAGTAGCATCGTACATTCACCATTACCAGACGTCTTTGGTTTATATTAGAGTTGCAGGTTCTTTTTCAGATCAGACATTGCAATATAGATGCTTTCTCTTTCTCCTTCGTCCATATCCCTGGTTTTAAATAACTTGGATTTGGTTGTCTTTCTAAAAAAAAAAAAAAAGTACTGTCGGGTACTTGCTGTGAAGGTGAACTTAGAAAGAAAATCATATGATGAGTACAAGATATTTGATTTTACATTAGAATGGAGGTTGACCTTTTCATACTGGAACTTTTCCCATTTAAGAGTTTGGATTTTTGGGGCTGGAGAGATGGCTCAGTGGTTAAGAGCACTGCTTGCTCTTCCAAAGGACCCGGGTTCAATTCCCAGCACCCACATGGCAGCTCACAACTGTCTGTAACTCCAAGATCTGACACTCCCACACCAATGAACATTAATTAAAATTAAATAAAATATTTTAAAAAAGAATTTGGATTTTTTTTATTGTTTTGAAATGATATTAACTTCATCTTACTGCATGAAGTTACATAATTCTAAAAAGTTTGCTTTTCCTTTTCTGTGGTTTTAATACACTGATTTAACACTTTTTCTGTTTCCTTTTACGTGTGACTAGTGGGCACTGTGGTGTAGAAGGCAGGGCTGGAGCTCTCAGGGCTTGTAGTGTTTCTTGATCTGGATACTGGCTACATGAATGTCTGTTCATTTTATAACAGATCGTTGTGCACTATGCATAGGGAATATGCAATTTTCAATTTCTTCTCTCCCTCCTTTCCCTCCCTCTATCCTCTACACACACAAACACATACACACACACACCTTTCTCTGTATGTGTGTGTATGCGTAAAATGTTGTCAATCGAACCCAGAGCCTTGCATATGCTCAGCAAACCTCCTACTGCCGAGCTAAGCCTTCCACCCTTGAACTTTCTGAGACTGCGACTTGCTATGCAGCTCAAGCTGGCCTTAAACTCATGATCCTCTTGCCTCATTTTCTACACACTGAAATTGTAGGTATGTGTTAAATAAATAACTTAAAATTATACGGGGCTTGGGAAATACTCTTGGACTAAATTCATTTCAAGAATGACAAAACCAAGTGTTGACTCACACACTGGAGAAGGTCCTGAGTCCTCTAGTGTCCTGAAGAGGAATGGAGACCTGAAGACTTTGGAGTCCAGTAGATGCACTGTTGTTCTGTGATTTTATGTTGTACAGCTGTATAGATGGTTGCAGAAGTTCAGTAGATGCCCCATGATCCCTCTAGCACATGAGGTCCCTGCTGTATGGCTCAGTTTGCCTCGTGAGCAGCTCCTGCACAGTATGTCCCCAAAAGGCTTGCCTGGCTGTAGCTTCTGAGGATTTATAACATCAGCTCACACACTGAACCATGGGATAACCTGATTTGCAGATGACCAGAACTAGTAAATTGTGGAAGAGTCCTGATTTGGGTTCCTGTCACGACAGTTGTTCTGAGGAGTAGCTACTGTTGTACAGCTACATTTAAAAAGCTGGCTTTTTGCTGCTGTCTGGGAGATCTTACCATGTAGCTCAGGCTGGCCTCAAACTTGCTGACTTCCTGCCGCCACCTCCCAAGTGCCAGATGACACTGCTGTGATAGGTCCTCTTCATTCGCATGTGCTCTGCTGCTCTGGAAAGCCATTTTCCCCCTCTGTGTATGTGGGATCATTTTTATCTCCATTGATTTATCTTTCTAATTCAAGGACTATAATTGAGGTTTTGTATTTTTACATTGTTTTTGAGAATTTCATATTAGTATTGTATTTATATCATACCCATCCTCTCCTTTCCTCCTAACTTATCCTTTCTTCTCTTCCACCATACCCTCTCAAACTCAGGACCTCTTTATTGCTACGCATATATGCATACATGTGACATCGATATTGAATAACCAGCTATGAGGGCCCGTCCCTGGAGAAGACTGTGTCTACTCCCAGGAGCCATTAACTGCTGTGCCTTCATATAGAGGTGGAGCCTCATGAGATTTCCTCCATCTACGTCGCCGTGTCAACTGGGATAGTTATTGTTCAAGTCTTGGTTAGAAGGCATATGTGTAAGAATGTATATTTATCTTTGTCAATGAGCACTGGATTTTCTAGAACCTACTTTGTTCTTTTCTGAGGCCAAGGTTTGGGTGTCCCTTTTTCATGGTTTAAGGTTCTTACCAAACGGCCTTGTGTGTGAGACTCTTACAACAGCGTCTAGATCAACAGGCCAGATTATGCTCTTGCTTCTGTGGCCCCTGAAGAGGGAAGTTATCTGAGCTCTATCATGAGTGACCTTTACTATTTACTTAAAAGATCTTGTTTGTGTTACCTTTTCCTTATTTTTGAACCCATTTAGCCAGCACTTGTTGAATATTTGCTATGTACCATAGTTATGTTTATTAAATATTTAAATTTGAAATTACGCATGGGAAAAGAGTTAGGGAAGGAGACAGTGGAGGAGTGGACTAGTGAAAAAAATCCTCTTGTCAGGTTGTCCAAGCTTTGACCTTGTAACAGAACCCTGCCATTGTGACACATGCTCGTGCACCTACCCCCACACATATACAACACACAAACACATACCCACACCAAACAACTCACCCCACCACCACATATACACTATAAATACACACACACACACACACACACACACACACACATTGCAAAAAAAACAAAACAAAACCAACCTTAATGTTTTAAGTAAATGGTTTAATGGTTTATAGCTTAACATTGAGCTGAATTCACCAATTTGCATATACTCCTGGAGCAAATGGGGTCTGCCAGCAATTTGGAAAGTGAGCAGCTTGTGGTCAGAGACTGGGAACTTTAACTTCCTGGTTCCGGAGGGGAAGCAGAGTGATGACGGAGATAGAAAGAGAATACAGATCACTGGAGACAGGGAGGTCAAGGAACCGAGAGGCCAGCGCTTGGCCACTTCTGTGTGTCTGCAGAAGTAGCACAGAGGGTTGGCAGGCTGTCAAGGAAGTGCAATGCTGGCTGCCTGCCAGACCTTTAGCAAATCAAGTGGCCTGAGCAGTGAGCGGTGGGGGATGGAGAACCACGCAGTGTGCCAAATAAGCAGGCCACAAGCCTCAAATGGCTTGGGTAGCACAGTCCTGGGATTTTCAGTGGCATTGTTTCTCCATTTCTCATCATCCTTCGGCTGTTACCTTGATCAATCAAAATCTGAACCACAGGAGCTGCCCAATCTCTTAGTCGTGTATTCTAAGATGACAGGAGTTGCATCTTCATCACAAGGGTGGAGTTTGCTGCCTCGCCCAAGCAGGAGACACTGATGGCTGCAGCAAAATGATAAATTATGAAGGAAGTAAGGAGTGCAGTTCTTTTTTTAAAGAGCAGATTACAATGTTTTTATTTTGCTCAAGTCAACAAAATTTCATAAACGTTACCTGGAATTTTATTTTTGCCACTACAGGAGCCTCTTCCCCTGTGCTTAAAGATCATAGTAGTTTCTTAGGATTTCTTTCAGAAATCATCCCTTTCATCAGAATCATTAATTCCTATTCCATTTCAATGTTTCCAGTTGTGCAGATATTTCAGAGAGCCAATCAGATTCTGTAGATGGAGCAGCACTTGGGAAGAAGGCAGCTATATGCTGTGTCTGGAAGGGATCTCTGTTGTTACCTCCAGCCTCAATTCAGGCTCATCTGCCTTTTAATTGCTCATTTATCAGGACAGCCTGAAGTCTCTCTGTATCAAGAAAGTGTTCAAGATGGATTTAGACAGTTTATAAACACACACAAAAGCACAAGCAGTGTGCTATGTAGTGTGCATAGGGAAACGCTGGGAGGGCCTGCACTCGAAGCTGCCAACAACAGTGGTCTATTTAGAGAGTAACATGTTAGGAGAGTATTTTTTTCACTTACTTGAAATGCATTCATATTTTCTGTGAAAATGTATCATTTAAGAGTCAAACTTCTCACAGTAATAATAGGGGAACCTTAAACTAGAGTAGGGACAAAATTCAGAGCTTGAGCACTGAAAAGGATGAAAAAGGGCTTGCTTTGGAGGCAGGTGTGCTGGAAAAGGTGAGCTGTGCAGGTAAGGGCTGCACTACAGGAGCCTTATGCAGGATGCATCACGGCCCCTTCCTTAGAGACATGTATTTTGTTCTTGCTATCGCTGGAAGCACAGTTCAGTCACAACAGAGGCTCTTTGCCTTCCACTTTCAAGACAGCCTACCTTAATTTCATGCCTGTTAGTCAGGGGTAAAGGAGTCACTCCTGCTTTTCTCAAACAGTAGGAATTACAATGATACATCTTCTCAGGTTTTCTCTTCTCAGAGTCCCACGTGCCCACCAATTTTGTACTGTAAATAAACTCCTTCCCTGCCAGGAATAGGAGGGACTGCAGACCACTCTCTCTGGAGTGGTGCCCTTTGATTGGCTCATTACTCGCTCTTATATAACTGAAAATGAACAGTCGGTTCCTGATTGCAAAATGATGTGAACACCCTTTGGTTGGTTCCGAGTGCATGATTTACTTTTTACCTGTCAGGATTTCTGGGAAAATGGAGGATGTTTCACTTTAATATCTTGTCTCAGTAGGAATTTTTACAGTTAAGTGGTTGCACCAGCATTCCTTTATTTGTGCAGGTAGGAAATAAAAGCACTCACAGAGTGCGGCAGGCTAAGAGTATGTAATAAAAATAGATTTCTTTGAAATATAGCCTTACATAGGCATAGAGAGTGACGGGCTACTGTGCTGGCTCCGTAAGTGTATGGCTTTACACTCTGTTTTGGTTTATTCCTGCCCCCATCCTCCTTCCCCATTTTCCCTGCCTCCCCATCTATTAATTAAGCTTGTATCATTTTTAAAATTTTGTTTATTTTGTTCATGCATGAAAAGGGATTTTTACAGTACAAATTTCAAAGCCAAGCAAGTCACAGGGAGTAATGTAGAGACTGCCAAACAGTATTTTGCATATTGTTGTGCATTTATTTTTCTTTCCTTTATTTTTTTGATATTATAATCAAGGCTGTAGCTTACAGCGCTTTACCTATGTTTTCCTCCATCAGGTTCAAAATTTTAGGGCTTTATTAACAGTGAACACCTTTGGTCCATTTATGAGTCGATTAGATATGTATCTAATAAAATAGGCAAGACTTCAATTACCTTGCATTAAAATGGGTAATAAATGCAGTCTGATAAGTGGTAATTTCTTTTTCCTCTGAAGCATTTTGAGGCATTCTCTCTCTCTCTCTCTCTCTCTCTCTCTCTCTCTCTCTCTCTTCTCTGTGTGTGTGTGTGTGTGTGTGAGAGAGAGAGAGAGAGAGAGAGAGAGAGAGAGAGAGAGAGAGGGAGGGAGAGAGGGAGGGAGGGAGAGAGAGAGAGAGAGAGAGAGAGAGAGAGAGAGAGGTGACTAAGACAGGCTGTCACTATGTCACATGGCCCAAGCTATCCTACCACTTGGCAGTCTTCTTTATTCATCCTCTTTATTGTGGTTACAGGTTTGTAATATTTCACTGGTCTTGTAAGTTATCCTTATTTAAACTCTTTGTTTCTGGTTTTATTACTAGTTTGTACATACATAGACATTTTCCAAAACAGCTATCAGAGTCTGAATCCATTAGTGCCTCATTACTGTGACAAAAGAACCCACATTTTGGGCGGTAGGGGAGGACAGTGTCTTCCCGCCCCATTTATCCTAATCTAGGTAGTCCCACACACATATATGCAGAGCTTTGTTTCCATGGTAATTCTAAAGCTCACTAAGTTGTCAGTCAAGACTAAGCACCACAGTCTCCTTGATCGGTTTGAGAATATGATGACTAAATACGCCAGTTGTGAGGATGCTTACGTACCATGCATGACATGGCAATTATTTCCCATTGATAATGAAGTTCTGTTATCTCAAATTTGTAGTATCTTGTTGAGAAATAGAGGAATAAAAACAAAGTTTTGGCTTCATTGTTTTGTTTTCATAAACTTTTCTGGGCTTTGACACTGCTGATGGGAGAGCCTTGAGAGGATTCGTTTTTCCTCCAAGTTTGCAATTCCAAAAGTTTTCTATGTGGCTGATCACTCCTGAGGTATATAATGCAGGAACAGGCTTTTGGTGACTTGTTGTAGCCAAAATAAATAGCTATTCACTTAAAAAGGAAAGCAAATGTTATAACTTTTGTGAAATAGCTTAATACACAAATCTCATCTTTCACATTGAGTATTTGAACAGTAAAAGCCATTTCTACTTTCCATCATAAACATAGCAGATCCTGAGCACACATGTTTGGGTGGACCTAAAGCCAGCATGATTTATACAATTCTTAAAGATGTCAACAAACTTTAGCTCAGAAAAGTAAATTCAAGATAAAAAATAGTATAATAAATACAGATTCATTTTAGTTTATTACTTTTACTTTTTGTTGCTTGAGACAAGGTCTCAGTAGCCTGGACTGGCCTCAGACTCACTAGGATCCAAGGATGACCTTGAACTCGTGAGCCTCCAACGTCGAATCAGTCTCCCATGTACCACTGTGCCTGGCTGAGTTTTAATGAGCTCTCAAATGTTATGGAATTATCAAATCCTGAACAATAGTGAAACCAAATGTTTCTAGCTCTCCTCTCATGCATGCATGCAACAGCCTGTAGTACAAGTCCATGATCACTTGCCGCCAATGTGGTGTCATATTCTCCCTCTGAAGGCACTGGAAACATTTCTACACAGGGATCGTTAGCAGTAACACAGCTCCGCACGGACATTACAGCCAGTCAGGTGCGTTTATTTATTCTGAAATGTACTTAGTAAATAGGTCTTCAGCCTAGCTTCTCATTCACTGGCTCTCAAGGATCTCAATGGCCACCTCAGTGCCACCAGTCACAAACATGCTGGGAAGGCAAGAGGAACAGGAGGAAGAGGGTGATTGCTGTGAAATCCCTTGGGTGGAAGCCTTTAGGAAAACATGTAAGTCCAGGAACTCGCTGCACAGGCCAGCACAGGAGCCCCTGCACAGGAGAGACCCCAGAACTACAGCATCCTCCACTCCTGTTTATTCAGAGGGGAGCTGACTGATGGAACGAATAATGTCAGGCCCTTCAAGCACCATAAAAATTCATATTGCTTGCGGTTCTTTTCTTCTATTCATCTATTATTATTCAAAGTCATTCTTTTATCTCTATTTTAAGGTGTTAATATTAAACTACATTAAAAATTGTTCCTCAGAAAACTGTAAAAGGCAGCCCTTGGTTTAATAAAAGCAAAATATGTTTATTTTAACACACACACACACACACACACACACAGAGTCCAAGGAGGAAATACACTCTTGTGTTATGACTGCCTGTAAAAATTGCCAGGGCTGCTGTAAAGAATGGAAAAGTGTGGATCATATTTATATTTAGAATGCATTGTGTCCACTCTGGGCCTCCTTAATCTCTAGGCAGCCAAAGTTTAAAGGATTGTCATATAAAGTGTGTCAAATGACTCAGCTTCATTGTGCCTAACATGGAAATAGAGTTGATTCTTAAATGCTTCCAGCCTTCCCAGAAACACTACACTGGGGGAAACTGGGAGATAACAAATGTGGAGCAGGGTAGAGTATTACACAGAATTCATCTCATAACTATTTATAGAATTACATTGTTGACATAGTTAAAATATATACACAAATATAGACCACTTTAATCTTAATGTGCGTCTCACTCATTCCTTCCTGTCCTTGTTTATAAGGGCCTGTTTTTAAATGGTTTTGACAATCATTTGAGATGATAGCTTATACCATATACAGTCTTCTGGGTAAACTCTCCTATAAAGGCCATAAAAGTTGTCCTGGTGAATTCATTACCCACCCTCACCCCCTACCACCTTGAACTGGCCTTAATTTGACCTTATCCTCACTGTTTTCCTTTAGTCTGTAGGGCTGTGCCCTTCTCTGGGCCTGTCTCGGACACTTTGCTCCTCTTATCTGTGTCTTTGGCAACCCTCATACATCAAGTGCCCTGAGGTGGAGCTGACATAAATGCAGCCATGTTAGCAGAGGGCAGAGTAAGCCACTGAGGGGCCATAGCAAAGCCATTCATGGGGCCAGGGGCAGGGCTGCCTAACCTCAGGCAAGACTACAAGTGGTGAGCAGGCTTTACCAGCGATTCACCCTCCTGATTGTGTAAAGCAATCTACAGTCTAGTACAAGTGTCCTTTGGACTCATGTGTCTGCCATTAGCTGTGCCTCAGTGTTTTCTCTTTACTCCTAGTGAATCTTCACCCCAAGTTCATCACTTCAGAGTAGTGACAGGCTTCCTCAAAGGCTTTCTTTTTTTTTTATTATTATTTTTTAAAATTAATTTATTCTTGTTACATTACAGTGGTTATCCCATCCCTTGTATCCTCCCATTCTTCCCTCCCTCCCATTTTCCCCTTATTCCCCTCCCCTATGACTATTCCTGAGGGGGATTACCTTAGGGCCTGGAAATCACCTCCATCTTTAAATATACATATGCTATATTCTATATAGTCAGAAATTAAATAAATGGTCATAGAAAATATGTTATATAAATTAATGTACACTGTACCTAGAACATTAATTGGCCTTAGTACATATGATATCACTTAAATTACAACTAGGCAACATAACCCACACAAGGCACAGTTTTTGTTTCATATTTGTATAATTTTGTGTAGTGCATTATTTCATGACATTTAACATTGTCTCTCAGAATGGATGCCATTGTTATGGTTGAAGGAGAAATATATTCTTCTAGAAGACCATACAAGGATGGTGCTATCAAATTCATTATTCCCTTTACTGTCTTAAGAACTAAACTATGGCATTATCCAGTAAGTATCAATCTTACATGACAGATTATCAGAACAGTGTTCAGCTTGAGTCTGTGAAGTACATGAGCAAAGTGAATGAATGAATGAATAAATAAACAAATAAATAAATAAATAAATAAATATTGAGTCAGGCAGTGTCATACATACTGAGGAGGCTGAGGGAGGATAAACATTATGAGTTCAAGGCCAACCTTGGCTACATAATAAGATTCTATGTACCCGCTGCCCCCCCCATCCTCTACCCAACCCCACCTCCTCAAACACACCTAAATAAAACTATCAAAAATTATCTAGAGGGCTTATATATGACATTGGTCAATTTAAATTTTTTTAAAAAGCATTATACTTAAACAAGGCATTTCTCTGGGGTTTATTTAGGAGGTAAAATACATCATAAGCATGAATAACTTTTTAAAAATGTATTGATTTTTCTCTCATGTTTTAATAGTGAGAAACAGAAAAAAGACAATTTACTCAGTGTGAGCACACTGGGAAGTTGGACAGAGAAATCCTGAGAATAGCCAAGTCAACCCTCCTGGTCCTCACATGAAGTTGCACATTTTTAAGCTGCCAAAGTTGAGAGGTTGTCTTGCCCATCACTGACCCAGCATTGTGTTGGCTCCACTTTACTAAAGGGAGGTCTGAGATTTGGTCTCTTTACTTGAAGGATAACAGTGGTCCTGCCGTTATCTCCAGAAGCTGTGTTCTAGGTTGCATAATCATATAATTTATGCGAAACTTTATTTGGGTTACCCATAAAATGAATGATCTTGGTTATCTCTGATGGAATGTTAGCACAATTTTTAATAGTCTCTCTTAATACCAATCAGACCCATTTTTATTCATGTTAACGATGGTTCTGTAGTCCATAGGGATCCTACTGTAGCCAATGTGATGTGCTTGGTGCTACACATGTCATGTCAATTTTATAGGTGAATATTTTTAAAATACACTTGTATTTTTAACACATGCTTATAGTTTCAACATGATATTTTGATAATATATCTAATGTGTGATCATCAGATTAAATTTGCATACTTGTCATCTCAGAGATTTATCATTTCTCTGTGTTGGGAACATTAAAAGCTTGACTTAGCCATGATATTGAATATTCTATAAGCTGTAGTCAACTACAGTTGTGCTGTGCTGAAAAGCATTGGGTGGTAACTGATCATGACTGAAGGCCCATTCTTCCTCCGCTGGATGCTCTGCTGGACGAGACTGCACGTTGTCACATCTGAGACCCCCAGGGGCAACACTAGAGTAACAGCGATGTCACAAAGTAAGGAGTCAGTGACAGCTACTCTCCAATAGGTTCATATTTTCATGTTTTTGTAGTTGTGCAAAGGGGAGCAAATAATTATGCAAAGCAGCTTGCTACCAGTGAAAGTTAATTTCCTGACAGAGCCAGCTCATCAAGCTGTTGTTCTGTGCCATTTTCATGGTGTCCCTGTTGCAGTGGGAAAGAGATGGAGGGCTAGCACTAACACCTGTGCTCAGATGTTTTGCATACAGTAAAATTTTATTCTTGAGCACCTGAAGGGGTCAATTCTTAACTACATCTGAATTTCCAGTTTTTATTTGTTTGAAATAAATTATCTTATTACAGTATCTTACAGCTGAAAAAACTGAATATGCTTTACTATTTTACAACCCAGAGCTCCCCCATCCCCTTTAATTTTGGTTTTGGTTTTTCTTTGAAGACAGGGTTTCTCTGTTCTGGAACTCACTCTATAGACCAGGCTTGTCTTGAACTCACAGAAATCCTCCTGCCTCTGCCTCCTGAGTGCTGGGATTAAAGATGTGTTTCACCACTCCCAGATAAGGGCCATGTTCTTACTGGCACTATTCCCAACTGACTCCATGTCAAAATTGAATGAAAATGTTTTCCTATTTGTGACAGTTCTTCAACCATGTGTTGCTAACTAAAATCACAGCCTGGATGCTTATATCTTTATCCATAAAAGTCTGCGTTTAAGCTTCAGAAGAAGAATGAAGGCCATCTGTTTTAGCTGGCGTGCCTTCATAGATATAAAACGACAAGGGAAGATGGTTCTATATTGGCTTCAGGGCCTTTGGCTCATAGCGTCTCCAGGCCTGGAGAAGTAGCTGAGTTGATATAGTACTTGCCTACTCTTCACAAAGCCTTGGGTCCCATCCCTAGGACCACATGAGCTGCGCACAGTGATGCATGCTTGTAGTTCTAGAAAATGGGAAGAGGGATGAGGGTCAGCTCACGATCAACCTCAGCTCTATAGTGTAGCACGGGCTACATGAGGCAGTGTATCAACCCAAAAATCTCCAATAGTGCTTTTATAACCGTCCTTGTCTTTCTCTGTGGTCCTTGTGAATGCTGGGAATAATGAAGTCAAGTGTAGGAGTTTTGTTGCTGACTGGATTAAAAGTAAAGGAAATTATGTGTGTAATAAATTTATCTCTTCAGCGGGTTAAATACAGACGTGTGCTTTTGAAGGAATCCCTCCTCCTCATTTACCTACTCTCTCTAAAAGTAAACTTGTGAACTTGATGTTGAATTGGAATCCCACCAGGTGATATGCATATCCATTATTATAAAAGTCTCTTTTCAGTGAAAGCTAGGATTTAGTTATATCATCAGATTTTGGAATGTCAAAACATGCCCCAGTGGGAGAGTGCAGCATACCTGATGAGTCACTGGAGATCTAGAGCTTAATGAGTGGATGTGAGCGAAAAGTCAGTGAAGCTGCTCAAAGTGCAAAAGATGCAAAACTGCCATGTTGGAAAGTGAACTGTGGTAGACAGACCATAGCAGAGTGCTGTCACACTTGTCCTTAGCTGTCTGTGCCCTTCTGTGTCAGAACTAGGACACTATAGTTTCTTACTTGTGGTTAATGGAAGATGATGACAAACATGGACCATGTCTTCCATGCTTAGTCTAAACAAGAGAATGGCTTTCACCTTCACTTGGCTGCCTCTATCCTGTGGTGGCCTTAACTTATTGATACATGCCAGGAACTGAGGGCTGGCTCTAGCCCAGCAGAGAGGTGAGGCCTACAGCTTTGCAGCTGCTTGTACAAGAGTGCCAAACACTATGCAAAGTTGGAAGCGTATAGCTGGTCCCCTGATTGCATGGTGTTGTTAATTTAGGGCCCCGACCCATAGGAGCTATGACTCTAAGTGTATGTGGTGCTCTGCTTCTACACCTGTGATGTTTGGCACGCAGCAACAGAAAGCTAGCTCGCTTGTGCCTATCATAGTTTGCTTGGGCCGCCATGGCAAAGCATGGAGCCTGAATTTACTTCTTCACACAGTGCCACAAGCTGGAGGCCTACAACCAAAGTGTCAGCAGCACGTTCTTCCTGCGACTTCTCTCTTTGGCATAGAGATAGCAACCTCGTCCCTCTCTCTTCGCACTGTTTCTCTTGCCTGTGTGCCAATGTCCTGGTTTCTTCTTACTGCATGGACACCAGCCATATTGGATTAGAGCACACAGCGCTGACTGTGTTTTAGTTACCTTTTCACACATTCTCTTCACAACTACACAGGCAGTCCTGTGAGTGAGGACTTCAGCTCATGAAATTTGCAAGGCAGCAGCCCTACCAGTGATAGCTGGCTTTATAAAAATGGATAAGGCAAGTGTGATGGCACATGCCTGTCACCCCAGTGTTCAGGAGGCAGAAGCAGGAGGGTTTCTGGAAGTTCGTGGTCAGCCTGTTCTGCTTAGCAACTTTCAGGCCAGCCATAAAAACAACAACAACAAAAATAATTAAATCTCTAATTATTTTTATCTCTACAGCTAAAAGTATGTAAAACTTACTTTCTATAAAGTTCTTTTGCTTCCTTGTTTTCTTTCTTTATAAGCATATGCAATTGCATATATCTCATATTTTATATTTGTGTATTTCATAGAGGTAGTATATATTTGGATACCCTACCTCCATAACCACAGTTTAAGCCTCTTCAGCATATGTCTTCCATATGCTTCACATAAAACACTTTACTGAAGATAATGGTAATAAGTACATTTTAAAAACTGGTGTAACCTTTTGTGTTTACTTGCATATTTTAAAACAAGATCATTTGCATACAGTTAACAATTAGGGTTTGCTCATGGCATCACAGTTTGAGGAAGTTCCATTAACAGAAATATTGCTTTAGATAGTGTAGACTGCTATTTGGCAGTCCAGAGACAGTATTTTCGGGCGTCACCATGCAGTGCGGCCACTTCATGAGCACACTGCTCATGCATCCGTGCATGCATACGTATTGTTTTCCCAGAAACCCCAGAAGAAAGCTTCCACTTGCACCAGGGGTTGACAGTTACAAGCTGATGGTTTTCAAAATACGGATCTGGGAAACTCCTGTACTTGTCTTGGTGCATCTGTAAGGTCAAACAGATTTTTAAATAAAACCTACACTATTTGCCTTCAGAAAACCAACTATTAACAGGTGTGTGTGTGTGTGTGTGTGTGTGTGTGTGTGTGTGTGTGTGTGTGTGTTGATATGTGTTGTCTCATGAATGCAGAAGAAATGGCCAGTAGCATTGCTAGAATTTGCATGTCTCAAGGCACTGGTGCTAAACCACAGTACCAGTTTTTGTAATATCAGCCGATTTTATTTATATTGTCTCTGATGAAGGAATCAAAGTTGTTCAGTATTGAGTATTGTTGTTTGCTGATGCATCTTTGCACCCTTCTGCATGGACTGCTGAGCTGTGTGAGGGAGAAACTTTTGCTCTTTCCTCAATTGTGCTGGTTGCTCCGGAAAAGAACCAGTGCAGTGGTCCGACCGGGAGCTTAACCAGCTGTTCCTTTATCCAGCATCATTGATACTGGAGGGAAAAAATGAAAAGCTACCTGTGGTGTGGACAGATGTGAACAGTTAGTGTCTCACTCCAAGGAAAGAAACTGTAGCTGTCAGTATTTATAGCTAATATCAGAATCTAAGCTTTCAAGGAAAACCACTAGAATTTAGGGAAAATTGTATCTACCTGTGAGAGGTGACTGATACCCCAATTTAAAGGTTGTTCTGATATGATTGATGGTGATACTAACAGGTTTAACTTTTATGAAAATCTTATAATGAAATATATCTACATTAGAGAGGACTACATTTTTACCAAATCACTGTTTTTCGTTGACAAAAGTATCATGTGGTAAAATTGTGCACTTCTTTCTAAGTATAAGAAAACAAAACAAAACAATGCCAAAAGATTTTAACGTCATAAAGCTTAATTATATTAGGCAACATATGATGTTGAAAGTCCATTTGAGATAAACATTAACATTTATAACCTCATTCGATAGGGCTCATAAATTTCATTTGTGAGGTGCCAAATTTCACACTGCACCTAAGCTTAAAACAAGAAAAACAAAACAAAACAAAGCAAAACTTCCATATATTGAGTTTGGGTGCAATATTAAAGTCAGTGTTCATAGTTATCTGAAAAATCCATTGAATGATGTCCTCTATATACTTGTAAGGTCAGATGCTCTTCAAACACCAAAGCACCAACCAAATGTCATAGCACACTGAATCTCAAAGCAAACACGAGGGAGGGTGTAATCCTCATTTGTTGGACGGAAACCAAAGGGACTCACAAAAAAGGTGTAAAATGGATTCTCTCTTTTAGTTATTATTTTGTTTGCCTGTGAAAATGAGTGTATTTACCATGAAAAATATAACAAGCAAGAAGAGAAAGATGGAGCTGAACAGGTGATGCCAATTTTTGGAAGTTCTCGCTGTTAGAGGACCAGCACTCACATAGGAATTTGGATAAGCCACTGTATGGAGAGCAGTTGCCCACACAGGAAGCACTTTGCTCCTAGGGGTGAACTATAGTGACCCCATTAGCACTGATGGCATTTGGATTCCTGTTTCCAATATGCGTCCTCTACAGATTTGCTTATATTGTGTGATACCAGGTGTAATGAATGTTCATAATCCCAGCACTTGAGACGCTGAGGCGGGAGGATCACGAGCCTGGACTACAGCCTGAGAACCTGTCTGACAAAATTAACCAGCTCAAAATCCCCCCAAATAAAACCAAATACAAACAAAACACAATGCTTTTTACTTAAGGCTAAGACAAGGAGTGTTAATTTTTCGTCCCAAAAATAATATTGTTATTAATCCAATTGTGGATGCTGCTATGTTCTGTAACTCAAGCCAATACAAACTACAGAAGTCTACGATACTGTGTCAGGTGGTTTTCACCTAAATGTGACTTCAGATCATCAGTGTTTTTAAAAGACAAAGGATAAATAAGAACGAAAGCTCTATGCCATCTGTCCACTGCCTATTCTGACTTACTGTTTTTGACTTTCTTATAATTCATTATTTTTTTTTTAAACAGATCACCAGAAGCTGGAAAGGGAAGCTAGAATCTGCCGTCTCTTGAAGCATCCCAATATTGGTGAGGAAATGTTTTCAATATATCTTTAATGATATATGCTATAGGCTGTATGAAGCTATAGTAAAAATGTTAATTTCAGTAACTAGAATATTTACAACTACTAGCAAATAGATTCTTACGTCTTGATTATGGTTAAATTTTCTAAGTTGTCATATATGTCTTAAAGTCATCTTTTTTTTTTAGATACAATTTGTGAAGCAAGATTGAAAATTTTTTTAAATATTTGAGTTAATTAGCTTAACTTTCCTTTGTAGAATGAATATAGTAATGAAATACTTTATTATTAAAATGAAAATGATAAAAAGATAAGATATTAAAATAATATGGTACCAGGCAGCAGATATTATGTTACAGAGGAGTTTATTAAATGAGCATGGGGGGAGAAGAAAGGGGAGAAGGGTACCCCAGAGAGAGACAGAGACAGAGACAGGAAGAGGGAGAGAGAGGGAGAGTAGAGAGAGAAGGATAGAGACAGAGGCAGAAGAAGAGAGAGGGAGAGGAAGAAGAGGAGGAAGAGGAGAGGGGATCACAAGGAGGGTCTGTCCTTTCATATACTGGGCAGGGCCACGCCCCCACAGAAGGTAGGCAATGACATCACAGATAGGCAGAGTGAAGCAGAATCCTAACAAAATAAATATTGCATATTTCCTGTGCTACTGAAAATTCATTGTGTATTAGCCAATGAGCATGCTAAGTGTTATTTAGAAATTAAAATTAGGCAACTGCTGGTTATGTTTTATTCACCTATTTTAACTAGATATTCATGAGTCCATTATATTAGCCAACAGTTTCCCTCTGGACATCTCTGAAATAAAAATGATAATCTTTTACTTAGTTAGGAGAGAGCTTATAAAAATAAAAACAAAATAGGCTTAAGTTTAAAAAATTTTTAGCTATAGTTTTTCAAGAAATAATAATTCCATATAGACAAACAGTGTAAAAAAATGTGTACTTGTGTGAAACTGTCACAAAGTTAAAAATTTGGTGAAAAAAAGTGAAAAGAAAAACCCACAGCCAATACTTGGTAATATTTGGATTCCCAATGTGTGTGTGTGTGTGTGTGTGTGTGTGTGTGTAATTAAGTATTAGTAATTAAGTACCACAGCTGCTATGGTGAAAGACGGAGAGAAGCACTATGCCGTTATCAGATCAATTGCCTTTTGCGTCTCACCCTCTCCCTTTGAGGAATTCCAGTGCAAATGGTCAGGACCACAACATCCCAGATGGAGAATCTGAGTAAAGGCTAAAAGATAAGAAGCTGGTTGGCCCTGGTGAAGCTTGCAGATAGTCATGATAAACAGTGGGGGGGTCAAGGGAGGGAGGGAGGCAGAGAGAGAGAGAGAGAGAGAGAGAGAGAGAGAGGGAGAGAGAGAGAAACATTTCTAATAGGAGGAAGTAGGAGTGATTGAGTTTTTGCTTTATTTTAATTGTTTAAATTGCTGGGTCCCCGAATTACCTAATCTGACTCCATTGTACTTACATATGTGAAGAACAGTGATTTGGAAACAGCACTGGCAGCTATCACAGGTGAATTATCAGCAGCCAACAAGCAAGGGCTGTTTTAAACAAGGTGGTACAGACCTTTAATCCTAACACCCAGAGTCAAAGACAGGCGAATTTCTCTTGAGTTCCAGGCCCACAACAAGGCTATATAGTAAGATGTGTCTCCAAACAACAATGAGTGAATGAGTGAATGAATGAATGAATGAACATGAAAGAGCTCCTGATCTATCTGGAGAGAGTATGAGGGCGGTGCCAGGGAGCAGAACTTCCTGCATTCTTTGCTGCACTCCACTGCACAGGGAGGGCTGGAGGGGCCAGGATTGCCCAGTAGCTGCTGATGTCTTATGAACATCTTAAACTCTATTTTATCACTTGCTATTTTCTACTGCTTTATTTATTTTATCCTTTAAAATCTCTTATATTTTAAAACTTCAAAAACACAAACTATTTTTGACAGCTTTTGTCCTGTGAAATTTTTCTGTTTTCACTTCTTTTCCTCATGTTTTTTTTTCTTTTTTTCTTTTTAGACAAGATATAACTGTATGACCTGAAAGTCATTATGTGGACCAGGCTGGCCTGGGACTTTTAGGATTAGAGGCAAATACCACCAAGTTCTTGAGAACTTACAGCAAATAAAAGGGTTGTGGTTTTTTTCCCTAAAGAGAAACATTTTAAACAGACTCAAACTGAATATTTTTAAAAGAAGGCTTTTCTTAAGCATTTTTTAAAACATGTGGCTTTTTGGTTGTTTTTGTTTGTTTGTTTGGCTGGTTTTGCTTTTTGTTTTTGTTTTTTTCTGGTTGTAAAAGTAATATGTACTCTTAGGAATAATTTTAGAATAAAATATAACGATTATAAATAAAAAACCAGAGGGAACAGTTTGCAAAGTTTGCTTTCTGTTTCTGACTGTTTTTAATGAATCCTATGCATGGCTATCTCTCATGGTTTCCCTGTGCGCATTTTCTCACCACTTTACACATTGCCCCACTCAACATAGTATCTTGAGAGTGGAGCTCTCGCATAGCAGTCTCCTGGGCTCTCACAGTGGTGGGGAAGAAGTAGTTAGGAGAGAATGTGCCTCAGCTTCCATCCTTGTGTTTGAACATGTAAACAAGCAAACCTCCTGATAATGTCACAAAGATTCCTTCTGTGGGACTGGAGAGATGGCTCAGCAGTTAAGAGCACTAGCTGCTCTTCCAGAGGTCCTGAGTTCAATTCCTAACAACCGCATGGTGGCTCACAACCATCTATAATGTGACCTGATGCTCTCTTCTGGTCTGCAGGTGTATTCATATACATAGAGCACTCATATACATAAAATAAATAAGTCTTTAAAAGCTTTTTGTCTATCCTTGTAATTGATATAGGTGAATTGGAGACTGAGTAGCTCCTGTTAAAACAAAACAACAGCGACAGAGTCAGGAGTCAGATGCTAGTTAGCAATGAAGATAGATTTTTCCCACAACTATTTCACTATGGGAAAGAAACAAGCTGCATTGCCATTCATATTCCAATACGCACCATAGCTGACAAGATTCTTTAGCCTCAAAGTGTCCTAGGAAGAAAAGAGCATGGTCCAAGGCAGGGTCTGTTTGAAAAGAGTGTCTAGGGTTTGATTAAGGAGAGCATGTTTATCAGTGCATTAAAATGGCTTGTCTCGGAAAACATGACCACAGAAGTCATGTATCAACCTACATTTAAACAAATGTGGACGGTTCAGGAGCATACCCAGGAGGAGAGCAGCTCAGGCTCGAGGGAACTTC
The DNA here is from genome assembly GCF_964271855.1 of Acomys minous. NCBI lineage: Eukaryota > Metazoa > Chordata > Mammalia > Rodentia > Muridae > Acomys > Acomys minous. Next base: position 82,138,195 of record NC_140496.1, read on the forward strand.
CTTTATCAGGAGTAGCAGGAGCATCCAGAGAGGAAGGGATGACTAAGAAGGCTAGGTGGACATATAGTCAATCAAGCCAGGCTGTATACGCTAGGTCCAAGGAGCTTGGCTCTCCTTTGGTGCAATGGGAGGTCAGTAGGAGAATTTTGATCTGATTGGCTCTGCCTTCTGTGTGCAATATTCAAGTGCATTGCATGGGGTCAGAGATAATGGTGTTTCATGTGTCACAATTTCAACATTCCAATAAATAGGTCACAGATTATGTAGTATCGACTCAATTTTTTTTTTTTAGTAATTGAAATATCGCTTGAATCTCTGATATGTCCAGAGGCATAATTCTTTAATGACTCTGAATTCTTGATGATCTTTAATTTTTGATTGCCTTTATAAAGAGGCACTTATGTTTAGAGATGCTAATTTGATGAAAGGCGTAGGTCGCTTGGCTTTATTCCTTCTGGAAACAACAACATGGGTTTTATTATTTCACATGCGTAACAGCAGTACATGAAGTTCCATTTGCTGACAAGTATTGGCTTTATATAGAGATGCTCCATTTCCCACAAAGAAGTTTTCCCGGGACTGTACTAAGTGTGGTTAGGATCTACGTTGTTTTTTTGTTTTTTGTTTTCCCTGAGCTGTGAGCCTTGAGATTTCCTTAGGAATGATCCAAGTCCAACTTAGATTTTGCCGATAGAGACTGAAGATTTTAGTAGTGAAGCAATAAGTGAAGGTCCCAAGAGGTGCTGCTCTTTCTTTCCTCCCCTGTCTCTGTGAGTATGAGCATCACATAACAAACCGATGCTGCGACCACCGCCTTAGACCTTCCTGGCCTTTGCAGCATACCATTCCTCAAATTCCCACAGGACAGTATTGGCAGTGGTGTGTGTGTGTGTGTGTGTGTGTGTGTGTGTGTGTGTGTGTGTGTGTGTGTGTGTGTGTTGCTGTTTTAGCATATCATCCAGCTTATAAATTACTTTTTTTTATTCTACTCTGCCATCACTTGTCTTCCAGAATGCTCAGGTTTTGCAGGGAACCAGTGCAGTGACACACTGTGACTGTCAAGGAGAAATGCTGCTGTCATTACTGGACAAGTGAATAAGTAACCATCACTGTGGCATTTCTAGCTTTGAATTGTTTGAAAGAAAGTAACACAGAGAAAACCACCAGAGTTGAGTACATACTGATTGGTCTCTAAGAAAAGGAATAAAAATGATAAAACTCCAGTGGTTCTATGAGGCAGCACTGATGTCTCTTTTGGAGGGGGGGGTGGTGATGGAAATTCAACATCCCAAAATGTCACATTTCACAGTTTTTTAAACATGACTTCTTTGTTTATTATTGATATTCTAATATTTACAATATTTTATTTACACAGAGGAAATTGCTTTTTACTGCTGAGCCATTTTAGCAATTTCCTGATAGTGAATAGGTAACATATTATTAAACATAAAGAGCAAAGTGTTCTTGTTTTATGCTGAACTTTTATTTAATTAAATCTCACCCTTTTGTTCATCTGGTGTGAAGGCTAAATTGTCTTCTATAATATTGTGTTGCTTGAACATTTGATTATCTTTTTTCCAACCAATGTGAAAAACAGCAAAGAGAAACTTTTCTTCCTCACAAAGATATGATTTACAAGTTTTTTTTTAATCTACATTCTTTCTCTGCCCTCCCCCCAGGCTCCCAGCCTCATCATCCCCTTCCCTGGCTCCTCCTTCGTCCCCTCATTTCCCCCCCCCATACTTCTCCCTCTCCCTTTTTGATTCTTCTTGCATCCATCCAGTCCTTCCTTCCTTGCTTCCTCCCTTTCCCCTCCCTCCTTTGTTCAGACAGTGTTTCACCAGCATTACATCTTTTACCTTTTATAGTTCTTGATTGAAGTGAGATTCATCATCATTTCTATGTAGCTAATTTAGTGCAAAGACAATCTGAATATAAAGGTATATATTCACTGATACTATAAACTCTTTTAAATTGGTACTCTCTTAGTTGGAATATGAAGTTACTTGTTTCTCTGTAGATAAAGATTTTTTTTTCTTTTGTATTTTTTTAAAAGGCCAGGTTCACTGAGCTATGTTAGAAATAGTTGGACTTAGCCAGGCATGGCAGCACATAGCTATAACCCCAGCACTCAGGAGTCTGACAAAGGATGATTGTGCATTTGAGGCCAATCTAGGCTACGTAACAAGACATACCCCAATCCACCCCCAACACCCCCCCCCACAGAAACACACAAAGAAACAGTTTGATTTATTTGTGAAAAAGAAATGTCCTTATTGCAAAGCAACCGTGTGTTTTAAACTTAGTGGACTGTGGCTTCTGTCAATGCTCAGTATTTACTGAGCTGTTTCTCCTTGTTCTACTGTCTTATGTGTTTCTGTCTTGCTGTGTTTTTCCTACAAGTCAAGCTTGAATTCTCTCACAAAGTGCCAGAAACCTGTGATAGTCTCTTGGCCTGAGGGAGAATTCCATGTTAAACTGAAATTTGAAAGGAAAGTAAGTCCAGATATTTTTTGTTTAGAAACCATTTCAGTTGTATTAGGTTGGTTTGATTCTTTGAGACCATGTCACCTGGTAGCCCACACTGGCCTAGACTCTCAGTCCTACTGCTTGCTGTGGTGACAGGAATGTGCCACCATGTCCAGTGTGCTCTTGGGCCTCTGCTCCCTTTTCCCGCTCAGGTAGAAGGGCTCTTGTAGGCAGAAGCCTGACAAGAGCCTTGGGATTGGTAGTGCCATTTATTCATATTAATATTAGTGTGCCCCCGCCCCACCAGCCTTTTTGTATTGTTGGCAGCTATTTGAAGCTTACCTATCACAAGCTGTAGCGTTAAGATTTGAGAAATGGGCTTAGTACCAGTAGGTAGGGTTGTATTGGAATTCCATTAAGCTTTGCTTCAGAGTTGGTAGTAAAGTTGGGATACCAGGAACTAGTCTAAGGTGAAATCTGTTTGTGTGTTCAGCCTTTTAATTCTTGTAGCAATCACATATGATTCCCCCCCCCATTTTATAGACACAGAACAGGAGTGAAAGCCCTCAGAGGTAGTTCAGTTTAACCATGTCATGGGTTGCAGATTGGAATCTACACGTCTGTTCTCCGGCATCCTTACTGCACCGGACAGTATATCACAGTCATTAGTTACTAGGTCCAAGACCGTGAAATCTAAATTTCAAAAGGACTGCAACAGTAAGAGCAAAGCAACAAAGAGGCAGGCTTATTGATTGGCGTGTCACCATACTCGTGCATTCCTTACATGTATGAAGACGTGGTCAGTAGATCTTTAGTAAAGGGCATATGTCATGAAGGGAATGATTTGCATGCACGGTTTCATTTGAACAGAGGAAGTGCAGGCCGCCTGGAACTGACGCACTCTAGTTCTGTTTTGGCAAAAAAAAAAAAAAAAAAAAAAAGTCTTATTCCACAATCTTACCCAGCCTGATTCTGAGTGTCAAACACATTTATTTACATAAAGTAAAACACTTCAAACTTGCCTAATTTTGACATGCCTTCTCGATTAATCTCAGTCAGTGGCACGAGGATGCAATGTAAGTGATCGGAGGAGCTACCACAGAAAAAAAGAAGAAAACCAAAAAGATGATGCAAGCCTCTATTGTGAAATTTTTTAAAAAGAAATATCAAGCAGAAAATACTGCTTTTTGAGACAGCAGTCAGGCTGGTTGTTTGAATGCAGTTACTTGTGCTACCTTGGGGGAGACTAGTTTCTAGAGTGAAGTGCCAGTGTCCAGTTTAACTGTGGATGACTGCCCTGGCTGCTGGACGTGTAACCACTGTCGCCATTTGCTCAGAAGCTTACCCGTGGCTTTCCACAGCACTCAGGACAGACAGAGTCCTCAAAGGCCAGGGAGGCCAGCTGAGTGAATGGCCTCTCTGTCCCTTTCCCATGCTGGCCTTGCCATCTTGTTTCTCCTCCAGGACTCTGGTCCTGTCACTGTGGACAGCTTGCATTTCTCTAGCTATAACTGAGTTCCCCGGCAAGGCAGTGGCCAGCACTCTTCCTGTGCGGGCAGCTCCCCGCCAGCACCTTGCCTGCAGGCCTGTGCTAACCCGACCCTTATGGTGAAGAGTGAAGGATGCCCCTGCTAACTCGACATGAAGCGACAGCTTGCCTCTTAGCCTAGCCTAGCATCCCTGTCTAGATTCCTTTGCTTCTGTTCATTTTCTCTGTTATACTTACCATAATATTATATAGTTATTTCTTGGTTGTTTTACGCCTATGGGCATATAAACCCCAGCAGGAGGAATTTGACTTGTACTGTCGTCTGCAATAGCCTCTCATGGAGAGTCGCCATGCAAGCATATTTATTTTTATTAAGCCCAAATTTAGATAATAAAAAGATAACAAACATTTCTAGTAATACAATTTAAAAAGCCATACAAACTTTGATTTATGGCGGGACTGTTTTATGCAATCGCAGGAAAGCCTTCTGGGTTTCTTCTGGCTAAAATGAATGCCAGTGGCCTAAGGTCGAACCACACCTAGTGGAAATTGCAGCCTGAGAGCAAAGGTTTGGGCTCTATCTGGTTTGGCCCTTGGAAGGGTGTGTGTGTTGGGGGGTATCAGTACATCTCCGTAAACAGCTCCTCATGGCTTACTTTCACATTCCAAGGCTTTGGCCTTGTTGGCCAGATCCTTTTCCTGACTGTTGTTTCCCACACTCTAGAGAACTGACGTCCTCTTATCAGGAGAGTAAAGGGTCTCTTTTATCTGATGGACAGCTAACGTTGCTAGTTGTTTCCTCATGCTCCAGGACAGTGATTAAATGACATCTCAGAAAGCGTAACCATAAGTGAAAGTTATGGATTGTTTTTCCCCCTTTCCAGACTGTCCTTGAATTCATCGTCCAGATTGTTGGGATTATAGACCGCGCCACCATGCTTGGATGGACATTCCTTAAACACTCAGTACTTAATAGACTGTTGTGTTATTTAAAGCAAAAGCTACACTCCAGATGAAATTGCAAAGCCAGTCACTAACGAAAGAAAGCCGGTTGTCTCTCAGTGCTATGATCACTGCCTTGCCCTGCTATGTGCGATTCCTTTAAAGGACTTTGGGGCAGGGGGGTTGGGCGTGGGAGGGGAGGTCTGCGGTGAAATGAGGAGTGTTTGGTTTTCCCAGGAGGACACATTCCAAGCTTTGGTGGCTGGGTTTTCTCTCGAGGGTCCCTTTCCTGACTATCATTGCTCAAAAGCAGTCATACCTTTTCATAAAGCAAGGTATGAGCGATGGTGTTCTAGCAGAATTAGTGATGGACACTGAACGCTAAACTTAATTTTCTTCTGTCATAAAACATTATTTTTCAGGGGCTGAAGAGATGGCTCAGCAGTGAAAAGCACTTACTGTTCTTGCAGAGAACCTGAGTTCAGTTCACGACAACCAGGTGACATACAGTGGCCTGTGACTCAAGTTCCAGGGGATCTAACAGCCTCTTCTGGCTTCTTAGGCACTTGCATGCATGTGGAACATATAAACTTTAGAAGACTTACAAACGTAATTGTGAAAATAAATAAACACTTATAAATATTATTTTTGGTTTATTTCATGCATTTAAAAATGTCAGACCCTTGCCAGGCTGTGGGCTCTGCAAACATAGATGGTGACTGGGCTTGTCTAAATCTGTGCCGGAGAGTCTACAAGACTTCTCTGTGGGTTACTTGGATCTGGGCTATGAATTGAATTCTCACGACTCTCTCTTGACCCTAGAAAACAGCTTTGTGTGTCCTGGACACTTCACATATTCTGAGATGTTAAATTGGTAGCTATAGGGATAATCTCTTTGGCTTTATAATTTGAAATTCTTCCTTTCCTGGAAGCTAGGTGCAGCTTGTACCTTAGCTTTGTCCCAGATTGTAGGTATAATGTGACATGAAAAGCTTTTCCTCAGTCTCTCAGTTTTATGTGAGACGTCTGGTTGGTCTGTACATACCTCTGCTCCCAGCTAGCCCTGCTCTAGGTTCTCTGTCCCAGGATGAATGTAGATGTCTGCTCCCCAACTCTTTATCCCTCACTCCGCAGCTACCACACCTGACTCACCTGTGGCTTTGGGGCTGCATTGAGAACACAGCTAAACCATTCCAGGCTCACTTTTATTCTTATATTTGCTGTAGGTGTTTTTTTGAGACAGGGTCTCACTGCTCACTATGTGGTCATAACTGGCCTGGAACTCGCTTTGTAGTCGAGGCTGGTCTTGAACTCATAGAGATCACTTGTATCTGCCTCCTAAATGTGGGGATTAAACACACATGCCATGCCAAGCCCTCTCTTCTTGTTTCTTATAAGTTAGCTGTTTGTTTCAGATTATTTGTGTGTGTGTGTATGTGTGTGCATGTGTCCCCCCCCCATACATATACACATGATATCACTAAAATAATTTTGACTTGACTTTTTCTTGTATTTTTAAACTTTAGCCTGTATATAACTACAGCCAGGTTTGTTTCCCTTTGGAAGATTCACGCCCATCTCAGCCAAGATATGGAGAAGAGACCTATTAACTTATTTATTTATTTGTCTGTTTCTTTTTATTGTGTTGCTGATGTCTTTGTTGCTTTTTGTTTGTTTGGTTGGGTTTTTTTTTTTTTTTTGGATCTATCCTTTCTCATCTTTCCTTAAATACCCTGAATTCTTCAGTTGTTCCTCTAAAGAAATTGATGTAGAATAGCCCCATTGAGAGCTTGTCTTTTTATATAACAGAAACACTTTCTGATGGCAGTGTATATAAATTGGAATGAGATAACTCTTTCTAGGAGAGTACAGAAGAAAAATATTCATCTTCATTTGCAAATTTCGTGTGTGTATAGGGGTTGTGGGTGTGTGTCTGACTTTAGTTTTAAAAACTTATTGCAGTTTTTGTGGATGTTTGCACCCAGAGGAGGAGGAGGAGGAGGAGGAGGAGAGAGAGGAGAGACAGACAGAAACAGGGAGAAATAGAGAGACAGAGACACAGAGAGGCAGACACCCTTACCAGGTAAATAAATTCCCCACATGAAGGAAATAAGCAAATCACATCCGGGCCCAGAGCTAGAGCCAGCAGGTTCTCAAGATGGCCAGTGCAAGGAAAGGCTGGTGGTGTCACTGCAAAGCATAGAGACTCTGAGTCACAGCATTCACCAGCTCAAGCACAGATGGGAACTGCAATCCAACCGTCAGAAGAGGAACAGGTCTTGCTTTGTGTAGGCAGTGCTGTTGAATTCCCTGGCTTCATAGGCTGTCACTGCTCCAGGCATGCCGGCACCCCTCACACACTGCTGCTGATTGATACTGCTGTCTCAGCTCATGCTGGAGGTGGACTTCTGAGGCTTTGGGCAATTTATTCTGTACACCAGCAGGCTCAGCTCCTGGGCATCCATGCATGACTTCAAACAGCTCTGTGGATGACCTGGATCTGTGACAACTACCTCTGACCCTGTTCTTTTGTCTTCTGCCCTCACTGGACCTTTGTGCCTTGTTTGTCTCACATCCTCCAATATAGATTTATTCCTTCTCGTTGAAACGTCACTTTTTTTTTACTACAATTGGGATGAATATAAACTGAAGACATATGATATATTGCTTTTCCAGTAATGTTTTCTGTTTTTCTGGATTTTTATAGTACTTTGATTCCTTAACTTTTCATCATATTGTACAGCATAGAGACCACCCCCTTCATTTCTTTATTTTAAATATGTCTTAAATTATTTATAATTCTGTTTGGGTGTTCTCATTTCCTCGCTCTTAGTTTTAAAGTGTACTCTATCACTTTTAGTATTCATTTTGCAAACCAGAAATTTTAACTATCACTGTGAGTGGCTCATGGTTTATCCCAGTGCAGATTGTATAATGATTTTAGTAATTGGCCAAAGCAAGTTTATCCATTTTATTTTATAGCCTTATTCTAATTATTACAGGTTTTGATAGTACTTTATTTTTATAGATAACCATTTTTTATAGTTCCACAGAATACCAATCTTCCAGTTCTTTATTCTGTTTGGAAGATGAAAGCTTTAAGAAAGATAGGTATAGTTTTAGATAACTTGAAACATGCTGATCCTGAACTCTTGATGTAATTATTTTACTAATTTTACCAACTACTCCTAGGGCTCAGGAGGCTTCATCTCCTTCCCCCCCCCCCCCATTTTACTTAGTTCACTATAGGTAACCGTTTGTGTGCCTTATAAATTGTCACTCTGAGTCTCAAAGATGTTCATTAAATTTGGCTGACCGTGCTTAGTTTGCAGAGGGTGGAACTAAGATTCAAATACATTTGTTTGATTCCGAAGTTCACATTTCGACCTGACAAAACCTTCTGTTGTTGACTTCCTCATCTGCACAAATCCCCCAGAGCTTTCAGAGCAACAGCATCCCTTTTCATTTGCATAAAGTACTAAAATATGGTACTGGCCATGTCAGGAGCTTACTTTCGGTGAGGGAGGCTAGGATAGTTCATGGGAGTGTGTGAAGGAAGGCAAGGCCTACATTAGATGTATGGAGAAAAGAGGCTTGCATCAGCTGTGAAATGTTTTCTACAGACTTGACTAAGGACGAGAAGGAAAGAAGCAACAATGTCACCTTCAAGTCAAATACCGTGTCTGTGGTCTCTACATTGGAAAGATTGCTGACTAGCTCTTGAAGAGGATGACCTGGTCCAAGACCCTATCAATACCTTTCCTGTCTCCAACTTCTGGGTCCTGCTAAGGCCCCCACTGGTGTTGAGTGACAGGGGTCTGGGTGACTCCATCACATCCTGGTTACCAAGTCTGCTGGAGCTTTCCTGCTTTTCATCTTTCTCAGTCCCTCTGGATTTGATCAGTGAGCCATCTCCTCGGGCTTCTGGGTAATCCTTGGGTTTTCAAGTTGTACTCTTTGCCTCTAACTTCTTGTTTCCAGTCCCCTTCATCGATTCCCTCTCTTTGTGTCCCTCTCACATCTACCCAGGGTATCTAGTCATTATACTGATTTCTCCTTATTCGTCATTTTGACTTTTTCCTCTAGACGTGTTCCTCGATGCACTGGACTATTCATGTGGATTTGTAGAAATACCTTCTTAATAATACTGTGCTGGAAATGGTCTGTGTTTCTCACCCCTTCCCAAGCCTACCCCTGGCTTGTGTTAGCTTGTGAAGCTCCTGCTCACCTTAGAGACACACCTAGAGCGCAGACTTGTGTCCTCCCACACAACTCTTTTTCCTTGAGGATTTATACAATCAAATTCCTCTCCCTTCAGCTTCCTCAATGGCCTCTTCTTCTTGATACACATGCCATAATCCAGGCTCTGCCAAGTCTTTCTTAGCGCTTCCTTTAGCTACTGGGTGAGCAATGGTTTTTTAATTAAATATTTTTTATGTTTTACATATACATTTATATTATTACACATATATACAGTAAACTTCATACAGCAAGAATAACCATGACACCATTAGGAATTATATAATTGTTACATTCTTAGATTTTGGCTATTTGTATCTGGTAGCCTTGAAGAAAACCTCTTTCCTATCTTGGTGTGCTTTAAAATTCTGAATGTAAATCAATATCTATCATATCTCATCATTAGCAACTTAAAACATCTATCTAAACCTAAACACATCTTAACCCCTAAACAACTAACCTTATTATAAAACTAAACTATCTGATCTTCAGCCCCATCAGACTTGAGAAGGAAAATAATTGATTATCCGAGTACACCGAGAGTGCAGGTTAGTAGCTTTCCAAATGAGAAGATGACAGAGACAGTTTGCTACCTGAATAGTCACCCAAAACTCTATAATGTTGGAGCATCATCTTCAGCCTTCTGGCCCAATATATCTGACAGACAGACATATTTGTGAGGCAGGAACTATTGAGAACTTGCTTACCCTGTCTTGGCAGAGTTTGGCCGTCGACTTCTGCCTGCATCCAAGCTTGCCCTTTTAAAGGCAGAATTCACAATGGTTTGTTGTTGTTGTTGTTGTTGTTGTTGTTGTTGTTGTTGTTGTTTTTCGATACAGGGTTTCTCTGTGTAGTCTTGGCTGTCTTGGACTCACTTTGTAGACCAGGCTGGCCTTGTACTCACAGCGATCTGCCTGTCTCTGCCTCCCCAGTGCTGAGATTAAAGGCAGGCGCCGTTCCACTTTCCTTCACAATGCCTTTTCAGAGGTCCCTCGTTCTTCAAGCTAAATTTGAACATACTAACATTCAAAATTCCAACATTTTGAGTTTATATATTCTCAAAACACACACACACACATCCATTTCCAGACCCTGCAATTTATTTTCTCATCTTTTCTCAGTACATTTTCCACTTACAGTTTTTTGAGTAGTAAATGCTATTTTTCCCTTCTTCTTTTCTTTTTGATTTGTATTCATTCATGCTTCTCTCTTCTTCCCTCAAGCTAGGAATTTGGCCCTGGTTTTGGAGCCTTTGTAGCCACGTTATAACCCTGAGCTACATTGCATCCCATAGCCTATTACTTCCTTTCTCTTCCAGCCTCATCTTTGGACATCATCCCCAGCCTTTTTTGGCATCTCTATTTCAGAGATGGGAGGGAGTTTCCTTTTCCTATTTGTCCAGAGGTCTTGGGTAGTTCATGGTGGCTTAGGTACCATGTGATCTCTTCTCATGTAGGATTACCCTAGAATTTAGCTCCTTGACCTGAGGAATTTTATTCATGCATATCTTTAGGGACTCTCTCAAGTTGTTCTTAAAACTACGCCATACCAATCAGTTGTGTCCTTGTGTATAGCTTCAAAATTTACTAAGCATTTTATGTTTTGTTTTGTTTTGTTTTGTTTTCATTAGTGTCATTAAGAAGTGTGACCGGGCATGGTGGTACATGCCTTTAATCCCAGCACTTGGGAGGCAGAGGCAGGAGAATCGCTGTGAGTTTGAGGCCAGCCTAGTCTACAAGTGAGTCCAGGACAGCCAAGGCTACACAGAGAAACCCTGTCTCGAAAAACAAAAAAACATAAAACAAACAAACAAACAAAAAAGAATTCTGGGGAAAGGGAAGAAAGCAGATTGAAATGGTGTCTTTTAAATCACGTGGGAAAATCTGCCCTCCTCACCATTTGGCCCATTACACACTTTGCATCCTTGTAATGTCTCTGCATTTGTCTAAGTTATTTTTTTCTAGTGGATGAAGTTCGTAGGGGACAAATTTGGAAGATATTTGGGTAGTACTTTCTTTTAGAGTTTCTTGTACAAATCAGAGTAGAAACAGCTTTAATGGGCGCTTGTTAACAGCCATAGATGCTTGCCAAGGTGGAAGGAATTCTTTTACTCTTTTCCTAAACCTCACTTTGCAAATGTCATAAACTAGCCTGGTTGCTTTTTACCTCTAATTCCAAGCTGTTCTCCTGAAAGTTCAGCTGGCAGAACCGAGAGCACATTCTGTATCTTGTAAGGACCTAACCTTCCCTCTAGGGCGTTACCCTCTGTGGGAGTCACACCTCAGAAAAGACAACAATGAGCTTCCTGGCTGGTTCTCGTTATTCCTGTGTTCGCTTTGTCCAAACACCTAACTCATTCTGCCTCATATACTGCAGTTCTCTCACCACCCCCACCCTCCCACACACACCCCTGGGGCTTTTGTAGCTCCCAGCAGAGCCTTTTCTGTGTTTCTCTTCAGGATCCATAATTTTGAAGATGACATGCCTAATTACGCATTGCTGTTGTCATCAAACTTTATTTTTATATTAGGCTTTGACAAACGTATGTAATTATTGTACATAGCGTCTACTTAGGATTAGGAACTTCGGTGTATCTAGTGGGCCAGGCACTGTAGCTACACATTTGAGGTATGACAGAAGTGAATGCACAGCACAGTTCATTTTGTACTGACTTAAACGATAAGAAAACTAGAAATGGGTTAATGCTAGCTAAGGGGAGTAGGGAAGGGAGGGCAGAGAGGACTCTCGTTGTCTATGGTAGACATGCACAGGGCTATGAACCTTTTGCTTGTGTTAATCTGTCGTACGCCTAGGAAACCAGCTGGAGTCCTTGTGGCAAGATCTGAGCTTCTGTGAGTGCTTCAAAAGCAATGGACTCCAGTTTGCCTAGGCATCCTGTCACAGTCTATTCTGTACAGGCTTGGAACTAACCTAGAGGCTGAAACTAAGCTTTGTAAAGATGATATTATGATTTTTTTTTTTTTTGGTGAAAAGAGATTTAGTTGTTTTTTCCCCTTGGGGGATATTTTGTTGGTATCCAAGTTCATGCCATAGTAAATCTCCAGATGATGGATTTCAGCTTCCTGAGGAGTTGGCTTATTGAGTGCTTGCTCTGGAAGTGGTTGACTATGTGCCCTAACTGAACAAAAGAATGCATTTAGCCTCCTCAGTAAGGACTTGTGAAACCAAACACAAATGAAACCAAGGGAAGAAAGATAAGGGCTTAGAGTTTATCAAAGTAGCTAATGGTACTTTAAATAACTCCCTCATGGACTTCGCTCTCTCAGCTTTCTTAACTCTGCTTAATATCTTAATTTTTTTTTTTTAAAGACAGGGGTTAGACAGAGGCACAGGGATCTTTTTGATTAAGAGGCCATCTGTCTCTGCCTCCCCAGTGCTGAGATTAAAGGTACACAACCTGTCACTTGATACATTACTTTGTTGTTGTTTTTGTTGCTTTACAAAATAAAATAAAATACTCGGGCATGCTCGGTTTTGGATGCAGGGCTATTTACAGAAATGTAGACAAATCGTTGTGGGTTTTGAAGTACAGTCAGCTTACAAAATTAGAGTCATTCTTTTGTTCACCCATTGGTCATGTTTTAAAGACTCTGCCTTCCAGGCACCTTCAGTACAACAGTGAGCAAAGTGACAAAGGCAGATCCTTGGTTCTATTTGTATAATGAGCCATGTTCTGGAGAAAGGGTGGGAGAGGGTTTGCAGGCACTGAAGGACAGGTGCCGTGGAGTCTGACTGACCTTGATGAGGATGGACACAGCCTGGCCAGATGACACGATGTGGGGTAAGGAGATCAGAAGTCAAAATGGTGTTACCAGAAAGTGGACAGGATCTCTGCCCTCTTTAAGAGGGAGTATCTGCCCTTTCTGCCTGCATGGGATAGTACTCAGAGTGAATATTTGCCTGTACCCTTACCCTGAAACCCTGTCTCCCAATATGGTGGGTTTTGCAAGTGAGACCTATGGGTCTTCTGAAGGTGACTGACCCTAAATGAAGTGATGGCGGGCAGGGCTATCCTGATACTATTAAGGACCTTAGTAAGAAGAGTCCCTTTTCTACTGCCTGAGGACACAAGAGCCATCAGCAGCCTGCTAGGAAGAGCACCTTGCCGTTCAGACTTAGACATCCCAGCTTCAAGCACCCTGAGGACTAAGTGTGTGCTGGTAGAGCTGCCCAGGCTCCTCTTCTCTAGAAACCCAAACTGAAGGCCTTGGATAATATGAGGAGAGAAGAGGGCTGCTCTGCTTCTCAGCTGAACTTCCTCTAACTGCTATGGAACAGGGAGACAATAAGGGCCACAACAGAGGCTGGAAAACTACTCCAAAGGCAGCTGCTGTAATTGGTGACTCAGGCTGAAGTGGCAGCCGTGGGGATGGTGCTGTCCTCAGAGGCAGGGTGTGTTTTGAAGATAGAGCTGAGCATACAGGTAGGGTGGACAGGACTTGTCACAGGGAAGTCAGCGAGAAGGTCTGGGAAACTGGCAGAATGGACTTTCCCCAGGGTGGAGTGCAAAGGGTGGGGAAGAGGGTTAGTTACTCCTCCATGAATCTCTAAACACTGTCAGGTCTCCAGGCTGAGATGCCAAAGACACTGGATATGAGCCTGAGGTTTTGGTGGATGGCAGAGCCAGAAATGTGAAAGCAGAAGTGGGCAACATGCAAATAGAAATGCTATTTAAAATAGTGAACAAATGGTGTGGTCTCAGTATGAATCCATCAGAACAAATGCAAGCTTTGCCCAGAGGCATGGCAGGACAGCCCCTGTGGGCATAGTGCTGGTCCAGCACACACTGGCTTTGGCCAAGGATTCTGCTCTTACCTTGGCTACTTTCAGTGCTTACAGATAGAATACAAACTTAGAGTCTAAACGAAAACTGCGAGTTCCTTACTAAATACAAAGGCACAGACATTTTTGTCCTGTGTCATTGTATTTCTCCACTCTCTGGTTATACTTGTTTTCTGTTTTTAGGAAGAGACCAAATATGATATATTATCATCTTTTTGAAGCCAAGCACCAGTTTGAAATTGCTAGCTTTCAAGGACATCAGAACATTGAGTCCTGGGCCTTCCATTTTCTACTTGTTCTTACAGAAATGAGTTCTTTTTCTTCCCTATGTCTGAAAATCAAGCCTGTGCAGACAGTAGCAACCTTACCTCACTTTGTTAGGAGGATTCAAGGTTCCATGTATGTACCAAGGCGCTGACTACCTAGGGATGACCTCCTACGCGAATCATATGTTTTTAGAGCTTTGATTTATATTCGCATTCTGTTTTTAATAATAGCTATTACAGCTATCTTAACAGAGAGGATGTTTCAGTGATCTGTGGTAAAGCACTGGCCTGCTGTATATGAGGGCCAGGGGTTTATACTAGCAGTGCAAGTACTAAAACAGCAACAAAACAAGAAAAAGAAAAGAAAAAGAGCAAAGCTGTCTCACACCATCCAACATCATCTATGTTGACTTCAGACTCCAGACTATGTGTATTTACACAGAAATATTTGGACTAAAACTTACACAGATGGGACACTTTTATTTGTTGAGAGGAAGCGTAAGTCATTATCAAGGAAAAGAATGATTCTGGTTATGCCTTCTTAAAAGTCATATTGAAAAATCCAGCAAAAAAACATTTTCTCATGCTATGTGAAGTATCAGTTCATGTTTTTATAATTTGCTTGCTGCATTTTCTCCAAGGGAATGCCACTGCTCCCTTTTATTGGCGTGCTTCCACAAAACAAAGATTCTGTATCTTTCCTCTGGTTTTCTAGAGCCCAGCTCCTATGCTGCTATGTGAGGACAATTACAAGTAAAGATTGTAAGTAATTATTAAATAAAAATTATAAGCAAATGTATGTTCAGGGGTGAGGAGAGCCTTGGCCACCAGGCTCTGAAGACTTGGCATTCTCAGGAATTGACGTTTCCTGCTTTGCACAGAAAGGAGAAGGCCTCAGTTGCTTGCTCTCCACATAAGTAGGACCATAAATTCTAGGAGGTTTTATTTGAGGCTGTTCTGTTTACTACCTATTCCCCTTAAACCTAGGAAGTTTCCAGCACATAGGAAAGACTTAGGACATCCACTGACCTGATACATGGCGACAAAGCATTGTGGTTCTTATTATAAAATGGTGGCTATAGATTTTTACTGGAAACAGATACCACCTGAACATCTCATTTCTGGTGAGTGTACTCTTGATTGGTTTACAAATGACAACCCTGAAGCTGTGACAGACACTAGTGGGTTTGGTGTCCTGTTAACGGTAATCGTAGCCCTTTTTTCTTCTTCTTATTGAGATTATGGATTTTACTCACCAACTTTGCTTCAAATCAAAGTAAGTTCTCTCCTATTGTTTGGGTCATAGGATCAAGTTCAGGTGATGAAGCTTGGAGATAAACACCTTTAACAATTGGTTGATTGATTGATTGATTGATTGATTGATTTTTGTCAATTTTGATCCCAAATTGACAAAATGCCTCCATCAAATTTCCTATAGACAAGCCTGTAGGACATTTTCTTGATTGATGATTGAAGTGGGAGGGTCAAAGCCACTTCAAGTTAGTACCACCTCCAAGCAGGTGTGCCTAGGCTGTATAAGAAAGTAGGTGGGGCAAGCCATAGGAGTTAGTCTGCAAGCAACATCCTGCTGTGGTTGTTACCTCAGTTCCTGCCTTTAGTTTCTGCTGTGATCTCCCTCACAGGTAGACTATGAAGTGTAATCTGAAATAAACATTTTCCTTCATGGTTGGTTTTTGTCAGTGTTCTGCTACAGCAATAGAAAGCAAACCAAAACATCAACTGAGTCATCTCTCCAGCCACTCAAATATTATAAATGTAATTTGCCCAGTCATTATTTCCAACTTGTATTATACTAACTTTTTGGACCTCTTAACAAGTACTGAAAAGCGTGGCGCTCTGCTGGAAAGATCAAAGTCTGGCAGATCAGGATAGTCAGCTGAGCTCTGTCTGTTATGACAGGCTCCCCATCTCAGTGGGGTTCTCTCTTGCCCTGATCTGTCACTCCCCACATCTTCTAAGGAGTGTCATATAACCTTCAAGGAAGATAACAGGTTGGACCCTTTCCTGGTTAAAAACAAAAGCAAAAAACACTGTTCAGCAAGCACCTGGGCATTCCTGGAATTTACCCACACTATGCTAAGGAGATTCTAACAAATGACCTTTAATCATACCTAGAAGTTCTTCCCCCAACCATAGGATAATTAAGTACTGTGTTTTCCTTCTTGTGATCGGACCCTGTGCTACTACATGGGAATGAGGTGCTGTACTTCTGCATGCAGATTAAGTATCCTGGCACCTCTAGCCTGAGCAAATCTGAGACGTTCACCCACAAACTCCGACAGGTGCTCCACACACAGCCAACCTCGGAGTTACCGGCCAGGCATTCTGCTGTCAGAGCCATACACTTCTGCACCCTGCCTCCCAGTGACAGCTGAGGAAATATGGGATTGTTTTGTTTGTCCTATTAGAAATGACAATTACAGTAATGGCCAAATATACTGTGACATTAATTCCCCCTGGAGGTGTAATTTGATTATGTTTGGTTAACTGAATGAGTGTGTGGTATTTCCGGATGCCCCTTTTAATTGATTTACAAATGACATTACTTGCAGCCATGGCTGCTGTATTGGACTTGGTGTTCAATGTCGTACTATGTTGCTGATTTGGGCCTCCCTGCATCAGCAGTGTTATTTCTATTGCACTGTTTGAATCATAGACTTTAAAGGTAGCCTTCTGGAGAGATCTAGGTAATTGAGGTACTGTGGTAAAGACACCTTTGAGTGTTAACTAGCCAAAAACATTACTTGAACTCTGGAAATTAAAAAAAAGATGATTTGCATTATTCTGTAAATATACTCCTTCTGTGAGACGACGCTCAAGGCAGAAGGCCAGAACCAGGCCTGCTGATTCTGCTCGTAACTCAGAATGACATTGCTTCAATATCCCAGCCTAAGTGCATCTGCAAGTCCAGCATGGAGCGCCCTGTTCTATATTTTTCTTCAATGTACACAAATAAAATTGGTCTCTAAAGACACTGTTTTCAGCATTGTTGTAGAAAACCCTGCTGTCATTCAGGATGCTTGTTTTCTCACTCAATGCTGAGAAATAGCAAGCTGCCTTGCAAACTCCTTTCCAGAATCTGTGGATAACTGCCAACAAGTCCACGGCCCACACTGTCACACTACCTGCCGTGCTCCACTCATCTCTCTGGCATTGTAGCTCCGAGGAGAAGCAAAGGCAGCATTTACTCAGAAAACATTTGATTTTGTCCTGGACTTCCTTCCAGAACATTCAGCCTATTGTTGTGTACTTGGGTTGATAGAGATGAATGGATGTATTCCAGAAGCTTGTTATGTTATAGGCAGCTTACAAAATCACGAGGTAGCAAAATCTCAGAGGTGAATGTTAGCCACTGATTCTGGTTACTGTTTAAAACAGTCAGATTGCCAGCAGTGCAGCTCAGAGGCAGGGTTCTTACCAGGCATATACAATGCTCTGGGTTCATCCGCTAAACTGCATATGCATGCTTGCACGTGTGTGTGTGTGTGTGTGTGTGTGGGCGCGTGCGTGTGTGGGCGCGTGCGTGTGTGTGGTGATGTTATTGGGGAAAATATGCTCCAAATAAAAAACCTTGGACTCTTATATTTGTATAAGTATTCTTTCACTGTTAGCATGTTTTATCTAGTTGTAGAAATGAAGACATTTTAGGTCAATGGAAAACCATTTCAACTGATTGTGCTGTCACTAAGTATGACTGGGACTAAGGCTGCCACACACTAACTAGTTCAGAAACCTTCCTGCTTAGGAGACATTTTGAATGGAATATTTTTTCCAAAATGACTCTGGACTAACATTTCATTTTCTAAGATTGTATTATCCTTTAAAAAGAAAAAGAAAAGAAAGAGAAATTCACCTTTGCCAGAAACCAGGTGGCCATTATTCTTGTTTTGTGATTGATGTTTTTTTTCCACTTCTGTCCACATGCATCATCTCTAGAGAGGTGCTTTTCCCAGGGAGCCCCAAATCTGTCACAATTTGATGAATGATTTGAACATGCAGAGTCTTTATAGCAGGAAAGATAAGTCCTCTGAGAGGATCAGAGCAGGTGACAGATACCAAACTCATATCAGACCCCACTGATCCAAGGCAGCAATCCAAAAGGAAGGTCACCTGGACCTTAGATTTTTCTGCTCATTTTTAATAATAATTTTTATATTAATGTTAATGATAGTTCATATTTATATTCAAGATGACCTTTTGATATTATCAAGGCTATATATCTTATTCTATTTTTATATGCCCTTTTCTGGGTAGAAACTAATCTTACAATATGTTTTACACTATTGTTTAATTTGCTAATAAATTAGAATCCTTTTATAGTGTTTATGATTAGGCAGGAAATATTAAGTGTTTAAAGTTCTTAATCTAAAATTAGAAGCTTACAAAATACATAGGTTATGCATTAAGTGTTTAAAATTCTTAATCTAAAATTAGAAGCTTACAAAATCTGTAAGTTATGCAGTAATTGGTTAATAAAAATATAAATTATGAGTATTTAACCAGCTGTGTTTAATTTCCCCATCCATAACTAAATATTTGTGTTTATTAATTAATGGTATGTTGATCATTGGGTTCAAAAGCAGATAAATATAAAGAGCTAAAAACAATGATCGTTTTCAGTTGAACAGAAAATACAGTTAATCTTTGTTGTTTATGGCTTCAATATCTGTGGGTTCACCTGCCTTGAATTTAGTGACAGCTGTGTTAGTACATGGAAGAGTTTGATAGGCACTCCTGAACATTCAATGAAAGGAGCCTTGAAGTGCCTATATATCCATGTTCATATCCTTTCTCACTGAGGTCTAACCTTCTGCCTTGTTTTAGCTCTTAACTTTAAAACAAATACTCTCTTAACTAGCTGTGGGATGTAATGTCTTTTTGTTGGCATCTTTCTCTTTGAAGGGGCCTCCTTGCATGTTTCAAAGTTCAAGAAGGCTGCAATGTGCCCTGTGGAGAAAATAGATATGGCAGCTAAATTTCAT
Source organism: Acomys minous (assembly GCF_964271855.1). Classification (NCBI taxonomy): domain Eukaryota; kingdom Metazoa; phylum Chordata; class Mammalia; order Rodentia; family Muridae; genus Acomys; species Acomys minous. The sequence continues at coordinate 82,157,406 of NC_140496.1, forward strand.
TCATGCATGGCTTATGATGTTCTTGGTCTAGGACTCAATGTCAGCATGTCAATAATTTGTATGCAATGAGGTCTTTGTACAGAAACACAAATAAAGTAAGTCTATATATTGATTAGTTGAAAAAATTATAGTTCCAGGCTTGTAGGATGCCAACCATGTGTTTTTCCAGGAAGCAGCAGATTCTCATTGCTAATTCAGTGTTCACACCGACAATGTAGAATTTCTTTGTACAACAATTATAGGCACTAAGGATCACCTGCAATAATTTATGTGAAATTTGTTGTAGTGAAATGTGATGGTTAATAAGAATTTGAACTAAAGAAGCAAAGTTACATTCACTTTCAAGGAAGCAATTCTTTCCTCTTTCTTGTTCCCCAACAGTGTGTGTGAATGCATGTATAGGTTTGTGCATGTGTGTGTTTTGCTGGACTAGAGCCCAGCACCTCAACTGTGCTGGGCAAGCACCATATCCCAGTGCTACACTTCAAGCCCTCAAGTGACTACGTTTATTTTTAACTTTTATTGAATGTCTATGATTTACATGTCATATACCAAAATCCCTCTCCTCTCCCCATCCCCTCATATCCCCCCTCTGCCCTTGCAACCTCCCCCAGTAAAATAAAACAAACAAAAATTTTGTCACAGAAGCTGTAATCTATCACTCAGTATAGCCTTTTGTCCACATATGTTTACTTTGAAATGTTCATTGCTACGAGTCATGGGTCAGATTTGAGAGCTACACTATCGTTACCAGATCCTCATTGGGACTGCTGTTGCATATCCCGTTGTTACTGTGTATCAAGGAGATTGTTAATCTTTGAATCTGCAGGTCCAGCCCCTTTACTGTGTTCCAGCAGTTCATACATGGGGTAGATGTTGGGGTGGGGTCGACTCAGAGCCCTTGATCAGGGCCTGCTCCCTTGTCCTCAGGGTAGGGCTGGCTCACCTGCTCCCATGTCCTTAGGACAGGGCCAGTTCTCCTGGTCCTGTGTCCTCTGGACAGGGATAGCTCTCCTGCTTTCATATCCTCAGGGCCGGGCTGGCTCTCCTGCTCCCACATCATCAGGGCAGGGCCGGCTCACCCATTCCTGTGTCCTCAGGGCAGGGCCCGCTCTCCTGTTACTGTGTCATCATGGCAGGGCCTGCTCTCCCACTCCTGTAAGTGACTACATTTTTATACAGAAATATGTGGACATTTGTCAGTAGCATGATCATTTTGAAAGATGCTTTCCTGTACTTCCTTTATTGTTAAAGCAAATATCAAAAGACAAGAAGCAATTAACAAAAGGTAATGGAAGGATGGCGTGATGGCTCAGATAAGAACATCTGCTTTTCCAAGAGAGGATTTGGTTTGATTCCCAGTACCCACACCACAGCAGCTCACAACTGCCTGAAACCCTAGCTAGTTCCAAGGACTCTGGAGTCCTCTTCTTGCCTTCTTGGGCAGAAGATTTACATGTGGCACACACAGATACATTCAGGCATTCACATGTACACAGAAAATAAAAATAAATTTTAAAAATGAAAAACAGTGATGAGAAATGATGGAAAAATTCAAAGTGGTAATTTTCTATTTTGTGGGTAAACCTGCAACTTACTATGTAAATAAATGTTGTTTTTACAATTCCACAAGAAGCTTGACTGTTGATTTTCCTCTGGTGCTGTTAGAAATGTTGTTGTCTTTAGAAGCCAGTGGACTGTTTCTGCTTAGAACTGTGTCCAGTATAAATTTGTCCTCTTAACTCTTACGTGGAGAATGGAGATATCCATCTATATTGTTCTGAGGTAGAGACAAAGTCAGGATCTAAATGAATGTTTTCTGATTCAGTATCCTTGGCTTTACCTCTTCCAGTGGTACCATTTAGGCTAAAACTCCTGAAGCCCTGTTATTTTGCACCCCACCTCTGGTCTGTCAGCAGGTCCCATCAGCTAAACAAGTCTGTACCCTTAGTTGTAGGGAGTGGACAGTGAGACAACCAAATATGTATTGTTGACCTAAGCACAGCCATGTTCAAGACCTGAGAGCCTCAGACCCCTGGAGAAATGGCAAAGCCATCTCCTTTGCCTGAGTTTCAGGGACATAGTAAAGCCTGCTTATGGGACCAAGTGCTAGTGTTGACAGGGGGTGCATAGTGTGTCCTCTATGCTTTCTCTCCCCGTATATATTTACAGCCTGGAGATTGCTTCCACAAAGAGCAGCTAAAGCTGCTCCTTTGAACCAGCTCTATACTATAGCTCGTGCCTCCTCATTTATCTCTGTGTAATAACCCTGCCTTCTTGTCTAGGTGTAGATATAACCCATCTCTCTGTTCAACTCTATATAATAAATACACTGAGCTTATGGGGTATTGTGGTTTATCCAGTTGAAAGCCCAGACCACCTGATACCAGCTGTTTCTATCTGTGTTTGTCTTTCTTCATTCTCTCACCCCGCCCCATGGTCAGGTGCAAGGTGCATGGACACCACACTGTGTCACTACCCTTCTTGGAACTGGTACCGTCATCCGAAAGTTCCAGGTGTCTTTGCTTCCTCATAGTGTGCCTTTAACACTTCAGTCATGTTGTTGTTTTTTTCTTTCTTTCTTTCTTTTTTCTTTTTTTTTTTTTAAGAAGAAAATACGTCATCTCCCCTTCAGAACCGTACAGTGAATTCCCATTTACTCCGGGGAAACACCAAAGCTCTTAATAATGCCCCCGCAAAGCCCTATGGACACTCTTTTACACAAACATGCCTCTGAGCTCATCTCCTCCTGAAGCCTCTACTGCAGAGCACTGTCTCCATCAGATCACACACAGTTTTTCCTTACACCTTTGCATGTATCTTTCATCTAATTCATGTCTTGTCTTGCCAGAGACACCCTTGCATATCTTTCTGGTCTTTCCCTGAGAACTCACCTTCTCAATGAAGTATGTGCCAAATACTTTGGTCTGCCTCCTCCCGGCATTCTATTTTCTTTTGCTTTATTGATGTCAGAGCAATTACTACGCTTCCCTCTATCTTTGCTTTAGTCAGACTTCCCCATTTGAACCTCAGCTTTATGGCATCAGTCATTATTTTGCTCCCCACAATGTACAGTAGTTTGCATAATGTGTGGACTCAGTAAATATTTTTGCAAGTATTAATGAGTTCATAACCAACAGCTCTTTACTGTTTCTGCCCACTGTCTTCATTATTTTAGACTACTTATTCCATATTAAAGAAGATATGCTCAAATCACTGGAAGATAAAACTGATCTTGCTGCCATCTCCTGTGTCTACTCCATTGATCACCAGACATCTGGCAGGCCAGCAGCTGGCCCTTTTCTTGTTATTCCACCTGCTTGGCGAGGAGGAAGGACTTCACCTCTGTCAAGGACACACATAAAGTTTCCAGTTAAGCACTGATGAAGTGTTTGTGGAGATAGTAGGATGCTAATAATGTTTATAATAACTTGAAAGTTTTCTCAGGGAAAAACTTAGCTTGTCTATGTGATAATTGTAGGCCATCCCAAGCCCAGGGTTGAGTTTTCATTTGTTTTGTAACTACAATAGTATGAGCTTATTCTATACTTACCCAAAATTTGGTAAAGAATACTAGATTAGAACAAACACACCAATGGACCAATGCCAGAGCTATATATTCTGTCATAGCACACTTACCCAAATGGTTATATATGCAAAAATATGCTAGCCACAGAGAATATTGACACCAGAATTACAGTACCAGGTTTTAGGGGCTTGATGTCTTTGGCTGCCATCTTGTCTGTTCAGAGAGTTCTTTTGTGTGTACCATGCCAATGGAGAGTAGAAAGATGTTTGACATGTATATGTATATATAAATATAAAAGAGTATAGGAAGATGCTCAGCTTTTCTACCAAGTAAACAAGACTGTTTACTTTTACTGACTAAGACACATAAGAACAACAAACAAATTCTTATTTTCCTTTGGTTTTTCTCATTGGTATGGTTTGTTTTATTTCGGAATTTGGTTATTTACAAAATATTCTCTTGCCAACTATATTGTAAGACTTAGTTTTTATGTTTGTGTATACTTTATATTCAACTCGCTTTAATGGTACTTTTAACTGGGATTTGATGTGATATCATTCCCTCCTTCCTTCCTTCTCTCCTTTCTTTGTGTTTTTTTCTTTTTTAAGATAGGCTTTCATTATGTAGTCATGGCTAGCCTAGAACTCTTTTTGTAAACCAGGCTGTTGTATATTGTTTATTTTGGCTGCTTTTATTCTGATTTTTACAACTTCCTAAATATGAAAAAAATTATGCTCATGGATTGTACAAAAGTGAGCTGCTTAGTGTATAGGCCTTAGTTATAGACCCCCAATTAGTGCTTAATTAATGATAAGTTATGAAACTGAAGCTAAAACCAGATTCTTCTTCTAGGACAATACCAACAGGGGTCACATATCAGACACCCTGCATATCAGATATTTACATTACGATTCATAACTGTAACAAAGTTACAGTAATGAAGTAGCAGCAAAGTAATTTCATGCTTGGATGTCACCACAGCATGAGGAACTATATTAAAGGGTCACACATAGTGTTAGGAAGGTTGAGAACCACTGCTTCCGAGAATTAAATAATCCTTGGAGAGCTAGTCAGGAAGCATTCTTCTATGACATTTGAAAAACAAATGTTTCATCTGCTATTGAGTTTGGAAACTATTATTATGTATTTATACTTTATTGTTATTTATTTTTTTCATAACAGGAATCTGAAAACGTTCACTAGGGTTGCATAAGTCTTTTCAAGTCAATGAGTTAACCAAGGAAGACAATGTTAATTAAATGGCCACAGAATCTAAAGTATTTCAGGCGTCAGGGCAACGGAGTTGGCTCAGGAAAACAGAGAGACTTTCCTGAAGCAGCAGTATGTGGAAAATTGGTTCTAAAGGACAGACAGGTTAAACTGAGGTAGAAGCCAGAAGGCCAAGCCAGAGAGCTAGCAGTGGACTGTGGCTTGAGGCCAAAAGGACTGAGAGAACCCATGTGGAGGGCTGCAGGTATTGGAGGGAACAATGAGTTGAGACAAAAGGAAAAAGACAAAGTTGGGTGACACTTAAGCCACTCTCCTAGGGACCGTCCTGCTTTAGGGATGTAAAATTAGTCATTCTCTTTCATTCTTACACTGTCCCAGTTTGGGTGATAAATTGTAGCATAATTGGGCCATGTTAAGGAGTTCGTTCTCTACCTTAAGTCAACGGGAAACAAGGAAGAAGTGTGAGACCCGCAAGAGAAGAATCCAGGTTATGTTTCCAGAGAATGACAGATACTTTACGTGCAGTGAATTTGAGACAGGTTACTGAAGACGCTAGCCCACTGCTTACCTTTGTCATTTGGATTAAACAACTGTTGAACTTTTCTAAATGGCAGGTTAAGTCAGAAATGAAAACATTGAAAAGCTATGCAATCATTTGGCTGAAAAGTCTTTATCTTTGGGTAAAGGCATTTGAAGCTACAGATGCAGAGAGTTCCCTAGTTCATTTAGTTGTAGCCTGCATCATTCTTAGACTACTTGCTATGCAATGTTGGTGCTCTAGGAAGACTAGAAAATGAAATTATTAGAGAACAATTTAGCTGCAAATCTGGTAATGTAGAACACGGAATCAAAACTATCATGGGAGTTTTAGTCCCAGGAACTGTGGGAGTTGAGAACCCTACACACATCATGAGCTAATACTCAAGAAAATTTTGTGACTGACTGAAGAATATGTCACTCAAGAATTTTATTTCTTATGAATGCTGTACTGTTTACTCTTTTTAAAATCTTAGCTACAGCCATTTGTCCAGCTCCTTAAACACCTTATCTCACTGCCTTAGGGTTGCTAAGTGGTGAATATCTCAAGACCACAGAGCTAACATAATTACCTACAATATTTAATATTCCTACTAATGTTCTTTCTTTTTTTGTTTGTTTTGTTTTTTGTTTTGTACATCCTTTATTGGTCTTGAGGTAATGTTCTAAAAGTGATTAGATGCAAAAGTGGAGACATGTATTCTATAGAGTCCACAGTTCCAATTTTAGTAAATAGATACACAAGGAAGAAAGAGTAGAGAAAATATTCCAAATTATTAACAATATCTCTGGGTGATTTATGTTTTCTTCTTTGTATTTTGTATATGCAGGTATTTCTATAAAAAACATGTATGTTACTTTCATAATCTCACCCAAAACATGTCTGTCTAAAACAGAAAACAGGGAGAACTTCCCTTTGTCTGAGTAGACAATCAAAAACATTCCCCAAAGGCTGTAGTTTATTTTTTCCAAGATATATATTATTTTATTAATTTGTTCTTGTTACATCTCAATGGTTATCCCATCCCTTGCTCCTCCCATTCTTCCCTCCCTCCCATTTTCCCCTTATTCCCCTCCCCTATGACATTTCCTGAGGGGGATTTCCTCCCCCTGTATATGCTCATAGGGTATCAAGTCTCTTCTTGGTAACCTGCTGTCCTTCCTCTTGAGTGCCACCAGGTCTCCCCCTCCAGGGAAAATGGTCAAATATGAGGCACCAGAGTACGTGAGAAAGTCATATCCAACTCTCCACTCTACTGTGGAGAATGTTCTGACCATTGGCTAGATCTGGGTAGGGGTTTAAAGTTTACAGCCTGTATTGTCCTTGTTTGAGCGGGACCCCTGGGCCCAAATCTGCCTATCATAATGTTCTACTTGTAGGTTTCTAGGACCCTCTGGATCCTTCTACTTTGCCATTCTCCCAGGCTTGTCTCATCTAGTAGTACAGCCACTTTGGAAATCTATCTGGTGCTATCTCAGAAAAATGGAAATAAGGCTTCCTCAAGACCCAGCTATTCCACTCCTTGGAATATACCCAGAAGATGCTCCAGCACACAACAAGAACATTTGCTCAACCATGTTCATAGCAGCCTTATTCATAATAGCCAGAACATGGAAACAACCTAAGTGTCCATCAATAGAAGAATGGATAAAGAAACTGTGGCACATATACACTATGGAATACTATTCAGGAATTCCCGAAATTTGTGGATAAATGGATTGAGCTAGAAATGATCATAATGAGTGAGTTAACCCAGAAGCAGAAAGACTCAAATGGTATATACTCACTTATATCTGCATATTAGCCCAAGGGGCATGTCCCATGAAAGCCTTCAAGTACCAGGAAACTGGGACAGTGGGGAGGACATCCTATTGGGACTCTAGATGTTGTTTCTTTAGAATTAGAAAATGTCCTTTTGTTGTTGTCTTTGGGCAGAGTTTTTCTGTTGAGCACAGGTACTCTCTTGCTTTTCATTGCTAGTAGGGCATGTGCCACCATGCCCAGGGGAGAACCAAATCTCCACTTAAAAAATTAATGTCATATGAGTGTTTTATTGAGAACAAATCAAAAGTTATTCCTTTCTGGCAAATAGGAACCAGAAAGAGAAACAACTATTTAAAATTTGCGTTCAGAAAGTATCAAGACCTTTATAACATCAAGTACCTGTATAACATGAGTGAAAAAGCAGAGTGGATCTTGTGTAAGTGATGTGAAGTTATGAGTACTGGACATGCGCACAAAGGCTTAAAACTCAAATTAACACATTAGTAAGACGCAGAACCCCTCAAGGGTGTCACAGTCCTCAGAGCAGAACAACAAAATCCTCTGATTTGATGTTTAAAACTGAATAGAGTTATTTAAGGTATCTATCTTCTACAAAGAGGAAATAATTTTGAAAATCTGTCAGCTATGAAAGAATATGTGGCAATTTTTTTAGACTCTGGGGAAATTGCGGAGCTTTAGTGACTCTCATCTCCTTTTCACTTTCAAATACTGGACTAGGCTGTATGAATGTGGTAGTTACCTTAACCATTGCTGTGGCAGACTAGCTAACAAAAGCGCGGTGAAGGGGGAAGCTTATTTTGGCCCACAGTTTAGGGCAAAAGTTCTCAACCTGTGGGTCATGACCCTTTAGGGGTTGAATGACCTTTTCACAAGGGTCACTCAAGACCATTAGAACACACAGATATTTATATGCTATGATTCATAATAGTAGCAAATTTACAGTTATAACGCAGCAAAAAAATAATAATTTTATGGTAGGAAGTCACCAAAAAAATGAGGAACCATATTAAAGGGTCACAGCATAAGGAAGGTTGAGAGCCACTGGTTTAGAAGATATTGTCATTCATGGAAGAAGTTATAGAGGCTGGGGCAAACTTCTGTGGCACCTGTCACATCCCAGTGATGAATGTAAAGTAGGGTGCCTGGATCCAGCAGAGCCAGGGTATAATCTTCAAAGCCAACCTGTACTGGACTGTATCAGTCAGCCTACTTCGAGATGGTTCCATGGCCTCCCCAAAACAGTGGCGCCAGCTGTGAACCAAGTGTTTAAATACAAGAGCCTTTGAAGTGCGCTTCACATTCAAAATATAATAATATGATCAGCCTTAGACTCAGTCCATTTTGTGCTGCTATTATGAAATACACAAAACTGGGAGGTTTCTACTGATCAGAAAGTTATTAGCTCATAAGGATGGCTGTGGGGAAGTCCAAGAATCACATGACAGAAAGAAAAGGGACAGTGTAGCAGAACAGGGTATTTAGCTCCATTTTTTAAAAGGATTATCGTTATCCTATAATAATGGCATGGATCAAGTCTTTCCACCCTTATGGCCTTCTCATCTCCCCTTAAGCCCCATTTCAAGAGGTGTCGCATAGAGGTTAAGTTTCTATACATTGGTTGGAGGGGGCATGTTTATCCAGTTGCTGCAGGTCCATTTCTTATGCCTATGCCTAGTGAGTCTTCTTTCACCCTCACTGGGATGTTGTAGCTGCACTCTAGGCAACAGACGCTCTCTCTCTTCCCCCTTCATTCCACTGTTCAGGGATGGGTGGTTTTGCCTTGTACTTCCTTGCTTTTGTCAAATAACTGTCAACACCTCCTCTCCCACATTTATCCTTTCACCACTTTAGCTTTAAAGCACATTTGCTTGCTTATCACAGACTACAGTTCTCACTAGAGCAGTTTGCCACCATTCTCTTGGGGGGTCTCCTTCTGTGTTATTGCATAGTAACTGGCTACTACCTCCTGTCTTCTATCTCTCCGTGAGCGTGCTAACCACTGCAGGATGGATCCTAACTCTCTTCTCTCTCCACCATCATTATTTCGGGTTATAATTAGCCGCACATATTGTCATGCCTCACTGTGGCCTTTCGCAAGCTCCATCTGTCTTTCCGCCATTCTTGTCCTCTCTTCAAGGGTCAGAACACTTTTATGTAAAGGACCAGATAATCAGAAGATTGTTTCCTGGCCAAAAGTCTTTGTTGCATACACTAAACATTGCAATCCTAACTTGAAAGAAGTTATGCATAAAATGCGTATGACTACACACAACAGTGTTCCAATGAAGTTTTACCAAAGCAGGTCTTCTCAAGAGCTGAGCGGGTGGTGGAAGGAGATGAGACAGCAGGTTGCAAGAGTATGTCAGGGAGAAGGGTTTCATAGAAGGAGGGAACAGCAAGTTCAGCGGTGAAGCAGATGCCTGCCTGGAGTTCTCCAGAGACAGCCAGAAGACCAAGAGCTTTCCAGTCTAAAGAAGAGCAGTAAGAGGGGCAGGAACAGTAACAGAGAGACAGCATTAGAGTCCATTAATGGATTTGGTTACTTCCACTTCACAGAAGCAAAGGAGAATCATTAAAGGGTTCTGAGCTGATGGGCAATAGTCAGACTGAAGGGTGGTTTGGCTTCTGGGAAAGAGAAAGAAGGGCAGGATAGAACAAACAGAAATGAGAGGCTCCTGAAATACGGCAAAGGACAGGTTGCTAACAGCAGTGAATGTGAAAAATGACTGGGCTAGCAACAGTGCAAGAGTGAAAAATATTTTTTGAAGGATTTTCTTTGATATTGGATATTCCTTCACAGGAAGGAGGCAAAACTATACAGGATTTATATTTTTCTTGATCGAATGGAAAAAGAGTCACCATGGGTAGAATTGATTTTAGTAGAAAGATCACACATTCTTGTGTGTTGATAGTTCAAGATGTCCGCGAGACAAGCACGCGTGGAAGGATTTGGAATGCTAGACAGTTACAGTAGTTTCATTTCTTGATAATTGTATATACTGCCTGGTTTCATATCTCAACTTGACACAGCTAGAGTCATCAAAGAGGAAGGAGCCTCACTTGAGGAAATGCTTCCATGAGATCCAGCAGTAAGGCACTTTTTCAATTAGTGATTCTCGAGGGTGAGTCCAGCCCACTAGGGGTGGTGCCATCCCTGGGCTGGTGTTCCTCGGGTCTATAAGAAAGCAGGCTGAGCAAGCCATGAGAAGCAAGCTAGTAAGCAGCACCCCTTCATGGCCTCTGCATCAGCTCCTGCCTCATGGATCCTGCCCTGTTTGAGTGCCTGTTCTGATTTCCTTCAATAATGAACTGCAATGTGGAAGTATAAACCAAATAAACTCCTTTGTCCCCAGCTTGTTTGTTGGTCATGGTGTTTCATTACAGCAATAAATACCCTAAGACAATTTTTTAAACTTAAAAAATCATGAACTAGACAGAACTAACTACCAGATATAGAATGGTAAACAGCATGTACAGGTACATTTATCAGTAGAGCTTTTCATTCCATTGGCATCAAATTCATGGGAAAAATAAATTAAAACATCAATGGTTTTTCTCAGTCTACATCCTAAGATTATAGAATTATCTAATATGCCTGATTCTTGTATGTTAATCTGAAGAATAAACTAATGTTTTCAATTTTTTGTTTTGTTTTGTTTTGTTTTTCATGACAGTGTTTCTCTATGTAGCCCTGGCTGTCCTGGAGGATGGCCTTGAACTCACAGAGATTCCCCTACCTCTACCTCCCCAAGTGCTGGGATGTTTTCAAATTATTTAATGTATTTCTGTGAACATTCGTATGTGAGTTGTTTATATATGTGTGCAGGTATGTGTGGTCATGCATGCATGTGGTGGCTGGAGGAGAATGTCATGTGCCATCTTCAGAAGAGCTATTCATCCTCTTTGAGACAGGGTCGAGGATTGACCTGGCACTCACCATTTTGGCTACGATGACTCAGCAGCCAGCCCACTAACCTCAATTTCTCAGAGTCCTCAGGATGGTGCTTACTACCACATGACACCGTTCCAGGCAGCTCCTATACATGGTGTCTAGGAGTTAATTTTTGCTTACAGGACAAGAGCAGACTCCCAAACTCTGCAAGTATTTTTATCATAAAAATATAAATACAGATATAGTTATTTATAAAAATATAAATAAATAAATAAATAAAACATACTAAAAATACATTACAATTTAGTATACTGTGGTTACTTGCTACAGATTTACTTTGCACTATTGTTTCAGCAGATTTTTGAATTCACATTATTTCACATATAGACAGAATCAAGTTTGGACACTATTTTATATGAAGAATGAATTTTAGGGGGGAAAAAAGAGTTGACAGATGAGAAGATTTGGCCTGGCAAATTGCCAGGGATTTGCGTTGCAAGTGTCAGTTGCAGAAAAGGACTGAGTGAATGCATTCTCCCTTCTTTGCTCACCAAGGACTGCTGTCAGAAATGCAACTCAGCTGCTCGGTTAGTGTGCTGAAGGCTCGGGCAAGGTCAATGTTGGAAGTTTTATCTCTAGTTAGTCACTAAAAACAATCCCCAATTGAAGTGAAGTATGTTTTAAAATTGTTGGAATGGGATGTCCTCCCCTCTCTCCCACTTTCCTGGTAAGTGAAGACTTTCATGGGACAGGCTTCTTGGGCTAGTGTCCAGATATAAGTGAGTATATACCATTTGACTTTCTGCTTCTGGGTAAACTCACTCATTATGATCATTTCTAGTTCAATCCATTTGTCCACAAATTTCGGGAATTCCTTGTTTTTAATAGCTGAGTAGTATTCCACAGTGTAAATGTACCACAGTTTCTTTATCCATTCTTCTACTGAGGGACACTTAGGCTGTTTCCATGTTCTGGCTATTATGAATAAGGCTGCTATGAACATGGTTGAGCATATGTCCTTGTGTGCTGGAACATCTTCTGAGTATATTCCAAGGAGTGGAATAGCTGGGTCTTGAGGAAGCCTTATTCTCAGTTTTCTGAGAAAGTGCCAGATAGATTTCCAAAGTGGCTATACTGGTTTGCATTCCCACCAACAATGAAGGAGTGTTCTTTCTCCACATCCTCACCAGCATGTGGTGTCACTTGAATTTTTGATCTTAGCCATTCTCATGGATGTAGGATGGAATTTCAGAGTTGTTTTGATTTGCATTTCCCTGATGACTAAGGACATTGAGCATTTCTTTAAGTGTTTCTCAGCCGTTCAATATTCCTCTGTTGAGAATTTTCTGTTTAGTTCTGAGCCCCATTTCTCAATTGGGTTATTTGGTTTGGTGGTATTTAATTTCTTGAGTTCTTTATATATTTTGGATATTAGGCCTTTGTCAGGACTCTAGGTGAGAGATGCATGGGAGAATGGGGAAATAGAAGGATCCAGAGGGTCCTAGAAACCTACAAGAATAACATTATGATGGGTGGATCTGGGCCTGGGGGTCCTGCTCAAACTATGGCACCAGCCAAGGACAATACATGTCGAACCCCTACCCAGATCTAGCCTATGGACAGGACATTCTCCACAGGTGAGTGGAGAGTGGGGACTGACTTTCACAGGAACTCTGGTGCCCCATATTTGACCACGTCCCCTGGATGGGGAGGCCTGTTGGCACTCAGAGGAAGGATAGCAGGCTACCAAGAAGAGACTTGATACTCTATTAGCATATACAAGGGAAAGAGGTCCTCCATAGTCCCCTCATAGGGGAGGGGAGTAGGGGGAAAGCGGGAGGGAGGGAGAAATGGGAGGATATAAGGGATGGCATAACAATTGAGATGTAATATGAATAAATTAATAAAAAATAAAATAAAATTGTTGGAATGTTGACAAGAGAAAGGCCTCACACGTAAGGACTGTTTTCTTTGTATTGATAGTAACTGTTTATCTTTCTGTGGTTCTGGGGACAAGGGCCAGAGACTTATACGTGTGAGGCAAATACCTTATAGTTGAGATGTCTCTCTTTGTAAATATTCTTTATTATTAAGAATATCCTTTATGATTATGCTAATGCAAATTTTGCAATATATACGTGTACACACACACACACACACACACACACACAAAATTCTTCCATTCCTTTGAATATGTGTGTGTGTTCTAATAATTTCATAGTAGCCTGCCACTGATGACTTCTTTCTGTTCTCTGTTCACTCTGGACTTCCCACCCTCTTCTTGGGTTGAAATTCTCCCTGGTGACAGATACGTTGACCATCTAAAAGCTCCAGGGTCTAGTCTGAGCTATGAGACTACATCGATGTTTGTCCTAGTTGGCCCTAAAGAGTACTAACCTAACCTTGCTATTGCTAGTCTAACTTGGCTATTAGCCTTGAATCAAGAAGAGTGGGAAATTGGAAATAGAAGGTTATATTCAGTAGAGTTGATGTTAGGCACCAAGGGGCACCCTGCAGTTGCTATGGCAGGGAAACAAACCATGCAAAGAGATGAGTGAAAACTTGGGTAGAGTGAGGTAGCTTAGCAGGGTAAGGGCTAGGTGCTAAGCCTGAGGACTCACGGTTGATGAATACCTAAGTTCGATCCCCAAGATCTCTATGGTGAAAGGACAGATATGAAACTGACTTCCACATGTGTATGGTGGCACACCCTCACATCCTACAGTAAATAAAAAGTAAATCAGTGGGATATTAAAAAAAAGAAGAAGAAGAAAGAAAGAAAGAAAGAAAGAAAGAAAGAAAGAAAGAAATCCCAGTGCAGGTTGACTTGTCAACATGGATCAGACTTCAGGGATCTAATCCCAGAAGGATCATTGTCAGCATATTTAAAACACAGCACAGTTTGGGGAAAGGTTTCCAGGCAACAACCAGCCCAGTTCCAGATGCACAATAAGCTTAAGGTGACTACAAGAAACTCCTTTACCATGTACGTGTGACCATGAGGGTGAGTGCTGTAGGCAAAGGCCCAGAACCCAGTGTGGTCTCTGACTAGTAGCATAGAGGTCAACAGGCCATAAGGTACACATAACCTTATGGAAGGGAAAAGCGTGGGATAATCATCCTGGGCAATTTTGGTTAGGTCCACCTCTATAGCAAAGGCAGGTGAAGCCGGCCTCCACAGACAGCACAAAGGTCACCAGGTCACTAACAAAATCTACTCAGCTTTCTGGATGGAATGCAGGTATTTGATTTTGTCTCCTCTGTTGAGGAGACATTCCTGTGTGGTTAACATTCCTGGTTCTCTTGGTGCTTCTCTGTGAGGGCGAGGCCCTCTGGGCCCCCAACAAGGCATCTCCAGCACTCATGTTAAGCTCCATCCTTTTATATACTTCTAGAATAGTTTGTAAATTAATGTGGATTGAATTTTCCACCAAGTTTTCATGGAATAATTGAATTGATCACTTCAGTAAGTGCTCAGTTAATCTTTGATCTTTGTTCTAAAGATACTGAGTTGCTTTTTAAATATAATTGAATATTAGTTAATATTAACTTGGAATTATAGATTTTTCCTGTGATACAAAAAAAACATACTAAGTAAATTTTCTTTTGGAGGTAGAAATAATTTTAATTCCGTCTTCTATTTTTATTTTATTTTATCGGTTTTGGCTTTTTGAGACACTGTTACTCTGTGTAGCCTTGACTATCCTGCATCTCATACTGTAGACTAGGGTGGTCTTGAACTTACAAAGATCCACCTGCCTCTGCCTCCCTGAGTGCAGAAATTAAAGGCGTGCACCACCACTGCCCAGCAATTTTAATTCATAAGTAATGTTTATTGGCATCTATTAATAGCATATGCTAGGTATTTTGCCAAAATTTGTAACTTTAGAAGTGTGGATGTTCTCCTGTTATCTGTGAGGGTGTGTATCCACAATTGCAGGCATTTTGGACACTGAGACAAGAAGAGCCTAACTAACAGAGAGTCCCAGGCTAACCTGGCACACAAAATTAGACCTTGTCATAAAAGTAAATAAATTAACAAGCAAAAACATTTTTAGGCTAAACAAAACAAAAAGAAATGTATGTGTTCAGGTATCTAAATTTAGCATAGGCAGTGGGTTTTATGCCTGACCTAACCAATGCAGCCAAACTCTCAAATTATAAATGTGATGTTATGGGAAGTAAAAGAAATCAAAGCACAGATGCCATAAACCACAGTGTAACTAAGCCATGGACATCTGTGTATGCTTGCATGTGCTGCACATGGTGTGTGTGTGTGTGTGTGTGTGTGTGTGTGTGTGTGTGTGTGTGTTTACATCTAGCTACATTTTACTAACTGAAAATAAAATAAACCATGACCTTGGATCCATATGTCAAATAAATTATGTATGTTTTTCAAATGTATTTTAATTAAAACATTTTAATTAAAAAGTAATCTTATATTGCTAATTTGTATTACTTGTATTAGAGAAAAACAGAGATTAGATAGAACAAGGTACATTTGCAGATATACCCTCAGTTTGGGGGGGACAAATGTTATACTTTGAATCTATTCTTCAGTGTTTCTGTTTTCTGTTTGAAAACTCTTCTCTCTAAAATGAACAGCTTTGTTAGACTATCTGGTAGGAGTGACTGAGCTGCAATTTCTCAAGAGTGCTGCCGCTTGACTGTTAAAAATGTTCGAGCATAATTTTAAAAATTCACAAATGAACCCAGTGTTTGCATCCCTCTTCTGGGGAAGGCTTGGCATGTTGCATGACCTGACTTGGCTGGGACTGGCTCTAGCTGTGAATTATAATTAACTACTGGGGGGAATATAAGGAGGCCCTGGCTTACAAGCTGCCATTTTTACATTCCAAGTATGTGAACTGAATCCAACTACCTCCATCCTTGCACCAAGACAAAGCTGAAAAAGCAAAATCTGCCTCGTTTATAATCAGAACTGTGACTCAGAGCTGACAAACAGTGCTTATGAGAATGCAATACAATCTGTTCGCTATGAAATACTTTATTAGTATTGTGATAACATTGGCAGCCTGTCACCCTACCATGCTTAACTTTGGAGAGTCGTTCTAATTCATGCTTGTTTGCTAGGCCAAACGTATTATTATATCCCACTAAATATTGCTTGTGATATAGAAAAATCATTCGAGGACAGTTATACCATTTGGATAATTAGATAACTCCCATACCTTTGTCTGCCTCCCATACCCAACCATCTACATCCCAGTCTCAGTGGTACAGAACCGCATCTGCTTGTCATTTGCCACAGCTCTGGGAGCTGACTGCTCCATGGGGTGACTGGTTTTTTCTGCTCATTTGGAGGTGAGGTCACTCATGCGGTTACATTTAGCTCTGAGCCCTGCTTGGGATGGCATGTCAGGGTGACCTCTCTTTCTCCAGGGTGTCTCTCCACTTGGCCTCTTGTCTTTCAGGAGTCTCACCACACCTTCCTTTTAGCACAGCAGGTGGTTTCCAAGAGGTCAGCTGCCATATATAAAGCTTATTAAGGCTCTGTTTGCTTCGTGCATGCTAATCCTTTAGAGCAAACTGTAAGCTTAGAGGGGTGTGGGATAGCACTGCAAATATCAGGAGAACCAATGAGCTCCATGCAGTTGATCAGTTTGGCTAACTGCTTTTTTCCATAATGAAATTTGGCGGGAGAAAAGTAGGTCCTGAATTTGAGCTGTGCAGAACAGTTATAATTGTAATGACTTGAATCCGAGTTGCGTAAGTAATTTTGCAAAGTCATCATAATTGATAACCTTGTTTTTTTTTATCTGATAGAGGGTGTGAAATGAAAGCACAGGGGAGGAGTACTCAAATAACATGTTCTCACAGGAGTTTAGTAAGAAAAATATGTCTCCGTAAGATAATATGGTAACAATTTTTTCTGGGTTTCGTGGAAATTTAACCTAGAGTGTTGCACATGCTCAGTCTGTTTGATGCCATTGAGCTACATGCCAAACTACTGTTCACCTTCTTTTGACAAAACTGTGTGGTCTCAGTCCGACGTGTCTAACAGGAAGCCTTAGCAGGCCTTCTATTTAGACTAGAGTTTAATTCTCCCACGTTTCCACTTTTCCTCTATTCGAATAAATAGTCGAGTCACTGTACATTATGAAGTTCCTAATCTGCAGCATAAAAGTAACACCTTTTAAAGGATTATTGAATGATAAACAAAAGGCAAGTATGGCTTCGCTGCCCTGTGTCTTACTGTCTTCTCTAAGTCTTCAGACTGCCTGTAAGCATGTTTCAAACTGAAGCTCAAAGTGGCTTTCTCTTTTGGTAAAAATTGTTCTTCACTTAGCACTGCTTTTCTGTCTCTAGTCATGGAACTGGTTTTCTCCTTTTTTCTGCACTTTTCACCAGTGTCTCACACTGACCTATTAAGTCGCTGCAAGATAGAGAGGAGTGTCCTGATACACATAGAAACACACATATCTACACAACATACATTGTACACAAAAACATGAGTACATATAGGAACATGGACACAAATACATACACATTAATATATACATAAACACATCTAAGTACATATAGGTATGCAATACACACATGTACACACATAAACACATATATATACAAATACATGCATGCACACTAACATACAAACACATGAAACCAATATACATACATGCATGCACATGACATTAATTCTACATACATATGTATATACATACACACATGTGATTCATAGATACATAGACATAGTCTTCCCCCTACCCACATCATTTCTCATTCTCATATAATATATGAGAATATATAGTATATATATATAATATACATAATAATATCTTTGTATTTGAGGGAATCCACACAGTATGCTGTTTGGGTCTAGCTTGGCAGCATTATAACCGTAACTGGGTATTTCTTTAAGGTCTCTGAAGGCCTTGGTTTCCTGTGTCAACACTGACCCAAGTTAGAGTCATCAGAGAGGAAGGAGTTTCAGTTGAGAAAATGCCTTCATGAGATCCAGCTGTAAGGCATTCCTCAATTAATGGCAGAGGTCCCAGCCCATGGTGAGTGGTGGTCCTGGCTTCTATAAAAAAGCAGGCTAAGCAAGCCAGGGGAAGCAAGCCAGTAAGCAGTGCTCCTCCATGGTGTCTGCATCAGCTCCAGCCTCCAGGTGCCTGCCCTGCTTAAGTTTCTATTCTGACTTCCTCCAGTGATGGACTGTGATCTGGAAATATAAGCCAAATAAACCCTTTCCTCTCCAATTTGCTTTTTGGTCATGGTGTTTTCATTGTGTCAATAGAAACCCAAACTAAAACAGTCCTTGATACTGTGCACATTCATTATAAAAATCCATCACATTCACAGTCATGATCCTTATATACACTAAGTAAAATAATTCTTATAATAATTTGAATCATTTGAATTATGCCGAATATAATAAGAATATCTTCTAACTATATTTTATCTTTTATTTCTTAAGTAAAATTAAATATTACAATAAATAGAAATTTTCAATCATATGAAGATTTCCTTTTTCTCACCTCATATAAAGGGATGGGCTGATATGGCACCTTCTATTGATCAGTGGGAATTGCACTGAAATTAAACAGCAACATGGGGCAGGAAAAGGAAACAGTAACTCCTCTCTGGATTCAGGCCACCAGATTTGTGCAGTAAAGAGAAGAGGAGAATTAGGTCAGGAAAAGTATTTTAGCATTTTCTTCAAGTACCAGACTTAGTTACAGAACTTAAAATTCTATTCCCAGCATTCATAATATTGTTCTGATGTACGAAAATTCATCTATTTATTCTTACACTTGAAGTTACTTTTGAGTAACATCAAGTTATGTTAAAATGTAAAAAGCAGTGACTACCAAGATGTATTTTAACCTTTTTTTCTCAAATGTTTTTCTCATTATCTTTAAAAATTCCCTCTTCAAAACATGCAATTACCATAATTATGTGCACATGTGTGCAGTGTATGGCAGTTACAGAGCAGTTGAGGCATGAATGTGGTACAATCTGGTTCAACATACAGCAGCCATCCTTTGAAAACCTGCCTTACACTCAGGCTCAGGCTAACAGCTGTGTCAACAGAATGCTATGTGGTTCCCTCAGTCTGGAAGGGAATTAACTGTTATTTATAGGGAATAATTAATGTAACATTTTATAAGGGCAAACACATTTTTCAATGCTTGAGAATCTGTTAAGTTAAAAAAAAAGAAAGAAAGAAAGGAAAATGAGGAATACTTTAGCTGCCAGCGAAAGCTTGAAGAGAAGCAGTTTATTTCTGGCAGGAAAACCATCCTGCAAATTGTGAAGGTGGATCAACTCTAACAAGAAGCCGAAGAGTGAAAAATCACAGACGAGAACTGACCCATCCTCGTAAAAATAAGCATGTAAACACACATGAGGACAATCATGTAGTTCTATTTAGAAGGAAAAAAAATGTGATGGAGCCATGTAATTCTGACTTTCTAGTTTCTTATCTTAAAAACAAAATGGAAGGCGATTAGGAAGGGCATGAAAAAGGAAGGAGGGATGTATGCACAAGTTAATCCCAGGAAAAGACAAAACTGATTGGTTTGCCTTAAAAGTATTGGTCAATTTTGCATTAAGCTCCAAATGTTGAATGGCTGGGTACTTCGGACATGTGTGATGCTAAACATTTAATTTGGACAAATGGTTTCTCTTTGTTCACCATCATACTTGCTAGCTAAATGCTTTGTTATCACAGATTTCATAAAGGCTTTGAGCTTTTGTTTGACCTAATCACCTTTGAATAAGGATCACTTATCATTTTTAGATTACTATTTAGCTGTGAATCATACTATGAAAGTATTTTTCCTGATGCTATCAGAAACTAGTACTATTTCTCAAATTGCACCTGAGAAATATTCTCTGATTAGTTTTTCAACTCTGTCATCTGAGCATCAAAGATCGCACCTCCACTTCAAGCTTTTCCCAAAACAATGGGATAATGTCGTAGTGGTCTACTCATGTGCAATTTGTGGATTGTGGAAATGCATTTGTATTTTCCAAATTAATAAAGTTTTAAGTAACTCTATCATTAATTTACTTAAATACCAACTGTGTGGGTATCTCTGATACTGGGTCACTTAAGAAAGCACAGTTAACAGGTCTTGTCTTCTTTCCTTGTGTTAAATAGTCATGAGCAGAGAATGCAGTCAAATTAATCTTTTCATTTCTCCTGCAGGGGATATGGAAGCAACAATGCCATGCATCTTTGATACTGGCAAATTGAATAAAATTCTTCATACAATCATAGGACAGTCATTTTCATATCTATTATTTTATTTTAGGCATATAGGAATACTGAGATTTGGTGACAGTTTTTCCCCCAAATCCTGATATGACTTTGTGAAAGACCAGGAACTATGTGCTGGGCTTCTGGGTGGGACACAGGACTGAATATGCTTCCCACTTCAGAGTACTGGTGAGAAAGAGGTGCTATATTCAGAAGAATGGAAAAGACTTTGATTAAGCTGCCTCTCAGAATTCAAGAGTGATGACAACCTGCTAAGAAAGGAAGAACACCAGTGTTCATTGCCTTTACATGCACTAAGAAGTGAAATACTTTGATTTCTGAGACTGACTTCATGGCCCAAATCCTGTTGCCTCCTCTTTAGGCCTCATCATCACATTAGTTCCTTGTCTGTACGGTGATCAAAAGTTCCTCTTTCTCTGCCTCCAAGGGATTTCCAGAGAGGGATTTAGAGAGGTGTAGTGGTCACACACTGAGACCTAAAGTGGATGGAACAGTGTTATGGAGGGTGGCCATTGTAGTTTGTGGGTTAGGAGCTGCATCCACAGTGTAGACCCTTGCTCTGGGTGGTTGTAGTTTGAGCCTACTTAAATACTTTTCTGGGGGCACCTTTTCCATGTGTTTACCGTTGTCAGTGAGGCTAGAGCTAAGTGTCTTAGTTGGGGCTTCTATTGCTGTGATAAAACACCACAACTAAAAGCAACTTGGGGAGGGAAGAGTTTATTATAACTTTCACTCTCAAGTCAAAGTTAGTACAGGAACTCAACACAGGAGCCTGGGGGCAGGCACTGGAAGTAGGAGCCATGGAAGAATTCTTCTTACTGGTTTGTTTTTAATGACCTTTTCAGCATGTTTTCTTAGAGCATCCAGGACCACCTGCCCAAGGGTAGCCCCACGCACAGAGCTGACCCATATCGAATATTAGCCAAGTTGTATCCCACAAACAGGCCTATAAGCCAATCTTTCTTTCTTTCTTTCTTTCTTTCTTTCTTTCCTTCCTTCCTTCTTTCTTTCTTTCTTTCTTTCTTTCTTTCTTTCTTTCTTTCTTTGTTTTTGAGAGGGGGTTTCTCTGTGTAGCCTTAGCAGCCCTGCACTAGCTTTGTGGACCAGGCTGGTCTTGAACTCACACAGATCCGCCTGCCTCTGCCTCCCTGAGTGCTGTGATTATAGACATGCGCCACTGCGCCTGGCTTCAGGCTAGTCTTATGAAGATCTTTTTTCAATTAGGATTCCCTCTCCCCAGATATGTCTAGGTTGGTGTCTCAAGTTGACAAAAATCAGTTGGCACACTACAGTAGAACCTTATTTTCTCTCATGGATTTCATAAAAGCAGTGTGTTCTTCAAGCTGGTTGTTTTCTGTCCCCACTTGCCCTCAGTAAAAGTTAAACAGGAAGAATTCCCACCAGTGAGAGATGAGTGGAGGAAAGAGGGAGGATTTTGAAAACTAAACAGTAGATCAATAAAATAGTAAGTTTACATGTGTGGTTTGGTATAAATAGTGTCTTAAATTCATAGGATTCATATATTGGTTTCAGCTAGTGTCACTTACAAATCTATGCCATTGGAAAATCTTCATAGGTTAGAGAAACTGGTTTATTATTTTACCAGCAAATTCTAGGAGACACTTTTAGCTACTTTTAATGACTTAAGAAGGCAGGCTGGCTAGTTATGTCATGTTGGAACTCAAGGACAAAGAGAATATGGGAGACAGGGAGACCTTTTTCTAGACTAATGATTATCTTGATGTCCCTGCTGTGGTGACCACGACACTGGTTGATGAAGACTAGAATTAGGGCACCATCAATAGCAGCCATTCACACCCTATGTACTGTGACCTCCTTTATGGGTCAAACAACCTTTTCACAGGGGTGGCCTAAGATCACTGGAAAACAGAGATATTTACATTATGATTTGTAACAGTAGCAAAATTACAGTTATGAAGTAGTAACAAAAATAATTTTATGGTTTGGAGTCACACAACGCGAAGAACTGTTTCAAAGGGTTGTGGCAGTAGGAAGGTTGAGAACTATTGATCAATAGGGTTTACAGAAAAATATAAGAATTGCCTAAAACTGAAAATGTGGAATGCTTATAATCACCAATAACATTTTTTATAGCATTTACCTGGCAATATATTGATTAGTTTTCTTTTATTTTCTCATTTAATCTCTGGCATTTTAGTAACATACTAATGTCATTACAACCTAAATACTTTTTCCTACGCTCAGATAGTTAGTAATTATCAGAACCAAAACCCAGGCCTCGGGTCTTTTCCCACCCATGCCTTGCTGTAAATGATACTGGTATATCACGTTTGACAGCACCCTTCACAGGTCTGGCTTTCTGTAGGTGATTGTAAGAAAATAATACAAACTTTCTTTTCTTTTCTATAGTGAGACTTCATGACAGTATATCAGAAGAGGGCTTCCATTATTTGGTGTTTGACTTGTAAGTACATGTTTTCTTTTCGTTTATTTTTGCCATATAATTGAAAACTATAAATGTGATTTTTCTCATTGCATAGTCCAAATTAAGGATCACTTTAATATTTTTAAATGTTTTTCAAGTAATTTTCAACTCTAATTCTTTTAAAGAGAGACAGCTGCACAGCAATGTATTGTCCACATTTGAAAGTGATTTGAGCGTGTTCTGCTTTGCATTGCCAATGGTAATGTTTTCCAGAAATGGCTGACATGAGCAAAGCTTTCTATTGAATTTTCTAAGAGCTCCTAAAATTTA
The DNA here is from genome assembly GCF_964271855.1 of Acomys minous. Classification (NCBI taxonomy): domain Eukaryota; kingdom Metazoa; phylum Chordata; class Mammalia; order Rodentia; family Muridae; genus Acomys; species Acomys minous. The sequence continues at coordinate 82,180,367 of NC_140496.1, forward strand.
TCTTCTATAAAAAAAAGAATCAAAGGAAATAACCCTGGTATTCAAGGTTCATTTAAGCTAACCAGACCTTAAATCAAGTTTCTGCCAACAAGAGAAAAGGAGAAATATACTCTTTGAAGGCATATAGTGAAACAGTTCACAGACATGACTGACTGACCTGAATAAGACACGCTTAATTGAAATCATTTTAATACTACTTATTTAAGATATTTAAAAATGACTGTATCATTTGACGATAACTTGACTTCTGGGAACAAGTCCACAGAAACTTTATCCTAAATCCAGGTAAAGTTTTACACCCAGAGATATTCACTCTATCATGCTTATACATGTGTGTGGGGTGGGCACAACATAAAGATCCAGCAATGAGAAAGAATTGTATAATTATAATACACTCATAGCAGTGTATTGTGTCGGGAGCAATGCATTTTAAAGTACACAACAACAACAACAACAACAACAACAACAAAAAACCCTCACATTAATCTAACAGTAGCTTAGTAATAGGTTTAATTAAGTCAATTTTAGCAACATCATGAAACCATCCTTCTGCTGGTGGCTGTGACAGTGGATTTGTCTTAATCCATGCTCTACCTGTATTTCAAAATTGATTACTTTATTTTCAGTTATCAAACTGACTTCCAAAGGGTAAAAATAAAAAGGGCATAGTGATGCTGTTTAAGGACTCTGGGCGGAGCACTGAGAGTTGTGTGGAAAAGTGGGGGGATGGAAGAACACAGAGGGGTCAGAAGCCCCACAGGAGGACCATCAAGGCCAGAGATTCTGGACACAGGGGGCTCTACACAAAGTGATGCACTAACCAAGGACAACCAAGCAGAGAACCTATACTCCCTGTTCAGATGTAGCCAATGGACAGCTCTTTCTCCATGGTTAGGGGGTGAGCAGGGACTGTTTCTGACATGAACTCTGGTACCTGCAATTTGATCACTCCCCCTTGACTGGGAGGCTCTGCGGGCACACAGAGGAAAGGGATGCAGACTATCCAGATGAGACCTGATAGGCTGTGGTCAGATGGTGGGAGAGGTGGGCCCCTTCTGTCAGGGGTCTAGGGGAGGGGAATAAGGCAAAAGAAGGAGGGAGGGTAGAAACAGGAAGATACAAGTGAAGGGATAACAATTGTGATGCAATGGAAAATTATAAAAAATTTAAAAAGAAAGTATTTTATCCATTGAGTAGTAAAGTTTTCCCTGGAAGAGAACTGACTTCCCCTAAATGTTAGGCTAGCACAAAAACACAATTTATTATTATCATGGTAAAAGAGAAAACGTGATCATGGCTAGGCAGCCGTGCATGGCCATCTGACATACCGTGATTCGTGCATTTCCTAGACCAATAGCCAAAGTTGTGCTTTAGCACAGCCATTTGTCCTCACAGGTGCAGCCAGTCCCTGGTGTCCTCATGCTGCGCATGTCCTTCTTTATCCAGTCTCTTCTCAGAGCACCTATTCTCATTGTGTTTTAATTTCTTCTTTTTTATATATACATTTATATTATTACACATATATACAATAAACTACCTACAGCAAGAAGAACCATGAAATAATCAGGAATTATATAAACGTTGCATTCATAGTGTTTTGGCTATTTGTATTTGGCAACCTTGAAGAGAACATCTTTACTATCTTGGTGCATCTCAGATTCTGAATGAAAATCAATATCTATCATATCTGATCTTTATCAACTTAAAAAAATCTATCTAGACGTAAAAACATCTTAATCCCTAAACAATTTAGCTTTTTCCCCCTTCATATATGTTTATTTTATTACACATGCATAAAACAAACAACATACAGCAGGGAGAACCATGTGACAATCATGAGTTCTAAAAATGTTACATTCATAGTGATTTGGCTATTTGTATTTGTCAAACGTGAAGTAAACATCCTTCCTGTCTTGTTGGATCTAAATTTCTGAATGAAATTCAGTATCCATCATATCTCGTCTCTATTAACTTAACTCCTTTATCTTGATCTGAAAAGATATTATCCCCTAACCAACTAAACTTGATTGTAAAACTAAACTGTCTGGCCTTCAACACCCCTCAGAGACTTAAAAAGGAATAAAACTTAAATTCTTGATGTAACTGGATGACTATATGTAGAAAAGTGCAAATAAACCCATATTTATCACTGTGCACAAAACTAAAGTCCAAGTGGGTTAAAGACCTCAACATAAAGGCAGAGACACTAAATCTGTTAGAAGAAAAGGTGGAAAAGAGCTTGGAACTCATTGGCACATAAAACAACTTCCTGAACAGAACTCCAACAGCCCAGGCCTTAAGGTCAACAATTAACAAATGGGACCTCATGAGGCTGAGAAACTTCTGTAAGGCAGGAGACACTGTCAACAGAACAAAGCAACAGCCTGCAGACTGGGAAAAGATCTTCACCAACCCTACATCTGACAAAGGTCTAATATCCAAAATATATAAAGAGCTCAAGAAATTAAACATCACCAAACCAAATAACCCAATTAAGAAATGGGGCTCAGAATTAAACAGAGAATTCTCAACAGAGGAATATCAAATGGCTGAGAGACACTTAAAGAAATGCTCAGCATCCTTAGTCATCAAAGAAATGCAAATCAACACAACTCTGAGACTCCATCTTACACACACACATCAGAATGGCTAAGATCAAAAACTCAAGTGACACCACTTGCTGGGGAAGATGTGGAGAAAGGGGAACACTCCTTCATTGCTAGTGGGAGTGAAAACTTGTACAACCACTTTGGAAATCAATCTGGCACTTTCTCAGAAAACTGGGAATAGGGCTTCTTCAAGACCCAGCTATACCATTCCTTGGAATATACCCAAAAGATGCTCCACCACACAAGGACATATGCCATAGGACAGGGATAGAGGGACCTAGAAATGATGTAATATAATACACATGTATGAAATTCTCAAAAAAATTTACATAAGAAAACATGTTATGACAGAGTGGCATGTGTTGGGTGTTATATTTTGCTGTTCTTCATTTTTGACATATGTGCATCAGGAACTGCCAGGAGATACATGTGTTGCAAGTACACAGATACCTTGTGTATGTATATATTGGAATACACATTTGTCACAGCTCTGTAAGCCATAGATAAACATGTAAGAGAAAAACACTTGGATTGAATATTTATGATTTTCTTACAAGAAGAACATTATGATAGGCAGATTTGGGCCCAGGGGTCCTGCTCAAACTAAGGCACCAGCCAAGGACAATACAGGCCGTAAACTTCAAACCCCTACCCAGATCTAGCCAATGGACAGGACATTCTCCACAGTTGAGTGGAGAGGGGGGTCTGACTTTCACATGTACTCTGGTGCCTCATATTGACCATGTCCCCTGGAGGGGGAGACTTGGTGGCACTCAGAAGAAGGATAGCAGGCTACCAAGAAGAGACTTGATACCCTATGAGCATATACAGGGGGAGGAGGTCCCCCTCAGTCACAGTTATAGGGGAGGGGAATAAGGGGAAAATGGGAGGGAGGGAGGAATGGGAAGGTACAAGGGATGGGATAACCACTGAGATGTAATAAGAATAAATTAATAAAATAAATTTTTTTTTAAAAAGAAACTTAAGTAGAAAGAATTGAATAGGTTTGTGAAAAAGAGTCAATCATGAAAACTTCAATTTTCCTTCTCAGAGACATGCACAGCTAACAATTTACTGTTATCATTTCTCTAAACTCCTTCTTTTGTACGCAGTGTGCACCAGTGGTACTCAGGGAGAAACTGGAGACATCGTTCGTCTTCTTTGTCTCAGGAGACTGGGATGCTTGTTTTATCTATTCAAGGCTTGTACAATTTGATAGGTGTCATTTATAAATATAAGAACATTTCTTAAGTTTTCAGCCTATTAGAGAAAAATGCTGCTACTACATCTAATATGCAAAAGGCCACTTTCTCCCTTAACAGAAACACCTCTCGGAACACAAGGTTCTCTGTTTTAAATAGTTTCTGTTGGTGTACTCAGATAGGAAATTTTCTTCACTGTGTAATGCAGCCTATTAAATGCCCGAGCCTTCCTCAGACAGCTAGAATAAATGCTCCACTTTCAAATTTCAAAAAGGAATACTTTAAAAGACTGTGATATGTTGCTTTCATCTATATTTTTGCCATCCTTCCACCTCCCACCCCTACTAAATAAATAAATAAATATTATGCTTTTCAGACTGTATATATGGAGTTCTGGAAGCTATTAGATAATTTTTAAAAACACATAACACAGGCCTAATGTGGTAAAAGCTTTAAGAGTGTCTGGGAATGAGAGCCACGGTTCATCCAGTCAGAGCTGTTAGGATACAATGGAAGGAGTTCACCTTGAGGTGAACACACTCATGCCCCTGGAATATTCCCTCATTCAACAAACATGCATGTTCTAGGCATCTCTTGTGCTAAGCGTTGCATGTAAGTTGCTGAAGTTAAGGTGAGCAGTGTGTTTTTTAAAGGTACCCTCCTGCAACCTCACCCTCCTTGTACCTCTATATTTTCAGGAACTGTGCTGGTTTGTCACATGACCTTCATGTTGACAGTATTTACCAAGCACACAGAGACATTGGGGCCCCATGTTGCTGGATATTTGGGGTGAGGGTGGGAGCTTCTGGCTACATCTAAGTGAATATAATTATTTTTTTCTACTCTGACCATTTTTATTTTGATAAAATGTTCATTGACACTGAAGTCAATAACTGCTTCCTCTTTCCTTTGTTCTTTGTTCCTATTTTTTGCCATACTTTATTGTTCTTGTTTTTATTTTTGTTTGTTTCTTTCTTCTTTCCTTTTTTGTCTTTTTTTTTTTTTTTTTTTGCTATCGTCTTTTTTAGTAATGGAAAAATTTATGTAAATTTATTTTTTCTCTCTCTTCTTAACATATCAATATATTGTACTTCTCCCAAAAGTATTTTTCTATTATCTCATAGAATGTTAACATAAATTTACATTTAATTTACAGTCCATTTCAAATAAAATTATGCTACTTATACATTACTTGATATACTTCATGTGTTTAAAGCACATGTATAAAGCAATGATTCTCAACCTTCCTAATTCTGTGAGCTTATAAATATAGCTCCTCATGCTGTAGTGACCGACAACCATAGACTTATTTTATTGCTGTTTTATAGCTGTAAGTTTGCTACTGTTCTGAGTCATAATGTAAATATCTGTGTATTCTAATTGTCTTTGGGGGGCTGTGACACACAGGTTGAGAGCCACTGGTTTAAAGCCTAATCGCTCTCTTCCCTTTACACATGGTCTGAAAGGCAGAGCTGTTTGGCTAATCATTACAGTGACATTGTCCTGCTTGTCACTCTTGCTGTTTGTTTGTGCGTTGTGGCTCCTCATTCACCAGTGCATTGTATGCACACATGCTCACATGTGCGCACACATGTGCACTCATGCTCATGTGCATGCACACATGTGCACACACAGACTCAGACACAGTTGAGCAAATCCTTTGTATTATTTTGAACAAATGTATTTTAGATCAATTGAAATGGCTCTGCACTTCTCACTTCTCCACATTCCCTCTTTGGTGGCACTGTTTCTTTAGTCATGCCTGGCTGCATTTCTACCATTTTCTTTCTCCCTGAAGATTTTTGCTGAAGTCCTTTAAGGCCTGCTGCAAATTCACCCTCACTTTTTATCTATCTAAAAGGCTTAATTTCTTCTTCATTTTTGAAGGGTAACTCAGAAAGATATAGAACTCTCACATTTTATTTATATATGTTTTGATTTCCTTATTGCATTCTTGTGTCACTATCAGCCAAGGTGCCCACCAGGGCAGTGTGGGGGTGGGGCTTCCTGCAGGCATTTGCCTTCCTTTTTCTGTGCCACATTTGACAAATGGTCCTTGCTGCTTTACATACTGCCCATTTCGTCTCTCCTGCTTTCCCCCATCAGGACATTATACATTTCATGGCTAAGCTCTATTGGATATTGTGTCCTGGCTTTCTTTGTTGTTTTTCTCTCTTCAGTCTTTGTGAACTGCAGCTGTTATATCCCCAAACTCCACGATTCCCAGCTGTGCCCAGTCTCCCTAAGAGCCCGTGCAGGGTTCCCCTCATGGGCCACCTCAAGGCATGAGATCACTAACATTTCCTTTTCGGCCTTCTCAGAGTTTCCAGCACTCTGTTTATAACACTCATTGTTCTTGCGTGGTGTCAAGTTTTCCACTAACGTTCTTTTCTTTCTTCTGTCTTTTCTTCCTTCCTCCTTTCCTTCCTTTCTTTCTTTAATTCCTGGCCTGACAATCCCACCATTCCTGACATGCCTGTGGTTCGGGTTTTTACTTGTGTTTCCTTATAATCCTTTTGGAAGGAACATATACATTCTTGGTAAAAGGCACTGTGTGGCAAATAGGCCTGTAATAATGCAGAAGACAGGTGTGAGAGGAAGCCTCCCTCCGTGGCCTGTGATTAGATCTCATTGCTGTGGTCATCTATGTCCTTATGATCTTCTCAGTGCTTTAGGATGGAGCAGGCCAGTTTGGAATATTCACTCCTCCAGTCTAGTAAAGCTTTGGAGGAACCTCAGCAATGTAGGTTCTGCTGAAGTAGCGTCTCCTGCTGGTAGAACCTTCTAAGTAGAACAGAATGCATGTCTCAGCATGCTCTTTCTTTCCCCGATTCATAAAGACAGAATGTAATTTCTCCCCCCCGCCCCAACCCCCGGGCTCACCCCGGAGTCCCTGTTGTGACCTGACACAGCTCTTGGACCTGGCTATGGTTTGTGTCCCCAGCGGGTTCATGTGTTGAAATTTCATCTACATTTTGAAGTGTGAAAGAAGGTGGAAACTTAATCCAGCCGCAGTGTTTAGAAGGGAGGACTTTGGGCGTCATTTAGCATTAGATCAGTTTGTCAGGGTGGCGCCCCATGATTAATGGTAGGAGGTTTTTAAGAAGAGGGACAGAGGGGAGGACATCCTAGTGGGACTCTAGATGAGAGAAGCATGGGAGAATAGCAAAGTAGAAGGATCCAGAGGGTCCTAGAAACCTACAAGTAGAACATTATGATAGGCAGATTTGGGCCCAGGGGTCCCGCTCAAACTAAGGCACCAGCCAAGGACAATACAGGCGGTAAACTTTAAACCCCTACCCAGATCTAGCCAATGGACAGAACACTCTCCACAGTTGAGTGGAGAGTGGGGTATGACTTTCACACGGACTCTGGTGCCTCATATTTGACCATGTCCCCTGGAGGGGGAGACCTGATGGCACTCAGAGGAAGGACAGCAGGTTACCAAGAAGAGACTTGATACCCTATGAGCATATAAAGGGGGAGGAGGTCCCCCTCAGGAACAGTCATAGGGGAGGGGAATAAAGGGAAAATGGGAGGGAGGGAAGAATGAGAAGATACAAGGGATGGGATAACCATTGAGATGTAACAAGAATAAATTAATAAAAAAAGAAAACAAAAGAAAAAAGAAGAGGGAAAGTCCAAAGAGTCTCACCAGGAGATGCCTTGTGTCCCTTCTGTACTCTCTGAACCAGAGGGCCATCAGCAGCCAGGGGCCTTTGAACCTACAGAACTGTGAGCTAAATAAACATCTTCCTAAAGTTAGCCAGATCCAGCTATTTTGTTTATAATAATGAACAACAGACCAAGGAAATGGTTAAACTCATCAAAGTATGAGACTCTAAAGATGATATTCACATGGAGTTTTTAATCTATTACTATTGTCCACCATGATTTTTTACTAATTCCCCACAATTTGTGATTTCCTAACTCACATTGGGTCTTGGAGCGTACCCGCCGACTTCTGCTCCAGTAACCTAGATTGTGCTATGTCCGTTGGCCTTCCTTTCCCTACAGAGAACATGGGCTTACAATGTTACGTCACTGTGTTGGCCTGTCTACGAAGCGTGTTCATTTCCCGGCTTGTCTAGCTCTTTGCTTGTTATTACAAAGTTATGATTTCTAAGCTTTTCAAATGCTGGATCAGATTGTAGAAGGTTTCACAGTGTTGTAGTTGGTTAAGTCATGTATCTTATAATTTCTTCAAAACTTATAAATTGTTTTCATTTGAAACTAAAAGTGAGATATAGTTATTCATTAGTTAGAGGTAAGAAATCAAGACCTGGAATTTGAATTTTTACAATATTTCTAGGCAAATAACCAAAACTAATTACATTTTAAAACACACCCACACTGGAATCTGAAGTCCAGATTCTTTAAAGTGGCTTACTTCTTCTTTTGTTCAAACTTTGAAAACACACTGTTCTCCAAAAGTTAATTACATATAAAATCATGGATGGTTATTAATTCTGTCTTATTAAATAATTTCACTGCAGCGCCTCAATCTGAAGTTTCACCTTGAAACAGGCTGGAATTACTCTCCTGGGTATAATTGTCATTTTGGGGGCCAGTGGCGAGAAGTGTCAGTGATATGCTGCTATGTGGAGAATCTGGAAAAGTTACAGTTTCAAAGATGTTGGACTAAGTTTAGCAGACAGCTTCTTCAGTGTGGGATATTTTCTACTCTGTGCTCATCCATTTCATCTTCCAGCCTGGACTCTGTGGCAGGAAGCCCAGCTCCCACCTGATCCCTGCTTACTTTTCACTTCTTGAGCCACTCAAACTTGGCAGGTTCTGTTCTTGGCTCATGACTAGGCTTCTCTCCCCGTCCTTGCTCATACTCGGGCGCTTTAGACATTCTCCACAAATAGAGTTGCTATTATAATACGTTCATTCAGCGAATACTGATTGAGTGCTAATTACATGTGAAGCAGTTTGCTAAATACTAGAGATAAAACCTGTGAATAAGACACAGACTCTGCCTTAAAAGGAGTTTACAGTGAACCAGAGAGACTATAGGCTGCATGCAGTAAACCTCAAACATGGGCAGCACCTGGCAGCAGGAGTGCTAAAGAAAGTCTCATGTGGAAAGGCCTGAAGACGTCTGGAAGATTCTGTAAATGGGTTGGTCATGGGGGATAAGTCATTAAGCATGAAGGTAGACACAGAGAGCACCAGTAGTGCTTTGAGACTAAAGAGAAACCATGCTGTAGCCAGTTCCCTGCTGGATTTATTGCGTCTTGCACTAAAATTTGATTCTGACTCTTAAAAACTGAATGTCATAATGCAATATATATATATATATAATTTTCTACTCCAGTGAGGTATAGTCTACCCTATACAAGTTTCTAGATTATGGGTTCAAAATATGAAAGGAGAGTGAAGGCAAACAATATATTTTTAATAAGGTGGCAGAAAATAGGTGCAATGATTATATGGGGCTGAAATTCTTTTTCCTTTTTCTCTTACTGAAAGTAGATTTAAAAAAAAATATACAATATATCCTAATGATGGTTTTTCCTCCTTTTACTCCAAGCTGGATCTACCCCCAGCCTGTCTCTTCTTAGAAAACAAACAGGCATCTAAGGGATAATCATAAAATAAAATAGTAATTAAAAACTCAGAATAGGACAAAACAGAAGGAAAAGAGCCCAAGAGAAGGCACAAGAAAGAGATAAAGATGCAGAAACACGAATTCTTTTGTTGAAGACTCTGTCTCTTGAAAACATCCATTCTTAAAATAGTTACAGAATTCTGATTAGAGATAAGGGCATGTTATCTCTCACAGAGCTCTTTGATAGCGTTATGGCTAAGAACAGTAGCACTTCAGTAGTACATATTTAGTGGTACTTTTGGAATTGTGTGGAAATGTGGATACAGTGAAGCACCATATTTAAGGAAGATGGTGAGAACAGATAAGGGAAATAACCTGCCTTCTAATAGTCAGGACAGCATCTATAAAGGGCACTAAAGCACACTAAGCATTTAGTAGACTCTCCTGGATAAATGACACTTCCTGTAAGTCAGAAATGAGAAAAAGTTACAAAGAATGCTTCATATGAAATCATATGTATTAATTGATGGTTCACATATATCCTACTATCACGTGCATCCTCCTAGTGTGCCATGTGGCAGCTCTGTGAGGTGCTCGTATGCCCACTATCTAACTTAGCAGAGTTCTTCTCTCTGAGCAGTCTAGCCAGGTCTTAGCAAAATAATACCTTTCTGAGTTTACTTCATTCTCAATGATATAAGTAACATATGTACAAGAAGAAAAGCGGTTCCTGTTGGTTTAGAAACATCTAGGTGGTGAGTATTTGACAAATTACACAAGTTTAGTATAAGACGATATCTGTGCCTTCGCGTCCTTTTCATATGCTTGTCATTTAGTCCACTTGCTTGGGTAATCCCTGTCTCTCTAGCCATGCAGCAAGCGTGTGTGTGTGTCTTTTGTTGGTCTATATGGCATGTGTTTGTGTTCTTTTTTCTTTTTTTATTTAATTAATTTATTTAGATTACATATCAATTGTTGTCCCCTCATTTGTATCCTCCCATTCCTCCCTCCCTCCCTCTTTTACCCTATTCCCCTCCCTTAGGCCTGTGACAGAAGGGGACCTCCTCCCCCACCATATGATCACAGTCTGTCAGGTCTCATCCTGGTAGCCTGCTTACCCTTCCTCTGAGTGCCACCAGGCCTCCCCACCAAGGGGAAGTGGTAAATATGGGGCACCAGAGTTCATGTCAGAGTCAGTCTCCACTCTGCACACCACTTTGGGGAATGCTGGTTCCATTGGCTAGATCTGAATATGTTTGTTTCAATTAGAAAGATCAGTTATTTTAAGATTTTCTTTCAAAGAATACTTGAAAGAGAAATACTAATTTTATTTTTCATACATGCTTTTGAACTTTATAAGTTTTGTATTCTAAATTAGTAAGGTAATGTTATTGAGCTCTTTCCCTGAGCCTTTAAAAACAAAGCTTTCAGGAAGTGGGGTGTGGAACAAGACTGGGTAATGGCAGGTGACTGTGATCAAAGTATGTCACAAGATTGAAACACATGTCTGAAAATGTCACAATGAACTCTATTCTTTATACAGTTTATAAATGTTAATGAAATAGTGCTCTCAAAAGAAATTTAATGGAAAATCATACTTTTCCTTCTATTCCATCACTGCTCAATAATGTCTTCATGTAAGGTTTTATGTAATGTGGATTTATTGGGCTAGGATGCATGATGCAGTAGAACATTTGCTTAGTCTGCTCTATGTCCTGAATTCTCTTTTCAGCACATGTGCATTACACACACACACCATACTATAGAATTTTTGTTGTATCATGATCCTCCGTTAATTTTCACAATTTTTATATTGTGAAATACAAAGATTATTGTAGCTTGTTAAATGAGAAAGTGGAGAATCAGACCTTAACAAATGACATTTAAGAAGAAGCCTATTTCCCCCTAAAGGACATCCCATTTCCGTCTGTGCTTAGTATTTTTATATTAACTGACCTGATACTTCTTTCATATCAAATTAAACCATGTATTTAAATTCAGATATTGATTTTGTTTCTTGATTGTTATGTTCTTAAACATCTTGTCTTTTTTTTTAATTGCCTGTGTTTAGGAAGCAAGCTAAGCAAGATATTTAATTGCCCCAAGAGCCTGATATTGATGACTATAATTATTTTAGCAACACAAGTTCCATTCTGTTTGCCAGATTCACAAAGAACAAGGATGTTTAGAACACACAGTGTAAACAAGGCCCAGCATGTTTTTCTCTCTGGTTGCATCTGTAACTGAAAGTCATGGAAAGAAGGGCATTTAGGGGTTTTTATTTGTTTGTTTGTTTGTTTGTTTGTCTGTCTGTCTATTTTTGGCAGCCTTTTATTTTGGAATTTGGAACCTATTCAAGTCTCTCCAGAAATGCTGACCCAAATGAGTCATTTTCATTTCATGGTCAGTAGGATGTATTTTGCCTGCTCTTGCCTGAGTGAAAAAGCCATGAATGCTTTAGTTCCTACCCCAGAATTACATGTCTGATGAATTATGATACAGGCTTCTTACTCTCATTGCTAGTCACAAACCCACAATATGTTAGCTATGAACATTCAGAGCCTTAGAATCATGCCTTGTGTGTCAACTAGCCTTCCATTGCTGCGACAAGACACCCAACTGAGGTAACCAACTCTTAAGAAGCAAAGGGACTTTTGGCTCAGAGTATCATAGGTTTCAAATCCTTGGGCAGTTGATGCTATTGTTACACTCCACAGAGTTCATTTACATAAGAAATGGGTGATGATATGATAGCACAATACTGTAAGAGGCCAGTTTACCTCAAGTTCTTCAGGAAGCACATAAAGAGATGGTGAGAGTCCAAGAGGCCAATGACCCCTTTGAGGAGTCATGCCAGTGACCTGACTTCCTTCAATAAGCCTTATTTCTTAAAAAGGTTCTTTCCTTTTCAATAGTAAATCGCAAAAGATAATTTTAAAGACTATAATACAGAGTTGGCGTTGGATAAATGGAAGCCCAAACTATGTAAATGATACCTAAGAATTTAATGACGTTTGCTCACATGAAAGTGTGAATGCTATTGAATAGCCCCTATCAAGACACAGTATTATGAGAAATTTATTTGGGTTTTGTAAGGAAATTCCTGGCCTTAATAAAAGCTAGCATTTGAGAATAGTTAACCATGACTACCCTTTCCCAAACTGTTAAAATTGTCAACTTTGTTATTTATAGTAACTCTATCATATAACATTGGTGTGATTCTCATCTATGATGGAGAGCTCGAGGCAGAAGAGGGGGCTTATATGCTGGGGTCAAGTGTAAGTGATTAGATTTACTTGGGTTTGCCTGACATGGAGGACAGTCCTGTGGATGACCAAACTGCTGCTTCATTTTTGACCAAAATTTAGATGTGGACCATTATATACGTGCATTTAGTTGAAATGATTTTATTTTTAAAGTCTTCCTCCCTTTCACATCTCTCCCTGACTCCATGTGCCTCCGTCCTTCTTGTTCATATGCGTGAAATGGAGCTGATAGAAGTCCTGTTTCAGTTTCACCGCTGTGGTTTTTTTTTCACAAGCAAATGTTCAAAGAAGTGTTCTGAACCTTCTGGATGTTACAGATCATCGGTCACAAGGGTTGAAGAAAGCTTATTTACTGAATGAGGAGCAAAAACCCTAGGTTATTCAAACAAAATCCAAATGCCTCTCCCTTCTCAGGTACTGGGTAAAAAAGTACTTAGCTGATCTGCATGCACACCCTAGGCTGCTCTGTTAAGATATGGGAAACAAGTGTGAGGCCAGCCTGGTCTACAGAGTGAATTCCACAAGATCTAGGGCTACAGAGAGAAACTCTGTCTAAAAACAACAACAACAAAACAAAAACGAAAACAGAACCTTTGGGAGTTGGAATCACAAGCTAGACAGACTTGGGGTACATTTTGGTGGAAAGTGATCAACAATGTCAAGTGAAAGTTGCTGACTTTTCTAGGAGTGCTTATTGATCAAGGGCCAATCATCCTAAATTGCTTCAAACAAAAGTTAACTTATAATCGTAAGTAACTGAAATACTTGGTCTCAACTGTGGGTTATAAGCGTGTGGAGTTCAGCTGGCCCCATATGCTTTCTCGGTTTATCAACAGGCAAAACCTTTTGATTGTATCCACTCCAGTAGTCCAGTGATTAGAACTTTATTTAAATACATTGTTTCATTCAATATGTTCTGATCGTGGTTTCCCCTTCCCCAATTCTTCTTAGATCCTCCCCACCCACAGCAGCAAATCTCACTGCAAATAGAATCTATGTCCAGGGAAGACCAACAGGCATGCTAAAGATGACTTGTGTTTTCTCTCTTTGAACCAGTTAATCTGACCAAAGGAATTAACTCTCAGCCCATTGAGCTAAAAGCATGCTACTTAAGCAGGATTGGCCACATGAGTCGAGTTGGTGGGAGGGGGGGATGATTTGCCACGGGGAGATAGAAAGCAGCTGAGGAGAAGTGAAATGCGAGCAAGCAAAACACCTGAATCTAGTACAGAGCGTAAGGCTGCCAGGAAGCAAGCCAAGAGCAAAACCACCTCTGAAGCAAAGAAAACGGAATTGCCAAAATGGAGACTGGGAGCAGGGAATGGTACCCGTCCATGAACAGACTTGACTGAAACATAACTACCTTTAGTTCTAATATGAGAACAATACTTAAAAGTTTTCCTGACCAGTCAAAAGTTTGATTGCTTTTATTGTTCATGGGTGAAGGTCTTTATGCTGAAGTATATAATAAAAGCAAATCCTTGCATATTTATTTCAGTCATTATCATGGGAACTCAAATAATTCAATGGATTTCTTCTGAATAAATTGTCCACTCCATGTTGGTTTTAAAACTATTACATTTACTTGTTTGATTGTTTGTTTCCTTTGTGTGTGAGGGTTGGTTTGGGTTCATGTGTGAGGGTTGGTTTGGGTTCATATGTGCTGCTTAGAGGACTGCTTGGTTGAATTGGTTCTCTCCTTCTACCCTGTGGGCCTGAGGATGAATCTTAGGTCATCAAGCTTGAGCACTACAGCCTTTACCCACTGAGCTGTCTTGCAGGACCTTCAGTGGTTTCTGATGCTGAAGGCTGAAAGGACTGAAGATGCTGTCTTAGTCTGTGACAAGATACCATGAACATGGCAACTCTTTAAAAGAAAATATCTAACTAGTGCTTGCTTCCAGCTTCAGTGATTTTGTCCATTGCCATCATGGCAGCACATAGATAGGCATGGTTCTGGAGATGTTGAGAGTTCTACATCTGACTCTGCAGGCAGTGGGAAAGGAGAGAGACAGTGGGCCTCACTTGAGCTTTGGAAACCCCAAAGCTCATCCTCCAGTGACACACTTCCTCCAACAAGGCCACACCTACTCCAACAAGGCCACACTTCCTAATTCTTCTCAGGAAGCAACAATGGCTAATGACCAAGCATTCGAATATTATATAACCCTATGGGGGACATTCCTATTCAAACCACCATAGATGCATATGGTAATTAAAATTTTATGAAATTAGATGACATCAATGAATTTCCCTATGAATAACAGGGTTTATTTTGTCGTATACAAAGTATATACATGCATTTATATATATGCATCAAATAATATGTATATGTTTGAAATTGTAAGTGTCTATATACAAATGAATATGCATAAAGCTTGAATGGGACAAGGAGTGATGTTTAAGGGAAACAAATCACTTTAAAGGTACATCTTCAAGCCTCAAATCCCATGTTTAATTATAACAAAATATAATCTTTTTATTATTGTACATGTGTCACTCAATTTTTTATTTTTTAAAATTCAAACAGTGATTGATAGATAACAAACAAGTAAACTGTTTAATTTGCTTTGTTTTGCCTTTTGAATGGAAAATTGTCAGGGTGATTAGTAACTCAACACACCACGTTTAACTTAGAGTTGCTCAAAATAGGCTGCACAGTCCCTAGTTGTACAGTTGGCCAAAGGAAGATGATGAGCAGGGACAGCAGTCTACAGTGGGAGCCTGGATTAACAGAGAAAGGGAGAGTGACTCACCTATAAGTCTAGCCTCCTCATGCTCTCTAAATAGTGTCTGAGCCCATCCCTGCTTTAGCGGACTACTAGGCAAAAGTATTAAGGAGCTAGAGACAGATAGAAGAGAGGTGTCATGGATGCTTTTTGTTCTTGCTCAGCCTCTGTTCTGTTGCTTTGAAAACAACTGCAATTTAACTAGGAGTAGCTATGCCCCACTGTATATAACTTGGGGCTCCGCCCTAGATGTGTCTTGTCCTCCCTCATCACAAGACCTGACCTAGGTGCTTCCCTATTCTGGCACCTGAGCCAAGTAACTCAGAGTCTGGAAACTGTGGCACGTAGACTCTCGGTAGGGTTGCCTGAAGGAGACATCTGTGTTGCCACTAGGACAGAAGCCTCCTTGGGCTCTGTATTTCTCTGAGATGGCCAGTGTCTTATCAGGATTCCTCTTGCTTGCCTTCATAGTCCAGACATGTCCCCTTTGATTTTAGCAAATCCTTAGTTAAAACAGAAGCAAAAGCAAGGAAAAGAAGAGAGGAGAATAGAAAGGAAACAGTAAGAGAAGGAAACCAACCAAGGACTGAACAGAGAGGATGGAGAGGAGGCTGGTGTGGTCTCAGATAACCCAGATTTTTGTTTTATTTTGTTTTCTATGCTAATGATATTTATATCAAAGCAATGCTGTGGTTGTTAAGCAGGAATCATAGGCCTGAAGACAGTCATGTCGGTTTAACCTTCATTTCTGCCAATCACTTTTTTTTATAATTTTGAGCAATTTGCTTTTCCTTTTGGAATCTCAATTTTGTTAATTGTTTAACCAAAATAACAATACTGTTATTATATCTAGGCAACAGTATTGTCTAGAAGAATTAAGTAACCCAATTGATGTAAAATTTGCCAGGTGTTACTGCAGTTTAAAAAATTCTGAGGTCTGTGGAAACAAACAAAAAAGTTTTGTATCATATTCGCGTCCTTCATACCCTTTGTTTCAGAGAATAAGGGTTGGTAGCTGACGTCATTGCCTGTGAAGAAGCATCTGGAGTAAGCTAAATGACATCAAGCAATATGAAGGAAGGAAAATCCTTCCCACCTAGAACATAATAGACTTCAGTACCCCTGAGTGGTCATGAAGTGTACATGAGTTTTTATGAACAGAGCAACAGGAAGAGTCAAGATTTGCTTTCACTGATCACAAATAGCCTCTTTGGTTATACACCCTTTCTCCCCTTCATCAGAATTAGGAGGCTTGACAAAGAAGCTCATTCCTCTACTATATTTTCTATCCTGATCAGGGCTCAGAAAGAACCCCAGGAATAACTCCCCTCTGCTCCCACACTCCAGCTTACACAGCCTCCATGTTTCTGGCCTCTGGACTCCACTTAGGACGTCCATCCATCTTTACTCCACTTGTGTTAGTCCACGGGAGGAATGAAGGATGTGGCCAGATGAAGTAAATTTTGATTTTGAATTCCAAAGTGCACTAAAAAATGTAAGGACTTATGAGCATGTTAAATAACTGTTTCTGTCAGCACATTCTGCCTGTGTCCTCCTTGTTTTACATACATTTAACAGTAGCTTTAAGCAGCAATTACTAGGTTGGGTTTTTCTGCTGTCAGTGTTACTAGAGAATGCTGTGTCTGGGCAGAGTTATCTGGAAGAATCCTACTGCCTCACCTTATAAAGTAGTTGAGTTTTGCAGGGTGTGGTCCCGCCCATTTTTGTGGGTCGTGTCCCAGTGTGATGGCAGTACAGCGCATTTCTCAGTGGCATTGAAAGAAGTCTAGCTTCTTAGTCCAGAAAATAATTGATTTTGTTATTGATTTCCTTTTAGTGAATTCTTTTTATCACAGAGAGTGGTGTCTGTTAGAATGTTGTAGTTTAATGTCTTCCATGAAACATATGAAAACTTGATAGCGGGAGCTTTTATTCAGAGGACGAATCAATTCTCATTGCTTTGCATCCCGCGTGGGCCGCATCCCTCAGAGTGTGCCCTAGGAAATTCTTATTTAAAATCAGTGGTACATCTGAACAAACTGGGTGGAGCCTTGGGGTGACACTTCCGAGAAAATTTAGCATGCAGTGATTTAAAATTAGAAGCCCTTGATGAAAGATGAGACCTGTTTTAAGCCACTTGGTGAGCCCCACCTTTTAAAGGCAAGATTTGAGTCCAGAGGGCTGCTGAGCAGTCACAGGAGGACAGTCTGTCTCTGCCCCCAATGGAGTGTGTCTCTTCCTATCTGTGTGTGATGGTGTTAAATAAAGCAGTGACCTCTGATTACCGCCTGAGCATTTCAACTGGCAGAGTGCCAGGGATAGTGCATATTTATCAAGAAGTTGGGTCTAAATTCAGAGACTGTCAGAGATTGTCACACTACCTACTGTGTGTGCTTTACATACTATAAAAGAGACTTTTTTGGGTTGTTTGTTTGTTTGGTTGGTTGGTTGGTTTATCAGTCTTTCGAGACAAGGTTTCTCTGAGTAAAAGCCCTGCTGTCCTGGACTTACTTTGTAGACTAGGCTAGATTTGAACTCACAGGGATCCGCTTGACTCTATCTCACAAGTACTGGGACTAAAGGTGTGTGCCATCATGCCCTTCATTAAAGAGATTTTTTACCTGTGGAGGAAGAGGGAAGATAAATTGATGTGATCCTATAACCAGTGATGAGTCCTTGCCTAAATTAGTCGCTTTGGTATTTACTTGAATGGTATTGTGAAGGAGGCAATGATTAGAAACATCATCTAGTTTCTTATTAGCACTCAAGTATATAGTATTTATGATGCCTCTAAAGGGATGGTTTTATTTTTAACCATTTTATTTATTTATCTAGGTGCTTATGGGTAAATGAATGTGGACTACTGTGTATAACTGGAGGGCAGAAGACAAGTTGTGAGGCTCAGTCCTTTCCTTCTACCATTGTTGCTCAGGGTTAGAGATACAGAGCTCAGTTTGTCATGCTTATGGGAAAGCACTTTTACTGGATGAGCCATCTTGCCCAGATATATATATATATATATATATATATATATATATATTCTCTCTCTCTCTCTCTCTCTCTCTCTCTCTCTCTCTCTCTCTCTCAGAAATGTACTAAAGACAGTAGTGTTGGCTTCTGTTTTAAAGGTACAAGAGGGGATATTTAAAATATGTGGTTTGAAAAATATTTGTGAATTTTCTGTCTTGATCACCCACAGTGATTGTGCAACTGCATGCTTTTCAAAATCCATTGGGATGAGCCATGAAAAGACCATGCGAATTGTGCCTCAATAAGTGAAGATGACAAGATGGCTGTGTTAAAGGAAAATTGATACAAGACAGAAGTGTGTTCGTTAAATTTAAATGTTTGTATTTGCTTTATGAGTCATAAGCAAATCCCCTTCTACCATATGCTAATTCATGAAGAATAAATCTCATTCATACCCCCAGAATGGTCCACACTGGATGTCACATGCTTCTAACTGCTGGGCACAGTTTATTGGATCAGACGGGGACAGCTACCTGGCCAGCCTGAGTGAGAACCCAGACAAAGACTAGTATTTTAAGAGCTTATGGACTTCGTACCTGAGAAAACATAGATCCATGCTAGCAATGGCTGAATGGAAGCTACAGAAAGGAGTTGTGCAGAAGAGGCCAGTCATAAGGAAGCGACAGCTGAGCAAACCTGTGCATTTTCATGTAAAAAGAAGGGTAGGAGGCCCTGATCACTCCCACAGTTCTAGTTTTCATTTAAAGAACAAAAAGAATGCTTTTTTAAAATGTTTTTTTCTAAAAGTTAATTTCTAAAAGAAAGAATTGGCATTTGATACCTTTAATCAAATTTTATGGGCTGTATTAGTTACTTTTTTTTGTCTTAAAAAATGCCATAACTAAGACAACTTATAGAACGAAAGGTTTATTTAGGTCTAAGACTCCAAAGGGATAGGACTTCATCAACATCAAGGCAGGGAAGCTTGGCAGCAGGAAGCTAACAAATCCTCTTTGGTTGATAGATTCCAACCGTATAACTTGGCATCATTATATATAGAGTCAGGATCATGTGTTTCAGAAATACTAGGGACCAATAACAACTATTTACTTTAACATATGATCACAAGTAGAGCAGTTCCATGTGAAAACAGAGATGAAAGAGAAACCGGATTTGTTACACTGAGTTACAGTAATTGTAATGACTATTCACAGAGTACCTGTCCTGTAACTCATGCTGTTTATGTTCTCATTTAACTTTAATTAAAGACGCTACTTGCTCTCTTTTTGCCACAGTATAGAGGTGAACACCTGAAGCTCAGAAAGGCAAATTTATTCTCCTAAGTCACAGTTAAATAGCAAAGTTGCAAAACCACTATTCTGATCCAAGGTGGTTAGTTCTAAGTCACTACTGTAAGCAATTTCAAAACCTAAGTTAAAAACATTCGAGTGGGGGGTGGAGAGGGAGGAGAGGAGAGAGGGGGAACATAATAAGTGTGGCAGTCAGAGGGCAATTTGTAAAATCAGTTCTCCTTTTACAGTGTGGTTTTTAGACATGGAACTCACATCCTGAGGCTTGGGGGCAAGCACTTTTACCCACCAAGCGATCTCATTGGCCTGATTTTAACCAATTTAACCAAATTTTACCCCAAATTTGTCTTGAGACAAATCAAAAAAATTGTCTTCTTGTTGTTGTTACTGCTGCTGCTGCTGTCTGAGACAAGGTTTCTCTGTGTAGCCTTTGCTGTTCTTGATTCACTTTGTAGACCAGGCTGGCCTCGAATTCACAGAGATCTGCCTGCCTCTGCCTCCCTGAGTGTTGGGGTTACAAGTATGGGCCAGGACACCCAGCTATGCTGACTATTTTTTAAAGTGTAATGAGAACGAAAGAGTTAACAGATGCAACTCTGTCATAGGCATCAGAGATGCGTCCCTCCATAACATGATAGTAGATGTGAGACATAGAAATCTCCTGGGTGTGCCTCCGCTCTGGTATGACTTCTTCATAATTTGATCGGGATGTCAGTGCTTCTGGCTGAGTATTATCACCAAAGAGACACGTGCGGATGCTGCTAATGTTTATGTTCTGCCAGACCCTGGTAACACAGTGTTGGAAGACAGAACTGTAACTGTCCAGGGAGAAAGAGATACAGAATAAGTAAATGCCCAAGCAAATCCACAGAAATCATTTCAGTTATGTGGTGATGAAGAGACCTGTGAGAATTGGAGAATGACACGGTGCTGATGGATGACTTAAAGGGGTACCAGGGATGATCACCGTGGGTCATCAGGAGCAGAGGCTTTAATTTTGAGATCTCTTAGTCCAGATTCCCCTAGTGTGAGTGACAGGTGCAGCCTTGAGAGTAATCTTGGTAAGGGGCAGAAGGAAAGCCAATGTAGAAGGCCAAGATATAAAACTGTGTGAAGTATGCATGGGTCAGAGCACAAAAGGCCTCAAAGTCCAGGAAAGCCAATTTAGGGTTATTCTGTGTGCTGTGGGAAGCTATGGTTGGCTTTAAAAATGGGAAAGGAAATAATCCGATTTTGTTTTGCAAAACCCTTTCTTGCCGCAGTATGGCAAAGGGATTACAGGAGCCCGGAATAGAAGGAGAAGTATTGCAGAAGTCAAAACAAACAGAAATAAAAATGATAGGAATTCAGACATGAAAAGGGAAGCTGGAAAGACCAAAACTTTAAATTTTTATCTTAAAGATGTAAACTGGACTTAAAAAAAAAAAAAAGCCCAAATCCTGTGTGTATAGCATAAACATCCTACAGATGTTGTACACCCAGAGCTTTGGAACAAAATAGGGAATTAAAATGGGCTTTTCCACTCCTGGAGTAGAATTACCAGAGCTGCCCCCAGCAGTGTCAGCTACTTTTTACTGAGGGAAGAAAGTGGCTGAATCTTTCCTGTGCCCTGTCAGTCCTTCCTCTTCACCTTGCCTTTGTTCTCTTCTGAGTGGAAGCTAAGGATAACATGGGAAAGAAAAGTCCTCACACCTTCTCTGAATAACAAAAGAGAGATTGAGACATATTTACATGAGGAAAATAGGTTGACCTTCTGGTCTGTGTATCGGTGTGTCAAATAATACACATGACTTCTGAAGAAGGTTCTGACAAACACGTCACTATTCTTCAAGAAACCACTCAGAAAAGACACTTACAAATCTTTTCCTGAGTTCCAGGAAGTTATGTCTCTTTCCTGTCTTACTCCCTGGAAGTAGCATCCTTGTCCTACTAACCTTCTTTCCTTCATCATATAGTGTAGCTTCTAAGTAGAAAGCATTCCTGGTTTTGAGCACCATAAAACAAAGGCATTGCCTTTAAATTTTTTGTGATACATTTATAGAAGGTTGAGTCCAAGTCCAGTCTCTAATCCATACTCAGTGTGCTTGCTTTCTCAAACCTGTACTCTCTGGCGTGGGCTGAACTTAACGTTAGCCAGAGAGCTCATGGCAACATACTTGCTGTCTGAGTAGGGACTCTCCACATTCTGTAGGTTAAAGCAAAGCTTTTAAAGACTCTTTTTTCTAATTTTCATTTTATTTCATGTGCTTTAAGTATGTTTTTGCACCACATGTATGTCTTGTGCCCATGGAGGCCAGAAAAGGGCATCAGATCCCCTTGAATTGGAGTTTCAGAAGATTGTGAGTGGCCATGTGGTTGCTGGGAATCCAGCTCAGGACCTATGAAAGAACAGCCAGTGTTCTTCATCCACCCCACCCCCACTTCCATTTGACGATTCATTAATTGTTTTAGTTGTTTTTTCAGATGGTTCAACTGACTTTTGTTCTAATAGCCAAAGCTGTATCTTTTGAAATATGAATGGTGACAAAACCACTAATTCTGGGCTGAGTGTGTTAGGAAATTATAGTAATAAGTTAAGAACACAATCTATTGCATAAAAAGTTTATTTCCTAGCAGAGAGACTCATGCATAAATAGCAAGCATTTCCACACATAAAAAATATAACTTTTGAACAAATTAATTAGTAAAAGCAGGCTGATCTATTATAATTATAAAAAACTGAGAACAATTTACAGCCATATAGACCACTGTTAGTAGCAATTGAGTATAAAGTCTCTTATTCCCATTGTTAATGTAAAAGAACATATGCCTGGGAACTTGGGAAAATGATTCCACTAGTCCTGTGGAGACTAAGTAGTTCCTGAATATGAGCCGAGCAAGGGCAGGTGGGGAGAGCAGGATCCCAGCGCTCTCTGGTCTGCCACTCTAGCAGAAGAGATGAACACGGGCTTCAGTAGCAGACCTTGTCTCTGAAAACAATGTAGAAAGTGAGTGAGGAAGACAGCTGTGTCAACCTCTGTTCTCCATATGCATACAGGAGTAATGTATATAAAATGTCTACATAGGCACACACACATAGAACACACACACAAGTGCATGGTAGGTTCAGGTGCCAAAATGTGATAAGTTGTTTCAGATCTCTTATAAGGAACATACAATTTTTTAATTGTAAAAAATTTTGCATTCAAAATATTTTTTGGGTTTTTTGTTTGCTTTTTATTGTTGAGTAAAAAAAAACTATTTATTTATTACAAACAGTATTCTGCCTGCATGTATGCCTGCACACCAGAAGAGGTCACCAGATCTCATTATAGATGGTTGTAAGCCAGCATGTGGTTGCGGGGAATTGAACTCAGGACCTCTGGAAGAACAGAAAGTGTTCTTAACCACTGAGCCATTTCTCCAGCCCCATTCAAAATATTTTGATCATATTTGCCCCCTTCTCTTAATTCCTCCTGGATCCTCCTGCCCGCTCTACTCACCCAGCTTAATGTCTTCTCCCCATTCCTCCCTTCCTCTTTCTCTCTCTGTCCCTCCCTCCCTTCCTTCCTTCATTCTCTCTCTCTTTCCCTTCCTCCCATCAAACAAACAACCAAAACCAATAATTTTTCAAGTGATAATAATTAGAGTGATCTAGGCTTAGGTAGTAACTAATTAGGTGTTTGTAAGGTTTGAAGTAAATCCTTAGCAACAATTGGCAGGTGACCTGCTACTGATACTCAGCTGTTGCTTAAAGGACCACTCGTAGAAGTTTTCATTTCTAATGCAGACAACGATCTCTATTACCTTTAACTTAAAAGAAGAAATCCTCCATTTCCTTAGAAGAAAATCCATACCTCGGAAACATAGACATTCAGACCAACCTTCTCTTTTCCAGTAAAGCTTGAATTACTGTAGCATTGTTCCAATATGTATTTTTTTATTTTGAAATCCATTGAACCTTTCATAGCCAGTAACAATCATAAAATTACGAGAGAAAATATGACTTTTTACCCTCATTAAGGAGGTATGTGTGTGTGCTTGCACATGCATGCGTGTGCAACCACCATGCAATAGACCACTTAGTATTCCAGAGAGGCAACGAAAATGTCACTGAAAATAACAAACCTACTTTCTGATCATGTCAACAGTAAATGGGCAGCAGCACACCCAGGCTGCAGCAGAGGAAACTTGGGGATAACTTAGACAGCAATCCTGAAAACAGTTACTAAATCACTAATTTGTTATTGACTGAATCAAAAGCTTGGCAATAAAACAAGTGGTCCTCTTGATTGATATTTAAAAGTGAAGTTGCTCCCCGGCGACCATTCAGAAAGCATTGTCTCTGTACTTCTATGTGAGAATTCATCTGTCAATGTCTTGCTCAACTTAAGCCTTTATTCACATAAATGAAGAAACATGATACTAAAAATGAGCTTAATACAGAAGCCCAGCTTGCCGCACACAGCAGGGAGGTCCTTGATAGAAAGCAGGAAGCTGAAAGCATTGGGGAGAATAGTTTCTAGAATGTTCTTTAGCAGCAAGACCTCAGAGACTAGAGATTCTAACAACATTATTCCTTTCTGCCCTGATTTCCTCCTACTACCCCAGCTGTTAATGCACAGCCTGCTCTTCCTGTCTGTGCACTCGTTTTGGAACAACACCTTCCCTTCTCCTTGAAGGAGACTCTGCCCCTCCATGGGGTAATTCTGTTTCTCCTGCCTTCTCCTAGTCTTTGTGATCTCTCTGTGTGTCTCTCTCTGTCTGTCACTCTCTCTCTCTGTGTCTGTCTGTCTGTCTGTCTGTCTCTCTCTCTCTCTCTCTCTCTCTCTCTCTCTCTCCTTTTCTTTTGTTTGTTCATTTGTTTTTGATTATTCCTTGTACAGTATAACTTTGTCAGAGCAGTGTTCTAGAACCCTCTGTGAGATATTAAAAATGGTGGGAGTAACAACAATTCATTCTATTCTGTAGTAAGTGATCAAATGGGACAGGATTTGGGGTCCAGATGGCTATTTTTCGGGAAAGTGTATCAGTCCTTTCCAGACAGAGAGAGCCACAGAAGCCCATTGGTACCCATTTTCCTTATTTATCAAGCCAAAAGGATGAGTACTGAGTGAGACAGATTTGCTTACATTTATGCATATTTCTTCATAAACAGATGAATATCTAATCTGAGGTTTGCTATTTGCTGTGCTTTAAATTATATTCTTCAGAAACAACATTGCATTTTTTACTTTTCCCAACCTCCCTATGTTTCATAATATAATTTATAACTCTATTCTCTATGCCTATCTATTAGTGTGACCAAACTAATCTCTACAGATACCATCTAGGAGCTTTGACAATAATTAAATTAGAATTACATCACAAATAAGATTTAGTTATATGTGTGTTTGTTTGATAATTACAAAAAATAAATATTAGTGACACTAATCTGTAGCATGTATTATAAAAATATAAAGGTTAGCAAACCATGAATAGTACGTGCAGTTGGCTTGAGTAAATGATGTAGAAAATTGTTACTATAAATGATAAAATTGTCTTATATTGATTTTCTATATTGCACACTAGTGAAGTCTCACCATCTCATCCTTCCTCTTTCTCCTTATTTTTGTCATGTGTGTGTGTGTGTGTGTGTATGTGCATGCACACACACACACACACACACACGCATGTGCACACATGTGCACATGCATGTGTATTCACAGATGCTGGTATTTGAAGGCCAAAGGTTGAAGTTGGGATTCCTCCTCAATGTCTTCTTCACTTTATTTCTTGAGACAGGCTTTCTTATTGGACCTAGAGCTGGGAGTTCACTGTTTGGTCTAGACTGACCGGCCTACAATTCCCAGAGTTCCTCCTCCCTCCACCCCTCAGTTCCGGGGTTACATATGCGTATTGCCACGCCTGACTTTTTTCTGTGAGTGCTAGGACTCCACACTCATGTCCTCCTGCTTCTTCAGCAAACCCTTTACCAGTGAGCCAACTCCCCAACTCCATTCTTTCTTGCGCTGTCTCACCTTTTTAATGGGAGATTATTGTTGGGCAATTCAGACCTGAGACTGCACCAGACTCCTCAGCCAGATGCTTCACCTGTCCAGGAGGAGTGCTTCCCTCTCCCTACAGGGGCTAGACATCTGAAGGACCAAAGGCAGCATAGTACCCTGGATGGACTGACAGTGTTTATTGATGTGGTTCTTAAACTTTACTTCACAACACACTGTGTATTTTTTTCAGCTGTTGCTCTTTCTGCAAAATGGTGTGCATTTCTGTATCACTTCGTCTCCCTTCTTGTGCCCAGTGGGATTTCGTTAAGTTGTGCTAAGAGGAGGATGTATATAATTATAAGTCACATGATGCCTAGGAGGTAATATCTGAGAAGATTATCAATAAGCGTTGACAGAAAGATTGTCAAAAAGTGCTACACTTCAAGACAATGTGGGCTACCTGGTCTTCAATGTGTAACAGCCCTAAATTTCATACTAGGATTTCCATGAAAGCATCTATGAATGGCTCCCATCTCACAGAAACTTCACACACATCACAGAAAAGCCTCCCCAGCACTCTCTTTCCTTTTCGTTGTGTTTTTACATGAGTGTTAGGGATTAATCTCTTGTCCTTGTACTTGTGTACCACGCATGTTATTGACTGACCGAATACCAGGAGCTTTCAAATCCAGTGTTCCCAGAGGAAGAACACTTTGGCTGCCATTTTGGGGGGCAAAAAGGAATTCTGGGGTCAGGCTAATTATATCTTGGTAAGTTGGGGTCACTGGTAACTCAGTTGTTCATAAGCTGTTTTTTTTTTTTAATATGCATACCATGCTTGTCATGACTCACACATGGATATCAGAGACAACTTGGAAAAGATGCTTCTCTCTGAGCACATGGGTTCCAGGAATTGAACTCAGATCATCAGGTTTGGTAGCAAATGGCTTTATGAACCATGCCATCTCACCGCCTATTAGTGGGACTCTGCTTAAAATGAATAGTGTATAGGCCTGTTTGGTGTTTCCATGCCATGAGAAATGGGTTTTGGTTCAGCCTGGCTTAAAGGGCATAATCAGTTGAGTTACAGCTCTTTCTTTTAGAACCCAAGTTGACAACCATTTCCTATTGACTGTGAATGAGTAGAATTGCTCTGTTCCCTTTAAAAGCAAGTCAATTGTAACACAGTAAATTTATGACCTCATATAACCTCACAGAGTAAGCCAGGATGTTCATTCCATTTCATTATTATTGGACCATACTGCCTAAGAGTAAAAAGAAAGTAAATGAAAAGAAAATCTTCTATTAACAACTAATTGATGTGTAACTAATAGTTACCCTTTAATATTATTGTATGGATAAATATTTCTAAATTTCTAAGTTACTCTAAGTTTTCTAAAGACCTGTGGAGAAATAACAATGACAAGTTGTATTTAGGGTTGATTGGATTATGTGACATAGTTTTCCACCACAGCGTTTATTACCAATGCTGTCCTCAAGCATTGGTTGTGTCTTCTCTCAATGTTGTTTTTCCTGAAGTGAAATACATGTGATGTAACATTTATCGTTATAATTACTTTGAAGTCTAAGTTCTCCTGGTCTTAAGGTTGTGTGACCATCACCATGGTACTTTGCCAGAACTCTTCATCTTAACAACTGAAACTCTGTACACATTAGATAATGTCTTACAGCTTTCTACTTCAACCAAACAATGAGTCTAATCAATGACTGTTATGCATTTTGTCATTTTGATTTTATTATTTTGGGTACTTCGTGTAAATACCTTGTAGAATATTTGCTTTTGTTTTTCCTTAAAGGATTGTTTCACTTATCATAGCATCTCTGGGGGTCATATATGTTGTAGCGTGTATCAGAATATTTTTCAGGCAGAATAATATTCTATTATGTGTATTTAACACATTTTGCTTACCTCTTAATTTTTTAATGGGCACTTGGGTTGACCTAGCATTGCTAGTGCTGCTGCTGTGAAGGTCGGCTTACAAATACCTCCTTGAGATCCTGCTATCAGTTTGGGGGTGTCTGTACCAAGAAGTAGATTTGCTAGATCATATGATAAACCTACTTTTAATGTTTTAATCACTATCATACGGCTTCCTACAGTGGTTCTATGATCGTTCATTCTCACTAACAGTGTACAAGTTTCAGAAAGTGAACTCTTTCTAGTAGCCTTTTACATGTTTAGGAAAGAGCTGCAATAATAACAAAGTGTTGGCATGCATTAGAACTGAAGGAAGATACAAAAGTAATCAAAAATAAATCAGAAGGAAATGAAAGAGGGTGCATTGGGTGTGGCTATGCATGCCTGCAATTGCAAAACTGTGGAAGCAATGACAGGAGAATCCTTCAGTTCCAGGTCAGCTAGGGATACAATGTAGACCAAAGAATGAGACCTCAGGCAGGAAAGAGGTCGTAAGTTCCCTTGCCATTTCACCTCACTTCTCTTCTTAACAACTGTACAAGGGACAATGCCCATGGGTATAGTTTCTATTCTAATTTCCCATCATCTGTCCACTCACCTTGTTGTCTCTTTCCTGGACCAAGATGGATGTTTGAATAGGACAGCTCCAGTAGCCCATCTCTTAGTTAGATCATGTCCGTTGTCATTGTTAATATGACTCAGCATAGTGTCCCACACACAGATCAGTAAGAAAGTCATTGAACCACCTATTAAAGAAAACTTGTGGCCTTTTAAAAAGCTATATTTTATTAGTTATAGTTATGCATATGGGTGTCTGAGTAGGGGCATATACCTGAATGCAGGTGCTGCTGGGGGCTGGAGACACTGATTTCCCTGTACCTAGAGTTACAAGTAGCCATTAGTTGCCCGGCATAGGCCCTGGGACCTGAGCTCAGGTCCTCTGCTAGAGTGGTGCCCTCTGAGCCGTGTCTCCAGCCTTGTCTCTGTGGCCTTTTTTATTTCCATCACCCTACTTGGTATCCAGGATGAGCAGCTTATCTTGACACACTCTGGTTATCTGCTATTTCTTTTTTTTTTTTTTTTTTTTTTTTTTTTTGTCTTTTGAGACAGGGTTTCTCTGCGTAGCCTTGGCTGTCCTGGACTCGCTTTGTAGACCAGGCTGGCCTCGAACTCACAGCGATCCGCCTGCCTCTGCCTCCCGAGTGCTGGGACTAAAGGCGTGCGCCACCATTTCTGAGGTATCATAGATACTATGCTATGTATGCAGTAATTAAATATCTTACGTACAGAACTCATCTCAGCTGGAGAAGGTATTGACAGGAAAGCTAGGCATATCTGTTCAATTCCTTCCCACTTGGCTTCTGTGGGACTCCTACATCAGCTAACAAAGCTGGAACAATACAAGCTGACACACCTGACTCTGTCCCCAGGCAGTGTCCTTGCATGATATCTGTGGAAATCCTGATTGTTTACTAAGGACTTTGAAACTTTCTAAACACACAAAATAAGCTGTTTCAAGGAGTCATTGAATTATAAAAATATCCTTGCCGTCTGCATTTGGTTATGTTAAAACAGACATGGGTTCCATTCATTAAGAAATGAAATATGAACAGCTGATTCTCTTCCCAGCATCACACACAAAAAAATGTTTTTCTCATCTCAGTCTCTAATCCAAACATTTACCCTGTATTGAATAGAAGTAATTTTCGCATTTAAAGACAAACTTGTTCCTAGATGGACTTTGAAAGAAAACATGATGTAATTGTCTCATTCTTGCTCATTTTGCTTGAGATGGTCTCTAGTCTTACCCACTTTTTCTTCAAATTACATAATTCTGGTTTTGTTTATGACTGAATAATAGTTGATTGTGTGCCAATGCATGCACATATGTGTATATGCATGCACATGTGTTTGTTTATTATTCATCTCTTGATAGACATCTAGGCTGATTCTATGTCTGGTCTATTTTGAGTATTGTAGAATTAAATGCAAATGTATCTCTGGGTATGATTTTTATTCCTTTGAGTATATATCCAAGAGTGATCTAGCCTGATTATATAATAGTTCTGTTTTTCACTTTCTAAGGAACTCTCATACTGATTTACACAGTAGCTGGACTAATATACACTGTTTTGTTGTTGTTGTTTTAGATAGCCATTCTGACTAGAATGAGAAAGAATTTTAATGTAGATATATACATGCATGTGCACCCATGTGCAACTGCAGGCCTGTATGCTTATATAGGTTAGAAGACAAGCTCAGATAGCCTAGTGCTCAGCAAATAGTTCAGTTTCTCCAGTCCATCCCTCACTGGCCTTTCTCCACCTTCCAAGCCATGAGATTACAAGTGGGTTCCAGGAATGGAAATCTTTTCCACGTGCTCACAAGGCAAGCACTGAATCAGCTAGGCCACTAAGCCAGCTCCCCAGTCCTCAGCGTAGCATGGTTTGCATTTCCTTCATGGCTAAAGGTATTGTTCACCTTTTCTTCATGGCTAAAGTTATTAACCATTTCTTTAATGTATTTATTGGCCCTTCCACTTCTTTTGAAAAGTCCCTGCTCAATTCATTTGCTCATTGATTGATTGGATTACATATGCTTTAGGTGTTTAATTTTATACATTCTGGATATTGATCCTTTGTCTGATGAAGAGTTGGCACAGGTTTTCTCCCATTTGGAAGACTGCCTGTCCACAGTGATATTTGTTTCCTTTGCTGTGTGGAAGCTTTTTAATTTGATAACAATCTCATTAGTCAGTTCTTGCTATTATTATCTTGGCTTTTAGCCTCTTATTCTGAAAGTTGTTTTATATTCCTATATATGAAACTGCTTCTCTTCCCAGATTCAAAGATTCAGGCCTAACATTGAGGTCTTTCATTTTTCTACATGTAGACATCCAGTTAGACCAGCACCATTAGTTGAAGATGCTATCTTTTTTTCCATTGTATGGTTCTGGCTTCTTTGTCAAAACTTAAGTGTCCATAGGTGTGTAGGTTTATTTCTGAGTCTTAGATTTGATTCGATTGGTCCACTTGTCTGTTTCTATGGCAGTGCCATGTAGTTTTTATTACTGTTGCTCTATAGTATATTTTGAGATCAGGGATGGAGGCACCTCCAGAAGATCTTTTATTGTACAGGATTGTCTTAGCTATTTGGGTTTTCTGTTTTGTTTTGTTTTTCCATGTGAAGTTGAGAATTGTTCTTTCAAGGTCTGTAAAGAACTGTGTTGGCATTTTGATGGGAATTGCATTGATCTATAGATTGCTTTTGGTAAGATGGCCATTTTAACTATGTTCATTCTACCAATCCATGAGCATGGGAGATTGTTCCATCTTCTGATATCTTCTTCAATTTCTTTCTACAGAGACGATTTTTTTTTCATACACATCTTTCACTTGTTAGGTTAGACTTACATCAAGATATTTTATGGGTTTTGTGGCTATTGTGAAGCATGTTGTTTCCCTAATTTTTTCTCTGTCCCTTTGTCATTTGTATACAGGACGATTGCTGATTTTTGTTTTTTGTTTTTTAATTAATTTTGAATCTAGCCACTTTGTTTTGTTTGAGCTGATTTTTATGCAGCTTAAGAGGTAGAGACCTCCACTTCCAGTCTAGTGAAGGGCTTTCTCTCCTCTAACAAATGGTTTTACTCCTTTGGCCAACCCAAAGAAGACTGCTGATTGTGTGCTTATGCCTGAACACTCTATTTCATTGCTTTGATCCGTGTGTTTTTATTTATTCCAGTGCCCTGATGTTTTTATTACTATGGCTTCATAATGTACTTTGAAGTTTGTTATTATGGTGTTTCTCACATTGATACTTTGCTCAAAATTATTTTTTCTACATGAGGTTTTTTTTTTCTGTGTGCTTCCTTGTGAGTATTAGGGTTGTTTTGTCTCTTGCTGTCAAGAGTTTTATTGGAATTCTCAGGGGGATTCCATTTGATCTACAGCTAACTTTGGATTTTGTAAATGACTTGACATTAATCCCTCCAACCCACAAACGTGGATATCTCTCTATTTTCTAGTGTCATCTTCAGTTGCTTTCTTAAATGCTTTGTGGTTTTCAGTATAGAAATCTTTAATATATGTGGTTAGACTTATTTCTAGACAAGTTTGGAATGTATGTTTGTAGTTTTGTTGTTGTTTGTTGATTGAATCATCATTTCAGACAGTTCTCCTATGAATGAGATTATTTTCCTGATTTCATTCCTACTACATTCATTATTGATATATAGAAAATGTGCTGATTTCTGCCCACTGGTTTTTATATTCTGTAACTTTCAGTAAATGTTTATTCAGCTACCTCTGAAAGTGAGGTAGGTACCATATATAGTATTGAATATAAAGTGTCTCCTTCAGTGCTCTGCCTAAAAGATTTTCACTCCCGGTATGCACTGGATTTAGTCAGTATCTTAGCTCTTACCTTCCCCATTGAATCCCCTCAGACTTTGCCCCCTTTGCTCACTGGTTCTGCAGAGGTCTCTGTGGGGAACCATTGAAGTAACTGGGAATGAGGTGGATTAGCACGTATTTTACCACAGTGATAAATAGTACTGCCAGCACTCAGCATGGGGACTGGGATGACAGTCTTGCCATGTTGGGGACAGACTCATGAAAAACTCTCATCAGCTTTAGTCTGACCAGAGACTCTTCTCCAACCCTCAGGTGTAGTCCAATGATTGTACCTTAATCAGAAAATTAAAGGTCATTGAGTGAGTGGGCTTCTTAACACAATATTCTGCCCAGTCTTTCAGAGGAACCTTTGTGCATCCAGAGACACACCCTCCCTCTCTTCAAGTTCCATATAAGGGAGAAACAAACTAAAGAAAACAAGTGCTTCTGTCTTTAGTGGAGTGTTTCTTTAGAAAAGGCTTTAATCTTCATTACTCCATTTTCTGTTCTGTGTAGTATACATACTCTCATGCCTCACAGAGTTGTTTTGCCATTTGTAGAGACTGATGCACCACTCTGTTCACTGATCTGGTTGATTGAACAGCAAATATTTACCTCAGACATCTAGGCAGACAGAGAGTCTGAGATCAGGAGCTAGCCTAGACTGGCTTTGACCTCGACCATGGCTCCTTTTCAGCTTGCACATGGTTGGCTTTTCTTTTACTTTTCAGAAATGTAGATGATCTTTAGTGTGCATTGTAACATATAAAAGCATTGATTTTTTTACATATGCATTTATATTATTCCACATATATACAATAAGCTACCTATAGCAAGAAGAACCATGACATAATCAGGAATTATATAAATGTTACATTCTTAGTGTTTTGGCTATTTGTATTTGACAGTCTTGAAGAAAATATCTTTCCTATCCTGGTGCATCTAAAATGCTGAATGTTAATCAATCTCCATCACATCTTGTCCTTATTAACTTAAAACATCTATCTAGACCTAAAAACATCTTAACCCCTAAACAACTAAGCTTCATTGTAAAACTAAGCTGCCTGGTCTTCAACTCCATCAGAGACTTGAAAAGGAATAACCTTGATTACCTGAGTATGTCGGGAGTGCAGGTTAGTAGCTTTCCAAGTGAGAAGATGACAGAGACAGTTTTCTATTTTATTACAACTTCCAGGCAAGAAAAGAGAGAGATCCCCTTTTATCCCTTTTAAAGGGCTCTGTCCTCATGACCTTCCACAGGTCCCCACCTCTAAATGTGGTCACTTTAGGGATTTAGACTTCTCCGTATGAAAGGGAAAAGATGTTTAACCCATTGCACACGTAGAAGTAGCAGTGAATATCCGCTTCCGCCGTTCGCCAGTGTGGGAGGCAGTATGCTGGGTGCCATGCGGACAGATGGATGTGTCACTTTCACAGCTGCCATGCTTACACTTACGCTGTAGTCACTAGATGAAAGAGCACCAGACACTGAAGTGCAGGGAGGAAAAAACAAACCCAGTAAACAGAAGCCTGATTTGTCTATCTGTCTATTGTGAGCTCACGTTCCTTTGCAGCCTTGGATTTCAGGTTTGTTGGCCTGAACTCAAGGCTTACACCTTTCAGCTTTGCTTTTAACATGTGATAGGGACCAAACTTCTCACTGTTGTGGAGGTATCTGGTCCTGTTATAGAAAGAATCCCTTGTCCCTGTGCATAGCTGGGCCCTGATGTTGCTTCTCGTTTTCCAACTCCAGCACAAGACTCCAGGCTTTCTCTCTACCACATTGGGAACCAGTTCTGATCTCCAAGCCTGCTCTTTGGTCACTATGGCAATATTTTATCTTCTGGAATCTCATCTTGGACTGTACCGGCTGCCTAACCTCTTAGTCAGGGCTGCTACTAATGCAATTTTGTGACTATTTTACTCAAAGTGAAATTACTTTTGATTACACACACACACACACACACACACATATGTATATATATATGATCATATATGTATAGATCATATATATGATATATATTATATATATGGAGAGAGAGAGACTAGAAACAAAATAACAATTGATTCTGAAGAGTAATACAGCATGAATAAAAATCACCATAAATAATACAAATAGCAACTATCTGTCTTTTTAATATACAGTCTCTCATATTCAGTGATATATTATCTTTTCCCCTCTAAGTTCTAATATTTTTGAGGTTGTTAATCAGTAATTAACGATTCAAATCTATAATTGATATGCTTTAGATCGTAGCAGAACGCTGGCACTGTTTTACTCACAAATGTCTAATTGGTTAATTATTCTATCAGTTCATTCATGGAACTGATTTAATTTGTGGCATTATGAATTTCACATAGCTCACTAAAATTTTTCAAAAATGCAATAGCTTAATTTTATGGTCCGTTAAACAAAAATATGATTATGACAATAGTTTCTCTTTAAGACAGCAAATATTACTATAACTTCCTTTTCTTTTGTAGACATTTGTCATGCATGGCACTGAAAACATAATATGGTTTCATTTACAGAAAAAAATACTTTAAGTAGAAGAAGGAATGGGTATGGAAAGACACTGCCAGAGACAGTTAACCTTATAATCTAAACTGAGCATTAAAAGCTCACCATCTGGCAGAGGATGTAACAGTAGTGGAATTCATGCATAGCATGTGCAGGGTGCTGAGTTCATATCTCAACACCGCTCAAAAACACTCTTCAGTTCTGCTTAAAGCTGCTTACAGTTCAGTGAAGATTACCAGAGGGCAAGCCCTTCTGACTCCTTAGTATTTCCATTGTAATTCAGATCCCTTAATAGGTAAAATCCACTGTAGTAAATAGCCAACCTTTAGTGTATCCTGGTGCTATACCCCCACCCCCTTTCAAAGCCCATGTAAATCATTGACTTAACGTAAATGTCACATATAGTGTAATCTTCTCAGTTGATTAGATTATTGCTCAAATAGTTATTAATTAAGCAGGTATTTTGTGTTAATGCTGGGGAGTACTAGGTGAAATAAATGTCAGCTAGATATTTTTCTTTTATCTTTTCCTTTTTGAGCATGTGCCTTACCCCTGAGCTCTCCTACAGTTTCTAATCACTATTTAGTGAGCAATTTAACAATGAAAAGTGATAAGCATAGACAGAAATATATATATATATATATATATATATGCAGAAAGAACACCCACAAAAGTCTTAATTTGCAATAGTGATAAACTTGTGGGAAGTACTTTTATGTCTCATCATTTTATATTAACTTATCTAGGTAGGGCGTGTTATAATTGTATTATTATAGAATCTAGCTGAAAGAAAAATAGGTATACTAGTAGAGTAAATTACACATACCATGGTTTTCAAGGGGGGAACCCAAAGAAATTCACATGATCATTTTCAATATATTTTTATGCAAAAATAATGATTGGATGTAATGGCGTTCACAGTGTGGGGCCTTGAAGAACTGATAATGCAGAGGAGAAGAAAACACAAGTGTTCAGATAAGCATGCAGAGTTTACTATCCAGTCTCAAGAGTATGAGTGCTGCTGTCTGAGACATGTGCCCCTTCCATGATGTTCTGAACCACGAGAAGCCAAGCAGGCAATAGAGAGAACAAAAGGAAGTGTATTATTGGGGTGCAAGATCATACACAATTCTTTATGCCATCAGTTGATACCTTTCCAAAGGTCATGGCCTATGACTGGCAGTGTCTTTACAGGAAAGGCTGTGCTGGGCAGTGGCTGTGAGCTGCGCTGTGCAGTATGCCATCTGCTCTGTGCTGGATGCTCTGTAGTCACTGGCTTTGACTTTGTCGAGAACAAACCAATTGTGAAGCTTCCTAAGCTAGCCTAAGGCTTCCTACACTTGTTTGACACACTGTGTGACAAGATACTAGTTCAACAGATACTGGTTACAAGGTACCTTACAAGTAAAACCTTCTCTTATAATTCAAACCCAGTGTAATGGGGTCAGAAGACCCACCTCACCAAGAGTAAAAACATATTGATATGAGATACCATTTTTCTTTACTAGATAAATATTTTCACTTATTGATAACAAATACTTACTAGGAATAATTTAGCCTGTGGGTGTCTTCCCAATTTGAGGGTAAACCATTTTGCAAGGCAGTTTGCCTTGTCTTCTCCCCCACAATTTTAATAGATGCTTTTTCATCTGGAAATTTTGCTAGTAAGAATTTTTCTTTTAGAATTAACCTACAACATGCAAATATATGGGTGCACACATACATACATAATAACTATTTGTTATATTAAGCAAGAGAAACTATTTCCAATACTAAGAAATGCCCTGACTTAACATAATATGAAACGTATGGTTTATTTATCAGTGTTATATTACCCTATGCTTATTAGATCATTATAGCTTTGTGCATTTTTCCAAAGGAAAAAATGCATGTTAATGATACACAAAACTGAGAGATACACAACGATGTGATGATCTTCAGAGCTACTTTGAACAATTTAGTTAGCATACATGTGTGTATATTTCTGTTCATAAAATGTTGCTAATATGTTATATATTTTGTCAAACTTCAGTCAACATCTATAAACTAAAATGAAGAGTTTCTTAGAAGTCATTTTATGCAGAAGAGTTTGCTGTACTTACTTATTACATATGGACAGTCGGCGGACTCTGGATCTACTGATGATGTAAACCTGAGTGCTAGGAAACTAAATCTTATAAATGTTTCAAAATAGTTGGGTCTAACTTATTTTTGAAAAATAATTCAAAGACAGGACTTATCAACACTGAACTTACTGCTGCCTAGTTCTTTTCTTTCTTTTACAAAAGATGTATTTTTCTTGTTTTGGCAGAGTTACTGGGGGTGAACTGTTTGAAGACATAGTGGCAAGAGAGTATTATAGTGAAGCTGATGCCAGGTAAGTGGCTTGCCCTGAGCAAGACAAAGACGAATCGTCCCCATCATGCACTTGTCCTATATACGTATGTAGAAACTTCGGTACAGCACGACCCAGTCTTTATGAGAATCTCCTCTTACCACCTTGGACTTCTCTTCATGATAAGTCCTTCATCAGGGAAGTTTCAGTCTTTCAAAGATTCCCTAGGATGACTTTTTGAAGAAAAGAAAAACTATAGGTCCGCTTTAAATCTTGCCTTTAATGGAGTTCCACTTGAGCCAGCCATATTATGAAGGTTTAACAGCCACAGTGGCTGCTGACTATCAGTGGGACAGAGCTCCCCTGTCATCACAGTAAATTCCACAGTACCATTTAGTAGCCAGCAAGGAGGACCAGACCATAAAAGCCTCCACGGCTCCTTCATAGTGTTACTATTAGCATGTAACACTTTGAACATTTCATTAAAACCTTAGGGATGCTGATGTGAAAAGCATTTTTACTTTCCTACTTCTGAGAGTTCACAGCAACTTCCCAGTTTTGTTAACTAGCAAGATGCTCATGGAAATTTTATAGAGGCCTAGTGTTTTATTTAATTGTAGATTTCCTAGGCTACTCAAAAACATTTTGGAGTAAAATATCATTGATCTAATTACCTTGACATATTTAGACTTGATGGTGTTAATTTTGCTTCTGTATTCCATAATTTTTAATTATGTTTAAAAATCTGATGAGGAGCAATTAACTCACCATAGCATTGCTGATGTTATATGAAAGTTAAGTCACTGGCCATCAGCTCTCCAGGCTTCTCAAAGCTCTAGCAGTGTAGGAACCCTCAGTGACCCTCCAGAGTAATGCGTGATATGTAAAAGCTCATGGTACCTACCTGTAACCCCAGACCTTTAGGGGTGAAGACCAGAGGGTCAAGAATTTCAGGCCAGCCTGTGCTGTATAGTTGAAACACTGCCTTAAAATATAGAAATAAAGAAATGACTTTTCAAAAAGCTTAACTTTCATTTCTGATTTTTCTTGGTTTTATGCCACTACATGTTCTTGGCTTACTACTAATGTTTATGGTATTCTGTGCATCTGACTGTACATGAGTACACTTTAATTTGTAATGGGTGCTTTGTTGTCAAAGTCAAGTCGAAAATTCTGTTTGGCTCATGCTACAATGAGTACATCCTTAGTACTCAAATCCTCGTATCTGTGCCCAAGAAAGGGACCTAGAGCAGTTTTGAAATAGCTGTTTGCCCATTTCCCAAGTGGAAGCAATAATTTTATTTAAGGTATTAATGAAGACAGAAAGTTTGGGGCTGGAGAGATCATTCAACAGTTAAGAGTACTTGTTGCTCTTGTAGAGGACCCAGGTTTCTTTCCCACAGCGCACATAGTGGCTAACGACCACTACTAACCCCAGTTACAGGGGATTTCATGTCTTCTTTTGACTTCAGTGGGCATCAGGCACGCATATGCACGTACCTGCATGCAGACAAACACTCAGACACATGGAAAAGTAAATGCATCTAAAAATTAAAAGACATTTAGAGGACATTTATCTACCTTCCCTTTCTAAGTTATGATCAACATAACTGTGTAAACACTTGGTTGGCACACAGTATAGATAACAGGACAAAGCCCACAGGTTGGGCTGTATTCGATGGGAAACTAATTCTACCACAGTCTTTATGGTAGAGATCCCATAGAAATCAAGACTAAGTCTATGCCCAGAGACAACCATGAAGAGGTTATATCTCCCCCCAACATTTTCAAACTTTGTTTTATCAATAGCTCTCAAAACTTAGAAATGAAACCCATCCTCTCTAATAAAGGGTAATGAAATTAATTTAATAGTAATTATTGTTTTTTAAATTTTGGTCATAGACCAAGTACATTGTTTTTATGGTTAGATAAATAATTTCGCAAAAGTGTGTAGAGTCCAAATTGTGATGAAAGAACCACACAGCTAAAAACTAAT
Source organism: Acomys minous (assembly GCF_964271855.1). Classification (NCBI taxonomy): domain Eukaryota; kingdom Metazoa; phylum Chordata; class Mammalia; order Rodentia; family Muridae; genus Acomys; species Acomys minous. The sequence goes on from NC_140496.1 coordinate 82,219,158, forward strand.
GAGTCATAGTCCAGTGAGCCATCTAGTGATCACCCTCCAATCTGAGGCTGTTTTAGTGGTGATAGCAACAGATCTGGAGCCAAAGAATCACAATTGTCATGAGCAGTTTTGATACTTGTATTGTTAAAAATTAGACAGGGATTGCTTTTTTCAGTTCAGTAATTTCCTATAGAGTATTGCTCTGTGACACACCAGGTGCCTGAAAATGTTCTTACCAGGCCATGCACTTTTTCTTTTGTGCATGAGTGCCCTTTTGTCTGTACTTGGGCTTGAACAGCATGGTGAATGTGTACAAGACTTGTCAGTATGGTGTGTTCTGCGTTACTGTGTGTCAGATGTCAGCTTATTAGGACCTTCTGGCTGCCCATCAAAAGATGTCCTCTGATTTAATTGGTAGTTGATTTGATATCAGTAAGCTTCTAATAAGAATAACATTGGTGGTGCATTTTAACATGGTGATAAGTAAAACTTCCTTCACTGGAGTATATGGAAATAGATGGTGACAGCTACCAGTGCCCAGGGGACCCTGAACTTATTTGGAAGCTCCTTGGCCCTTCCCCAGAGTCTTCTTCCAGTGAAAAGGGTTTGTTTTATGCCATGGGTCAACCTTCAATCCCCGCTTCCTCTTGGAGCTTGCGTTCATTTTCTTATTCCTGTGTTGTACAGGAAACCCCTCCCCCCTCTAAGTCACCGGTACATGTGTGTCACTCCTGGTTTTTTTTAGTCCCTGTTTCACCTACCACTTCATCTGTGTTTACCCTCTTGTTTCAACATGTTTGCTTGTGACCTCAGATCTTAAACAGTTTAGATTGTGTGTGACAAACACATGGAAACTTCACGTCTCCAGAAAATCTTCCCAGAGCATTTTGGGAATTAAGCTATCAATTTTTCTTCTCGAATACAGAGATCTCAACTTCTCTCACCTATGACTTAATCTGTACACTACCAAGAGGAAACACAGCTTAAATTGTTTTATCTGAATATGTCACAAATTCTATGTCAGATGTCATTTTAGTGAAAAAAAAAAAGAAAGAAATCACAATTAGCTTTATTCAATATTACTTAATCCTGGTGTAAAGCTAAGAAAAGTGTGAATAAGTATAATTTTGTTTGTTTGTTTTGTTGCGTTTGAACCTTCATTGTATTTTGTATCCGATGTGATTATGTGCCTTTAAAATGTTTTCCCTTCCATTCTGCCCTTGTATCTTTGCAGTCATTGTATACAACAGATTCTAGAGAGTGTAAATCATTGTCACCTAAATGGCATAGTTCACAGGGACCTGAAGGTCAGTATATGGAGTCTGCAAATCTGAATCAAAGAAGCTTCTTTGGTTTTACTTGTCTGGGGAAAGGGCAGAAGTGGATGGGGGCATACTTAAAACGGTGTTTAAAAATGCGTTTGCCAACTTGTTTCCTTGAACTGAATAATGAAACGACAATGCATGACGCCTCTTCAAGTTTGCTCATCTACAGGCTAAATATACATCATGGCAGGAAGGGAAGAGCAACGCCAATACATCACACCACACGTTTCCACGCAGTAAATTACCAGAGTCGGTTTGAGGGCAGGCTTTCCTGAATTGCCCAGCATTGGCCTGGAATGAACTTGGCCCGTGATGTATGTCCGCCTGTAGATTAAAACACCACTTCTGTTCTGAGACCACGGGTTGCCGAAGCGGGACAGCACGCTGCACATTGCTCACTTGAGCCTGACGAACCCTAGGCGAGGGGAGGCCACTGCCAGCTAGACTGCATGACAGCACAAGAAGCCGGTGACTGTCAAAGATTTGGTGTGTCCTCATTTAAACCTAATGGTGCCTTGTGTGCTAACAGGACACCTTCTGGAACGATACTGGGAAAATAGGGAAGAACGGGCAGAGTTTGTGGGTGTGTGTGGAGTGGCAGCACAGCACAACTGCAGAGATTACATTTCTGTTCCAGTTCATTTCCTGGAAGAATTTATAACCAGGAAATGAGCTCCAGAACAAAATGAGATGCTGTGCACATGGATCCTTTTAGAACAGGTTGATGCACATCATGGCTCGCAGCTGGCAATGCCCTGATGGTTCCCAGGTAGTAGTCACTCTCCTCGAGCAATGTGTCTCTGTGACTGAAGGAGCTAAAATACAGCACCAGTTGTCTCCTGGCTTCGCTCTTTAACCCGGTCTCTCTGAGGGTATACAGACAGTGAGTGTACGCTTGGAACTAACACACGCCCCCTGGTGTTTGCATGCAGTCATTGCATTCAGCAGATCCTGGAGGCTGTGCTGCACTGCCATCAGATGGGCGTAGTCCATCGGGACCTTAAGGTGAGTAATGCTGTTGGAGAAGATAAAGAAAGAACCACACAATTCTGAATGACTGTTCAGCTGCAGTTGTGATGGGAAAGGAAAAAAAATTCAAGCAATAAAGTTATGTGAACTCGTTCCAACATATGAATCCAAGGGCTTCCCCTCACCACAGCTCAGTTCAGCTCCTAACATATTTAGGACAGATAAATCCCTATCTCTTAGAGAGAAATAGTTTGCTAACTTAAACAATAAATAACTTGCTTTATTTCCATACTCCACGGAACAGGCATAGAACTTAAGATGACTTTAAGACTTATGATTTTTCTATAGTCATTGATCAAACATGATATTTTACATTTATACTATTTATCTAACATAGAAATAATTTTCAAAATTATAAACATAGGCATAGCTGCAGGGATTGGGTGAAATTTTGAATCTGAACTCTTTCCCTAACTATTAATTCCTGGAATTCTAGAACTGTAGGCACCTATGTTCTTTAATTTGTATGTCTAAGGGCCAAGATACTATGAACTCCTAAAAATAAAGATGGAAAGAGATTGTATCAGATCAAGCCTACAAAACATGTTTATATTTTGGTACCCCAATGGGAGCTCTGATACATGTGCTGCACTGCGTTTCTGTGCCCACCAAGAACAAGAACATTTTACATCATCTGGAACTCGATAGTTCAGGGGACTCTTCTACTAATTTTCTGTTCCAATCTGTCATCATTCTAGTTCACCTGTAATATTTCTGAGAAACAGTGAAGCCTACAATAGTAAATGAAATAAAGCCACGGGGTGTGAGAAGGCAAGTCAGTGTGCTGGTGGATATTGTACTTTCAATTTTTTGTTTGCAACCCCAGCATTACCAAATGTCAGTACAGAGGCAATGCACTTGTCAGTGAGAGGACCTGGACAACATTACAACATCCCCCCCCCCAGGACTGGAAAAATCTATGAATCTGTAGTTTTACTTAGTGGTCAATGAGTAAATGCATCTCAATACCCAAATACCCAGTCTTTTTATATGAGGGTCTGATTTGTACCAAAACATTGACTTTGTGTTCCAGAATCTTTGTCAATTTCAGTTGATTCTGAGAATTTTAAACTGTGAAATACAAAGCCATGCTTAAGGTTGTTTTCTTTGGAAGAGTCAGGATAGGCTATTGCACATTTCTAACACCACATCTACCTATTAGGATAGAGGAAAACAGTGTGTGCCTCCGAAAAGTCCTATCATGGGCAACCATTTCGAAAATTCATTAGTGATCATGGGAGCAGTCAGACCCCATTGTGTTTCCTGTCAGCACCCACTGGACTTCTTCCCTGTCCAGTGGGCTTGGGTCAGTACACACACTGTTCCTGCTGTTTCATCAGATTCTCTAACGTCCACTTGAAACATTTTGATGCACTGATGTGACCAAATGTGTATCCTAAAGCCAAACGTGAAAAGTGGGAATTCTCTTCCCTCAATTTTATGGCATATTTTATGGGGTCAAGACATGGGTTCGCTGTTGTGTGTACAAGCCCTTCAAAGACTAGAACTTGAAAATCAAAAATGGCAGTGGCCTGAGACATTGGCCATGAAGGACACAGTCTTGTGACATAAGATCTAAACTCAGTAATGAAAATTCCAGGCAAGTGCTTTCTAGCAAAACTTACTTCCAAACAGAAAGAGTGCGCTGTGTGCTCTGATTTCTCCATCTTGCCTCTCTGATCCTCAGAAAGGCTGGAGATGAACTTCAGACAGCACTTCCTGTAATTTCCGTAATTGCTGACCTAGTTTTGTCAAGTTGACTTGTATAGACTCCTACTGAGTCTGCTTCTTAGTGCTTGTCAGCCGCCCACTCCCTAATTGGACTAATAGAGTTTAAGATGTGTACAATAAAGGCGCTGTCTACACACATATGTGTGGTAAACTCCTGACTTTTTTTGTGCCTTTTTTTTTTTAACCAAATGAATACATTTTCTATGTGATAAATACACTGCTGGAAGTGCTGCGTTTACCAGTGTAGTCAGATATACAGACCATCATCACCAGGCTTTAAAGCAGAAGTTTCCCTCACAGTTCCTATGCCTTCTGTTCTTATTTCTTTATCCTGATTTGTATGTTAGTTCACATGGAATTCACATACTCAATGCATATGGCTTACTTCGCTTAAATCACTTAGGGAAAAACATGGCAGCTCTGTGTTTATTATATTATCAAGTACTTATGGCTGCCGTCCATTTTAAGGCGCTCCAATACCAACAGCTATGTGGCTCCACAGTGCCTAGAGCAAAAGGTCTTGACCTGGCCAAGGCTTGCAATGTATGTCTTCAATTTAGAAACTGATGAAATTCAAACAAAAGAATAAATGTATATAAAGCACATTTATAATGTAAGAGCAATCGTAATCGATTATCCACAAAAAGAACAACTATATCTTAAAATAACACTCACTGTTTTGAATGATTAACTGCCTCCAGAATTCATAAGATACAAAATTATCAGCATCCGGAACCAAGACTGAGGCACAGCAGAAAAATTGGGGAAAACAAATAGGAGATGGCTCAAGATTGAGGGAGGAAATCAGTCACCACCATGCTGTTCTCAGTGCATATGTATGTATTTTATGGCCAACAGTGGTTTCTGTATCCAGAGGTGGGACCATTGTTTCATATCTAGGCAGGATTAGAGTTTCTAACAGTTGCGATTAGGTGATAGTGTTGTAGGCAGAGTTGGAAGCTTCATGGCACAAGTGAGGCTGTTAACTGAAAAGCAAAGTCCTGTGTATCCCTCAGCAGAGGGTGCTGCTTTCCTGATGGCTCCTTTTTTGAGTAATATGTAATAGTGGAATCATCTTGTAGATAGGAAAACAGATGGGTGGGGGGTAAAAGGATCGATGGATAGAAGGATGATAAATAGATAGATAGATAGATAGATAGATAGATAGATAGACAGACAGACACTTTAATTCTGGTAATTTTAGTGACTACCTCAAAAGAGTTTATGATTGGAGTAGAAAGGAATTAGTTTTCAAAACAGGCGTAATGCAGAGCAGTCAGTAAGTCTTTGTAGGCATGGGTAGTAAGTACATAACATTGTGAATGCTAAATTTTGAATAGCTACAAAGTGCTTGTCCTATTTTTCTCCAAACTGTCTTTGGATAAAAGCTTAAGGTATAATCAGTTCCAAATAGCATTTGTCTAGCTATCTTAGAAAGAAAACCCCATACATTAAGGGGTCATTCTGCCATTTGTTGTGTATGAGGAGTATGTGAGGCTGTTGAGAAGCGGTGGCTGTGGGCACACTCACCAGCTACACTTTATGTTGTTCATTCTACTCAGCAAGGTGTGCTCACAGTGTCGAGGCCAAGGAAGAGACAGGAATGAGGAGCAGACTGGTTCTAGTGAATCTGTTTGCCTGTGCACGGATGCCAAAAGTCAGGCTCCCTGACTGAAAACTCAAGTGCATACATCACCCAGAAGTCCCCTGTGCTCAGTCCACAAAACCAGGACCCCACTCCTGTAAACTAATAATAATAATAATAAGTAATAATAATAAACAGGAGCTAAAAGCGCCTGACCCAGTGCACAAATTAAACAAATGAAGATTGCCTCCAAACTTTGCTGCTTGTTCAAAATTCTGTTTAGTTCATTTCTGGGAGCTTTGCTCACACCTTCTCTAGCAAAAGAAAAGCAGAGAATAGTTAGTTTCTGGTTGGATTATTGAAATTTTAAAATAAAGGAAAGGAATTCTCAAAGACTTTAAAAAATATTACAATAGTGTCTAGGGGAATTTATCAACTAATATGTCACAATAAAATCATTTGCTATTTTCATAATGAAAATTAAAATATTCATAGTAAATCACTCATTTGACATATATGTTACTAATAATGGAGTCTTATATATAGACAGAGATCACATGATTGAGTCTTAGACACAGTGATTACATGTATGCCAAATAAACCCTGTGACTAATGCTCATGTGATCATTGCTGTTTCCAGTATCTCCTCAATAAAGGTGATGCTAATTAAAGACTCAAGATTAAGATTATGTCTTGTGTTATTTAGATGTAGGTTGCAATTATTTTTTATTACTTTCCTTTCAAATAGCGCCAATCCCTGGTGAGCAAGTTTTCAAATCTATAAGCCTATGAGGGCATTCTTGCTCAAAGCACTACAAGTACCAAATATAAAGAAAAAGAATCCTAGGGCTGAGAAGATGGCTCAGTGGGTAAAGTGCTTGCTGCCTAAATGTGAGGACCTGACTCTGGATCCAGAACAACCCTATAAAAGTCCAGCACAGTGTTCCTGTGATCCCAGGAAGGCAGAGACCAGATCCCATGGGCTCACTGGCTAGCCATCCTAGCCAGTCATAAGCTCCATGCTCAAGAAAGACCCTGGCACAAAAATGGAAGTGGGGAGTAATAGAACAAAACACTCCATGTTATCCTCTATGTGCACAGGTGCATGCATACATATTGCACGCACACACACACACACACACACACACACACACATACACCCCTGTGTCCTCCAAGAGGTGGGGAAGTTAAGAACTCTAACATCAAGTACAGTCCTCTTCTTTTGGAACATCTCTGCCTTTATAAACTCAGGGGCTTGATTTTGTTGGGCCTTTTTTTTTTCTACTCCAAATCACTACCAGTTCTAAAGGTGGTTTTATAACTTGCTTAAGTACTTTAAGATATTTGAATAATTTCAGTAAGTCTTCACATCCTCTCAAAAGCAATTGCTTTCATATCCATATGGAAATACAGAACAAAACTTGCACACAGTTGCTGCTCATTGCAGCTGATATGCTATAAATGGTTGTTGACACTGAGACCAGATGTCATGGAAAATCCTGCACCATTAGGAAGCAATGGGGTGGAGAGGGAACCTGTGCGTGAGAATGTCAGGAAAATCTATTTAAAAACTAACCTAAAACGTGATCACATTGTGGGAGTGTAGTGATCACTGCATAGGAAACAGGCTAACATGGGGATTAATATGACCATCTCTTCAGTCTTGAGCCTGCATTACAGATGGAAAATGTTTCTGCACATTGAAATGACAGGGAAATGCAATACTTAGTCACCGGTGTGTGTACTGTCCCTACAAAGTCTGACATTATGATACAAATCCACTATTGTCATGAGACACAATTCCGGAGCCTCATAATTATCTGAGAGGTCAAGGGAGTGATCAGTCGATGACAGGGGTCCGTGGTTGACCAGGGCTGTAGTGTCAGCGTCAGAGTCAGCACACGAATCTTGACTTCACATTTTTTCCTGAGTCATCATTTTGAGCGATTTCTTAGCGTTGCTGAGGCTGTTCATGTGCAGGTGTTTTGGCAGGTGTCTACTCCTGATTCTGCCTGTCACGTTCATCCTAGGAAGTCAAAACAATGGGGCAGCAGCATAGGGCCCGAGGTGGAGAGCCCTCCTAAGCAGACAGCCACGCATTCACCAACATTCTACTTTTTTTCTGCCTGAGTGTAACCTAGTCATGGGTACATTCTTTTTTTTAGGCATTCAGAGTTTGAACTACTCAGCAATGGGCTTTTATAGTCCGGTAGAATTTCAAGTCAAAGTTTAGGAGTGGGAGTGATTCAAGAAAACCTAAAACACATGTGACAGTCCGCACTAAAAGTTTATTTAGAAATTATCAGCAAGTCAACCTTCTGCACTCTCACGGGCTATGACAGAAAAATTATTCTAACTGGTCTTTTCTAAAGAGTAGGAAGAAGCTCTACAGGAGTAAAATTTGTGTGATATATTTAGGGTTTTATTAAAGCTAATCATTTGAAACAATCTTAGAGTGAAATATATAAAAACAGATGCCTTAAATAGAATCAATGTTACGCTTGCCTAAATGGTATACGCAGATGCAAAGACATCTCAGTGTTATTGATTTTAAATGCATCCCATCCCTTGGATGTAGGCCGCCTTCTCCTGTACATAGCTGCTGCTGAACAGTCTTCATGGGTGTCAGGTGAAACTCACATCTTAGTGGATTCCCCCCCCTTTTTTTTTTTGTCCCAGAGTGAGGCCTTCTAAGTCAGCTCTAACTGTGAATACCGCCCCAGTCATTCATGGCCCATGCCTGATTAAACTCTAAGGCATACATTTATTTTCTGAATGCCAGAGACTTAGTTTTTAAGTCTTGTGCATCGAGCCCTGCCCAGAAGCTTTTCAGTGTAGGGGTAAGAGTCAATGCACAATAAATTTTAAGAGTTTACTCATTGATGATACTGGCACATGCTCAGCTAACTTCTATACCATTAGACTTAAAGGTCCTAAAATGACCATGATTTCTTAAATGACTGGAGCTCGTTCAGTGAAGGGGTCTGGTTGGCAAATTTGATTGGATGTGCATTGGCATGCATTTCTGATATCACAGTCCTTTGGAATGTTAAAGTTCCAAAGAAGAAGAATCAACTCTTGCCTACAGTTCAATGTGCTTGGTCCAAGTTACTTATTTCATACAGAAGTAGTGGGAAATTATGTCAACTGAATTAGAAAATGGAAAGGTAGTTGATCATAAACTTTAGCTGTGAAATTAACATTTCAGAAGTGAATAAATTTATCCTGATTAAATACATTAGGACACAGATAAATACCCAGGGTTGCAGTTTCAAGCACTGAATCATAATGAAAGTTACACCAGCATAGAGCACTTTTATATTCTTGAAATACCTTCCTCTCAAACTCCAAATTAAATGATGTCTTTAATGTTGAGGTGATTCAAAACCATCCTTCAGCCCTGAACAGCTACAAAGGTCCTTTCACATTTCCAGTGGTCACAGTAGTAGTGAATCTGATGGCAGTGAGCAGCAATCGCCTGAAGAATTCTGGTATTTAATTAAAACTTGCTTGCTCACACTCTGACTTCTTATAGATTTAACCTAATTTCTTCTAAGTTCTGCTTATGGGTTTTGCTACTTTGCATGGCTGGCTTGATTAATAAATACTGGTGTAGGCTGTGTTTACACAAGTCCAAAACAACCCACAAAATGGACAAATACAACAAACAGAGAGAGGAGTCAACTTGATGAAAGCTATGGACTTTCTTATTTGTCAACAAATAGGCAAAATCATTTGGCTGATAAAGTTTTTATGTTTTCTGAGAACAGTTTTGGTGCTTGGAATGGCCATTGTTTCCTAGCTATTTCGGTGGAGACATAGGCTTTAAATTGATTGGTTTTTATCCCCAAACAGGAAGATCTTGAACAATTCTCCTATGTGTACGGCAGTCCAGTCCTGTTCACCCATATGTCTGGGTGAACTAGGCTTCACTGTACATGATCCTCGACACTTTCTCCCTAACCATCTCCCCACTCTGTTTCTTAAAATGCACAAGGAGGTCCAAGGAAGTCACAGGCTCTGTCTCAGTGCTTGTTTTCAACATTCCAGTGTGGTTGGGAAACTATGGTGTAGACACAGCCTCATTCCAAGTCTGCCTCATTAGTCCTTGAGCAATGATCAATACCAAAGGAAAATGGATCTTTCTCACAGTATTTTATGTGAGAGAATAAATATCTTTAACATTTTAGTCACGCTTTAAAGGAATGTAAATTACATAGTAAAAAAAAGTGGCTTATAAATTTCTGTTTACAGCTAACTATAACATTTGGCAAACAGTATACTTTTTCTGCCTTTAAGAATAAACAGATTCTTAAAGACAGCCATTTTAACACACAATTCAGAGTAAGTCTCCAGAAATTGTCTGGAAACATTGAGGAATCAAAATCACTACATTTCAGTCCAAACTCAAAAGAAAATCAAGTGGGATTTAATTTGCAGTTTCTTTTGCCAAATGTCTGTAGATTGGTCCAACTCTGGTTATCATCATGCGAGGCTTCCTCCTGCTGAAAATGTCTGTGCTCTGTTAGGCTTCCGAGTCCGTGTCAGTGGCCAAGTGTGTGCCTTGAGTGGTCCTTGAAGGCATGTGAGCAGGTGAAGACTGAAGCTCCACTAACTGTATCCCTCCCTGTTGCCTCTGCAGTGCCCAGTGCATCTGCCTGAAGCCTGCGCACGTGATTGTTCTCCACCGTTTTCTAACCACACTTTCCCTGGGATTTAGGAGTGGAACTCTCCACGAGTGACATCAGTGCATGAGTTTGTTTCCCAGCCCCTCTCCCCTGCCCCCTTTAATCTTATACAAATGTTGGTAATTTTAAGTAGTTACTTAAAATAGAGTCTCACTTTACTCTCTCTCTCTCTCTCTTTTCTTTCTAAATAAAGCCTGAGAATTTGCTTTTAGCTAGCAAATCGAAAGGAGCAGCTGTGAAACTGGCAGACTTTGGCTTAGCCATAGAAGTTCAAGGCGACCAGCAGGCGTGGTTTGGTGAGTAGGGCTACCCTTCTGTGTGCACAGTGCTCTCCCAGCCTGAGTTCCTGGTTCCCAATGCCGGTTTCTAGCCACTGGAAGATGGGGATAGTCACCTACCAGCATCTAAACTAATTTTAAAACACTGGATTTGATGTTAAAGTGGCCTATAATCAGAAAATATTGAGAGAACAAGATCGTATACATGTTTTTAAAAAGAATAATTCTGTGGTAAAATAGATCCTGTTTTAAGAATTAATAAGAGGGTTTAAATATGTAGCATGACCTCCACACACATGTTATGGATGTAAGTACTATCTCCTCACACTAATAATACATAATGTATTTAAAGTTTAATCTGGAATGCCAGGCTCAGTGGCACAAGCCTATAATTCCAGCACTCAGGGAGGCAGAGGCAGGTGGATCTCTGAGAGTTTCAGGCCAGCCAGATCTACAAGGTGAGTCCAAGCCAGCCAAGGCTACAAAAATAACCAAAAAAGAAAAAAAGAAAAGAAAATTAATCTGGAGATGGTACCACATATTGAGAAGCCCCACATTAGGGAGAAAGAGACAGGTACCAGAACCCTGGGCCTCACTTCTGGCCAGCCTAGACGGCTTGACGGGTGTAGACCATAGAGAGACCCTGTCTCAGAAAACAAGGTGGATGGTACCTGGGACACTATACCTCAGGTTGTCCTCTGTCACACACATCATACTGCAAGCACACTGCAAGATGTAAAAACGATTTTATTGTATGTTCATTCTCATTTTTAATTCCACATACTTGGCTCCTTTTACTCATTTCTCACTCTCTAATCCTGGTCTCTCTGAATACTGGCCAAAACTATGAAAATTAACATCCTATGGTGCACATTTGTTAAATTGTAAAATTAAAACAAATTACTACAAACCATACACACATATCTTACTTCTCCTAAGGTGAAGGATGGAAACAATATCTTCAGTCTGTTTTGAGCGCTTTATTGTTGCTGGGGTACCAGAAGCTTGCTGCCAGGATCTTGCCTTATGGAAGGATTGCTCTACTCAGTTGCCATTATGTCTTTCATTTTAAATATTAAGATGGAAAGATAATCTAATGGCTATACTTCCAACAGTTGGTACTTCTGTTTCTTTCGTTGTCTGTTTGGATAGTCCTGTTTAGTTCTATGGAGTAAAAACCATGTTGGCTCAGGAGAGAACACATTCTTATTAACATTGAAAGTGTATAGCATAACAGCCCTGCAGCCTTAGGATGAAGAAGACCTTGCCTACTGCGCTGCAGCATGCTGTATTCACGAGGTCTTTGTACAGTGTGTTGTTTCCTGAAACCCATGCCTTTGGATGGATGATTCTAAATATTTAGACTGGAACCAACAGACAGTTCAGGTGATGGAGGTTTTAAATAAGAGTAAGAATTCTGGCATTCTCTTGGCATTTTAGTCTCAGGGTGAGGGCTCAAATATCTATTTATCTATTTATTTATTTATTTGTTTGTTTACTTATTTAGGTTCTCACTGTGTAGTTCTGGCTGGTCTTGAACTCACCACCCTCTGATCTCAAAGTCCCAAGTGCTGGGATTTTATATATGTGTGCCACCATCCTCAAACTGACCTTTTCATTTCTGACTCTCAAGTAGTAATTTTCTTCTATGTCATTAGAATGTTATAAACTCTTCTGCTCTCGGTCATCTATTATGACTTAGTTACTTAAGACAAATGGAAGATTACTAGTTTTAAATTATGGACTACATGGATTGCATATAAAAAGTGAAATTAACAGAGAAAAATATAGACATCTAATGAGAATGATGGTGGAACAAAAATAAGACTCAAATATCTGCATCATTGTGAGAATGAGAAGTTCACTTCCAAGAAACCTTAAAGAGGCTAGTCAGGCCAAGAGCTCAAAACAAGAACATGCTGGAAGGGCACAAGGGATTTGAAAGCACACACTCAGGGCACTGGTCTTCGTCAGAACTTTAGATACTTTCCATTGGATTCTCTTTGTGCATCATGCGTGAGGAGTTGGGAAAGGGAGGGTGAGAGTAAGTACAGTGGAAGGACATATACAGTACAGAGTACACCAGGCACTGGGGAACATTTTGCAACAACTGTACCCACCAGTCCGTTTCCAGGACACCACATTATGCCCTTAGGTAATCCTTGAGCTTCAGGCAGTGGGTGCTCAGTGGGTTACTGGTGAGCCTTGTAGAAGTTAGGCTGTGCAGAGGCTGCCTGCCTGGAGTCCTTCCTCATGAGCCACCCCCTTCTTCCAAACAGAGAAGGAGAAAAGTAATCAAATGAGTGAAGATTAGGCACATACACACAAAAAAAATTCCTTTGCTTTTTATTTAACCTAATTTTGCTAGAGAAGTAACTCGGTCATATGTCTCCTTTCTTCCTTTTCTTTTTTCTTTTTTTTTTTTCATACGTGGTAAGTAAGTATATAAGTCATTGTAGAAATGAGGAACAATTCATTTCTTGGATACTTAGCCTCCCAGTAAGTAAACACAACCACTCGGCCTTAGTTATTAGTTTATGGTTGGAGGAACTTCTACTGAGTGTCCTTTGAAAGAGACTTTCCATTTTCCATTTTTTGCCTTTTGAAAGAACACTTTCAAATGAAAATGGTCACCTTTGTTATTTTTAAATATTCTTTATTTGAAAAACTCACTTTTCAGAAGTAGAAAATGTTTTCCACTGGAGTTTAGTTAAAGTTTTTATTGTTACTTAAGCATTCCTTATTGAATTCTACACTAATTTGTATAATCCATAGCTGTCTTTGACATCCAGTACCCCTCACTGTGTCACCGAAGTTGGAGGTCGCACTGGTCAGCATTCACTGGTGATTCCTCTGTGTGTCCCTGAGTCTCCTCTCAGCTGCCAGTTATGAGTACACCCTGGCTATTTATTAGTACACACTGAACTGATATTTTTCTGGACTCAATTCTTCTCAGAATGAGTCTTTCAGTTACTGGCAGTCCTATCCCCACCCTCATGGCCCTGTACCCAAAGGATATTTGTTTAAAAAAATATTTTCTGAAAATTTGCTTTTGATTTTTCCTTAGTATGTCAACGTCCTGTGCTCCTCTTTCATATATGACTGATTGTCTGTCATAGGCATTTAGGTGTCACCTTTTTCAAGGAACTACCCTCAGTCTTTTCATTATTTTTTTTAACAGATTTTGTTTGAACTTTCATATGAGTGATGTTAAAACCATCTAAACAAAAGTGTTCCTGTATCACAGAGAGTGCATAGCCTACAAGGTTGACCTCCACACCGTGTGTGTGTTTGTGTGTGTGTGTGTGTGTGTGTGTGTGTGTGTATGTATGTTTTCAAATAAACTACAAGGTATGACAAACAGTGCTTATTGTCAGTTAAAGAAGCTTCCTAAAGCAGTCTCTCTTACTTGGTCATTTCCTATTGATGTTGTCATGCCAACCCTGACTGATAAGCACCTGTTTCCCCTAGGTTTTGCTGGCACACCTGGATATCTCTCTCCAGAAGTCCTGCGTAAAGATCCTTATGGAAAACCAGTGGATATGTGGGCATGTGGTAAGAAATCATATTTTCAAACAAATTTTAGATTTTTGGGGGTTTGTTTGGTTGGTTGGTTTGGTTATAGTTTTTGGTTTTTGGTTTTTCGAGAAAGGGTTTCTCTGTAGCCTTGGTTGGTCTGGACTCTCTTTGTAGACCAGGCTGACTTTGAACTCACAGAGTTCACAGGTACACAGATTAAAGGTGTGTACCATCACTCCAGCTCAAACAAATTTTCTAATAGACCAGTGTCTTGGTCAATTTGAGCTGCAAGGACAAAACACCAGAGACCTAATGGCTTAAACAACTAAAAAGTATTTCTAATGACCCTAGAAACTGGAAACACTTAAGATCTCGGTTTCTGTAGATATTCTGTCCAGTGAGGGTTCATAGATACCCATTTTTTTTTTAGTTCACATATGGTAAAAGAGTCTCATAAGACCATCAATCTGAGTCATGAGGCCTTTTTCCTACCAAAGGCTTCACTCCCAACTTCATCATGATACGGTTGGATTTTAAAATGTAAATTGGGAGACGGGCACACATACTCCATAGCAACCAGTGTTGTTTGACTTGATCTCAGAGATTCGTGGAGAGTTGGGGAAAGTGTACATATTGATTAGGTCTGGAGTAGGGAGATTGACATTTCCAGGAGTTCTCTGGTAAGCCAGTGCTTTATTTTAGAACATTGAGAACAGAGATGTGCAGAGCCTTGCAAATGCTCCTATGATACTGAGCCAGCCAGCTCTTCCAACAAAACTATTTGCCTAGGATGCTTGGCCAGAATTACAAGAATGGGAGTACATATTGAAAATGAGTGCCAACCTTAATTTAAAAAATACCCTTACAGACTTAGCCATACAATGGGGAGAATTGCAGCACCCTTTTTTATAATAATAAATTTACATGTTGACATGTCCTTCAAGTAGGTAGAAGACTGAAATAAGACCAGTGCTGCAAGTCACTCTGAAATAGTTTTCTACTAAAGTGCTCACCACAACTTAGTGTTCTAAATACTCCATAGCCTCCGGCTCCTTGTTACTATCTTAAAGTAGGTATGAACTACTAAAGTCTGACTATGGTGTGCTGCAGGCATGTTTCAGTCCTGTGCTTGTCAGCAAACCCAGAAAATGTTGATTTAAATATTGATTTATAGGTCCTGAAAATAACTTCTTAGATTCAGTTTTAGTTTAAGAGAAATCTCTATGTCTAAATGATATACTGTTCCATTCCTTGTCAGCTTTATGTCCCTAGCAACAACTTGATATTTAATGGCTAACTGATGGAATCCTGCATGTTCTGAGTTCTCTCTGCATCCAAAACTGTGGTTATGAGAAAGGACTGTATTTGTAATCATGCCTGGCTTCCAGTGTTGGGCTTGCACTGAATCTAATAGCTGAGCCTTTTTCTTTCCTTTTACCCATAAAATAAGATTATTATGCCCTCACAGAATTGTGGGAGAGTCAGACAAGAAACATATTGAAGGGAGAATGTTTCACAGTGTGGAAGGCAGTGAGTGCAAAATGAAAACAGGCATTGCCGTTCTTGAGGTTTGGAAGTGACTCTTGATCGAAGGCTAAGGTCTTAGACGCATCCCAAACATTCTCTTCCCTCTGCCTTCCTGAAGCTGTTTTCTAAAATGAACTCCAAGGTGCCTTTGAGTGAGAGCTGGTGCAAACAGTTCTTATCCAAGTCTTAATACTAATGAGGTAGATAGCTCAATTATTTCCCGTGCACTAAATTAGCTCCCCACCCAGATCTGTTTCTACTGATGAACTTACGGGAAGGAGATTGGACCAAGAGTCAGGCTGACTGACAATGAGAGATCTTATGGAGTATTGCCATATTCTTGAAAATATTTTAATATTTAACAGAGTCATATTTTGGGGACATATTGGGGCACGTAGAAAGAGTGCCTATGTTTGGATCTTAAACTCTATAGGGACCATGTAGTCAGTTACTGGGCCAGAATAAGAGGAGAGTTACTGGTGTATTAAGGCCAATGTCCCTGCTCCAGGAGTCCTAAAAAGTTAGACTTGGCCACCCACCTTAAGTGCTATTCAAGAGACTACGAGATAGAAAAGCAGAGAAAAAAGATTTAACCAATGTGACCTCACTGATACATGTAAATAAAGAGAGCCCACGACCACAAGTCTGTGTCTGGGGTGTTGGCATGACTTCAGCTTAAGTAGTGGAAGAACTGTAAAGGGAGCAAGATCTCTGCATGATTAATAAGCCTAGGTCAAAGGTCAAGGTGTGGCATGTTTACTCTCTTAAGTTCCAGCTTAGAGATGGCTGATCGGGGACAGGCTGGTTCTCATGAACTGCTCCAGGATACAGTTGGGCCATCATATATAATTGCCTCCCTTTAGGGGCGGTCTGTCCGACCAGACTTTGCTGTGACACAACTCCAGGGTATCACTGGAGATTGAAGACACTGGCTCTTACTGGTGTGTCTTTGTCCTGGCGGAGTAACCAGAGGGTTGTGTGATACAGGCTTTTATGTAGGTACACTGTGAATGACTAACATGCCTATGAGCAACTAAACGGGGGTCTAACCCAACGCAAAGAAGACAGACAAAGTAGAAGGAAGAGATGCAGAGACTGTGAACATCTTTTAGCCACGTGTCTAGAAATCCACCAGAGAACACATGACCCATTGTTATGTTCAATTAAGTACTCTGATAGCACAGACTTAGGGAAATGACCACTACTGAACACAGGATTATTGGTATTTTTGCATATCTCGGTTGTTGTTATTGGTTTCAACTCACTGTTTTACTATATTTTTATGTGCTCTTACTTGAGTGACATGAAGGAATATCAAATTTACTTTAATTGTAAAATTGCATCTTCTTCTTGCTTATCACATTTTATTTTAGCTTATGGCTTACCTTGAAGGTAAGCTTTTTCATTCATCAACTTTCTCTCTTACCAATTAGCTTTGTTTGATTCAAAAACACATACTTGATTGTGTAGTAAGAAATGGTGCTAGTCAATTAAGAAAAAAAATCATGCCAAAAAATGAGCTAGTTTTTTCAATGTGAATTAAGCTGTAAGCGGTCACCATAGCAGGGTCTTTGTCATACTGGTGGTTGACACAGAGTAGACAGCAGCACAGAGTGAATATAGGGACTAAAAGGAGGCTGTACACTATCAGAAACATGCACTTATCTGCACTCGGGAAATCTCACCACCATGGTTTCTTGCTTTTATGATTTCAGAGCATGGTCTGACTGGTACCTGGTCTTTGAAAGTAGCCAGTCCATTAGTGAAATGTAGATGATACACACAAAGGGAGGCAGGAAATAATGCTGTGTTCTGCTATCACCAATAGTAAACTGATTTTAATGGTTTTCTTATATATAAAGCAGCTGCCATAATTCCCTCCTGGGATGAATAAATGTTTATAGATGTCACTGGATTGCTGCATTTTAATAGAGTTCCTTTCATAAAAATTCCTTAAAAATAAAGGACAGAGGGTAGAGGAGGGAAGCCAGTAAACATAGGCTTGCCTCCCAGAATATATTTATGCTTCTTACAACTTTATCTCTCATATTAGATGTCCTTTTAAATGGTCATGAGTAACAGTATATCACTGACCGTCACAGAATGTACCATGACTTTGGCCAAACCTTTGGACTATTATGGAATATGTTTCTTCTTTTCTTGCATAGTAAACTGTGTGTCCTTAGGCACATAATCCCAGGGACACCGCCTTCTCATACTTTACCTGGAAAAAGTCAACACTGGGCATTTTGTTAGCTGGACATCCCCGCCCCCCCAGTTGACAGTAAACTGCTGCTGTCAGTTTTGTAGCTGCCTGACACTGGACACCACTGTCTGTCACTGTCTTCAACAGTAGCCACCAAGGGGGCTTTGCTCTCGAATATAATCTTAACCTCCTGCTCAGAGCACATGACATTTTCTTAAATGTCTCTAGACTGAGCACATGTAATTCCCCAAATTTGCTGCTTTTAACACTGTGGACCTCAGATTATACGTATGACCTGACGTCTTATCAAAAGTTCAGCTTTCTGGGACATGTCCCAGAAGTATTGGATAACACTCTCTGTGGTTATATAGTCCAGCAATCTCACTGCTGTGTATATATTTAAAAGACTTGAAAGAGTCTTTTAGGAATTGTGTCTACCTGTTCATAGTAGCATTATTCACAAGAAGGTAAAGATAGCTGTTGACAAGTCTATTAAGCACAATGTCATACATAATAGTATATTATGTTGCCTTAAAAAGAAAGGAAATGTTCTCACATGTGCTACCAAAGACATTACATTAGTAAAAATAAAAGAACGGTATAAAAAAGACAAGCCTTGCATGATTCTGTCCAGGTATCTGAAGCAGTTTAATTTACAAAGCCAGAAAGAGGAAAGGTTTCAATGTTGAGAGGCACGAGCCTTCTGGAGAGCCGCTCTTAACACTGTGAATCTACTTGACACCACAGAACAGTGCCCTTGAAAATTGTGCGTCTTTTTCATGTGCAACGCAATGCTCTGTGTTTAAATATAATGCTTTCCCTTTAAAAAATACAACTGCAAAATAAAATAAAGTCTATCAGGTAAGGCTGAGAATCTTGCTTTTTTTTCCCAAGCTTGCCATATAATTCTGATGAACACCATACTTGGTACCACTGCCCATTCCAGGTAGAATCTCCTTTAGGGAAGCAGATTTTAGGATTTGTACACAAGACAACAAAGATAGCAGAGCATATGGGTGGTATCCAGGCTGCTGTAGCAAAGCAACACAGAGGCATGGAAGTGCTACAGATGTGTGACTGATAGTTTGGAGGCTGGGACACTAAGATGCTGAAGCCAGTGGTGGTTCTAGTGAGGTCTCTTCAAAATTAAATACTGCCAATGTCTTACTCCTATTCTTCAGAAAATGCCTTGACCTCTAAAGGGCACTAATTCTTTTTTTTTTAAGGACCCCGCCCTTGTGAACTAGCTACCTTCCACTTCCACAAAGCATCACAAAGGAGCTTAGGGATTCAACATATAATTTTTTTTTTAGAAGACTCAGACATTTAGATACCCCTTAGTCATCTTGGCCAGATACCTCATTGAGTCTTCTATATGGGGAAGTATCAACATTTATTTTTCATCTTTGCCAACCCTGTTCCATGGCATAGATAGTTCTATCCTCTAAGAAATGGCTTTTATCCTGCTAGCTTTGATTTTTCTAGATCCTGTTCATCCCGTGATTACTGTTTAGCACTTCCCATCATAAGATAATTATACAATCCGGTGGACCATGCCTGTCCCTCTGGCTAATTGTGCATTTCCAGATCTTCCTGTAGGTGCCCAGTAGAGTGTGCTCCACTTACCAAGGTGAAGTCAATGTCTTGGATGGTTTCTCCTTTAGCTTCACCTCAGCTCCTCAGCTTTCCATCATTTCTTCTCCCACTAGAAAGGTCTTTACAATGTTTGATCATTATGGTGATTAGAGAATCATTTTCTCTAACATTAGCTTTCATTTTTTAAAAGTTTAGGATATTCTTGATAGGCTTTCTGCTAATCAGTAATCAGTGCTCTGCAAACTCTAATTAATCAAAGTTCTCTCTTATCTTCCAATCATAAATTAATATATAAACCAAAGAAAACTAGGTAGCATCATTTAACAATGTTATGTGAAACCAATTGTGTCAAAAATGGTTTTTAGGCTGTTGATTTTAGGAATGTTCAAATATACAAAAGAAGAGAGTAGTGTGATGAACATCTGAGGTTCCTTCACTTTACCCCCACTTAGTCCCCTATCCTGAGACTGTTTTATTCCAAATACAAATTTCATGTCAGTATATCATGAAGTACAGAAAAAAGACTCCATTTGTAAGTACGACTTACTAAAATTCCATAGCAATGGCTAGTATAAGTGTTTATCTTCATTTTTCCCTGTTCACTTTCTTGTTTCATATGTTTGTTATTAATTTGTTATCTTTAGTTTCTTAAATCTCTTTTGATATATAGATTCCACATGTATTTGTGTCTCCACAGAGAGCACATGAGTGATCACCCTTCTCGTCTTGGGATACTGTTTGGCCCTCCTATCAATCAGTACTAGGTGATTCCACATCTCAGCCAGGGAGAGAACAGGAGGATCTTGTCATTTCAGAAAGAAAGAAAAATTAAAGAATGTTAGGTTTCTGTTCATAGGACATAGAAGCCAACATGAAACTCATTTCCACCTGCAAAAGGTGGAACAGTTAGAGGGTTGCTAAGAAAAACAGACAAAAAATTAAATCCATTTGTTTATGATGGTAAAAATTAAGGAGCATTCTGAAATTTGGAAGACATTTAAGAGTCAATTGAGTGATTACAAAAACAGGTTGATAAAGGTCAAAAGACATGGGCCATTGCTCAGCCTTTCCTTTGTGGACTGGACCTTAGAGTGGTCAAGCAACAGGAGAAGGCCTTCCCATTTTAGAAAGGTGGGATGTATTAGAATGCCATCTAGCGAACCATTCAGGCAGTTACTAGCAAAGGCCACTTATGTCCTTAGAGGCAGCTGGCATTTGAGGTTACATCAGTCCCCCTGAAATCCTCATTGTGTAGTTAATGTTAATTGTTAACTGGACAAGATCTAGAATTGCCTAGATGACAAACTTCCAGGCATCCCTGGGAGGGATCAAGTAGGTCAGGTTAATCACCCCTCTGATGGATCATCTAGGTTAGGTTCAACTCCAGACACCCCTTTGAGGAATCATTTCGGTTGTTAACTCTTGGACACCCCTGTGAGGGATCCAGGTTAGATTAACCCTCGGACTTCCTTTTAAGAAATCACCTAGATTAGGTTAATCCTCAGACATCCCTGTGGGGAATTATCTTGATTAGGTTAATTGAGGTGAGAAGATCTACCATGGAGGAAAAATAGCCACAGAGAACTTTGAAAGTGGTACCATCAAGAAGCCTGCTACTAACTTAACCACTTAGTCTCCTTGTTTTTAATATATCTACCACTATATAGGATTAAGTGGAGCAATACATTAAAGCACATTACCTATGAAGAAGGAACGATGTGACATCATCATTATGCTACAACTCTCCTGGCCATTCTTTATTTTCAGAGAACAGAACTACAAGGAAGCATAATTCAGAAGCCCGTGGGCTCGAGTGAGAAAATCTAAAGCTTAGAGAATGCTTTAAAGAGGAATTAACAGTTTGACCTCAGTTACCCAATAGTATTTTTTTCTCTCCTCAACTCATTTTTTATTTCCACTATTTATGCTAAAGTATTTAGAGTATATATTCTGTATAAGGCACTTTATTGTTTATCAAATGAGGTGGTGTGTAACTTTTCCTGGGGAGATTTCTACTCACCTGAAATATGGCACCAGTTACAGATCAAAGAAATAATTACACCTGAGTCCAAGCTGGTGAGCCATTGTATCTACTGGTGTTGCTTATATGAGGATGGATGACTCAAAACCATCCCTGTGACCAAAATCACACCTTACTGCAGGTAGCAACTGACAAAAGCTGCCATCCTGGACCTCTGCACAGTGTGAAGGCAGCTTGAGCAGGGCGAGTCTTCTCTCCCCAACAGGGTTTGCTGCTTAAGTAACCTTGGGGGAAAGAGGGGCCTGTTAAGTTTTACAGTCTTCCTTAGATAAGATTTGCAAGTTGCTGAGCCTCTTTCCGGGATGAAGTTCTGAATCAGAGCTTCCTGAACCTTAGCAAGCCTCCCTGCAGTGTGGAGTGTTTCAGTCTTGAGGAAATTGCTGTCCAGTGTGCGTATAGTATGCCTTGCTGGCTCTCCCTTGCATGAAAGGCTGTTGGGAGCTTCTGCTTCCCAGAGAAGTGATGTCAGGTGTTATCTGCGTGCAAGAGCCCCAAAGAAGAAAAGCCTGATTTAGAGCGCAAACTGCCTCAGCCAAGAGGCTGTTTAATCATTTTCTAACAACCCAACTCCATGTTTATTAGAAAAATATCCAGACTCACCGGACAATGTTGGATATTACAAAACAAATGTTTTTCTTCATGTTTTGAATCACAAGTGAGAACTAAAACTATTTAAAATGAGTTTCTTTTCAACTCATCCTAGGAAAAAATAATTACAGTTATTGGTCATCACCATGACTATCATTACTATTGAATCACCTCTTCCATCAGATACTAAAAATAATATGAACATTAAAGTAATGCACATTAAGTCTACAACAGTACAATTTATAAAGTACATTTTCAGCCTTGGTATATAAGCCATGATAGTTTTTAAAAACTGAGTAATACCTAAAATGTTTTATTTTGTTTTAATCATGTTCCCATTACTAAGACAAAATGCCACAGATAATCACCTTGCAAAGATGACAGGTTTATTGTAGCTTGAAGTCCATGATATATTGGCCTCCAAAGCATTTGAGCCTGTGGTGAGCACACGCTGAACTCATAGCCAGAGCACGTGGCCGAACAAAACCATTCACCTAATGACCCGGGAGCAAAAGAGGAAGGAGTGACAGGAGTCTAAAATACTCCAGTCACTTGGAGATCTCTGTAGGATTTACCTCTTCATAACAGCTCCTAGTGACCAGGACTCTAACATGTGGCACCTGGGAACATTCAAGATAAAAACTGTCATCCCGCCGTGTGACTCTCTAGGGGTTGTTGTGTGGCTGGCTCTGCATGGGTGGCTTTGGTTGGTTGTCTGCATCCTTTGCAGTGATGACGATCAGCCCCAGCCAGGGAGCCAAGCTTTCTAGGCAAGCCCTCCACCACAAAACTATTCTCTAGCTGCCGTCTAGACACTGAAACTCTATTTCAAATTGCATTCCTGAAGTAGGCTATGAAAGTCCCAGGAGATGAAACTGCTTCTTCAAAGCCTTTTTAATTCAGTGCTAACTTTTGACTAAATAAGTCCAGAGTAACGGACAAGGGTGGGGTAAGACCTGTACCACCAAGAGCTCCAGAAACCAGGGGGCCACCACCCGCAAGGGAAAATGTCCCAGGGTGTCTGGGCAGAGGTTCACCTGCCCTAGTCTTTTCCCTTGGACTTTCCCGGCTTAAGAAAACAGCAGGGGTAGAGCTTAAAGTAAGGCCAGAGGAACCTCAGACCTTCCTTTAGGAAAATCTACAACAGAAAAAACAAAGACCTTAGCAGATTACTAGTGTGTGAAAAGTAATAGAAGGACATTTGAAGGCAAATGGGACCATAATTTCTTTTTTAGGAGAATATATGCATATATCACCTCAGGTGAAATTCAAAGTCTATGAGTCTATTTTTAATTTAAATGTTGAATCATGTATTGACTAACTCATAAGTGCAGATACCCTTCAGCAGGCAGGTTCTATATCTACAGACTCAGCCAACCACAGATAAATATTTGGGGGAGGGGGACACAATTGTATCACGGAATGTGCACAGACTTTTCCCTTGTCTCTAGGCAACACAGCACAGCAACTCCTACAGCATTCCTGTGGCTTTTTGAAGTTAAGCAAGTTATACATTATTTCAAATCCACAGAATTTTATAGCTCTAATGAATTCTGCAATTCTGAAAATGAGCCCTGAGCATGCGCACACTTTGATATCTGTGAGGCAATCCCAGAACCAGTCTTGTGTGTGTACCAACAATGCCTATACTTACATATTTTCACAATGAATCCCAAATTGTATTACAACTAGGTGCTTATAACTTTGGATTTTGCATGCAATGGCACTCTCCTCTTTCACTTTACTATAATATATGACTCTTCAATGACGTTTATTTTGCAGAAAAACTTTTAGTTTTGAAAGCTCAGACTATTGAAGAGAAAATGGTTGTCTTTTTGTATGGTATCAGTATCTCAAGAGACACCAGTGATTTAGAATATAGATTTATAACTGGGGTACTACATTCAACAATGTTCTTCATGGTCAGTAAATAAGAAAGTAGATTGAAAAAAAAAAAAGCAAACATCAACTTGGATAGAATCTATATAGAGAAGAATCCAGGGAGGCAAAACATGTCCTCCAAAATGACAGAAGTATTTCATCGTTAGGCTGCTCTGCCTGCCTGCAATACTTTGTTCCATGGGGGTGGACTGACCAGGTGTCAGTGAGGAGCACAAGGGAGAAAGGAAGAGCTGTCCCCTTCAGAGAGGGGAGGTTTCAGAGCAGGTCACAGTGTGTCTCTCTGAAGTCATCCTCGATGCACCCCCCTCTCTCTTCATACCCTATTGGTCAGCCACATTGACTCATTATCTGTTATGGTCTCCTCAGGTGTCATCCTCTATATCTTGCTGGTGGGATACCCACCCTTCTGGGATGAAGACCAGCATAGACTGTATCAGCAGATCAAGGCTGGAGCTTACGATGTATGTATTAAGTATCCAGACAGCTTTGGATGAGGGTGGGTTGTTTCACGGCCAAGGGCAAGGGCATTGTTGCTCTTGCTTTATTTTTTTTTTAATAATTTGATGTTCTGTCATTTATTAACTAGTGTGGGGTAAATTTCTTTCTTAACCTGTGAAGAACAGTCTATCTATTACAAAATATACTTATCATGTAAAAGGAAGGTTAATTATCAAAAATAGGATGAGCTTTGAGTTGGTGCAAAAGGTTTACAGTTTCAGACCATAAATTTCAAGTCATTATAACTAGATTCAAACACATCTTTATGAATCAGCTAATCAATATATTAAATATATTAAACAATCAATATATTTTGACAGTGAGAAATAAGTTTATTTCCATTGCATAAAAAAATCTTGATTCTGGAGTCAATGAATTTCCAGAAAATATTTTGTGTGTTTTAGATGCTTGAAGATGTTTGGTCAGCTGGGGAGAGGCCAGATGTAACAGATGACTTTAGTCCAATTCATTCAATTTATGAACTCATTCCACATTTGACACATTGTGCCTCATGCAGGAAGGTGTTGTCATAAAGAGCCAGGCAGCTGGGGGCACTGCAGTTCTTGGTGGATCTCACCCATTTTCTGAGCACACTGCTAAGATGTAATAGTTTCCTGGGATCCAGGAAGCTGTGGTGCATCTGACTAGCACCAGACTGCCAAATAGTGACCACAGTCCTCTGCGGGTGTAAATTTGGCCTGGGGATGCTTCGGATCTGCTTCCTGGTCCAGCCGCTGTGCAGCCAGTTGTCATGTCTACCCTTCTTCAATCACTGTATGATGGAGAAATGGTTTCTTGTTGGGAACAATCAACTATGATGACAATTCAAGATGATTTCTTTCTCCATTCGGCCCATGTGGCACCCACTTGATAGAGTGTAGCTATCTTGCAAGCCTTATTTCTAGATTAAGTGTTTTAGAAATTTATACATTGATATTTCAGACATGCTCACATCAAAGCCAGTGGATCAAAATGAAATTAAACCTGACCAACTTTATCTTGTCAGTTTTTCTTTTTGTATCATTAGTCAGTCATATGAATTAATCTGTTTTTGATGCAACTTATGTAATAAATTTTATGAAACAGTTCACTGCTTATACAAATAAGGAATATATTTGGCTTTTTGACTCTGGGGTGGATATATAAGACAGGATGCCGTGTATGCCAGGTTACCCTTGATCTTGCTATATAACTGTGGCTTGCCTGGAACTCCTGGTCCTTCTGCCTCAGGCTCCCTAGTGTTGGGATTAGAGACATGTACCAACATGTCTGGCTTAGTGTGTCTATTTTTAAAAGCTTTTTACTAATTTCTATCTTTAAAGTTTCCATCACCAGAATGGGACACAGTGACACCTGAAGCCAAAGACCTCATCAACAAGATGCTCACCATCAACCCCGCCAAACGCATCACAGCCTCTGAGGCACTGAAACACCCATGGATCTGTGTAAGTCATTTCTCATATGCCCCTGGAGCCAAGCTGAAAAATAAACCCTTAGTCATTTTTTTCATAGACTTATAATAATCTTGCAGAGAAAGATGAACTTTAATGTATTTTGGACTCAAGGTGTTTAACAAATGAATTTTATAATAGTGAAAATCACCATTGCCTATAGCAAACTCTAAACTGCACATACTGTTAAGTATTGCCTACAGGAGCAGAAATGAGTACATTCCATGCCATTATTGATTAAGACTCATGAGCAGGGAATAAGAAAGTGACACCAAACCTTACTGTATCCCAGGAGGGAACTTTTTATAAAGCCCAGTTCTTTATGATTAAGCAGCCTTTGAAATATGTGAAATGTAGAAACTAGGGATGGTTTTAGGGGCTACAGGATAGCTTCAGTGGTCTGAGTGTCTCGTAGAAGCTCTAAGAAAAAGTAAAGTATAAGGGGATCTAAACCCTTCTGTTAATGTCAAGGGTTGCTGGATAATGCTAAGTAAGTGGGAGGTATTCTAATAGAAATGTGATGAAATGCTTGCTAACATGGTGACCTGGCGGTTAATGATCAGCATTTCTGTACCTTCTATCCATCAGTGTGTTTGAGCTCGGTCACTGACAGTCTTCACAAAGCCATGCTTTCCTATAGAGTACTGCAAGTTGGTTATACGCATGCAGGTGCCATTCGTAAAGGTTGGACCTGAGACTCTTTATTGCCCTTGGTATGCTTTAACTATCACCAAGTCACCCTTTCTTCTCTCCTTTTAGCAACGTTCTACTGTTGCTTCCATGATGCACAGGCAGGAGACTGTGGACTGCTTGAAGAAATTTAATGCTAGACGAAAATTGAAGGTAAGAAATTTGACATTGTTGTGGGAGGAGTGGGAGGGCTGATTTGTGAGGTGAAAAGAAAAGCCAACGAAAGGGGAAGTTTTAGCAAAGCTTTCAACACTGTACATCTCAATACTGAGTCCTCCTGGATCTGAGGGAAACTGAGAGTGCTCCATAATTGAACCCAGGACCAGTAGTGGGCCAGATGTGACAGTGTGTGCTGTGCCCTCTCTCCTCAGAGGAAGAGGTGCAGTTTGGCGAAGTTCCTATCTGAAAATAAAACCAGGAGACTTGTTAGCCCCTGCTCCATGTTTTTAGGTCAGAGATTGTTAGAGGCAACTGTGACCTTGTTCTCTTATTTGTTTGATAGGGTGCAATCTTGACAACCATGCTGGCTACGAGAAATTTTTCAGGTATACATGTTTGATCTCTGTTTCTTCTCCTCTGCTCTTCTCCAGGGTGTGTGTGTGTGTGTGTGTGTGTGTGTGTGTGTGTGTGTGTGTGTGTGTGTGTGTGTCTTTAAGAGAATGTAGAAAGTCCAATAACTACAAGTGGTTAACACACAATGGGGATGGGGAGATTCATTATACTCCTGTAGACATCTGTCGGACTCTACCCAGACTAGACACTGGCTCTCAAATGCTGGGTCACACAAGTATAATATGTATGCCTATTTTTATTAAGAGTTCATAAAAAGGGTACTTTCAGTCTAATTACCATGAGGAACTGCAGTAAGAAAGACCTTTAAAATGAGGCGTTTTGTGGAGCCACTTTCTCATAGGCCTAATTTCTTTTCAGCTGAAGTGGTGTGTCTTTACGTTCTTTAACAGTAATTAAAGGGACTAAAGCTCTATAATGAGAAATTATAGAGAAACGACTACGTGGCCACGTAGGGACATCATCCAATAATGGGATTCCTCAAAATGATTGCATGGGGGGAACTAGAAGAAAACGAAAGAAGCATATGAGCTAAACTCAGCCAAGAAGTTTCTTTCTGTAAATTGCCCCTCCAAAATAGGCGCAAAGTGTGTATTGCTTCTAGGAAAGTAGTTTGAAGTTTGAAGTGTCAGGACCGTCTTTGATAGATTATCTAAAAGCCATAGGCATGCAAGAGTAAAATGTTTCTTTATCCATTCTTCTACTGAGGAAGGATAGCCAGTTACCAAGAAGAGACTTGATACCCTATGAGCATATACAGGGGGAGGTAATCCCCCTCAGTCACAGTCATAGGGGAGGGGAGTAAGGGGAAAATGGGAGGGAGGGAAGAATGGGAGGATGCAAGGGATGGGATAACCATTGAGATGTAACAAGAATAAATTAATTTTAAAAATTAATTTAAAAAAGAGTAAAATGTTGGTAAGTGCTAACCAGGCATATGTCGAATGAACTGAAGCAGCAACTAAAGTTACATTTGATCAACTTATAATTGGGGGTGGGGCGGTATCGTGTGCATGTAATTAATCCCAGCATTCAGAAGGCAGAGGAAGGTAGAACTTTGTGAGTTCAAGGCCAGCCTGCTCTACATAGAGAGTTCTAGGCTAACCAGGGTACAAAGTGAGACCCTGTTTGAAAACAAAACAAAACAAACAAACAGAACACTTGGAGTTTAGATGTTTATAGACCAGTTGTCAAAAATAACAGTACTTTGGGTTTGGATAGGCATGTGAAGCATAAATATTCAGTGACGTGTTCAGACTTTGTTTTGCTCTGCCAGGATGTTAAAGTACTAATCAGATGGCCATCAGTATATGCATGTCAGTCATTCTTCGGTCAGTTCCTAATTATTGCTTAGACCCATGTTTGCAGCACAGTTTTCCTTCCCACTTAGAAACAAGGTGAAATGACAGACTGGTGAGCAGCAACCACAGAGTGCCCGCACAGCGACCAGTGCTGCACATTCAGGGGCTGCACTGCCCAGCTGCTGTGTGTTCTGTCTGATGTGTTCGCGCTAATAAACCGTGCTGCTCCCTTTGTCAATCTGTTTTGTAAATACCTAGCTAATGTGATTGACAGGTGAGCTCAATGCCATTAAGCCTTAGCCAATATATATGACCTTAAACTAAAACGACATTTCACTGTGGCCCAGTCCTCAGAGAATCCCTAGAAATGAAGGGACTTATATGGTAGATGTTGTTAATGAAGAACTACTTTTTCAAAGATTCTCCAGAACTAAAATTACATATTTTGTTAACATTTTAATGGCACCCTTAAGTGTCAATTGGGTCCTTATTAATAATGTTTATACACATCTGTAGATGTTTTGGATTACCTCGTGTGTTCCTTTTCACCATCCCATAAACTAAAAATCATGACTAATATGTGGACTTCATATTGTCTCTGAATGTTTTTGCATGAAAAACAAACTTTTTGGCCCATCACTTCCATATCAACTAAACAACATGAGACTCACTTATATCTTCTAGTTCCATCTTGTATTTGTATTTTAGTTTTGAGCATTTAATTCATTCTATTCATTGCCAAATATACTCTTTAAACTTCCGTCCGTATGTGGTTGTAAAGTTGTTTTTATTTCTTCTTTTCTCCCTGAATTGTGGAATGTATTTCTTGTGAGGTAAGGTGATAGTCACTCAAGGGATGATTCTGCGTCTCCCAGGCCAAACTGCTGCTTCCCCCAAATCATTGCCTTCTTTTTGCTTGCTGTTGTAACCCAAATTATTCTGTTTGCTCTCTAACCTATTAACTTCCACAAGAGCTCCTGGGTGATCCTTTTTACCTACAGGCAGACAGTGCCATAACTAAGGCAACTATTGAATAACAGCCTCCATTGATAAAATGTAATAGCTTTGTTGCTAAAAATGAGATAAAATTAATATTTGTGACTTTTAGGCAAAATTTAAAACGATGCCAAATTGAAAACTAAAATAGCATCCCGAATGAAAGAAATATCAATAAGCGAAATGGTCATGTGGTTTCATTACAGCGAGGTATTTTATTTAAACACCATGCTCCGTGTGCATAATTGTGTATGTTAACACTAAGTGGAAGTATGTTCTTTGTCCTCTGTATCTGAGTGTTCTACACCAGTGTACTAATTGTCATTACTGTTGGACTTGCTGTTCACTGTGTACGCACTCATTTTTAAAAGGATGCTTTCAAGTTTTAACAGGCTGAAGCAATTTGGTAAAATACCAGCAGTTGCTTAAGTGCCCTAGAAAAAGGGAGTTTCCCATGAGAACCTATGCCTTTAAGATTTCATTTTATTTTAGATCTTGTTCCAAATATTATGGTTTTTAATTTGTCAGTCAAAGACCTTTGTTTAGGAAGCCTCTGTATTCTGATTTTAAAATCTAAAAGAACACGGAGTGCATTTTTTAAATTACCATATGCTAAGCATTTAAGAAATTTGCTCCTGGTCAATAAGGTACCATTTGATTTTATATAAATATTTGTATTTTCAATCCAACTGAAGTTATCTGATTTTTAAAAAATAGAGAGAGAAGACATTGGTTAGCCAGAGCAAATTTTTGTGAATGAGATTTCAGCCCCCGGAAAGAGGCACTTCAGTGGCAGAGCTGACGTGCTCACGAGACATGGTGTGAATGAAAGTGTGATCAGTCTGTCAGCTGGCGTCTCGAGGCTGAACTCAACTTTCTGGATTATGAAGGATAGTCCAGTGAAAGTTCCAGTATCCTTTTCAAAGCCAACATTGGCATAAAGTCCATTGCACAGCTGGCAAAGTGTTCAACTTTATGCCATTAACTATGTAAGAATTTAGTTTTAAATTTGCTGTGGCAAAACCCAGAAAAGTGATACTGTATTTCAGTGTCCTGTAAGCTCTTGCTCATCAATGTGACCTTGATGGTTTGGTGTCTGTGCTATAACTAAGCAAAGGTGGCAGGAGACTACTACTTGATTTGTCATCATCTCCCTGTGGGTTTGTGGAAAACTCACTAAAGCGATTTTACTCTCATTTTGCAGCAGCCAAGAGTTTGTTGAAGAAACCGGATGGGGTAAAGGTAAGTTAAACAGCTCTCTTAAACTGTCTCTGACTTTTGGAAGTTGCTGCATAGTTTAAATGCTACCCTAAAAGTCCCAAGTATGTAGAACTTATGTACTTCATGGTTCTCAGAAAAGGATGCAGGACAAAGCAGGAGATAGCTCAGCACACAAACATGATTATCATGTATGCTAACACATGATCCATCCTTTTCACATGGTTACGTATTAACCATGAAAAACAACATTGTAAATATCGCCACTGTACAAAATGAAGGTTTAGGTCCTCTCTGCTTCTCCACAGTCCCAAAGCACTCTGCTGACCTAAGAACCTGCAAAAACTAAATGCTTTTCCAATTAATTAATGATGTGGACTTGAAGCCCACCAAAATCTGGGAAAAGTTTGTCTGAGAAATCAAGGCACCCATGACTAACTGCCTTTTCTTGGGCAGTTTCTCTAAAGCCCATGAATTTCTTGAGATTCAATCCTAAGAATTAAAGGCGTGTTCAAGGTGCTACCCTGAGCAGACACTAGGAAAACCTTCCAAGAAAAACAACAACAAAAATAATTTTACTTTTTTGGCTTTCTAACCAATATAGTCCAATGTAATTTCTACTGATGTCTTATTTATAGAGAGCTTTTCTTAATAGTATAATCTCATTTTTGCTTAATAATATTTGTTGTCTTTCCAGAATATCACCTAAATGCCTTCTTAACCATTTTCTTTCTCTTCCAACGGCAGATATGTACATTCCTCAACAGGTCAACACTCTTGGGAATAAATTAATAGTCTAACCTTTGAACTTGACCCAATCAGGTGGTCATTTCCTATTGAAAAATGCAACATAGAAAGTCATGTGTTGGTTCCTAAAGTTATATGGAGTCATTCATTACCTCACCACCTGTCTCTGTGTGACCTGAAATTTTCCAGCTCTGGAGTCACTGTGCCCTGTGCTCACTAGGTCACCATCTCCCATTACGTCTTTCTGCTTATTTCACTCATTTCAGATTGCATTGACAGTGGATGTCTGCCTTTTCCCCAGTGTGACGTTGGTGAAAATGGGTACTTTTAAGTTTTTAAATGTTTCCCTTTGGGTGGTATTTTTTTGTACTGCTCAATACCAGAGAGCCCACAGGCCCAATAGACAGTTAGTCTCACTGTTATCCAGATGCAGAAACACTTTCAGAACAGTTTTCCTCCAGCTGACTTATAAACACCATTTCAACAGGAAAATTAATATATATTCCATGCTTTAAATTCAAATGGTCGTGTTTCTTTTTGTTTGTTGTTTGTTTTGTTTTCTCTTCTCTTCCTTTCTCTTTGACTGGTCAATTCAGAAAAGGAAGTCCAGTTCGAGTGTTCAGATGATGGTGAGGACCTGTGTCTGCCAGATTTCTCCTACTGGGAAAGTGCACACTTAGAGATGAAACAGTCTCATTTACCTGAGTCAGTGGGAGTAGAAAAAAAGCCTCATAAGTCAGCGCTAATCGGCACTCAGAACATGCTACTGCACTTTCACATTACGTTGTTTTTCTCTCATAGAATTTTTCAAATAAATAACAAATTGGACCCTTATCTATATCCTGTTAATGACTTTGACCGTCTGTGAGAGCACAGACCAGTTTTCTCTTCGAAAATAAAGAAGCCAAGACATAAGGAATGTTTACTTGTACAGAAAGAAATGCTATAGGGTTGTTTTTTAATTGATAATCATAACTGCTAACTTAATTCCGACAGAACTTAATACAGTTGCCTTGAGTTTACAAATAATGTGAAAGTGAGTTCAGCATGGCCTCATTCTAGCTGAGCTTCTTTAAAAGAAGTATGTACTCACATTAACTGAATAAATGCAACACCTTGTTCACGCCTCCTGAGAGTAATACTGTGCCACTTACACATCTGATTGCATTCAGGTTTCAAACAAGGAAAACACAGTATAAAGAACATACACTCACATGTACATTTAAAATCCAGCTGTGATTGAACATGGGACTTGATAACCAACTCTTTGAAAGTTAGTTATTCTGGCTTTTACTTGGAATTTTTCCTGTTACTTTAGAACAATACTATAAATACCCCCCCCCCAAAACATGATGGTGTGTGTGTGCTGTTCCTGTGTGAATGTGGGCAGAGGGTTGGATAGTCGTGCTTGCCAGCTGATAAGTTTGTGTACAGTTAGATGCAAGCGAGTCACATTTTCACTAAAATAAGGCAGTTCTTAGCAACTACATCCTAGGGTGATGGAGGAAGAATGAGCCTTAGTATTTGCCTTTTATTTACATCCACTGATGAATACTAAACACATTAAGTAACCACATGTGTCCTGGTGACTGGGCAGGAAGTTGCAGTGCTGTGTTGAGCACTCTTCCTGTTAGGAAGTTCCCTGTGGACACCATCTCCTTGTCGCTGTAGCTTGTAACAACATGAGT
The DNA here is from genome assembly GCF_964271855.1 of Acomys minous. Classification (NCBI taxonomy): domain Eukaryota; kingdom Metazoa; phylum Chordata; class Mammalia; order Rodentia; family Muridae; genus Acomys; species Acomys minous. The sequence goes on from NC_140496.1 coordinate 82,252,311, forward strand.
ACTTTCTGATCCCTTAAACCTTTACCTCCTCTCTCTTTTTGGCCGTTGCACACATTTTTCTGTTCAATTCATTTAAAGCAAAAAAAAAAAAAAATCACAAACCGCTTTCAAAGCACGGGCTAGAAGTTCCATCTTTAATAAGTTTTCTAGTTAAAGCAAATGTCCAACATTTTCTTTCATCCCGAATGACACTGAGCACTGTGTTATAGCTTATTCAGTAATGCTCACACCAACAATGATAGAAAGGTAAATGAAAAGAAGAGCAAAATGTTTTAGACCTTAGTTAATTCTGTTGCCTCTGTCTTCTTCTCAATGATAGCCCCAAAACAGCCTGTTGGCATAAGATTAAACTATCGAGGAAGCCCAAATAGTGACTGTGTGATCACTTGTAAGTAACAATTTGATATGCAGCCCATGTTCCCCTTTAGTGTGATTATATTTACATTCATATTAAAACTATGGTGTTCATCCCTTTAGAAAATAATATACAAATGCCTACATAATTTGATAGGCAAAATGAACATGATTTAAGTTTCTGTTTAATGGCCATAATGTAATATTTATACATGGGTTTAAAATAACGTTGATTATTATATCTCAGTATTTTACTCTTCTGTCCCAATTCAACAGAGTTCCAGGCTCCCACATGTCTACAGAGAGCCTTCTCTGTGGGCCATGGCCATATTTATTAGCCCTATGAGCATCTTTGAAAATAAGGCTCCTGAGGTAATAATCACACCCCCTTTAAGGATAAACTCAACTGTGTTAAGAAAAGGGCTTGGTCTTACCGCATGTATTTGACAAGAATAAATGTAGCATCCAAGGTACTGAGCTGTCTCTCAAGCAACTGTGAACAAAAACGTTCTTTCACATTGAGGCTGCAGAGTGGATTTTGATTTCTCCCACTTATCACTGAGACGCCTTCCTAAAGGAGACCCAAATTTATCATTGTCAGTAAAACACTTTGATGTCTGTATTTTATCAGAAGATCCAGGATTTTAATTGGATATCTAGTAAACAAAGTAATGATAGCTCCCCAGGGAAAGATGATCTATGTGGGACTTCAGGCTCAAGAATAAAATAAGAAGAAAAATAATGAAGGAATGTGTTCAAAGAAGTGAATAATTCGAAGCTTGGAAACGGACTCTGACTTGAAGGGTATGAATACGGCTACAGCCTGGTCATACTTTGCCGCTTGGCTTGAGTTCGCTGAAGCCACTCAGTGAAGGCAGCACACACAAACCAGCCACAGCTGGCCCCATCCTTCCATCACAGACAGGGTCCCTGAATGTGTGTGACCTTCAGGAACCAGATGTCCCCTTCATTTGTGTCAGTCATTAGAGTCTTTCTCATCCATCAACAATGCTCTTTATTCTCATGTCTGTATAGCCATTGGCTACCAAGAAGATTAAGGCATCTCTGTTTCTATTTTCTACATATCCACAGATAAACAACAAAGCCAACGTGGTAACCAGCCCCAAAGAAAATATTCCTACCCCGGCGCTGGTATACCTAGACTCTTGTACCCTTCCTAAGTTCTGCACTGTTTGCTGTTGTTTCTTTCATCTGCTTTCACTAAATTGATATCCGTGTATCAATACTTCATTTGTTGGTGGTTTTGGTTTTTCGTGTTTTTGTTGTATTTTCCTTTGCTTTGGTTTTCTGCTTTGTTTTATTTTTATGTTTTGTTTTTGGGTTTGCTTTTGTTTTGTTTTGTTTTGTTGGTTGGGTTTTTTTAAATTGTTGGTTTGGTTTGGGTTTTTTGTTTGTTTGTTTTTGGGGGGATTTTTTGTTATTGTTTTGATTTTTGTTTTGTTTTTGCTTTCAAAGGTAGAAGAAAAACTTATTTTGGTTTGTTTTTCTTTTCTTGAGATAGTTTTCAAGTGTGTTTCTAACATGAGACTTTTCATTTCGTTGTGGAGCATCATGCTTTCCTCCGCAGTTGGAATTCTTGCATGCTGGCTGGGAAACGCAGTAGAATGTGCTTCGGGTACTCTTAGCTCTTCTGGTGATGACTGCTACTGATCGTGCATACAGTGGTTTCTCTTTCTGCAAAGAACATGCCGACATCAAGGAGAGCTAACAGGATTCTTGCAAGATGACTTGAAAAGTCGACCTTATTCAGAGCTCCCATTTCTCTCGTATTGAAAGACAGCATGGCTTTGCAGGGTTTCCCATTCTGGGATAAAGAGGCACTGCCCAAGGCAAAACTCTTTTGTCTCTTGTGTATCAAATTAAATAGTCACTGTTTCACTTTCTTCCACACAGTGAGAGTGTATAACATAGGTTAAGTCAACAGAGACTGACAGTTTTGTCCATTTCAATCAAATGTGTAGAATTAGCAACTTTGTCAGTTACTTCTACACACTGGAATAGTGTGGTATTAATTCAAAAGTTGGTTACTGGTGTTTAGTACATGGAATTATAAAAAATGTGTTCAAATGGTTTCATAATTTGACTTACGATTCCCAGAAATTATTTTTATTCATCACTGTGCCCAGACTGTTGTTGCCATTGACTTAAAAGTACTAGGTGTTACTTTAATTGGGTTAACCAGTAGTCTCACTGGAAGAACACTCAGAGGAAAAAACATATTGAGATTGAGGGTTATCAGGGCTGAGGGCATAGTTCAGTGGGAGAGTGTTTTCATAACTCAGAAGAAACCTAGTGGTTCAGTCCCTAGCCATATAAAAGAAAAAGAAAACAAACAACCTGTTTTCTTAAAAATAGCTAAGAAAAAGGGGGCCCAAAAGATAGCAAGCTATATTTTGGTAAAACAAGTGTTGCAACTCAGGCCACAGCAAGGAAGAGAAGAAGCAGCGGTTGGGTTTTCTAAGTGTGCAGTGCAGGCTTTTCCCTGGGGAAGTGCCTATGGCGGAGACTGGCCATAGTTACCACAACTCACAGGTACCAAGACACCCGTTTGTGAATGTAGCAAGTGTGCTATCTCTGTGTGAACATTCAGTCTTTTTTATTTTTTACATCAGTGTTTTAGTAGTATTTTCCACTTAAGAATTTTCTCAAACTATGTGAAAATAATAGTTTCTTAATGAAAAACATTACTTATTAATAAAATATAATAAATAATATATAAAATATATCTTCACAAAGAATTTGATGTGTTCTTGGATATTTCTGTCTATGGTGCTCTTGGCCTGTTTCTTTGAGACAGACAGCAATAGAGTATTCAGAGAAGAAAGGCAAGCTTACTATTCTTTATATGATCTTCACAAAGCAGAAGTCTTATTTTTGATGTGCTTTGCATAGGATGTATTAACAGTGTCTCCAATGATAGTGTTTTATAATTAGTTCTAAAACACTTAAATGACCTTTTATAAGTATTCTTTGGAATTTTTTATGAGCTTTGATGTGTATTCTGTTGGACAATTTTGTGAGGTTTTTTTTCTTTAAGCATGTCTAATGTTTCAGGATTCTCCAAGGGTATTCAGCTATGTGTTGATTATAATGACCTCAGAGTTGAGTCCTAAGGCAATACAGCTGAAGAAAAAAATCTCCACACAAAATTTGATGTCTTCTCAGATATGTCTATCTGTGATGTTCTTGACCAATTTCTGTGAGACAGGCAGCAATAGAGTATTTGGAAGAGAAGAAAGGGAAGTCCTGTTACAGGGCCTGGTGAAACAGTGGGTGCCTCTTTAGGTCTCCAAACTGCAAAGCCCTGCCCGTCATTCAGCTATCAGGAATAAGGTCTTTTGCATGCTGCTTCTGGGTAGGGACATGTGTGGTCTCATGGACTCACCAGAAGGCCTCCTCAGAGATCCTGTCAACTCTTGACCACCCTTGACATGGCTTTAGCTCTTGTCACTATTTAGTCTTGTCTGTTAGCCCTCTCTGCTCTGTCCCACAGACTAGTACGAATGTACTTACCAATACAAACTGTTTCTCTCTCTATTTTGTTCTCACTCAGGAGCCCCAAACTACTGTAATCCACAACCCTGATGGAATCAAGGTATTCTGAAAGAATCAACCCCATTTGCTTTGATAAGATTACACATCTCATCAAATGCCCTGTGCAAAACTGAGTCACTATCTCAAGTGGGAAAAAAAATTGGTCCTTTTGTCACCACATGCTCTTTCAGGCTTAATTCGTCTAGAATTATACATAGACATCTTTCAGATCAAAATGAATGACAGTAGCCTGAGAGAGAAATCAGTGTTCCCTTAGTCAATAACAAAAAAAATAAATAAAGGTCAGGCTAAACATTTACAGAGTCTTTGTATTGAGATGGCTGTGTATCTTAAGCAATTCCATGCAGTCCTTTTCTATCTCTGTGCCTGTTTATGCATTGTACAATAAACACACACAGCATGAAATTTCAGAATTTCTTGCTATCATCCCATTGTCTTCCCAAATAATGAGTTTGTAGGTATTTTTTTCCTAAGATGTAATACTGTTTTTGAGCTTTTCAGTTGTCTTCTGTTCTGTTGTTAAGTGGATTTTGTTGTGGTTCTTGCTTCTGTTTGCTTGTTTTTCAATTCCCTGTAATTGATGATATTGATGGTCGTGTTACTGTTTGACATGGATTTGAAGAGAATCAGGGAGTTCCACCTCTTGTTGAGTATGTTTGTTGTCAATCTATATGAACTATACTAAAGGATATTTAAGTATTGTGCCGAATGAAGACTACTATGTTCCACCTATTGTAAATTAGATGTATACTGTGTTTGTACCAACACTTGCATGCATGTTTGAAAGATGAAAGGAGACATTTTCTAAATGTACCTCTATCCAGCTTACACCTTCTTATGGGTTATCATATATAAGAGAGGAAGTATGTGCCAGATGTTCTAAGTCTAAGACTGAGAAATAGTCACAGTCTTTTCCTTGCTCTAACAATAACGCTGAAGGATCAGGACTCTTTGGCTCACTATTTAGTTGGCCCATGTTGAAAACATCAAGTGTTTTGTGTCTTAACCCGAGATGAACATTACTGTCATGACACTAGAGAGGTTCCAAGTCCCAAAAAAGGTTTGAGGTAGTCAGGACCAGCACATATGAGAATAGCCCCATTAATGGCACTCTCAAAGAAAAGACCCGGCATAGCAGCTGGAGCGGACACTGCCGTGATTCTAGCTCTGCTGTTTGTAAGAGTTGCTGCATGCTGTCCATTGCTTACATGAATCCATTTATTTTTAAGTGCATGGGTTTGACCTTCATTTTGAGTTTAAGTCTGAATGCTACATCACATTAAAGAAATGCATGGATGCTTTTCTTTGGTTTTGTATGTGTGAAGACTCTGGACATTAGCTAGTTTATCTCCTTGGCTCACATATTATATATAGTATTTATATAAATAGATGGATTTCTAAAAATACAAAATCTGTAAGTGGACACTGACTTTTTTTTTTAATTACATTTCAAATCCTGTTTTCCACTCACTGAACATAACAGCTATTAACTGGAAGTTTGGTCCCAATTATTTTCAGCTCTGACTTTTAATCATTCCAAGTGGAAAATGAATACTTTCAAATACTGCACCATATCATTACTAGAAAATATTTCATTGGTATATTTTAATAAAAACACATAGGAAACTGCTTTAAGAAAAGTATCTTACCACCATAGTTGCAGTGCACTTTTAAGTGTACTTGCTATTCTTCACCTTAATTTGTAGTTTTACAAAGAACTTCATCTTTTCATTGGGGGAAGAGATGTCTTTTTCAATGACTGACACTTTCTGAGTTACAAAAGACTGGGGGAAAAGTCTAACTGCCCTTGAAAATAAATTATTCATTTTGATTCCAGTGTCCTAAACATAAGCCTGAACCTTTCTGACAACTTTGTTCAGCCTGGTTCAGTTTTGATAGCCCTAGCTTCTGATTCAAATGATGGAGGAAATGCCTTTTCTCCGTAGAAGTGGAGAATGGAGAAACAGTGGGAAAGTCTGTCCTCCACACAGTACCCAGCACAAAGAAGTGCTACTTACTGGTTGATTTATTAGGGGTAAAACCATGTATTTTAAACTTGCAATTCATTCTGCCAAAATTTTCCACTTCTCTTTCTAAAAATACACTGTGTGAGGCACTGTACTGTGAACTCATCTTATGCAATTCTTAAATAAACTACATACTTCTTCTGCTTCTACAAATCACCTGGATTCATCTTGCATCAGTGACTAGGCAACCAGAGTACTCTCTTTGAAATGTTTGCAACATATGACATTTAGTTTCTGTTAAAAATCACTTGGTGTATTTGTCCATTTGCATGTCAGCATATGCACACAGCCTGCTGAAGAAATTTGCATGATATGTATGTATCACCAGCCAAGTTTGTCATAAGAATCAGCTCTTCGTGGTACGAAGCTTAAAACTGTGTTTTCTTCTGAACAGGAGTCAACTGAGAGCTCAAACACCACGATTGAGGATGAAGACGTGAAAGGTAGGCTTGAGCCAAAAAGTGGAAAGCCCCAACTCAGAGCTCCATGTCCATCACAGCCAAGGCTGTTCCAAGTAACCAGTAAGCATAAGCTAGGAAGCAGACTCGTCCCAAAAGTAACTCACTTTTATTTTGTGAATACAGTATTCTGAAAAATGAATCAGTCTATGAATGTGTCAACTTTCTCACACTTTGTGTTTTAATTTTAAACATGTGAGCTGTGCAAGCATATTGTTGACATCTAAGCTAATGACGACTGATTTTAAACACATCAGTCAAAAATAGCATAAAATATACATGTGCACTTTACATATACCACTGCAACCTTTATAGAAGGCTGTGTTCAAGACTATATTACAAGGAGGTAGAATGAAAATATTCTACTTTTTTTAAACTGTTGATGGTCTTTAGTGGAGTTTTATGTTTGGAAGCCTTTTGGCCTAGGTTTTATAAACTTTCTTGATACAGTCTTAATATCTCTTTCATTTCATTTGTCAAAGCTTTCTAGCTATTGAACTCTCAGAACTACTGCACAAACACACTCAATATGCACTTACATTACTCTACTTCTTTTGACCCCATGGCTAGTTTTAAAGTGTTAATTTTTGTTTCAATTTCTTCTGCAGTTTTGTGTTTTTGTAGTTCAGTATGTGGAGTTTCATCTTCAGTAGTTCACCTGACTAGAAAGTATTCTGAAAAGAATAATAATAGTAAAGACATTTAAAATAATAGTTTAATGGACAAGACATATTTTGAAGAATTGAAAGATGTTGATTCATCAATTTGCTATATCTTAACCTTACCTATAACTTTACCTATAAGCATCACTAAATGCTATAACTTTTTGAGATGGCATTAATAAAACAAAGTCTTGAAAAAATAAATGTACTCATGTTATAGAATAAAAAACAGAAACTCTCAGGTCACGAAGAAATATGGACAATTTAGGAAATAGAAATGGCTGCAGACCACTGTTGACAGTCACCTCTGCTGACCTTTTCCTTCTTGGTTTAGGGGAACATTGACACTGTAATATGTACTCTCTATATTACCACTGCACTGCCCTTCCTCTCTTAAAGGTGGCCACTCACTGTTTCTTAGAGTGAAAAAGCAGAGAGCAGAGTCAAGGATGTGATTAATTCTATTCATCCCACTTTTGCTGTTGAACTAAAATTCAAACTGAAGTAATTTCACGAATCTTTGTTGTTAGATAGAGACATTTTTGTTAACTGAATAAACAGATGCATCATTTAACTTTGCCTGTGATTCAGAAAGCCTTGTAATTGTTTTAGATTACTTAGCTCTTCAGCCAAATGAAATGCTTCATATGATTTTTGATGCAACTTCTATAAGTGTTTGGTGGACACTTCTAGAGCAATTCTAGGTTATAATGCACCAGAACAAAGGGGCGGGGGGGGGGGAGACTTCCAACAGTGGAAGCAGGCCAGGGGAGGGAATCTCAAATAGCCCTGCTTCATGGAGGGTGAGGGTTTTATATGTCACATAATGTGAGCTTTGTGGCTCATTTGCATAGTCTGGTCTTTTCCATGCAATTCTAAATACAACTTCATGCATCGCATGTTTCACTAGCATCTAAAATCTTCACTTTAGGGATGCTTTAATATTATAATGAGCCATAGGCCACTTTAAACACTGTTGTGCTCTGCTCACTCCATGGCAGGATGCTGTTGGCCTCAGCTAACAACCTTCTTCTTCCTTCCTCTTTGTCAGCTAGTTTTTCAGTATTTGCTGAGGCCTATCAGGTTTTAGTTTCCATCCTTTTCTCTGACCTCATTTTTTAATCAAGCGTCTGAAAAGCTACTCATTATCCACCAGAGGAACTGAGTCTTTAAATAACTGAGTGTGGCAGGGGAAATACCAGCACCTCAGTATATGTAGTTCATTCACATTTTCACACCTTGGTAATTATGAGACTGGCTTTAATTTGTAATGTTTCTCATATGAACTTGACTCGAGCTATTAAATACTTGTTCAGGATAACTTTAATCTATATAAATAATCAACGTCTAATATGAGTCTCTCAATTGGGCATGATAGTACACACCTGTCATCCCAGCACTCAAGAGGCTGAGGCAAAAGAATACAGAGTTCAAGGTCAATGTGTGGACATCAAGAGAGTTCTAAACCTGCCCAATAAACATAGTGAGACCTGCTTCAAAGAAATACATCAAAACAAAACAAATCAAAGGTTCCCTCAGAGAGTTGAAAGATTTGTTTTTAGAATTAAACTGAATTTACACATCCCAAATATTAGAGAAAGTTAGCATAACATTAAGATTTAAAAGTGTAACATAAGATTAAAAGTGTCTAGTTATTAACTGATCACAGGATATTCTCATTTATTTTCTAGAACTTAATGAGTGAATTGCATTTCTGCCTGACTAATGTAGAGCTGATCAGAGTCATACATACACACACTAGCCTTAACTGTCTTCTGTCTAAAATTCATGCAGCATTTGCCAGCTGATCCTTTTAATGTTGGTAGATTCTAGAAACCAGTAGGACCAGAAGATGCTTCAGAAGAACACCCAGGCATCATTCCAGATGTAAGGAGGTAGAAGATGACAGACTGGAAATAATCTTAATGCATTTGTTTGTTGGCAATTTCCTTCTGCAGGGATTCCTCCCTCTGTGGAGACACTAAATAATTCCCCAAGAAAGGCATGATATACTTAATTCCTGTGGGTAATTTTGCTCTGCTAACCTTAGGATTTGCCATTCTCTGTGTAGTTTAGTGGGAAGCATGTTTATTGTCTTGCTCTATTAGAAGCCAAAGCTACATAGACCTCTTGCATGTAGGAACTGATAAAGACCATTATATAATTTGGCCAAAACTATAATCCTCTATTCCTGACTGTATCACATGGAGAAAATTCCTTTACTTCTACTGCTCTGGCTGCTGTCTGAGGTAGGTTGTATACAATAGTGTTACTCAGGTGAAACCACACACCTAGTGGCAGATTCATCTAGGCAAGTGTGTGTAGCACCATCCTGGTCACTAGCACCTGTTCTCCCATGAAACACACCTGGCACCTTCATGGAGACATATGGCCCTTGATACAGTATCAGAAGTTTCCCATACCCATGTCTGGTCCTCATCAGCTACCCAGGAAATGAACATTTCTATCCTCTCTCATATAAGGTCACCCAATTAAAGAAATAAACTAAGTACATCACATTCTCCCAGTGTCTTGGGCATAGCAGGGACTGTTAACCCATAAGGCCAGCTGTTTGCGTTAGACAGCTGAAGTAGTAAATAGATTAACGGAGCTTTCCAGGCAGGGACTATGGATCACTTTGGATGTTTTCATTTAGATCTGCTTGTTAATTTCTCCTTCGTGGTGGATTGGGTTCTCCAAGGCTCCGGTCCACATGCTACCTTTAAATTACCTAGGATATCTCCGTTTCTTCATTCACTCCCTGGGTGCCTGCTTTTCACCTGAGCTCTTTGTGAACTAGTAATGGACAAGAGATTTCAAATACATAGCACTAAAACCATTCTTGTGTATGTTGTATATGAAGCTCCTTTGCTGAAAGATGGCCCATTTCTCCTAACTCAGTAAATAGTCGGGGACAGTGAAAAGGGGAGACCCAAAATCTCTCCATGATTTAGCAAGATTCCTTTGGTTTGGTGTTTTATGGGGGTTTTGTTTGTTTGCTTGTTTGTTTGTTTTGTTCTGTTTTGTTTAAATATACTTAAGAATTTGAGTATTCTGGTACCTTCCTATAATCCTAACCCTCGGTGGGCTGAGGCTGTAGGGTCACTGGCTGGAGGCCAACCTGTGTGGACAGAGCCTGTCACAAACCAACCCAAAGAAAAATCAATGGACAAAACTGAAGCCTTACATTACAGCCATGTGTTCGCTTCCCAGTATGCAGCCATCCCGAGGACTTGCCGTGTCTAACATAAAAAATCTCCCAGAATTCTTCTCTTTAACCAAAGGATGAGTGCTCAAGTCCTAGTACCAACACGTTGCACAACTTCCTAATAGTGTCTTGTGTTCAGAAGCCAGATAGTATTTGTGATGCAGTGTCAGGACGCTCCACACCTTATTCAGTGTCATGGAGAATTAGTAATAGTTTGAATGTTAATGGAATGCCATTTTAACAAAGGACAGTTACCACCATAGATGCAAAGCAGTCATGCCCATAATACAAAATAGAATTTCTCCTGCTACAGCTAACCGTACTCAAATTTTAAAATACTGAGCGAAAATTGTTGAACTAGCTGTTTGTATTTTGGGTTTTTTTTTATAAAATAATTTTTTATTAAAGAAATTTTTTATAAATTAATTTTTATAAAACAAAATTATTTTTATAAAATAAACTTTTTATAATATAATGTCCACAAATTTCAGGTATTCCTTGTTTTTAATAGCTAAGTAGTATTCCTGAGTGTATATGTACCACAGTTTCTTTATCCATTCTTCTCCTGAGGGACATTTAAGGTTAGGATACAAGTTTAACTCTACATTAACTTCCAGTTTTATCAACTAGCGCCGGCATCAGCCTCTCACTAGTGACTGTCACATCTAACAGTGCTCCTTTCTATAGGTATGGGGGCACGTTTCCACACTGTCTGCATTTGAAGACTGTACTTTGGTTTGTGGCTGTGGCCACAGTTTGCAGGGCCTGTCGCTGTATGCCACAATGCCTCTCCACCTCCTAACCCACCCAAGCATCGCTGCTCAACCTCAGCTCCTTCCTGATGAGCACACGTCTGTTTGCTCCACCTGATGTTCTTTCCCAGCATGCCGGAGTTGTGTGCCACCTGTGGAAGCTGGGCTTCTGCATGTCCTTCTCATCTGTCACTCATCCTGCCTCCAGCATGTCACCTCGGCTCACCACTCAGCAGTCACTCACTCGGATCTCTTGCTGCATGCCATCTACTTTACAGGTCTAGCCCGGTACAGCTCAGGACAACAAGCAGCAATCACTGCCTCTGAGCTTGACTGACAGGAGCTACCTCCTTGCTCAATCCTTTCTCTATTTCCTTGAGGTGATGGTAAAGAAGCTGTGTAGGATGCTCCTCCCAGAAGGCCCTGTTAAAGACAAAGATGCTGGACCCTTATCACCCGCATGGGAGCTGGTGTCTGATAACACTCATTGTCAGCCCCTGAGCTGAGCTATCAATCTCATGGTGAAGGAGCTTTGCGTATCTGTCTTGTAAATCTGTGCATTAGTATATGACGCGATCACCGAGTACTTAGGCAGAGTGAGGCGTATCTTCCTTTCTGTGTAGGGCCTCCTGAGGTAGAGGATCAAACAGTGCTGTCTTCAGACCTGCATGCTGCTTGTCACTCAGGGCTTCTCTCGCTTGCACTTCCCACTTCCCGAAGATACACGAATGAAGGAACTCATTTGTTTAAGGACTGGGGATAACTGCACCATTCTGTCAGCATAAAATGTCTTAGCATGTAGTGTATACATAAAATTGCTGTTAGATTTCTAACCCAAAATGTGGTTTTTGATGTTTTAAAAACAATTAATTTGTCTGCATGTATGTTCTTGCCTGCAAAACTTTTGGTTCTTAAAGGATCAGAAACACAGGGTTCATGCAGGACTTACTCCGCTCTAACCTGCAGCGCGTAAGCATTTTCCTTTTCTCTAGACTTCTGTCAACACATTCCTCTAGTTTACCTAAAACAGGGTAGACTCACTGTCTTTCTCGGCACCAGCTGCCTCCTTAAGCTTCCATCTTGAGTCTCTCAGGGCTTGTGTATCTCATGCTTGTGTAAGTAACCCTTCTGATAAACTGCATGATCAAAACTGTTGCTGGCCCAGCCCATCCTGCGCCACATAGCCAGGTCTCAGCCACCCTGGGTTACAAAAACAGATCCTGTCTATAAAGAAATAAATAATTGATCAGACTCCCCATAGCACCAACAGTCTGTAGCTGGCCAGCTCTCTGCTAAGTATAGTATCATATCGCTGTTCTACTAAGAACAAAGCATTCTTGGTTCTATTTGTATGTGTTTTCCCCACTACCTAATTTTAAAATGGTCCGATTTAATAGGGGCCAAATTTAGAGGTATATGTAAATTCTAAACAATTTTATCACATTCTCTGTCTCCTCCATCATTTCATATAATATTCTTGCCACCATCTTTAGTAGTGTGAAATATAAAAGGTCAGCAGTAGCCTGGCTGGAATCAGGAGTCTGCAGCCCACTTCTAATTTCATCCATTATTCAACTTGCTTAGAATAGGTCACTTTGCTTCCACGTGCTTCCAATTGGCTTCTGGAAGCACAATTTAGATAATGAACGTACGAAGACAGGCTCTTAAGATTTTTTTCCTATACTACTGTGATGTAGTACTATTAACAGATGGTTACAAGATCTAATTTCTGAAGTATATGAGATTATACATTTTAAAATATTATAAAATGTTAAAGATGTTAGTTATGTAAGCTATTCATAATGATCATAGAAATACATTTAATTCTAAGCTGAAAACCACAAAAGAGCTGCAATAAATTGATGCTTTGTAGGGAATACATTTATAATTGGAAAAAAAGCATCCACTAACATATACATATATATGTATATAACATATACATACACATATGTCATCAGTCACACTATGAAGTGAGTAGTTTAAATACATTCTAGTACAAACTCTTATGGGGGCATATTTTATTTTGTAAAATCATCAGCCATGCAGATATGATAAAATATCTAGGGGTTAGAAATTTGGATTAGTGCATGAAACTGCATAAATGTGAGGAGCTATGTTTGAATCCCCAGAGCCTACATAAAAGCAGACACATAGGATGAAAACATCTATAATCCTAACAGAGAAATGGGACTTGGAGACAGGAGAATCTTAGAAACCCTAGAGGCCAGCAGGCCCAGTGAACATTGGCTAAGGAACAAGGTAGGGGTGAGGACCAGAGCCTGAGCTTACCCTCTGACCTCACACATACCCAGCACATAAATGGAGCAACTATTTCTAGAGCTAATATCTAAAATCAGTAGTTGAACTTGTTCATTTTCCTACAGAAGTTAAACTCAGTTCTTTACTATGTTTTCTTACTACGAATTTTGTATAATTCTTAAGTTACCATAATGAAGTAATTACTGAAAGTGCTATCTCCTTCAGCATTTGTAACTGTTTTCCACTAATAAATATATCTGGAAATTCTGCAAAACTCAATGATTATATTGTGATTCTTCCTTTAAGTCAAACAGGCCCAATAATATTTTCTGTTTTGAGTTTCTAGAACATTCTTTTCTCAATCTGTTTCAAAAGTAATTACATAAAATTGTCCCCTGTCACTTGTTCCTTCTGCTCCTTCATGGCCACTCCCCACACTTCCCTTCCAAATTCAGTCTTCTCTTCTTTAACCTTTCTTGTTACATATGCTGTTACACGTACATAAGTGAGTCAGCATGTAAATACAACTTTACAGGTATGTTCGGAGTTGTTACATTTCTAGGGCTGACCACTGAGGATTAGATAACCAGTGAGGAAGCTCATTCCTAGGAAAGGCTCCCTCTCTCAGAGATAGATAATTGCTTGTAGCTCCTCATCTAGGGATTGCTTCCCATGGGACTTTCCCTGTCGCTCTGTTGCGATGTCAACTGGTATTGCAAGTACTCAGGCCTGGTTTAGGCAGCCATGTTGTTGAGGTTTCACAGGTACAGCTTCTTTGTCACAGCTGGAAGGCCTGGTCTTCCTGCTGGCTTCACGATTACATGGCTCTTACAGTCTCTCAGGCTCTCTTCTAAGCCTTCCCCCTTGCCTTGGGTGCTGGAGTTGTGTTGTTGACCTTCCAGTTTGTCTTCAGCACTCCAGTTTCAGTTAGTTGTTCTCTGCATTTGGACTACCTGTAGCTCCCAGAAAAGGTCTCCTGCTACTGCTACTGGGGGGTGGGGGGGGAGGGAGCTTCTTTGATGGGGAGTGAGAGCTACCCCCTTATCTTCTTAGCAAGCTCTTCAAAAATCTCAATGCTGAACAGTACAAAGATAAATTAGAATGCAGTTAGAAACTGTGCTGCTTTAGGAAAGAGGTGATGGCTTCGCCTCTAGATCCACGTACAGCTAGCTAGGTTTACATATGGACTAGGCTAATTTGGCATGAGTTCTGGGGAGAGTGTGTTGTAGAGGCCATCAGCAGAGAAGGAACTATGATCAGAACTCCCGGGATTGCACGCAGTTAGAGGAGAAGACAGCTCTCCTGCACAACTCCAAGCTTTAGGACGTTCACTGGTGATGAGTTAAGTATTAGGAAGCACAGGTTGTGCCTAAGGAAAAAGAAAAGGTATTGTAAATCCAGTCTCAGGATTCCATATGTGGATGCAATTGGTAAGGTGACTGTGTTAGGCATGGGTTGCACAGCTAAAGCACTGGTAGTGTGTGTATTTGGCTTTGAGTTTTCCTTCACATACTTCCCTGGTCAATTACTGAAATAAAGAATTTTCATAAGAGAGTGTTACTGAGGTAAGAATCAGTCAAAAAGAAAATTGAGTATGTAGAAAACTGTTGTCCTATGAGGGCATTCATAATTGCTTGCTCCTCATTTCTTTATAGTAAGGGAGTCATGGGTAAATGTTTCCAATTTTAATCTTGGCTCCATTGCCTACTGACTACATGAGCTTATGCAGAATTAAAATTCTCGGAAGCTCAATTTCCGTGTGTCAAGAGGAGACAGTGACATTGTTGTCAGATGCTGAGGATTAGATTAAAAGCACTTGCTGCTCTTGCAGAAGACCCAGGTTTGGTTCTCAGCGCTTAACAGTTTCCTCTGACTCCAGCTCCAGGGCATCTGATCCACTTGCTTCTCTTTAACCCAGCACCAGGCACACACATGGTGCACACCCACACACAGCAGGCAAAACATTCTCGCACATACAAATATCCCAAGTATCCCAAAAGAAATGTTTAAAAATCAGACCTGCACCAAAAGGGGCTTTCACAGCACTGAGCACAAAGCAACAGCAACATGTAGGAGTTAGCGTTATTTCTGAGCACAAGGATCTGTTGCTTTCCAAGTGTACAGATATGTACACATCAGGCTATGTCCAAAGCCTTCACAAGGAACAATGACACACCCCTGCAGTCACCGCCTCTGTATTATACGCAGAATCCAAACTCTAGTTCAGAACACAGTCCTCCCGACTGCCCGGACTAAAGGTGTGTGACACTACCACCCACTTGGTTTGTGGTTTTCATCAGACATGCCCTTGCCATAAAAATTATCAGAGTGTCTGACGGCTGTAGCTGACATCATCTTGGTGAAAAATGTCACCTAGCAAGTAATTCGTATTAAGAAAGTCTTTACAAAGAAAGCCTGGAAACTCAGAAGTGTTAGCCATGTAGCTGTGCAGCCACAGTCTCACTGTCAGCCACTGTCCTGAACCTCACGGGGACATCTAGATTTTCTGAGCCCAATACAATACTGTGTGTTTGTAATAAAATACAAAACCCTTCCATCAAACTGGTGGCAAAGGTATGTGTCTGGCAGATTTTCTAGCCAGCATAATGATTTATAAGAGCAAGCACTGGCCCAGGCTTTAGGAATCGTTTAAAGGTAGTGAGAGTAATGTTAAAACTGTCCCTGGTATAGTAGTCTATAGCAGAAGTGGGGTGTGGTTGCTAAACTGCCTGCCAGGTTTATCACCAGATAGTTGAGGGGGGAAACGACTTAATGATATCACGTTAGAACCCTGACTGCTGGTTGGAATGGGAGCAGAAGGAAGCTTAGGATAATGTGCACACAGACAAGACTCACCTGCTTTAGCCAGAAACCCATGATGGGCGAACACACCTCTGACTTGATTCAAATGCCCAAGGACTTGAGCTTCTCGGTAACTACCCTGCCTAACGCAATTCAGACCCAAGGGACTCTGCTTCTGTTGGCTCCCTGGTGTAGTTCTGCCTTTAGTTTTCACATTTTCCTGTTTGCCTTTTAAGGCTTATTTCCTTTCCGACATGTAGCTTAGCCCCGAAGGACCCAACCTAATATTAGACCTCGGAGTCATGAACGACATAACTGCCCTTAGCCATTTTTGGTCTCCTTGCATTTCTAAAAGTGATGGGGTGGTGAAATTCCCCATAGATAGCTACAGCCTGCCTTTTGTTTTCTGCTTCTTGGCTTCTGGATAGTACTGAGAGAATTCTAAAACAAGGAACAATAGCCAGCATTGAAAGTTTAATCTAAGAGGTCAGGTGTGGTGATAAGCGCTAAAATTACAGAACTGGAGAGACCAAGTCAAAGAGGGAGGGAAGACAGCAGGGGAGGGGTTTGAAGCTAACCTTGAAGACACAGAGAAACTCTGCATCACAACAAACAGAAAAAAATTAAAAGTTCACATAAGGACATCACTACCATCACATGTGAAATTCTAGATGCTTGTAACATGCAATTTCCACAGACAGGCCTATATTTAAACTATTTGAATTCATTCATTTTTTTTTTTTTTTGAATGGCTGAAAACCCAGCATGTGCAGGAAATGGAGAGGCAGGAAGCCACGCTCTTCTGGTCAGCCCAGCCCTCTGATGAAACTCAATTCTGTATTAGTATTTTAGTCAGGGTAAAGGATTAACTGTTCACCCTGGTGCACAAATACATGTTTTCTTCCTAAAACTTTTGTGAGTTATGCAGTGCATCTTTCTTTGACATATATTCTGTGAGTCATTGCTGGGCAGAATGTGCCAGTCTGTTTTATGGGGGAAAGCCTATGACTGGTACAGAGGGACTGACTCAGTGACAAGCACTGTGACTGACTTCACTGTGTTAGAATTAACATGTCTTCCACAGCTGTATTGTCCCACTGATAATGTGTGTGTGTGTGTGTGTGTGTGTGTGTGTGTGTGTGTGTGATTACATTGGCACCCAAAAGACACTGTTGGTAACATGCAAGCGCCTTTGAATTGCTAGTTTGACCTCTTTTTATCAGAACAGAAAAATTTTAAACTGTACTAACTTTAGCCACTCTTGAACTTTTCATTATTATTTTCTTTCCTTTTTTCCTTCCTTCCTTTCTTCCTTCCTTCATTCCGTTCATCCTTCCTTTCTTTTTTCTTTTTCTTTACTTTTTTTCAAGACATTGTTTTTCTATGTAGTCCTGGCTGTCCTGGAACTTGCTCTCTACACCAGGCTGGCCTTGAACTCAGAGATCCAACTGCCTCTGCATCTGGAATTAAAGGCAAGCACCACCACCGCCACCCAGCTTCATCATTATTTTCATAGATACATATATAAATAGTCTGTAAAAATGTATTTTCTCCCATATAAACCATACGTAACACATTTTTAAAGTATCAGTACACACCGACACCCCCAGAAAATACTTCCCATCCCTTCTTCCTCGGTCTATGAGCTTTCATGGCAGTGTGCAAGGTCCTGATCAAATTGCATTACTCTAAGATAATAAGTCTCTGTCCAAATGTATCTATAAATTATTGATTGACTTTGACATAACTGTGTCACACTGTAGCTCCTTCAATATGCCTGAGTCATCAGTCTTGCTTCCACCCACATCCGGTGTCTCAGCAGAGTCTCTGGTTCCTCCTTCAGGGTACAGACTGTAGTGCTTTTGTTTCCTTAGTTTGAATTGGCTTTTGTTTGTTGACTCCTCCTCCATCGCTTTGGCCCAAGATAACAGCATATTTCACCTACTTACTGGCATAGCCTCTCCTTCGCATTTTGTGTTTGTAGTCTATTCTTGACACAGTATTCGGGTGCCACTTTAAAATATAATAATGTTCCGCTTAGGATTCTCCATTAGAATCCATTAAGAGCCTCCCCCCTCTCCCCCGACACCCCGGACAGCCCTCCCCTTACCTGACCTCTTCTCTATTACATGCATTGCAAGAGCACTCTTGCAAGTGCGCATTGCAAATTTCTACCTTGGCACCTGTGCATTTACTATTCCTCCCTGGTGTGTCCTGATACACATTCCAAGTGGCCTGGTGCTTCTTCCTTTCTAGTCTCCCATCAGATGTTTATCTGTGTGTAAGATCTTCCACAGAAACTGCTCACAAGCGTGTCTCCCCAAAGCCCAGCTTTCCTCCACCCTCTTCTCTTGCTCTTCTCTCTTAATATATGTGATGAGCAGAAATGTGAGCTTAATTATGGGTCACTGCCCCTCTTCCCCCTACTAGAGTGTAAGCTTCCTTTGTGTTGATGTTTGTTTGTTTCCATGAAATCTGGGATAGTGTTGGACAGTCGCAAGAATAGTTACTAAACTGATAAAGGGGGAAGCATATTGTATACCAACCAAGTCATATCCTAGAAGCCATTAAAATATACAGAACACTTTAACTGTTACACACACATAACAATTATTAACTTCTGTAGGTTCTTGTATATGTGGCATTGTGCCTCATAATCTTAGAGTTAAAACACAGCAGCAGCAGCAGCAGGAGCAGGAACTACATCTCCTCTCTTGGGGCTCTGGTCTTCTATACCCTCTCTAGAGTCTCCAGAATTAAACTACCTTCAGCTGTGAGAATCGAGCCCCTGCCAGAGCACACGAGGCAGATAGTCTGCCACCGCTGTGGACAGTTTGAAGTAGCACTATTTCCCCTTTTAGCACGTGGATTCCTCAGATTCAAGTCAGGCTAACAAGGGGGACGACAAGGACCTTCACCTACTGCCACGCTCCCAGCTCTTATGCTCATCTTTAGAACTCAACAGATAAAGGGAAATGACCCACAGCCACAGATGTGACTCTATCATGTTACATTTTCTGGAAATTTGACACGTTATGAAAATGTGCATAATGCATGGAGTATGTGGGAATAAGCACACTGTTGTTAACTCTGAAACACAGAATTAACAAATTTAATTTTGGCTGTAGCCACATCAGTTAAAACAATAATGCCTTGGTTTCATAGACTTCATATTGAGATTGAAATCCAGCTAAGATAGTCCAATAAGCACTTTCATGAACACGTGTGTTACTAAAGGTTGAACATGGGCGTCACACATGCTAGGTAAGTGCTTGACCGCTGAGCTACATCCCTAGCCTTCTTTTTATGGTTGTTGTTGTTGTTGTTGTTGTTGTTGTTGTTGTTGTTGTTGTTGTTTGGAGTACTGTCTCACTAAGTTTCCCAAGCTAGCTTTGAATTTTGTAACCCAGCAGAACCTGTCTCCTGCTACAGTCTCCCAAGTAGATAAGATTATGTCTGTAAAATAAGCCCCACTTCAAATAAGCATTTTTTAAAATTAATTTTCTAAGGTGAATTTAGAGCAGCATATTTCCCAGCTAAATTGGTGAGTCTGTGCCACCACTGCAATAGTATCATGTTAATAAAACATTTGGGTCTGATTGGGCATCTTTGTCTTTCCAAATTAAGCTTTGGAAAATATAGTAGTTAATCAAAGAAATCAATCTTTTTGGAGCAGTCTTTTTTTGCTGCTGTTTTTTATATGCATAGAGACATAGAAAGTACTATAGAAATCCATAGGCCTGTGTGAGTGTGTGTCTGTAGTGAACATGAAAAACATAGGCAATCTCCTTCTGACCCTAAGGCAGTCTTAGAAGTTGGGACAAACCAGCCTACATTTATTCAGGCTCACTACTGCTTTACCTGGTTAGCCCTGTTAATTCCAATAGTATCAAGTGGTGGTGGATAAACACGTGAACTAACTACATTTCATTCTGCCCATTGGCCACAGTGCTATAGACAGACACATGACAAGGTCCATAACATCTTCATAATCTCATGGCTTAATCATCTTATTTGTGTCATAAGCTTTTCCACTAGCTCCCCACTAATTGTTGAGAATAGATGCTCTATGACCTCACACAGTGTGGAGTCAAGGAGAGGATGGACTTGACTGTGTGTTCTGTGAGTTGTCCTTGCTGCTTCCTCTTCAAGACTCTCCTTTTTAGACTCTGGAAATTATACACTAGGTAATGATGGACTTTTTCTTGTTTCCCCCACTTTTTCTTTTCTCCTCTTCATCCTCTTCCTCTTCCCCCTCCTTTTCCTTCCCTTTCTCCTCCTCCTCCCTCTATGTCCTCAACTCTTAACTGAAAGTGGTACCACATCTAACTGATTGACAGAGATACTAATACTCTATGCACTTGATGGTACACTCAATGTTAAGTGATTTCCAGGATCTTGAAGTCAGCCTGGAGTAGCAGAGCAGTTAGGTAGCTGCTCTTATGTGACTCACCTTAATTATTTTACATGTCAATGTTCATAGAAACCACACAGTTTCTTTATACCACAAAACATTTAAGCCTTTTTTCCTACGAAAATCTCTTATCACTGCTTTATACATCCTCCCCATCCACACCCCACACCCCACACAAGCTCCAAGACAAGGTCTCACCATGTAGCCTTTGTTCTTCTGGAATTTTCTGTATAGAACAGGCTGGACTTCAAGACATAGAGTACCATCAGCCCTTTTCTTCAAGTGCTGGAATTAAAGAATTACACCACCAGGCCTAGCTACACATCCTTTAATTTTTAAAAATAGTGTATGTTTCACCTAATTTTCAGCTCAAAAATAACTTTAGGAATTTAAAAAAATCTAGGCCTGTGAGCATGTACACTAAATAACCCCAATGTTGGGTCTTTCTGCTCCTTTGTGTGTAATTGCTAAATGTTAAACCATAAAAAGCTAACAGGTAATATTGGCACTTGTTCCTCAGCTAACCAGCTTTTAAACTTTAGTTTGAGTAACTGTATTTTTGTCATGGGAGGGAGAGTGACTGAAGCCTAAGAAATTTTAGAATTTATCATCATCATTGTCATATATGGGTTTTGCCTACATATATATCTGTGCACCATACATATGTCTGGTACCCTCAGAGGCCAGAAGAGGGTGTCAGATACCCTGAAACTGGAGGGTATCTTACAGAAGGTTATGAGCCATCAAACCTCAGTCCTCAGGAAGAGTAGTCACTGTTCTGAACCACAGAACCATGTTTCCAGACCCAAGAAGTGGATATTTTATAATAAATGCCTTCTATATCAGAACCATCAAAGTACTTTTGTTTGTTTGTTTGTTTGTTTGTTTGTTTTGGTTTTTCAAGACAGGGTCTCTCTGTGTTAGCCTTGGCTGTCCTGGACTCACTTTGTAGACCAGGCTGGCCTCGAACTCACAGCGATCCGCTGGCCTCTGCCTCCCAAGTGCTGGGATTAAAGGCGTGCGCCACCACACCCGGCCAAAGTAACTTTTAGAAGCATTCCTATATATAAATTTGGTGATGGATTGCTAGGATTATATTTGAGTAAAATTTTAGAGATTGCTAATCCGATAGGTGTTATTTTAAATAATAAAATAATAGATGTTATTCTCTCCAGTGTTAACTAACACAAAGTTAGTGAAGTAAAAATAAAGTCACTATGAACTAAGCTGTTAATTGCACAGAGAGTGCTAAGCATGGCTGGGCAGATAGGCACCTTTTCTCTAAAACTACCAACAGTGGGAAAATGACCCTAATTTGTATATTTGCCTAATGTAACAGTTCCCAAGGGTTATTTTGTTAATGGCAGCATGGAAAAAGACAATAAAGCCACGGGGCTCCCAGATGTGTGGAACTGGCACAGTAATTCATTGCAAGCCTGACCCAGTAATTAAGTAGTCAGTCACCTTGCCAGAATAAGTTCAAAGGCGTTTAGGTGGCTCATTTAGGTTTATGATTTCAAAATATTGAAGTAATGGCTGTGGGCTATAAAGGAACAGAGGTTAGCGATTTGAATAGCAAGCAAGGGCCTGAGCCACGTGAAGCTCAAGTTCCTGCCTCATCTGAATTTGCTGGGTAGCTTCGCAAGTCACTCCATTTCCCTGTCCTTCAAGTGTCTGGGAGCCGAGTAACTTCCCTCTGAGAAATGCAGCCAGGAATTAAACTAAACTGCAGTGCTCATGTGGAAAAAGACAGAACACAACTGCGCAGTGTCACCGGAGAGCAAGGACTAGTGGACAGCTCCAAGGAAAGCACACTACTGTTTCTACTGTACAGCTTTTAGTACTGAATAAGTAACCTTTAAATATGGCCCAATAAAGCATTTCAACATGTAACGTTCTGAAAATATCCTAGTAAAAAGCCACATTGCAGACAGTTACATGCCTTGAGTCCGTTATATCAATAAGCTCAGTAATCACAAATATAAGCAAATAAAAACCCTAAACTCATATACCTGGGGTGTTTCCTTTACATTCTTTCTGGAAATGAAACAAGTGTTTTTTGACATTGCCTGACAACCCCTAGCTTTTCCTGCCATGCCCACATGTATTGTAACCGCTCAGAATCTGCAGCCTGGTCTCTGTGGCCTTCTGCTGACTTACGCATCCAGATTGCGATCAGAGCGGCAGCTGGGTGTTTGGCATTTACTTAATGATTTCAAATGCACGCTATATTTTATATAGATTGTGTGAGTATTGTTCATATGCATGTGCATTTAGAAATATTGGCTTAGTACCAAATAGTCACGTACTGATTAGGCAGTGCAGTACAATCACAGTGAGATTAAGAAAAAAATAAAAGCTAGGTGTGGAGCCCTCTGGAACAGCAGCAGTGTAGGAGGTGACCTATGAGCAGGGCATAGAGGAGGAGATCTCCAGGAAGAACTACAAAATGGCAGGAGGTGCTGTAGAGAGGAAAACACAGTTTCATCCAAGATTAGGGACTAGAGAAAGAACAGAGTTCCTGGGATGGCTGGAGAACAGGTGCTGAGTGGGAATGAAAGTCGAAGGCAATGTTGGAAAAGTATTCAAGTGCACAGGTCATCTTTGACTTCTGAACAGTAGACCCTGAAAACCTAAAGGGAGTGCGGTGGATGGTTCTGCTGTAGTGAGAGGCAGAACAGGCTGGGAGGGCAAAAGACCCTGGAGACGAGAACTTGCGAAAGCCTAGATCAGATCCAGGGCAATGGGCCCTGTGGGAAAAGACTGTCTGTTTCAGCTGGGAGGGGACCCTAGTGGTCCATTTTATGAAGGAGTGAACCAAAAGGAGGCCCCAAAGACAGAGGGCTAGAGCATCTCAGTAGACTGTGTTCACTGGTCAAGGTGATGAGTCCAGAGACACAGCGGGTGGAGCTGGAACCTGAACTGACTCTGAAATGCCCTACCATAAGCTGTAAGAAGCAGGACCACAGAGACCGCAAAGACGAGGACTCCGGGGGAGAGAGTAGGCAATCCTCAGCGTGTGGTTCAAACCGGAGGAGTGAATGAGCTTGCCATGAGCTATGAGGATGTACCCTGGGAAACATCACAAATACCAAAGAAAACCATGACTCATGGATGATTGTATGTGAGGACAAAGGAACGGTAGACTCTAGAAGAAACCCAGCTGGGAGCCTTGGTAAATTCCATTAATAAAAAGAAAATATGGGAAAGGAAAAGAATTTGGTGATTAGTTGCATATGAGTCACACAGGAAAGTTTTTTCTTTCATTGCAGAAAACAGGTTACTAAATTTATTTTTATTAGGCCCTCATATTATGGACTTGTTTTGGTGCTAAGGATTGACTCTGGGGCCTCCTGCATGCTAAGTGCATGCCCTGTTCCTGAGCTACATCCTCATCCCTGTTTTATATTCCTTAAAGGCTCTGTCTGATCCCAAAGAAAGCAACATTGTGTACTGGAAAGACGGCCGGACGTAATTATAAAGGAAGTGTGTTCATTCAAGTATGTATTGGACATTTCTGCTAAGCCAGGAACCATGCTAGGTGCTGGTATTGCAATGGTCCAGTGCCTGCCCCTCACAAAGGAATAGACAAAACTGACTAGCTGAACGAACCACATAAGGGTAAGGGCACTGACTGATTTTTAAAATCAAGAATAAGACATGTGGAGATTTATAATAAATATCCCTTGAACTTGACCGAATCTGAAGGCCAAGGAAGAGTTATTACATCATTCGCCTCTTCCCATTTCCTCCTTCCCACACCTTCTGTCCACACCTTGCTTCCTCTCGATTCATAGTCGCTTTCTTCTTCACTACTGTTTTGTACATACATACATACATACATACATATATACACACACACACACCAAATTCAATCTGCTCAGTCCATTTACTATTACTTATCTGTACATGATTTCAGGGCTCACCACTTGGTATAAGATAACCAATTGGCAAACACATCCCTGGGGGTGACTGTTTCCCCTACTCTCAGCATCCTCAGTTGTTTGTAATTCTTTGTTTAAAGTTAAGACCCAATGAGATTTTCCCCCTCCATGCTACCACATCTGTTGGTGCTATACAGGTCTTTTAAAAAGAAAATTAGTCGAGCTCTGGTTTTGTAAACAAATGTAGAGCCACGGGTGTCAGATGTTTACTAAGAAGACAGGACAGAGCATATGCAGAGCTGGGAGAAGGAAGCAGCGAGGGCATTGTGAATTCCTGGAAGCATCATGGGACTAAAGCAGCCTTGGACTAGGTCTAGTGAGATGAGCAGGGTCTAGACCGTGAAAGGGTTTGAAGATCCTTTTTGAATGCTAACAACAATGAGAAGGTTATAGAAGACTTCCATGCAAACAGTCGGAAGAGAGGTGACTGTGCAAGCATCTGCGTGTTTTGTAAGGAGAAGGGAAGATCTGCATTATTCACAGAAACTCAAGTAGAAAGTATGTTAGGACTGAGCACTGGGACCCAGATGAAACAACAGAATTTGGTGAATTAGATTGAAGAAGGGTAGGGTATTTATTCCGTCTGGTTTTCAGGTGTCTTCTTGTTATACATTTGGGTAGAGATCCATGGAAAAGCAATTAGATCTTATAACAGGAATATGGCAGCGCCATATGAAAAGCCAATAAACAGACAGGAATCGAACCTGTAATCGAACCTGTAAGTGATGCTTTCTTCAATATCAGTGACCTGAGAGGGCAGCACATCAGAACTACAATGACAACTAGCCCTGCAACTGTCTCCAACCAGCAGGTTACATAGGGAAGGAAGAGCTAAGAAACAAGGAAGTGAGTCACTGCAGGCTCAGCCCTCTGGTCAGGTGACCAGCATTGTCTGTCCCCCAGATGAGATTCACACCACGGGTTGGAGCTTCTCTCCTGTCTCCTGCATGGTCCCTCTTGTGTTTTCCCTCATTGGCAGCTCTGTGTGCTTGGGTTTGAATTTGTTTGAGACCTTACATTCTGTCCAGGGCAATACCCCACACTAAACAATTCATTAGCAGTGTCTAGGTGCTGAGACCTTTATAATGTGCATATACAGGTTTCTTTCCACAATGTGAAGTCCAGATGTGACCTCACAATATAAAACGCTCTAGCCTTTCTCTCTCCCCTGTCTGTCTCCTCTCACAGGGGGTCATGAAACTTGACAAGTTTAGGTCAAGTAGCTGGCCTTGAAGTATGTTAAACTATTCAAGTGGGGATTTTAAAGCAGGCTTGAAGGTGCAGATCTGAAGGACATGGTAAGTACACCTGGGAGGGTGACTTCCCTTCTGCACTAGGACAGAGCTCAAAAGCAGAAAGGAATCTCTCGCACAAGACAGCCTTTAACCCCTGGGGATGGGTACAGGATCATTGTGCTGAGAGGCACTGGAACACATTGCGTCATACTAGAGGCGGTATGAGGGAAGAAAGGCCTTCTCTTCAAAAACCTAGCGAGAAGCTTAAAGTGGAGGAATAAGTAGGCGGCCTCCAGGTACACCGCAACTGAGCTGAAAAGAGACTTGGATACTTCAGTTGCCCTAAGCAAACCCGGAGAACAAGGGAATTCCTTCCTTCTGTAAAGTTTTCCCAGGGTGGTCTGAGAGGAAGTTCCACCCCACTTAGGTTAGTCTTGATTAGTCTGAATGCTAAAGGGGAACATTGAAGAAAGCAGGTACTGGTAGGACTATAGACTTACCCTATAGTTGTGTTGGGGAAGGGATATTGGCTTGCACCCCTTTACTGGATCTGTGTGCTCTGACCTTCACAGTCAGGGCAGGGGAGGCGGGACAGGAAGATAAGAATGAAGGGATTACAATCGAGATGTAATGTAAATAAATTATTATAAAAAATGTCAAAGGAGCTATGAATGTGGCTAGGGGAACATGCTCAATGTGTGTGCGTGCCTGTGTAGAGTGCACTGTGCATGTGGAAACCATCCTTCCCACTTGCTTTTCTCTTTTCCCAAGCTGTAAATCTTCAAAAACTACTTTGGGTGCTGCTGCTAGTCTGCTGCTCTCTGAGATTGACCTGGTGACGTATTAAAGACAAGGAGTGCCATTATGCACTCTCCCTCCTCCTTGGTAATATTCCCCACTTTGCCTTCTGGGATCAACATTTCTTCTCTTAAGGAAAAAGGGAGAGCAAAAAAGCAAACCCTCTTCCTAGAGACTAGCTAGCCAGAGACCTGGCATAGTGATTGCCTACAAACCTCACTGCTGCTGGGAGAAGGCTAGCTGGCACCCACCCCACCCTCACGCCCTGGGTCAGATGCTGAGCTTGTGACAACAGCTCCAGCTTCTAACCTCAGAGCCCTGTACACAAGTGATTCATTTCCAGCCTTCTGCTTTCCTTCCAAGAGTCAGCTGTCATGTGCCAGGCCCAACTGTGACTCACTCACACGCCTGTGCCTAGGGGAAATGAACACTTCAGAGATTGCTGAGTTTCAGGCCCTTCCTAAGCCAAGCCTCACATTACCTCCAGTATGGTACAACACAGAAGCACCCTGCTTGAGCCTGTGTTTTGCTCGGCGAGGCCAATGTGAGAGCTAAGATGGTCTCTGTAGCTCTGATCATGCTTAAGCAAACCTAAGCCACTAGCAAAAACATCTGAAAGCTAAGGGGTATTTGGGCTACGGCGGCGGTTCTGAGCAAAAGGACACTCTCTGCTGCTGTTCCTGGCTTTGTCATGTGCTCGGGAGAGGATGTGGGTTTTCAGGGCCTTGGAAACTGTTCCAGAAGTTTCCACATTCTTTGAACTGCCTACTGAAGTCACACAGCCAACCAACACTTGGCTATCGTCATCGTCTTCTTCTTCTCCTCCTCCTCCTCTTCCTCCTTCTCCTTGTCCTCCTCCTCTTCCTCCTCCTTTTCATTAGTTTTAAAAGATTGTTGTTTTCAAATTATGATTTTCCAACCAGCCTGTGATGCTAGATTTAAATGAGGGTCTCATGTGAGGAGGGAGCCTTGGCAGCCATATCTTTACACTCACTTTCTGAGCAGCTTCTCACAGATGCCTTTCATATTCCAGAATCAGGTTAGCTGTCATGGGCCTCTGCCAGTGCTTCTCACCACCAAGGCCACAGACAGATGAACCACCTGTTGCCTAACTAAAGTGAATGTACCCCTGGCAGCATCCCTGCTCCAGAACTATCAGCTGGTACCACTCCATCAGTAGGTCCTGAGGATGCTTATACTACTCATATTGATCAGTCAAATGAAAAGAAACAAGAAATATTATAAATGTGTAGAGAGGGCAGGAAACCCCATATTCTCCTCTTTCATCAAAAAGTTATGCAACTACTGTGAATTGTAACATGATGCTTTTATTTTATAAATATTTACATTGTTAGGATCCATTTTATGGGCAAATCAAATAGTCGTTTTATAAGATAACTGACTACTGTATTTGTTATGTGGTGGGATCATATAGTCTTAATGGAGCCAAATTAGTTTTAAAGTTTTGCTTTTTAATAAGAAACACTTCCACCTAGATAACTTGGAGTTTGAAAGTGAACACACACTTAGAGTTTGTGCTAAAACCTGAAAATCAGATTCATTTAGAAAAGTGATTCCTGTAATCAATAAAGAATTAAAAGCAAAGGTTAGCATCATGATGTCACATGCCTCACACAGAAAAGTCCCAAATTAACTGTGTGACACCCCCCCAGTCTAATTCTGGTGAAGTACAGTGATCCTAAAACAAAGCTTAGTCAACTTAATATTTTAAAAATAATTTTGAAACTAAGAAACCAACATTCTGAAGTTAATAAAATGGTATCACTAGTCTCAATTGATCATATTCATAAATGTATTTAATGCCTATCTTATTGAACAAAGATTTCTTAGGCAACACAAAAAAACAGCATATTCTTTGATCATGAAGAACTTTCTATTTAAATAGGAAGATACAGCTGACACAATGTGCAAAGCTTAATAAAAAAAACAAGCTCTGTGCTTAGTTTTATTTTCCTTTATTGATTTTTCAAGATGGGCTTTCTCTAGGTAGACTTGACTGTCCTAGACTCACTTTGTAGACCAGGCTGGCCTCGAACTCACAGGAATCAGCCTGCCTCTGCCTCCCTGAGTGCTTGTATTGTGCCACCGCACCCTGCTAATTGTTTTTATTTATTTATTTTTATTTTATGTGCATTAGTATGAAAGGTGTCAGATCCATTGGAACTGGAGTTACATACAGTTGTGACTGCCATGTGGGTGCTCGCAATTGAACCTGAGTCCTTTGGAAGAGCAGATGGTATTTTTAGCCAATGAGCCATCTCTCTAGCTCCAAGTTATGTGCTTTAACCTAAGGAAGTGTCAGGGATACCCAGGGGACAGCTCAGGAACTACAGGTATTTTAATAGATGGAAGAGACATTTGAATCAGGTACAATTGGAAAGGAATTTGCTGAAGGGGTGATATCCAAACCAGACCAACCATTAATGATCTTACTAATTGTTAGGTAGGAAAAGACACTGCTTATGTCTGATGTTTGTTGTATTTGATAATTTTGCAAGGGGTTCTCCATCTATTTATTGCCCACACTTGTTTCACCAATTCATCTGTTTCTGTCAATTAAGCACAATGTAAATAATTTACTAAAACCCATTCATCTAAGTATGATGGCCTAGCGTAGTGTTGATGCTTCTGGAAGGGCCAGGCAGGTTGACCTGAAGAGGAAGGATGTCTTGGTGCAATACACCATATTTATTTTGAAACTAGATATTTGCTCTTTGGTACTTGTTAAAGCCTAACTTTTTCAGTAACACATTTGCTAATAGAGGACAGAAAAAAAAAGGTTCACAAAGACAAGATGATGAGGGTAGCAAAAGTGAATGAGGTGCCTGCTGTTTGTGAGCAAATAAAATGGAGTGGTGCTTCCGAGAGGAACCTGAGAGCCCTGGTAAAATGCAGGTTCTGAATCTCGTCGTCTGGGATGGGACCAGGATACTGGTGCTTCTAAGTGCTCCTAGGACAAGTAGGTGTTGTTGGCCTTCCATTCTGAGCAGCAAGACTATGCACAAAGGAACAGCCATCTTGCCCAGGAGAGTGGTTCCCATGACGTACATTAAGTAAAGCAGCTGTATTGATGACCAGTATTTTATGTGGCTTTTGTCCTTTATTCTCATCAGACTCTATTTTTCCTTTTAGCACGAAAGCAGGAGATCATCAAAGTTACTGAGCAACTGATTGAAGCTATCAACAATGGGGACTTCGAAGCTTACACGTGAGTAGAGAGACAGATAGGATTGCTTTGCTTCCACACATTGGGGAACTGTATTTTCTATGCCATTGCATTTTTCAGCATGTCTGAAGTCCTGAATGTTTGACCCCCGCTTTAACATGTTGACAATGACATTATGCCATTAAATGGCAAAGGGCCCTCAAGAGAAACAACTTGTTTATGATTTCAGAGAGATGACTCAATTTGTGATCTAAGGACCCAGGAATGGCTTTGTGAATGATATTTCTTTGTAATCACCTACAATTCTGAGTGAAAGTAAAGCATCAGAGAAATCCATTTAGACAAAGACTTAAAATGAAAAAAACCAGAAGTGCATTAAGAAATTTGTTCCTTTGTAGTTCTGCTAGGGGTTGGGACAGAAAAGATGACAAGTGGTGAAGCCAAGCATCCTTGCCAACCAATGAAGCTCAACTTCATCTGCATCTGTTGAGGATGCTTTTATATTAAGGGGAGTTTTTTACTAAAGTAGAGGATTTTATGATTAATTTACATAGTCACAGACTTCTGGATTATATTTTGTATAAAAGGAATCACTGTGCTTAAGAAAAAGAAAGCATTTTACTTAAATAAGACATGAAGGGTCATTGTGAAGCTGTTTAGGGATGTAAGTCTATATCCTTTTTTTCCCTTACCACACAATTCTGCTGTGTAAAAGTGTTAAATAAAAAGGCGGGAGGGGAGAATTTGAATCTAATTCCTAGTAAAAGTAATCATAAATGAAACCAATTCCCCAACTGATAACATTGGTATATAAAACTAATTTTAATGGTCCAAACCAAAACTAACAGAATCAACTTAGAAAAATGTTTGCAAAATGTTTCAAAAGTTAGTTTTCATGCTCAGTGTATATGGTTGGAAAGAAAAAAATGACAAAGGATAAGAACAGACTATAAGCAGAAGAAATACATAAATGACAATGATATGTAAATGAAAAAGGCACAGTCGCAATCATGTTTCCTGCTGTACACAAGCAAAACCTGTGATGGACTGAGGCCCTCTGAAACCCAGAGCCCAAGTAAATCTTCTCTCCATTAAATTGTAGCAAAATCAACTAATTGATGGATGTTTACTATCCAAACACATGAAAATAGGCAATGTAAAATAGGGAATGCAGTCAGTATATGTGGGACCTGAATCTGGAAGCTGATTTCTGTAGACAAATTATGAGTGTATATATACAAACGTGCAGACACCTGAACATGTGTGGGGGTGGGGGGGCATCAGCAATTTCACTTTCACATAATAAAGTCTTCTTGATAAAACAAACAGTAAAGGCTGGGGTTTGTATCCTTACTGTCACAGACAACAACTCTCTTTTTAACTGTGGCTTATAATAACTCTGTGCCATAGAGATTGTTCTTTTTTAAATTTGTTTTGCCATTATAACCTTCTTAGACCTCTGTGGGTTTCTAAAGAATAAGAAGACTCTTTAAAAGCTCCTTTTGTGATATCCATCTTCTATAGAAGACAAAAGTTGTGTTTTGTCAGTCAGGGTGTAATTGTGGCCAGGTGATGTGCTACAGGCCCAAGGATGATCCAATGTTACTTCCATTCCAAAGCTTCTTAGGTTGAAGAATATTTTGGTGAGGCTCTGTCTTCTGGTCCCTACACTTTGCTCATGGCACCATCCCCAACCAATATGTCCAGATTACACTCAGACTTTATTAATCTAAAGCTTGTGCCAAGAAAATAGATGATAGATACATAGGTGGATAAGTATACCTATGGATGATGGATATGTGAGTAGGTAGATGATGATGATGAAGAAGATAGGTGATAGGTAGGTGGGTAGATAGATAGATAGATAGATAGATAGATAGATGGGTAGATAGATAGATAGATAGATTTACTTTCCAATATGTTGTCTCTTTTGCAAAATATGTTAAAAAAAAGTTTCATTATAATACATTATAAGATATCAGAGCCAATGTGAGGTGGTATGAAATTTGGATTCACAAACTGACAACTAAACCATATTTATAGAGGAATTAATAACACCTCACCGAATACATTTCTGCTGCCAGAGGAAGAAATGATATATATTTTACTTGAGCTTAAAAATACCTGCCCAGCAGGCAATCTGAGAGAAAGTTCATTACTTACCCTCTGCCACCACCTTCATCACAAAGGATGATTGCTTTGATTTGTGACCTTAAAGTGTTCTTCCCAGGCTGCCAGCTCTGCATTCCTCTGGGTTTTGTCTGGGTGTTTTGAAGCAGGAACTCCTGTGGCCCAGGCTGGCCTGAAAGTCCCGCTGAATAACGTGTGTATAGCAACATTCCCAGTTGGCCAGGACCATGGTCCATGAACTGTGTTACACTTTGAAGAACCCTAGGAAATTAGGCTCACAATTTTGTTTTTCTGATAAACAGTGAAAGTTTCTCTCCTATATTGAAAATATCCATTTGAAACTAAATATGTTCCCATCCACTATATTTCTCCTTTGGAGTAAATTAATAAATAGTCCGAATTCTTTGAGTTATACTCACAGTTCTTGCTGCCCGTCCTCCTACTCAGTACCTGCCTCATACTTGCAAAACTGTTGCTTGCTCATTCATAAAAGGGCAGCCCCAATCCTCTTTCCATCCTTCCTGTATTGTTCCTGTTCACCATAACCTGCCTTTGAGGCACTTTGCATTAACTTCTATATTAGTATTAATGAGTTATCATTGATGGCTTGTACTGTTCATGTTTGATAGTTCTCCACTGAATAAGTAAGTTTCTCTAAAGAAAGCCCATTGGTTTCTTGGGAATAGTTTAGAGTTGTGTACTCCTTTGCTGAATTCTGCTTACATGATTAGAAAGAAACCTATTGTGCCCGTTTGAATCATTTATTAATTTTCTTTTGGAAGTAAAATAAGTTTTAAACACACACTCAATGTAATCTCATGGACAGGACCAGGAAATTCAGACTGGCATTCTATCCTTCATGCCAGTTACAGTATGGTGTTTGAGGAGGATGGAGAAAGTGGGTCCCTCAAAAAGCATTCCAAAAATAGTTATTTTCAAAGCTAAATATGGTTGAAATTACTTAGAGTGTGTCTTCAATGTGAATACAATTTGAAACATAGGAAACTTAATTCAAAAATTAAAAAGCTAAAAAAATTAACTTTGGGGATTAAAAAGCAGGCATCTTACAAAAGAGCAGATAGTGCCTGGACCAGTTAACTTATTTCTGTGCCTCTGTGAGTTCTCTACAGAGTGATATTTGGAGTCTGCTAGTTGAATGACCATATCAAGGTCCATGGTAGAAATTTCTTATTTGGGGTGCTTTTTAGAATCTCTTTCCTTCACTGAGTGTAAATAAAAATGCTTATCACTTTTACTGTGAGCACATTCACTCATGATTTTTTTTTTCTTACTATAGAAAAATCTGTGATCCAGGCCTCACTGCCTTTGAACCTGAAGCTTTGGGCAACTTAGTGGAAGGGATGGACTTCCACAGATTCTACTTTGAAAATGGTATCCATTCTAAGTTCTTTACCACCTTTTCCTTGAATTTCTCCCAACTTTGCAGGCTCTTTGGCTCTTTCCTGAAATGGGGATTTCTACCGATAGTGTGTGCACCATAAAAAATGTTCATGTTTGGAACTGAAATACATGTACTTCAAACCTAAAAGTCAATTGTATTTTGAAAAATATGAAAACAGCCATTAAGACCTAGGGAAGGAGCAGTATGTTCTATAGAATGTTTTGAACATGTATTACGTGGAGTTTTGTAAAATTGTTGATATGAGAAGAAGAGAAACTGCATCCGTATGCTCACAGCGGACAAGCAGCGCTCCTGAAGGTCAAGTAGTCACTTTCAGAATATGGTATGAATGGAGATGAGCAATCGTAAGTGTTTCCATCCAGATTGCAAAGGTCTTATATTTTAGTGACTCAGAGAAAACAAATATCTTTCAGAACACAAACATAATTCCAAGGCAGTTTCTGCCAATAATAAAAACTAGTAATTAAATAAAAATAAAATTAAGGCAAAGGTTCAGCATTAACCAGGGATTCCCTCTAGCCTTAAACTTTCCATTAGATTACCATGGGCTGAGATGAGAATTTAGTCTTTTTGCCATGAGAGCCTCCTGAATTAAGAAGGAATTGTAATGATAATTAGGGCAATTAGATTCACTTGTAGTAATTAAAAGCATTAACAAGTTTGCCTTGGCATGTGTTTTAAGTGCATGAATTTCTCTTTCTTGTTTGTGTTAGCAGTTTGCAAACACAAGCAACAATAGTTAATGGTAAGTTTGTGTTAACAAAGCTTGGTTAAATATTCTCATGGTCTTTATATTCCAGCATTTTGATGGAGGCATCTCATACTCTCTCCTCCATCTGTCAACGAACACTGTTTTATTTCTAATAAAATAGTTTATTAATCCATTATTATTTCACCCATTTCAACATTATATACACTATGCACTGTTATTTTCCATAAATGCATACTCTACATAATAAAATATTCCTTTTATGTAACTAACATTTTAGGTAATTTAAATAGGCATTGTCTGAGAATGAAGCACATATCTGGGTAACAGCTAAAATAGTTCAGCCTATTCTAATCTACAAAATGCCACCCATCGTAATTGTGTCACAACCCACAAATCTCCTGATCACGTGACTAGAATGGATGTAGATATTATCCAAACACCTAAGGGTGGAGCCCAGTGAGGAACATCTCTTAAGAACTGGCTGATCAGAACCAGCTGTGTGATCAAACAGCAGATTGTGAAGTTTTACTAGCTGCTCACACATACATTATGACCAAATTGAAGAGTCACAGGATGTAATGCAAGAACAAATCCGTGCAGGGAAACAGTGACTTCTGAAATTGATACTTGAGATATTTCCCTCCTCCCATCTCCTAACTCCAGCAATACCACGCAGGTCATCCAGTCAAGTGCCCCAGTGGACCCTTAACAGAGGACAGGGGCTTCTCAGTGGCTTGGGCCAGGCCTTCTCTACCTCTCTTCATAGTATGGCTCCGTTTCTAGCCTTTTCCTGTTATAAGTGAGTGTGTCTCTGTAGCTTTTCTATGTAATCATTCCAAATTTCCAGAGTAGCGCAAATCGCCCCTTAAGGAAACCAAAGAAAATAAAGATTATCTACTTTTCTTTCATTGTTTATACTTTTTTAATGTATTTGTTTATTCACTTTCATCCTGGTCATAGCTCCCAGTCCTACCCTCCCTCCCTCTCCCCAATACCCTCTCCCCTATTCCTTAGCAAAGGAGAGCCCCCTTCCCATCCACCCCAGCTCATCCAGTCACATCAGGACTGAGCTGAGCAGTCCCACCAGGGGAAGTGGTCAAAAAGCTGGCGGCAGAGTCCTTGTCGGAGACAGCCCCCACTCCCCTTACTAGAAGATCCACAAGAAGCCTGAGCTGCCCATCTGCTACATCTGTGTACTTTATACAACACTCAGCCCTCAATCAGTAGAGATAGATAAACGAATTAAGGCATGAATGACTGCCATTTCTCATTCACCCACTTGAAGTTCATCTTGAGTTTAGCTTACTTTAACATAAGACCTTAATTTATGTTCTTATATCATTCTCTTTCAGCTTTGTCCAAAAGCAACAAACCAATCCACACTATCATCCTGAACCCTCATGTGCACCTGGTAGGGGATGACGCAGCCTGCATAGCATACATCCGGCTCACACAGTACATGGATGGAAGTGGAATGCCAAAGACTATGCAGTCAGAAGAGACTCGCGTGTGGCACCGCCGGGATGGGAAGTGGCAGAATGTTCACTTCCATCGTTCGGGGTCACCAACAGTACCCATCAAGTAAATATTCCCTGGCCGTCATGTTTTGTGAATATACCCTGGAGAGTAGGCAGATGTAGCATTTGAAAAGCAACTAGCAGCAGGTGTTGTAGTGCATTC
The DNA here is from genome assembly GCF_964271855.1 of Acomys minous. Classification (NCBI taxonomy): domain Eukaryota; kingdom Metazoa; phylum Chordata; class Mammalia; order Rodentia; family Muridae; genus Acomys; species Acomys minous. Next base: position 82,287,932 of record NC_140496.1, read on the forward strand.
TCTCTCACCTCAGAATCTTTCCTCAGATGACATGCTTGCTTTCCAGGCAGCAATCAGATTCCCTCACACAGCTAGCACACAGGTGCCTCTCCTGTGCTGCATGCAGAGAGGGATGAAAAGTCATCCCCCACAGGAAACATGTGTTCTGATTTAGAAAGCAATTAATCACTAACACCATGGAGAAACTACACTAGGAACTTAACTTCAGAGCTGGGGGCAGTGAGCAACCAGTGTACCAAACCGTCCATACTTTGCATGAAAGACTGAATTCTGAACAATATTTTACACAAGGAATAGGATTTGGAGATACAGAAATGGAGAAAGAACAAAGGGGAGAGGGTCCAAGTCAGAGGAACATCATGAAGTTGCAATGCTGGAACTTTAGAAACACGAAAATAAGGCAGAACTTTATAGGCTGGTTGGCTTGCTCAAGTAAAGGGGAAGGATGGGAAATCCTTTAAATGGGATGAGCTGAAAGCAGGAAGAGAGTAAAGAAAGCTGGGTGAAGCCTGGCCCACTGGTCCTCTGTTTCAAGGATCCTCCTGTTAATATTTGAAGATGTTGAGTGAGGAGCCTAGTTTTTACAGCCACTCAGGATGCTCCAGCAAAGGCGTTGTGAGCTCCAAGTGTGATGGTAGATTATCAACCACAGTGATTTTCAAAGGTCTTCTCTGTCATTCTAGTAACCATACAGCACTGTTGGATAGACAAAAAGAAATAAAAAAAGATCAGTAAAGACAAAAAAAAGTTCCAGTAACAAACAAACAAACAGAAGAAAAAGGCTAAAACACATTTCAAGAAACATAACTATGTAAACAAAAGGAAGACACAAAAGGAGTAAAGAAAAAGTAAATTTTGTTCATGTTTCTATGGGTCTTCCCCCTGGAAGGGGTACACCACAGATTGCCAGCTAATATAGAGAAGATGGATACGACTGTATTGGGCCAGGGGCTAGTTTTCTCTGCAGTTCTCTGAAGTGTTAAGGGATAGAGCCTATTTAAGAAAACTTCCTTTTATGCCAGGTGGCTTAAATGGGGCTTCTCTTAATAGGCCACCCTGTATTCCAAATGGGAAAGAAAACTTCTCAGGAAGCACCTCTTTGTGGCAAAACATCTGAAAACCATTCACATTTGGGTCTTGTAAGTAGCACCCTGCCCCATGGTTCTGTGCGATGGGGGCTGATGCTGGAGACGCTGCATGGCTGGTGTTCTTCCCTCCCTTTGTGGACGTTCGCTCAGCACTCTACCCAGTGACACACATGTGAGGCTTTTGAAAATCCATTGTAGCTTTGCATGAGTCCTTAACTCTAGTATTCATTCTATGGCAACACCACCATTTGAAAGGTAGCAAACATCCAGAGGGGCCTTCTTCCAGCAGCTAGATTGATTGCATCACTTTAGCATTCTGGAGTTCCCACATCAAAAGCCAGTTATATCTGGGTTAATGTGGACAACTCTCAATTATCCAGGGCCGTTTCTATAAAGCTTTGAGATCCTCTGGTGTCTCCCTGTCTTTTGGAATTTGCGATGTCCCTTAGCCTTTGGTTGAGGTTAGTATGGACAGGAGCTCACTGTGCCTGAAGGAATGTAGTGGTGCCAGCCCAAGAGGATGGGCCACAACAGAAAGCCAAGCTGAACTTTAATCCACCACAAAGAAGGACATTCAGATGATGATTGACAGTTGGCCGCAATGAAATTCACGCCTCCTGTTGTTTATGAAGATTTGTGTCTTAACTGAGATTAGGAGACAGGCATGAGTAGGTGCCACTGTTTATATTTCTCCATGCCAGAATGGAGCAGGACTTTCAAGAAATGATGCTTGTAGCTGTTGTTTTAAAGGACTGAGTAAGAACAATCATGGATTCTCTATTTGTGAGGCGATATTCCTTGTTGAACTGACTTTTAATTTTGATTTCCCAAGGAATTTAAGCATAATGAGCAAAACGCATAAGGTGACCTTTGATTCTATATTAACCAAATATTGATAGGAATTCATTAAATTTGTCTAGTAAATATGAATGCTTAAAACACATATTTAGACTTAATAATATGATTGAAACCTTTGATGCCTTCTGTTTTTGTTTTGTTTTCTTTTTTTTTTTCCTAACTCAGCTTAGCTTTGTTTGAACAAATGGATATTATTGATTGTGTAGTTTAGCCTTGGTTAAACGTGTGCATTTTATCTTGGAAGGCTCACGGGCAAAGATCTCATACAAAACATTTCCAATCTGAACTTTAGCCAAGTTATCAAATTGTACCCTAGTAACGTTGTGGCCCAAAGGTTGTTATTTTATAAAAACAATATAACTTATTTCTTCCTCCCTTTCTCCTTTGCAGCTAATTGTCAACAGTGCCACTTCTTCATTCTGTTTTCAAGGCACCTGGAGGGTAATCCTGGGACATCCTCTCCTCCTCTTCATGCATGTTTCTGAGTGCATGAAGTTGTGAAGGTTCTACGTGTAATGCATATGTGACACATCATCTTATCATATATTCCTTCCTATACATTGTTTACACTCCAGCTACTGGATGGGATGTTCCATGCAAACGTAAATTATTGTTGGCAAACTATAGAGGGAGGTCAGACAAGAAAATTCCACAATATTCCAAGTTCAACTGATCCATCAGGTTTCTCTGTTTATGCCAAGATTTAAAAGACTTAACTAAAACTATTTGTGCTCTGAATGACGGTTTGTAAGAGAAATGTAAATCTTTTTAGAATGCTGCCATTAATCTGTTTGGGCTTTTTGTTGGGATTTTTGTTTTGTTTTTGCTTTTAAGGCAAAATATACATATATATATATATATATATGGTGTGATCCTGGTAGAAGTGGATGGCTTTTCTCTGAAAGTGTTGGTGTTGGATAAATGGATGCTTATGTGGGCAAACTCCTGTGTGATTGTGAGAACAAGATTCAGTTGGTGTTCTACCATCAAAGCCATGTTGATTTGAGTCAAACTGTGTGTACTGGAAAAATTCACATCATTTACTAGTTTGGTTGCTTTCAGATAGACACAGTTCTGGTGAATGCTTGGCACTAATTTTGTTTTTCTTTCTCAAATTTGTGTTCTGTTTTTATTGTATATGATTTTTTGCCCTTTTGTTTGTTTTTGTTTTAAATTTTTCCTGATCTTTTCTTCATCTTTCTTTCTCCCATCTTTCTCTCTTTCTTTATTTCTGTTTGTCTGTTTATCTTTCTTTCTATAGCTGGTTAGTGTGTAAAAACAACAATAACATTTGCATATGAAGGTATAATTAAATCAAGGTCTTTTGGAGGAAGCTAAAAGTAGCACTTCCTGTCTCTTCAGGGCCCAGGGAATTGTTAGAAGATTTTAAATAAAAGTTCTTAATTCGGTTTAGGCACCACTTGTGGATAGGCATCCTAGCTGCATTGAAAATATTGGAATTGCTGAGACTTACGCTAACAGAATTACCAACTACAGAAATTGCCTGAAGACCAAGTGGAAGGTGATCAGGGTTGTATGCAAAACACTTGTTTGGACCTTGTGGAAGGTGAAGGCTTTTCCTGCCTCACTTTCACTGGCTAGTCATGTGAGAAATGCTCTCCGTCCTCAGAGTGTTTGAACTTGATCTTTGTGACTTGTGCAGTTCTAGCTTCTTCCCTGAGTCACAGCGGCATCTTCCAGCCAGGAGTTAGGGTTTGTCCAGCTTAAAACAGAGAGGAAAAGGAAATGCTCTAGTTTTCTTTGCAGTTCTCTTTTCTTCTTTGTTGATTCAGTCCCTGTGAGGCTGTTTCTCTGCGTTGAACTGCTTTATGGTGCATGGACTCTCCATCAGTGTCCCTTCAACCATAGCTACTCACAGTCTTTAGACGACTATTTTTAAAGCAGAAGTAAAAAAAACAAAGACAAAAATAAAGCACACCCCCTCCCACTGCCCACCATTTCCCTTGTTTCACCTTTTGGTGTTGATTGCTAGTCACCTTAGATATTGTCGCTAGTGAATGTACGGTAGATGGGTGGAAGCTTTTTCTGATAATTATCACATGATTTAAAACAATCTATATTTAAAATGAATATATACAGTAAATGTATTGAGCCGTGTTAACCTGCCAATGAGATCTGTGAAAAGCATAATGGCCTCACTCCTCCCTTTTTAAGTTCTTTTACCTTTCTGTGAAGCAACTCTGCGTGGCATACATGTATTTAAAAACACAAATAGTGGTAGAATGGGTCCCCCCCTTTTTGTACACTTTTAACTTAGCATGTGGTGTTGAAGTATTACCATAGATCCAGTTTGTCTTCTGCACTAAGGTGTGAGGAAACCGTGATTTGTTCTCTCCATACAGTGCAATTACACATCCATCATCTGCTATTGTTTTGAAAACACTGCGGTTTACCATGGGACACTGTATATATTTCTTGCCATAATGGTAAATGACTGATTGATATATTTAAGAGTTAATAAATTTGTGATTTCTGCTGACAATGAGTCCATCTTTATTTCTTAAGAAAAACTCTATGCACGCACGTTGCTGTCCACTGCCAAGGACACTATATCCTGCCCTGGTCTCCTTCAGTAAACAACTTGCATCCTGTGATACTGGCAAGCTGTTTGTTCTCTCTGCACACAGCAGTGCTGTCTTTACATAGAAAACTTAGCTGAAAGCAAAGTAGTGAGCAACTGAGCACCCCTTAAAAGCTTCTAGATGTGCAGTCTTCTGCTCATCTCTTACAGGACCTGTAGGATGTCCCTCCACTAACACAAATGTGACAGGCATCTCCGGTACACTGCACTCACCCTAGCTGCTACAGCCCAACCACACATTGCTAAGGCGCCGTTAGTTAACTCACCACACACAGTGTCTCATGTCCGTTCATGCAATTTACTTTCTTACCTAGAACATTCTTCCTCTGTTTAATTGCCGCAACCCTTAGCTCGTTCACTGGGGTTCAGAGCAGAGTTGCACCTCCTCAGTGACCCTCCCTGGCAGCTTTGAGGCTCTTGTTTACTCAGTCATGACTTGCATGGTAGTTTGCATTCACGGTTCCTGCTGCTAGACACGGTGCTTTGACCATGTACAGTTTCGCATTGTCTTTACCAGAGTGGAAAAGTCTACACGGAACCGTGCATCCATCATTGTGTCCTTACAGCCAAACCAGGGCAAGGAAGGGAGAGGCTGTTAATAAGCAGTGGGAGCGAGAGCATGCTGTACATGGTGACCTCAAGGTGACATGAGGTAGTCCTGGCTTGAGTGTTGAGCTCTACCGTCATTAACTTGATATTCTAAGCAAGTTGCTTTTTCCCTCTGAACTTCAGTTTCCATGATTATAAAATGAGTATCATTATATAAATTAAGTTATAATATCCCAAGGATTAGAAATAATAGGCACAAAATCCTTAGATTACCATTTTGTGTGTATTAAATGGACATCATTGGCCATGGTGGTATATATGGCTGTACTGTCAACATTTGGAAAGCTGAGACTGGGGTCTGGAGTTCTAGGCTCCCTTGGGCTATATAAAAAGACCCTGCCTCAGCAAAATGTATAGAAATTCGCACTGCCCACTGAGCTCTCCTACTCTTGTCATCATTCCTTGTAAAGTTCAGGTGGGTGTGTAACCCTTGGTTAGCCGTGGGATGCTCCTGGCACTTCAGGTTTACTGCTGCTACAAAGGATTTATTTGTATCCCAGTGTCTCAGCAAAAAGATGAGAACCACAGAAGGGGTTAGCCATTGCCCTGAAAATAAGAAAGAGGAGATGGAGTTAACTGGTACAACCTGGGGAAGTTTTCAAGAATGTCAGTTTTAACTAACTAAAAATTTGCATCTCTATGTAAATGAGAGAATTCTATATAATGTAAGGATAATTGTAGAAGACACAACTTTTAAGTCATTTCATTAAATAAAATCATGATGACTTTAAGACTTTTATGTCTTTTGTAGTTTTCTTTTGTTCGATTTTAAGTATTAATTTTGTTTTGTGTGTGTGTGTGTGTGTGTGTGTGTGTGTGTGTGTGTGTGTGTTGTGTTTACCTATCAATATCTAGTGTCTAGTAGCTTCCTTTACCTTCCTCTATTTCTCCCTCCATCCCCACCTCTCTCAGCAGTATCTCTCAGTGAATATGGAGCTCACTGGAGGTTTTAGCCTACTGACTAGCCATCAAGCCCCCAGATCCTGCTGGTGCTGGGGTCACATGCTATACATGGCTTCTGTAGGAGTGTTGGGGTTCCAAACTCTTGTCCTCATGGTTTTGCACCTGACACTTTCCTCATGGGGACATCTCCCCGGCCCCTGTGTTTACCGTTTGTAAATGAGTTGCCAACATTGTTAAACCGAATATTTTGTAGAAAGTCCATGATTTGGGCCATAATTTCAAAAGTTCTGGCTCACTGATCCAGCACTCCATCTAACGTGCTCACAGAAGCTGGTGTTCTGGTGAAAGGTAGATGGTCGGCCCCATCCACACTCACGTAAGTGTTACAACTCATGGACTTTTCTGCAGGCTCTAAGAGCACTAGAAGATTCAAGATGTAGCACCCTTGGCACCTAAAGCTTCAGTGACAGATAGGGGCATGTTGGTTTCGGGAGGGACAGCTCAGCACTCCAAACCATAGATCAGCACCCCAAACCATAGAGCTTGTATAGCTGTTTCCTCTTAGACCTTGACAGTTATATGCTTGGAGATATTTACTTTTTTGTGTGTTGGGGAAGGGATGCGAAGCACTCTCACCTGAGTGCCTGTGCAAATGGAGAGCAGAGGACAGCCTTGATTATCTTTCCTTGGACACCGTCTACTTCTGTGTGTGCATGTTCACAGGGAGGGGGATGGATGGCAGTGTGTGCACGCACTCTCCTACCTGGAGGCCACTCATACTCATGTTCCTGGTCAGTTTCTGGTGTAGGTCATCAGGAGCTGTTCCCCTTATTTTTTTTTTTTTAAGAGAAAGGCTCTCACTGAGAATTGGGATTTGCTGCTTCAGCTAAGCTGGCTCTGCCCATATCCACGTCTCCACAAGCCTATGCCACCACAACAGGCTTTTTATGTGGCTAAGAACCCAAACTTTGGTTTTCAGGTTTGCACAGCAAGAACCTCACTGATAGCCCAATGTTTTACTACCTTTTTTTGCTAGGATTATAGGAGTGACATCCCCTACACACACACACACACACACACACACACACACACACACACACACACACACAGCTCTACCTTCTCACTATCTCTTAAACATTCTAATTTCCCTCCTTACACCTTTTTTTTTTAAGTTGCAGTGACTTCAGACCATTATCATATTAAATCTAGAATAGACTTTCGATCCTCATTTCACTTACTGTCTCATCAGAGTTAAGTCTCACCCAGTGGTTCATAGTCTCCATTCTAGAACACATGTTTTACACTTGCCTGATGCCCCACCAGCCTGCCTAGAGACTACTTGCCTGATGCCGCACCAGCCCATCTAGATGACACTTGCCTGATGCTCCATGACCCTTGCCTGATGCCCCACCAGCCTGTCTAGATGCTGCTTCCCAGATTTTTGTTGGTTCTTTTTCTTTTTTACTTCTTCACTTATTCCCAGAATAACTACATTTAATCTCCATGATTGTTAATTACTTTAATGATCTTCGAACATACTCCTCTCACCTAGATCACATTTCCTAACTCCAAACATACACACCTGGCTTCCTTTATGAAATCTATATTATAGATCCAAGAGACGTCTCAAGCCAGCATGTCCACTACTTAACCCCATTAGTCTATGCCCAAACTTTCTCTTAATGCTTGGTCTACCTCTCAAGAATTGGCAACTTAGTTCTTATTGATCAGGCCAGAAACCTTTCTTTCATTTTTAATTCTTTTTCCATTTAAAATCCATTACCTGTGCTATCTAGTTAAAATATGCTTAACATACTACAATTCACAGACTCTAAGAAGATAGGTAACAAGGACCACACAAGGAAGGATGATTAACTCTCACTAAGAAGCCAAAGTAGATAGGCAGAGAAAGTGGTTGAAGAGACAGAACAAAACAGGAGCTTGGCATAGCTTTCCTCTGAAGAGGCTACACCCAGCAGCAGATCCAAATAGATGTGGAGACTCATAGCCAAACATTAGGTGAAGCATGGGACATCATATGGGAAAATGGGGGGATGGATAAAAGTACCTGGAGGGGATATGAGCTCCACAAGAAGACCAACAGAGCCAACGAACCAGGGTCCAGGGGGCTTGTGCAGTCTGAAGAACCAACCAAGGACCATGAGCAGACTGGACCTAGGTCCCCTACACAGATGCAACAGATGGGAAGCTCAAGCTTCGTGTGGATCCCCTAGTAAGTGGAGCAGGTGCTGTCTCTGACATAGACTCATTGCTGTAATTTTTCTTCTGGGCATTTACTATTTTTTTCATATTGATTTTCTCTTATTTGCCATGTGTGTCCTCTGATAAAATACGCCCAGCAGTATGAGCTGAAATATAGGAGGTGATTAACAGATACGTCTTAATGAGTGAATTATGGTCCCCTTCTGTCACACATGGCACATGTGTGTTGCCTGACAGCAATCTCAAGGTTGCAGATTTCTTAGGTCACAATTAATTAATAAAAATTAATTGAAAAAAAATGTGGAGAAGAAACCATTGCACAAATACAGAACTACTTAACATGGCAAAACCCAGAAAACTAGCCTGTAAATACCATAAATCATAGGTAAAATATATTATTACAAAGAAGAGAGTCAGTGACTGAATCACATAAAAAGGACTGGGTTCCTTTCTTCTGCCTGAAGTAGGGCACAGTTCCTATGATGCGTCTATCACAGGCTGGTCTGAACGCGAATCAATATTCATACCTCAACCTCTAGAGAGAGATTCGGATGTGTACAACCTACCACCTATTCCTATTTTTCCAATTTTCTAATGTTCTGCTGCAGGAAGTACGAACTACATCCTTCAGGCGATGAATCCCCCTGGGTCTGGAAGGAATCTCTTGGTTCCTAGTGTCTTATCTAGATAGGACTCAGCCCTAAAAGAGGCCTTCTTGGTCTTCCACTTACTTCTCCATTAGTGAGTGAACATGTCACAGCCCACTGGCAGTGAGACCTGCCGTGAGCTAGCTGGACTTCTCCCCTAAGCCAGGGTGTTCAGGGGTAGGTAGGTGGAAGGCGTCATATAGGCAGACACTGCTCCTGATTAAGAGGAGTACAATAGGTCCCTGGGGAAAGTTCACAGTGTAGTAGGTGCTGACTTAGTTTCATTTCCTGCTGCTTGTGCCCCTTGCGCTGGCCAATGCTGGGAAATGCACTCATCTCAGAAACTCGGGTCTAGGAATTTGAGACCTTTCGCTCAGTTCGAAGTTATTCCCAGAATACATCCCAAGCAGGGTCTGTTGCCCAGAACCACACTGTGCCCTTTTGTTGCTTCTGTGTTCTGCAGTCTCATCAGGGGAAAAGACACTCTGTGCTTGATGTTCTCAGTGCATGCTTTTCTTCCTTCCTTTTTTCCTTGCTTCCTTCCTCCTTCCTTTCTTCCTTCCTACCTTCCTTCCTTCCTTTTTTCTTTCTTTACTTTGCACTTCAATCAAACAAGTTTTTGTTTTGAAGTGGGAGGTAAAGGATTAGCAAGCATTAAGGAACACATTCACCTCCCACCTACTGATTCCTCAGGCACAAAGGAAACTAAAATACTGCCAGTTGGTTCCTCCGTACGGCTGCCCCCCAACCCCCGCCCCTGAAGAAGCCTGCCGTGGTGAGAGAGCAGTCTTTGGAACTGTGTGTGAGGTGGTGTTCTCTGCGATGCTTTCTGTCTGCGCTGTCACTGCTCATCCCAGGTGATTCAGAGGCGGCTACACGAGTTGCTTAGTCACTACCGTCTGGGAAAAGCAACCGACATTCTTATAATTTACTTTTGACTCATCTGTGTTCGTTCCTTCCATATTATCACTAGCAGCTTTTTAACAAACCCCCCACACACAAAGAATCAGTCATTCTACTATTTCTTCTTTCTTTTCTTTTTTCTTTTTAAAATTTATTCATATTACATCTCAATGGTTATCCCATCCCTTGTATCCTTCCATTCCTCCCTCCCTCCCATTTCCCCTTACTCTCCTCCCCTATGACTGTGACTGAGGGGGACCTCCTCCCCCTGTATATGCTCATAGGGTATCAAGTCTCTTCTTGGTAGCCTGCTATCCTTCCTCTGAGTGCCACCAGGTCTCCCTATCCAGGGGATGAGCCACGCTACTATTTCAACCCTGAAAAAAAAATCTCCTTGTGGGCCACAGGCTTAGAGGACTGATCTTCAGAACTGACATTAAGTTCACTCTCCTGCCTTCCCTCTCTGCAAACCAATCTGGGATACTAAAGAATGCCTTGAAGTAGGACTGACTGTACACAATCTGAAAAGCTACAGGAAACTAGGTACTTTACAGTGTTGCACAGGCATCTGGCTGACACTTGGAGCTGAGGAGTGGGGAAGATAACATAAAACAATGTCCTTACTGGTAGCGACCAAGAAGAGGGGACATTAACCAAGCACCTATTATATGACAGGTCCTATGGTGAAAATGCTATATGGGCTTGTGCCTGTCTTGTCCTGTCCTGCCCTGTCCTGTCAGATCCAAGAGAGTCATGCTTCAGCCAAGAATTCTGTAAGAGCTAAACAGGTAGACAGGCTCTGATTCAGGATACATCAAACTCAGCCAGAAGTGGCTTAAGAAGAAATCAAACTCTAGCACACAACCCATTACTCATTCCCCAAGAGATATTGCAGGGTTTAAGGAAGAGACACCCAAGCCTTGGTCACCAAGGCCACTCTGCTGATGTCAAGATTCCTTTTGCAGGAAGTGGGCAAAGGGAATGACTAGAGAGTGAGTTCCAAAGCCCCAGGTTCACCAGGAAGGAACTGCACTGTGTGTCACCATCAGATTAATCTAATCATGGAGATTCTTAACAAAATATCCACATTCTCCCAGGAGCAAATTTGAACACTTACGCCTCATAGAAATACTGTTCTGGCTTGTCATAACCTCAGTGTCCTCTCTCATTTCTATGCATCTGTTTCCTTTCCTATTTCCCTCCAAGCTTACCTGGAAAAAATTATAGAGTTTTGCTTTTATTATTTATTATCCAGGAGAGATTTTGTAATTTAGGGCATGATTCCTCTTCATCAAAAAGGACAGAGGACATTCTACTCTTGAAGTTATACAACAGTAATAAAAACAAGGCCACTCTATACATTATCTCACAAAGTCATACTATGTGCATTCTCTTATATATTTGGTTTTTTTCTCTAATTATATAGCAAATTTCAGTTCAAAGAAATTTTGTTTCTGTAAAATCAGTGCTTCCACACTGATCTATATTTTCTGATGATACATGCATTATTTACTCGGTCTGTTTATAGTTTGTTTTTTGTTTGGGGTTCTTGAGTTTGTTTGGGGGGGTTGGAGTATTGATTGGTTTGGGGTTTTGGTGATGTTGGATTTGGAATATGGGCGCCTGAGCTTGCCTGGCATGTACTCCAGCTCTGACCTACATGCTATGCCTTCTGGTTTGAGACAGACTCTTGATGAATCCCGTAGACTATCCTTAAACTCACTGTGTGGTCTAAGTAGGGTTCACACTTGAGCTCCTCCTGAGTAGCTGGCATTGCAGGTATGTACCACAGTGTCTAGGTCTCTGTCACTTGTTGCAGAGCATGTCTTTTTCTTCTTTTTCTCACACTGTGAATATTCTCTCTGTTTTTGGTTTTTTTTGTTTTTTGTTTTTTTTTGCACAGGCCCACGATTAGTTCCTTGAAGAAATTGGAGAGGCGAAAACACTGAGTGGTCCATGTAGGCTTAACCTCTTTAAATAGCTGTTATCAGGCAGAAATTATAAGAGATTAGATCACACACCAGCTCACTCAGTAGTAAATTTTTATCTCAAACATTAGTTTTCAAGGTGTTCTCAAACCCGGTGTCCAGTGTGTTTTCCACAGTTGGGTCATTTATAGCCACTTTAAGCCACATGTTGGATATGGTTACTCAGGGACCACATAGAGGGCATTCCAGTCTGTGGTGTGGTGAGTCCTCATTGACAAATAGGATAAGAATCCTCCAGGAGAGCAGGGAGTGGTGGGTCACATCTTTAATCCGAGCACTCAGGATGCAGAGGCTAGCAGATCTCTATGATAGTATCCTGGTCTATGCAGCAAGTTCCAGACCAGCCATGGCTATATAGTGAGACCTTGTCTCATTAAAAAAAACAAAAACAAAAACAAAAACAAAGAAAGAACCAACCAGGAAATTTGAAGCTCCCCACTGAATAAGGAAGATTCTTCTGTGGATCCAACATAATAAAGGGGGACACAGGAGAACATCAAAGAGTTTTGCTGTAGTCTTGTCTTTGCTGTCCCATACCCCAAGACTCTGTGTTAAGGCTTGGTCTCCAAAATGTTGCTGATGGGAGAAGCTTAAGCATTTAGAAGATGTATTATGGAAGCTCGTTAGGACATTGTGGATGAGCCCCTAAAAGAGAACTGTAGCACCACAGTTTCTACTTCCTTGTTGCTTCCTAAGGTGACGGGTTTTGCTTTAGAACAAACTGCTCCCATGCCATAGACCTAAAACTTTGAAGACTTGAACCTGAAAAACCGTGAGCCAAATTAAAGCATTTCTCTATATAATTGTCTATATTTTTAATAATGATGATGAGACGTCAACTGGTGGAAGTATTATCATGAAAATGGATTTTGCTTCCTTCAGCCTTTGATTACATTTGGGGACCGCTCTGGATGTTCTTAAGTCACGTTTTGCAAGCTTCTGAGAGAGATGTTATGAAGAAGAAGTTGGTGCACATAAGCAGAAGGGTAATAGCGTTGATGCGAGTTTAACAACCAAAATACTGAGAGGCATCCACCTTCCTCCCCTACATTTGGAATGAGAGACTATAAATAGTGATTTGATATAAGACAGATAATTAAATTGAGAGGAGAACAAAGTACAGGCCACCAACGGTGAGTGAGATTAAAATAGATTTGGAAAGAAACAGGGAGGAAAACACAGTAATTGGCTGTGTGAACTTGACATTCAGAAGATGAGAGAAAGGAGACAAAGAAACCACTCAGAGTTCATTTGAAATTTCCCAAGATGGAGAGCCAGAGGCTGGCCTGAACTTCTTACCTGGAAGAATTTTAAAAAGAGAATATATGTGAAGCTGTGGGTGTCAGAGACTGTATAGCAAGCAACCTTGAGAGGCAAAGAGAGGCGGGAGAGCCCCTTAAACTGGCAGAAGAGAGCCTCCAATCTCTCCCATGAGGAGAGGAGTGATGTCCAGGCATGGACCATGTTCTTTGCCATCTTCTGAATGGAGCAAGTAGAATTAGGAGGCCAGGACAATATGCTAGAGCAGTGGTTTTCAAACCCTTCACTGAGTTGCTTATCAGATGCCGTGAATACCAGGCATTCACATTCTGATTATGATTCATAACAGTAGCAAAATTACAGTTATGAAGTAGCAACTGAATAACATAATGGTTTGGGGTCATCACAACAGGAGGGAGTGTATTTAAGAGTCACAGCATTAGGATGGTTGAAACCCACTACGCTAGAGAGAAAATAACTGCTCAAGAGTGATGGGGAGTTAGAAGAGGGACCTCCTTACATCTTCAGCTGAGAGCTGCTAATGGAGCCTGGGCAAAAACATCCAAACAGATGAAAGGAAAATAAATGTCCCAGGGCTCACATAAGCCAAGAGACAAGTTGTGCCTTTAACACACACACGCTCACATAAGCCAAGAGACAAGTTGTGCCTTTAACACACACACACACACACACACACACACACACACACACACACACAGAGAGAGAGAGAGAGAGAGAGAGAGAGAGAGAGAGAGAGAGAGAGAGAGAGAAATGGCCCCTAGGATTGAAGGTAATAAAACTGATGCCTTCATCTTTTACTTTAAGGAACAAAAGTTTGTCTGATTCTTTATGGATCTTCTCTGTGTTTTAGTTTAAGCTGGCTTGCATAGCATTACTCAGAGTGAGTAAAAGGAAACTGAAATATTTATTTGGGTGAAATTATTAGGGCAAAATTAAGAACCAATGCTACATACATATAACACAAAAGTATAAGCAACAAGAAATAGATAAATTGGACTTTATGAAAATTACTTGAAACTTGTCAAAGATACACATGAAGAAAGTGAAAAACAAAGGCAAAGCACAATGTGGAAGGAAGTGTTTCCAATCATAAATATTTATGAAGGTCTGGGACAGAATGTGCTTGTATGGGCAAACACACACTTTTACAACTTCACCAAACAACCCAGTTTTATATATGGCAAAGAACTTGAATGAATACTGCCTCAAAGAAAATATCTGAATGGCCACTGAGCATGTGGGAGGTTATCTTCAGGAAAATACATATAAGCTGATGAGATAGCAGAGATTCACAGATATTTTCAGGGATACATTGAAATGAAAGATTCTTGGGCATTACTGTGGGGATGCAAAGTGGTCCAGCCACTAAGAAAGACAGGCTTACAAGTCCTCAAAATCTTCAGGTAGGGTTTTATAACTATAGTATCCAGCCATTCTATGCCCGAATATGTACCCCTAAGTGCTGAAGACATATGTACATATAAAAAACAAACAAGCCTTCACAATAGTGATGTTTTTTATTTTTTAAAAAAAGGCGTAGAATCAAGATCATGAAAAGTTAAACAAGATCAAAGACCTCAACATAAAACCAGAGACACTAAGTCAGTTAGAGGAAAAAGTGGGGAAGAGCCTGGAACACATTTGGCACAGGAGACAACTTCCTGAACAGAACACCAACAGCCCAGACATTAATGTCAACAATTAATAAATGGGACCTCATGAGGCTGAGAAGCTTCTGTAAGGCAGGAGACACTGTCAAGAGAACAAAGCGACAGCCTACAGACTGGGAAAAGATCTTCACCAACTCTACATCTGAGAAAGGTCTAATATCCATAATATATAAAGAACTCAAGAAATTAAACACCACCAAACCAAATAACCCAATTGAGAAATGGGGCTTGGAACTAAACAGAGAATTCTCAACAGAGGAATATCAAATGGCTGAGAAATGTTTAAAGAAATGCTCAACCTCCTTAGTCATCAGGAAAATGCAAATCAAAACAACTCTGAGATTCCATCTTACACCCATCAGAATGGCTAAGATCAAAAATTCAAGTGACACCACATGCTGGTGAGGATTTAGAGAGAAAGGAACACTCCTTCATTGCTGGTGGGATTGCAAACTAGTACAGCCACTTTGGAAATCTATCTGGCACTATCTCAAAAAACTGGGAATAGGGCTTCCTCAAGACCCAGCTATTCCATTCCTTGGAATATACTCAGAAGATGTTCCAGCACACAACAAGAAAATTTGCTCACCCATGTTCATAGCAGCCTTATTCATAATAGCCAGATCATGGAAACAGCCCAAGTGTCCCTCAGTAGAAGAATGGATAAAGAAACTGTGGTACATTTACACTATGGAATACTACTCAGCTATTAAAAACAAGGAATTCCTAAAATTTGTGGACAAATTGATTTAACTAGAAATGATCATAATGAGTGAGTTAACCCAGAAGCAGAAAGAGTCAAATGGTATATACTCACTTATATCTGCATACTAGCCCAAGGGGCATGTCCCAGGAAAGTCTTCACTTACCAGGAAACTGGGACAGAGGGGAGGACATCCTATTGGGACTCTAGATGAGAGAAGACAGGAGAATGGGGAAATAGAAGGAGCCAGAGGGTCCTAGAAACCTACAAGAAGAACATTATGATAGGCAGATTTGGGCCCAGGGATCCCGCTCAAACTAAGGCACCAGCCAAGGGCAGTACAGGCCGTAAACTTCAAACCCCTACCCAGCTCTAGCCAATGGACAGAACATTCTCCACATTTGAGTGGAGAGTGGGGTAAGACTTTCACACGTACTGTGGTGCCTCATATTTGACCAAGTCCCCCAGATGGGGAGACCTGGGGGCACTCAGAGGAAGGATCGCAGGCTACCAAGAAGAGACTTGATACCCTGTGAGCATATAAAGGAGGAGGAAGTCCCTCTCAGTCACAGTCATAGGGAAGGGGAGTAAGGGGAAAATGGGAGGGAGGGAGGAATTGGAGGATACAACGATGGGATAACCATTGAGATGTAATATGAGTAAATTAATAAAATAAAATTTTAAAAAAGAAAAGTTAAACAAAATGTGGCATAATCAGATAAAAGAACATTCAACCATAAGAAAATTTATATTTAGCTAATTTTCTATTGCTGTGAAGAGACCCCATGAATGAGATAATTTAGAAGGAAAAGTTAAGTTTCTTCAGGTACTAGTTTAAGAGGATGAGTCCATAGCCATCACGGCAGCAGGCAAGCAGGCAGGCATGGTACTAGGACAATATCTGAGAACTTACCTTTGATTCACATGCAGAAGGCAGAGAGGGAGCTAACTTTGGAATGGCATGGACTTTTGAAACCTCTAAATCCACTCCCAGTGTCACAGCTCCTCCAACAAGGATATATTTTCTAATCCTTCCCAAACAATTACACCTTCTGGGGACCAAGCATTCAAATATATAAGGCTATGGGGCCATTCTCATTCAAACCACTACAGATTTTAGGAGTCAGAAGACTAAGAAGTCTAATATGAGATTGTTTCTCCTAGAAATGACAGGGATGTTACACCTATGACACTTCAACAATATGGCTGCCTGCACAGTGACAATATCATTAGACATGCTAATAGGAAAAAGGGGACTATCCTGGGCCCCCGCTTCTAGACAAAGGAATCACAGACAATTGATAATTGAGAAAGGGAAAATTAGCTTCTCCTAGGGATGAGTTTTCTAACTGACTATCCAATACAAAGTGATCAGTGCTGAAAGAATGTACACACAAAAAAGAAAAGCAAATTCAGAAGAGTATATTCATAAATTTGTGGAGGGGTGTGTGTGTGTGTGTGTGTGTGTGTGTGTGTGTGTGTGTGTGTGCGCGCGCGCGCGCGCGTGTGTGTGTGTTCTATAGCAGCTTCCGCCAAGACTAAAAACATTCCATCTTACAGGGAAGCTCTTTAACAACAGAAGAGAAAACTAAAATTAGCTTCAGGAAGTCCTTGAAACCAACCAGATTCACTAGGCATCTCAGTCAAGACAAGCTGCAAAGAAGACTCTGAGACCAGACCTATTGCCAAGAAGGAAGAGGTGGAGAGCAAGGAGGAGGAAGAGGTAGAGGAAGAGGAAGAGGAAGAAGAAGAAGAAGAAACAACCAGGCTAGTTGCCTGGAAGAGGTTTAGAACAACCGATTCACTTGGAAAGGACATCCTTTATCCTGTTAGCCTGTTGAGCTGCCCGTAGGCTGTGCAGCGTGCTCCAGGCTCCTAGCTTTTGTGGGTGTTGGTGACTTTGAGTAAGTAACCCTTCACTCATATTCCTGTAAGTAACCTCACTTAAACTCATTGGTTTACCAGGTTGAACTTTGGAAATAACTATATTGGTACACACTGTGTGCTTTTGAGCTCGGGTGAATATACATGAATGTAGTGTTTCCCAGAAAAAGTTTTATTGCACAATAATATATAACAATAATAATAAAGAAAATGAACATGTGGGAGGGGATGAAGGGAGGACAGGAAAGAAATGAATGATATAATATTTTAATTAAAAATAAATGAATACAAATTTTAAAAAGAATAAATATGCACTGGTCTTAGCGCTTTTATTGCTATAATAAAAAGTTATAACCAAACCCAGCTTGTAGTCCATAATGAAGTCAAGGACGAAGCTCAGGGCAAGAACCCGGAGGAGGAAATGAAGCAGAGGCCATGGAAGAAATCGGCTTTCTGGCTTGCATCTCATAGCTCACCCAGCCTATTTTCTTATAAACCCCAGGGCCCTGTGCCCAAGGGTGGCAGCATCCATAGTGGGCTGTGCTCTCCCATACCAGTCACTAATTAAGAAAATGCCCTACAGACATGTCTACAGGTAATCTGACGGAAACATTTTTTTTTATCAGTTGAGGTTTCTCTTCCCAGATAACTCTTATTTGTGTCAATGTTAAATTATAGATGAGCCTTGAAAACAGTACACAAGTGACATAGCCAGGGCAAAAAGCTATATTCACTATGAGTTTTTAAATATGAAATATCTAGAATAGGCAGGCACATCCACAGTGACAGAAAGTAGATAGTGCAATCCGGAGAACAATAGTGGGAGAGGTGCAATTTACTCAAAAGCATTGAAAACATTATATACATATGACCGGAATTTTGAAAATAATGTGTTGCTAAAAATGTTCCAGTACAGATACTACTAGATTACACATTGTATAATACTTACATCGGTACATTATACGGTACTTGAATATAATCTGAAAACCAATCTATGACTTTGAAGCAAGCCTGGTGCAACAAATTTCAGGCAAGCCACAGTTACATAGTGAGATCCTATCTCAAAAAGATAAAATAAAAGTGTTGAAAACATGGGCTGGGGAGATGGCTCACTGGTTAAGAACACTGGCTGATAGTCATGAGGACCTGGGTGTGGTTCCCAGCATCCACATGGAGGTTCACAACCATCTGTAACTCCCGTTCCAGGGATCCAGCATCTTCTTATGGCCCTGGCAGCATCAGACGTGTAGGTGATACATAAAGGCAAAACAGCTATACACACAATTTTTTTTTTAATTTGAAAACCCTTAATTCAATGGCTACTATCTTAGAGTTCAAGAATATCAATCTTAAATAGAAAAAAATTACTGGAAATATTACAACAAAGAGGGATTATATCTTTAATATTCTAGGATAATCCTCTTTAGTCTAAAGTCTGGACCATTACTCACTGAGACTATTTTTCTCATCACTAATTTTATGACACAGGGTCTATAAAGTTTCGTCTCACGCCTTCCTGCTGAAGGTTACCTAGGAGCTTCTGACAAGTGAGAACGAGACTTTGGGTCAAATAGACGATGGTGATGAAATAGTGGGGAAAGTAAAACACATAATGACGAAACTCAAGTCACAGAAAAATTCTTACAACATTTCAGTTAGGGAAGGAAAAAAACTTTCCCAGTGTTGCAATGGTAACTGATAAATCTGCATTTCTGTGAAAACATAAAAATCAGTTAAGTAGCAGACACAAAAGTATAGAATGGGGCTTGAAGAGGTAATCCAAAGTAACTTTGACTTTTCTTTTGGTAAAATTGGACAAAAATATATGAAAACACACCTCCTGTCTATTCCCGTAATCCCCACAGCACAACTGAAGGACAGTCCTCAAAAACATTTCAGATATGGCCACTGGACAAGGAAGAGCCTTCAGGGTATGAAGCTAAGATCCAGAGAAAAATGGTGGAATTCACAAAAGAAAGCTACTTTCTCTTCTAGTCAAGAACACTTAAACTAAAATGTCAAAGGAAAAGGTTGGAGAACATATTATAATGAAGAAGAATATGGCTTTAGTGGAAACTAGCACACCCCAAAAAACAGGAGACTATGGCCCAGGTCTTAGTGTCTCAAATCAAGCCATTCGAGGCAGGGAATTGCTTGAACAGGGCAAAATAATTACAGAATAATTTAGCATTATTCTATGCAAGTAGGAGCCTTTGTGGGTAAGCCACTGTTGACAACTGAGCTACTTTCCCAGGTGAACAGATTACCATAGAATGAAAACAGTCACCTGTGGAAATTTCCTGAGGTGAGCCATAAAATTCTCTCTTGATTTACAACTTTGTAAGTGAAGTCTTAAAAATACTTCCTGGTCCATTGTTTTTATAAACAAGTAGCACTTGCCGTCCACAGTATTATTCTAGCTCGTCTTGACATATATGGCCTCCACTCTCCACAGTCAGCTCTCCCGTGTGGCTCTTCCATCCTGTGGGTGTTGGGGTGCTTTGGACCCCCCTGCTGACATGTCTGATAGAACTGTGCTTATCACCCACAGGACAATTCTGAATAGTACAAGAAGCTGGGGCAGAGAAGCAAATATGTTCTCTGTATTTTGTACATGGTATTGGCCACCAAGTTTGATGGATTGGGCAGAAAAATAGTTAATAACCAGTTTCATGTGCCTCCCTTCTGTTGTACAGAATTATTACTGGGAGCTAGCTGCTCAAAAAGTGGCTACATTTTTCAACTCCTGCATGAGCCAGCAGGGCCTTGTGAACAGTTCCCAGCAATATGAGGAGAAGGAACATGAGTCACTCTTAAACCTTGATTAAGTAAAGCAGATGTGATTTTTCTGTTTTTGTTTCCTCAATTTGGCATGAGAAGCAGAAGATTTTGTAATTCTAAGGGGAAGCAAAACCACAAGTGGATAAAGCCCTCATCTAGAGATGTCCATGGCGAATGCTCACAGACCACAGTGACCCATACTGATTATTCCATATTCACTGCCTAACTCACAGGAAATTGGCAGCAATTTATAATGATACTCATGATGGTGACTATCATGAAAAGTAGAATATATGTACAATCTAGTCACATAGTCTGGCAGTTGATGTATTAATTGAAAATGACCTAGAAAGGCACTACATAGTCATATGATTTTGATAAGAGAAAGATATAAACAGGACTAATAAAGAAAATGTGGTCCAATTGTCTTCTGTTCCCTAAGGATTCAGTCTCTTGGCATAGACCCAGCGTTCTCCTAGTGTTTCCTGGATCCTCCATTCCACCTTACCTTCTGGCCCATCTCCATTTCTAGGTGACTCTCACTGATCTGCTGAGCAGTTCTTTACCAGGAATCCCACAGCTACCACAATTGGCTAGGATGCAGAACAAGTTCCTCCCAGGGACACCACAATTGGAGGGGACCCAGAGTGGGCAATAATAAACCAAGGACTAGAACACGCACCCAACAAAGATGAGGCAAAATATCCAAATCAAGAAACACTTCGGATATCATACCCCAAACGCCCAGATTCCAGTGTAAAGGCACATATGTGAACAAACAAGACAACATGCCTCAAGTCAGAAGCAATAAAAGCAATTTAGCTGAAGCACTAGACAAGTACTTCAAAATAACAGTTAGGAATATGTTCAAAGACATTGAAGAGGCTATGGATAAATGCCTTAATAAAGACTATAAAAACCACAAATAGTTGAATGCATAATAAAATTCAATACACGAAAGTAGAATTTACTACAGAAGTAGAATCACTAAAAAAAATACAAACTGAAATAAAACTGGAAAGGAAAAATGAAGTATGTCAAAGTAAGTAAGTAAGCCTCACTTTCACTAATGAAAGAGAAAATTTCAAATCTTGAACAAAATGTTGAAGAAATGGATAACTCAGCCAAACGAAATGTTAAATCTAAAAAAATTTCAGGCACAAAACAGTCAGGAAATCTGGGACACTATGAAAAGACCCAACCTATGAACAGTAGGTATAGAGGAAGAAAGTCAAAAGCACAGAAAATATTTTTAACAAAATTATAGAAAATCTCCTCACTCTAAAGAAAGAGATGATTAGAAAGGTAAAAGAAATATACAAAACTCCAAATAGACAAGGCCAAAAAACAAAACAAAACAAAAAAGCAAAAAACAAAAATAACCCAAACAAGCAAAAACAAAACAACAACAACAAAAAACAAAGCAAACAAACAAACCCTTACATTGATACATAACCAAAACAGTAAACGTATAGAACAACAACATAAAAAGATATTAGAAGCTGCAAGGGAAAAAGATCAAGTTACGTGTAAAGGCAGGTTCAGTAAAATAACACTGTTATTTCAGTGGAATCTTTGAAAGCCAGAGGGCTTGGAGATGCCATCCCAGACTAATATACCCAGCAAACTATTGATCACAACCAACAAAGTAAAAAAAAATTCTATGATAAAACCAAATATAAGTAATTTCTATCCACAAATCCAGTTCTGCAGAAGATACTAGAAAGAAAACATCAGTCTGAAGAGAAGGTTGACTATACCCAAGAGGACACATGGGATAAATAATCCCAAAACAATTAATTAAAAGAGAGGGGGAAAAACCATACAACAACAATAACAAAATAATGGAAATTAATAACCACTGCTCATTAATAACCCTCAATATTAATGGTCTCAATTCCCCCAATGAAAAGGCATAGACTATCAGAGTGGGTTGAAAAACAGAATAAATACACCTTTGTACCAAGAACAGACATTACATTAGGATAAAAGGAAGGATAAAGATATTTTAAGAAAGTAGATTTTTCAGTATCTTACAGAACAGACTTTTTAAAAAAACTAATCATAAGAGATAGGAAAATATAATACATAATTCATTAAAGGAAAAATTCATCAACAGTATATCTGTAAGTCTAAAAAAATATATACCAAACATAAGGGGACCCTATAGTGAAAACTGACCTTCATACAGTGATGGTGGGTGACTTCAACACCCCACTCTCACCAATAGACAAGCTATCCAGACAAATACTAAACAGAGAAATGCTGCCATTAAATAACATCATAAGTTAAATGGACAAAAGAGATTTCTGAAGAATGTTCCACTCAAACACTAAAGAATACGCTTTCTTCTCAGCAACTCATGGAAATTTCCCCAAAAATTAACTGCACAAAGTGTGGTGTTTTGAATAGGAATGGTCACTATAGACTCATATGCTTTAATGGCTGACGCATAGGAATAAACACGACTAGAGACATGTCCTTGTCGGAGTAGGTGTGGATGCGGAGTAGAAAGTGCAGCCCTAAGGGGTGGGCTTTGAGATCTCAGAAGTTCAGAGCCAGCCCTTGTGTTTCAGTCTCTCTTTTTATTACCTGGAGATCCAGATGTAGAACCCTCACCTTCCTCTCTTGCACCATGTCTGCTTGATGACCACCATGCTTCGTGCCATGATGACAATGGACTAAATCTCTGATCTGCAAACCTGGCCCTGTTAAGTGTTTTTCTTCATAAGAGTGGTTGTGGATATGGTGTCTCTTCACAGCAATAGGAACCTGAACTAAGATACAAAGCAAATCTCGCCAGACACAAAATAGTTTAAACAATACCCTGCATCCTATCTGACAACGTGGATTAAAGCTGGATAGCAATAATAATAGAAATGGCAGAAAAGTGACAAACTCATGAAAGCTAAAAAGCTCACTACTGAATGAAAATTGGACCAAGAAAGAAATTCAAAAGTTTTTTAATTGAATGAAAATAAAAACACACCATATCCAAAACAATGGAATAAAATGAAAGCAGTTCTAAGAAGCAAGTTCATAGCACTAAGTACCTACATAAAACAAAACAAAACGAAACAAAACAAAACAAAAAACTGGAGAGACCTCATATTGATAACAACACACTGGAAGGTGCTAGAAAAATAATACACAAAAAAAGTAGATATGAAAGAATAAACTCAGGGCTGAAATGAATGAAATAGAAACAAATAATGTCAAAGAACCAATAAAACAAAGAGTTAATGCTTTGAGAAAATTATTAAGATTGGCAAGCTTTTAGCCAAGTTAACCAAAAGACTGAGAAAGAAAATCAAATTTAATGAAATTGGGGATTAAAACAGATACAGTACAACAGACTCTGAAGATATCTAAAAAATCATAGGATGCTCTTTAAAAAAATCAGTGTTCCCATGCCCTGGGTGGGGAGGCCTGGCGGCACTCAGAGGAAGAATAGCAAGTTACCAAGAAGAGACTCGATATTCTAAGAGCATATATAGGAGGAGGAGGTCTCCCTCAATCACAGACATAGGGGAGGGGAGAAGGGGGGAAGTGTGAGGGAGGGAAGAATGGGAGGAAACAGGGGAAGGCCTAACAATCGAGATGTAATATGAATAAATTAATAAAAAAAAAAGAAAAAAATCAGTGTTCCACAAAACTGCAAAACCTTAAAGAGATGGATAAATTTCTTGATATATATGATCTACTAAAGTTAAATCAGGGAAAAACAAGCAATGTAAACATGCCTCTAACCCTTAGTAAAATAGAAATATTAATGAAAATACCTACCAACCCAAAGCCTGAGGTGAGATAGATTCAGTGCAAAATTCTACCAGACTTCAAAAGAAGAACTAAGGTAAATACTCATTAAATTATTGCACAAAGCAGAAACTTAAGGAATATTTCCTAGTTAATTATATATTTCTACTCTAATATGAGGTATATGAAGTATTGTACCCATCTAACTCAATTATAATACAAGGTTTACCTCCAATACTTTGAAAGTGCTATTGCAGGCTGTTTAGGATAAATAAGTTATACAAATTAATTATTAGTTGATCAAACCATGGTCATGTCAATTATTGGTCTACTTTTATCATAAGAATATACATCTTAGGTGTGGCAGATAGATATGATTCTATAGAAAGATAAGGTATAATAGTTAGATAAGGTCTTCAAAAATCCCAGAGACACGCAGAATATGACATTTTAAAATGTTTTTATTATTTTAAAGATTCACTGATAATGAGACAGATTAACTCCTGGGAACACCCAGACTACTTCAAATAGGATGATGAAAATCAAAGAACTTCCTTGTGGAGATGGCTTTAATGTGGCAAACAAGACACTAGGAAAATGTCCTTGTTTCTACCACAGACAGAATTCTGCCTAATAAAGGGCAAGCTTGGATGCAGGTAAAGTCAATGGCCAAACTCTGCCAAGACAGGGTAAGCAAGTCCTCAATAGCTCCTGCCTCACAAATATGTCTGTCAGATATATTGGGCCAGGAGGCTGAAGAAGATCCTTCAACATTATAGAGAGTTTTGGGTGACTGCTCAGGTAGCAAACTGTCTCTGTCATCTTCTCATACTTACCTATACTCCCGGGATTCTCAGGTAATCAAGTTTATTCCTTCTCAAGTCTCTGATGGGGTTGAAGACCAGGTAGCTTATTTTACAAAGAAGCTTAGTTGTTTAGGGGTTAAAATGTTTTTAGGTCTAGATAGATGTTTTAAATTGATAATGACAAGATGTGCTGGAAATTGATTAACATTCAGAAATTTAGACACACCAAGATAGGAAAGATGTTTTCTTCAAGGCTGTCAAATACAAATAGCCAAAACACTAAGAATGTAACGTTTATATAATTCCTGATTGTGTCATGGTTCTTCTTGCTATAGGTAGTTTAATGTATATATGTGTATTAATATAAATATATGTGTAAAAAATAAAAAATTATATTAAAAAAGCCACTATTACCCTACCAATGAGTCACAAAGACACAAATTATAGGAAATATCTCTTATGAACATAAATGTGAAATTTTCAATAAAATACTTACAAACCAAAATCAAGAATACATTAAAGAGATTATCTACAGTGATCAAGCTGGCTTCAACCAAGAGGTGCAGGAATAGTTCAACATATATAGCCCACTATATAAACAGATTAAAAGACAAAAAAAAATATGATCTTATTAGATGGAGAAAAAGCCTTTGACAAAATCCAAAATCCCTTCACAATAAAAGTCTAATCCTAAATGGAGAAAAACCTCAATGCATTTTTTTTCTAACGTCAGGAACGATACAAAGATGTCCACTCTCTCCATACCTGTTCTATAGAGCACTTGAAATCTTACGTAGTGTAATCAGACAACTGAACAAGATCAAGGGGATAAAACATATTTAATAGCAATAATAATAAACAATAATGATAACAACAACAGGGCCAGCAAGATGACGCAACAAGTAAGGGACCTTGCAGCCAGGTCTAAGGACCTGAGTTCGTTCCTGGATGCTTTCATGGTGGAAAGAAAAACTGACTCCCAAAGCTATCTTTCCCCAATCTACAGGAATACCATAGCATTTGTGTCTAGTTGTGGTTTGAATGAGAATGGCACCCCAATTGCTGCATATGTTTGAATGCCTGGTCCCTAGTTAGTGGAACTGTTTGAGAAGGATTAGGAGATAAAGCCCTGTTGGAGGAACTGTGTCACTGGAAATGGGCTTTGGGGTTTCAAAAGCCCATACTAGGCTCAGTCCCCCCACACCCTCCATCCATGCCTACAATTTGTGAATCAGATGTGAGTTCTCAGCTATAGCCACAGTGCCATGCCTGTTTGCCTGCTTCCATCCTCCCTGCCATGGTGGTCATGCTTATCCTCTAAAACTGTGAGCAAGGCACAATGAAAGGATTTCTTATGTAAGTTGCCTTGGCCGTAGTGTTTCATGACAGCAATAGAGCAGTAACCAACACATGTGCTCTCTCCTCGCCAATAAATCAATGTAATAAAACTACCAACTCATTAAAAAAAAATAATAACACAACTGTAATGTTCTGTATTTGCCTTTTGTTTTCTTGGATTGAGAATGTCATGGAAGCAGAAGGGGTTTTTAAATGTCATTTTCTAAAAAATGATAATGTCTCATCATTATAAACTTTCTAAAGCAAGTTAGTGTGTAGGCTGTAACAGCAGCTTCCCAGACATGATTGACCTAATGCTATGATGCATAATTAAGGGCTGTCTAATTAAGGTAAAAATTGCTCCAGAAACCACTTGGGATCAGCATGGCATTGCAGGCTGTGGTGTCTCTTCCCCAGAGGAAAGCAGAAGTGCCACCCAGCTCTGACTACCTGTGCAAACACGCTTTTTGTAGCCATGGCAACAAGACTGATGTCGTTATTAAACAGGTTTCTGCTCCCAGTCCCATAAGAGTAAAATCTGCTCTCCCAGACACCAAATGAGTCATTGCTTTGGCCTCGTTAACATGCTAGAGCCCTTCTGTCTGGTAACAAATGTCATTTAGCCTGATGATTAAAGCGATGCAGTCAAACTGCAATACCCCTGTAAGCAGATCCACATCCATGCTTAGCTTTGGAAGTGGAGGCAATGATGTAAAGAGCAAGGCAAAGCAAACAACAAGCTGGTGAAAGTAACATTAGCCTTTTAGATGTGCATGTATTTTCCAAGAGGCAGAACCCTCTAACTGTGGGAAGATAACATCAGTTAAAGTGTTCTCTGTGGTGCACAGAAACTTACACAGAATTTTGCTTAGTCCTAAAAACAGACAAGGTTTCAAGAACAAAGAAATCCTTATGATTGCTGTGGCCTCTTCCAAAGGGCTTTGGAGGCCGAGGAGAGGATGTTGTTCTCTCACTGCTGAAACAGAGAGTAGAGCGCACAGGAAGAAGAAAGCCCAGTGCCTACTTTCCTGTGGGAAAGGAGCAAAGTAAACACTTGGGGACTTTCTGAAGCAACCATGTGGCTTTTGAAACTGTAGCCATATTTTTCTAGAAGACAAAGACAAAAGAGATTAGGCTGGATAATAAGACTAAAATGTGACTGTTGCGATTTCAGCATCAGATTTTCCTATAGTCACACAGAGAAAGAGACAGAGACACAGTGAGAAAGAGACAGAGAGACAGAGACAGAGATGGAAACAGATAAAAAATGTGTGTGTGTGTGTGTGAGAGAGAGAGAGAGAGAGAGAGAGAGAGAGAGAGAGAGAGAGAGAGAGAGAGAGAGAGAGAAACAGAGACACAGAGAGAACAGAAAGATAAATCCTCCAAGCTAGAATACTTTCCTGCGTTTCCCCTGTATACAAGCTACAATTCAAATGCTACAAATGCTTGAAGTATATTTTTTTTTTAAAGTGACACTCCACAATTTCACAATTGTTAGGGTAACAGGTCTGCTGACAGTCTTCTGTGAAGAGTATTGATGAAGATCCTTGTTCTAAAGAGTCTCTTTGGAATATGGTGCAGTGATAGCACTATGTTGTGGAATGGAAAGCAAATCTAATGATTTGTCAGGAGGAATTCTGAAGAGCTAGGGCTGGGGAGATGGCTCAGTCAGTAAAGTGTTTGCTGTTTAAACGTGAAACCTAGGCTTGGACTCTCAGCTCATATACAAAAGCTGGACACAGTGACCACATCTATAACCTGCAGCGCCTGGGGAAGGAAGCAGAGACAGGCTGAAGCTGGAGGCTTGCTGTGAGCCCCAAGTACAGTGAGAAACCATGTTTTATTTATGTATATATAAACTTTTGTGTGTATATGAAACACAAAAATGCATTATGAGAGTTAAGAATACCTTAGATGAATATGATTGCTTTGTTAAAATATTATAACATTCATCAGGTTTGTTAGTAAAACAGCAATACTGAAGGAAAGAGATTCATACAGGACAGAGCAAGAGTGGAAAGGCATAATTCCACTTGCAATTGGAGGCCAACTCAAGACACATAGGTGCCCTGTAGATGAATGACAGCAAGTGAGTCCTGGGATCCTCTGAGTGATCACCATCTTAGCTCCTCTGGAGAAAATCCAACAGAGTAAACAAAATAGACGCAGGCTCCAGAGACTTCCTAAGCAAATTGCGTTGCTAAGGAGGAGACACTTGATTGGGAATTGTATACTAAACAAGTGCGGGAAATAAATAGCCAGTGAGAATACTTGGTCTGAAATGTACTAGTCGATTGAATTCCACACTCCCTAAAGCAGACTCCTGTCCTTGGCTTAGATGGCTATATGACTTTTCACCTAAAGGAGCATGGTATTGTTAACCCAACTCATAGAAACTAAATGAGTTTGGTGTCAAAACCTCTAGGGCCTATAGAGGTGTCTTTAAAATTATATGATATTTAAGATCTACTATTAATCCCTTTCATTGTGTGTGCCAAAGGCTGCTGGCTAACCTTTCTCTGATTTCTTTGGGAAATATGCTTTAATTAGGAAATGAATATGAAAAATTGTTTAGGAGTTTCTGTCCCTCTTTATTCCCTTTTTCATCTTAATCACAATTGCTTCTCATGCGTTCACAGAAAGGCCCAGAAATAAATATTTAAAGGAGTGTTTATTACAACCCTTAGTTGAGACCAACTCAAATACCCAATATCTGATAGATGGATTAGTCATGCTGTGTGTCCACATCTGAGAAGAACATTTGGAGGTAAACTGAAGTCCTTAGATGGTCATGCTTCAGAAGACTAAACAATCTAAGATTCCACTCATCTAAAAGGCAAGTCTTAGGAGACAGAACAGACTGGCTATTTCCTGAGATGGTTAGGGTACCAGCATAAGTGAGTGCTCATGGATATGAGATTACTTTGAGGAATGAGAACATATTCTAAATTAGTGCCCTCACATAACTTCAGATATAATAAAATTATTGAATTGTACAAAGTGGGTGGTATGTAAAACAGTATTAAAAACAGTTCTCAATAAACACATGTTTTTTAGAAGTCAGCATTGAAATAAGGTAGGAAAAGGCACTTTCTATTCTCCTTTGAGTATGCTTAGCCAATCACCATTGTCATTGTCAATGTCATTATTAATAGTCATTGAGCACTTATAGAGGGCACTTATCTACCGTCTCATTCTCATTCTACAACCCACTAAAGTTATTCCCAGTCTACATATAACAGACTATCTTATCTGATGGTTTGAGAAAGAATTAAATAACTTGCCTAAGACTACAGACTAACGATATCAGAATCATGATGCAATCTCTCTTTCTAATTAAAAACTTTATTCTCTCAACTCTATTTATTTATCTATTTATTTATTTATTTTGAGGCAGAGTTATGTAACTCAGGCTGTCCTGGAAGTCACTATTCAGGTCAGGCTGGTTTCAAACTAATAAATCTCCTACCTCAGCATCCATAGTTCTGGGATTATATACCTATACTCCTATAAATTGCTAATAAAAACATTTGAGTTGGTTTAGTGGCACTGCCCTATATTAACTACATGTAGTGGTATGCTAAGTATACATTAACATGAAGCTTAAAAGAGTTTAAACCACATCTAATTAGTCACTTGACTTCAATTTGCACTATCAAGCTTTACTATAGCACTCTATGTATGGGAGCTGATGAACAGTCCTGCCCTAGGAAGGCATTTCTTACGGGCGTCTAGCAAAATCTGAGGATAATCAGGCAGCATCGCAGGGCGCTTTCTGCTAAAAGATGCTCAACTTTCTCCACATACTGGTATGACAGACTGTAGAGCAGATAAGAGTAATAACATGGAGTGACAGCAGAGTGTTTTGGATTTTGCTAACCCCATAGACAAGTAACTGGTAGTTTATTTTAAAAGACAATGGCAAAATGCTTACTGTGTGGTGGAAAAATGCTCTCCATACCACAGTTTTCTGTGTTGGGAAGTAAGATATCAAGTGGGAGACTTCCTGGGACACATCCTTACCATGTTCAGTTAGGGTTTTAATTGTGGATGGATGCTGAAAAAAAAAATGAGTTCAGAATCTGTGCTTACCCAGAAGCAAATTTTAGTCTGGTAAGAATATGAATAAAAATCTTATCCATTTGGGCATCATTCCAAAGTTCACCCCAAGCAAATTTATTTCAAAGATAAAAGAATTTTTGAACAATAAAAGAAAAGATAAATTTTGGACAAAACAAAGATGTTTTGAACTCGTAGAGTTAACACGATTGCTATCCAGAAGAAAGAAAAGTCACGCTATCGATGTCACAGCCAGTGGTCATCCTTACAGGTGTCAAAAGCCCAATAAAGGAAAACCACAACCAACTCTGCCTATAAGATTGATAGGTTGGATAGAATGGACCAATAAATTCAAAAAGAAAACAGAGTACCAGAACTTAAGTAATGACATGAAGATAGCATGAATAATTTCATGTATATTAAGAAACTGAATTAGTAACAAATAACTTTGGGCTTTTTTTTTAAAGTGTCATGGAGCTGGAGAGAAGGCTCAAAAGTTCTGAGTCCCTACTGATCACGTAGGGGCCCGAGTCTGGCTCCTAGAACCTATGTGTGGCAGCTCACAATTATCTGTAATTCCAACTTCAGGGGAATCCAACACTTCTGCATGGGTACACAGACATGCACACATAATAAGGTAAATCTTTTTATGATAAATACTTGGCTCAGAATATTTCACTGGTGAATTGTGTTAAACAGTGTTCTTAGGGTCCCTATTGCTAGAATAAAATACCATGACCCAAAGCATGACTTGGGTAGGAAAGAGTTTATTTCAGCTTATAGCTTGGAACCCATCATCCATGGAAGTGGAGGTGGGAACTCAAGGTCAGAACGTAAAGCCAAAGAGTGATCCACAGGCCACGAAGGAATGCTGCTTACTTGATTGCTTGCTAGTGACTTGCTTAGCCTGCCTTCTTATACCACCCAGGACCACTTGCCCAGGGGTGACCCCATTCCCTGGGAGATGGGCTAACTCATATCAGTAACCAACCAAGAAAATGCCCTACAGACTTGTCTGAGAGCCAATCATATGGAGCTCTTTCCTCCATTAAGATCTCTCATTCTCAGACTTTAGCTTGAGTCAAGTTGACACAAAAATGAGCCAGCACAGTTACAAAATAATATACTTCTCCATAATTTATTTTAGAAAATAGAAGCTGACTTTACAAACTAAATGTGTTCTATGGGTTCAGTTTTATTCTAACACCAAAACCAAATAAAGGCACTTGAAGAGATAAAGTATACACCACTATCACTCAGGAGCATAGGTGCAAGATTTCTCAAAGAATTAGAAAATGAATTATAAGACATGACCAAATGAGATTTATTTGGGGTATGAAAGGATGATTTGGTATTTAAAAGCCATTGGTAAAATTGAGCAACTTAGTACATACATTTTTAAAAAATTATTTAACCTACTATTCAGAAAAATCTCACAACAGGCCTTTCTCAAGTTAATAAAGACCATCTACAAAATACCAGCTCTTGACATCGTACTTACCAGTGAGAAACTGGCAGTGTCCAAGAGAAGAGTGAGTCGCAGTGTCCTCTCTAAACCTGTTTGGAGCCTAATCTAAGCGGTGCACCAGAGCAGAAACATAAGAATGTACAAAGAAGTTCAATGTGTTGTCTATATGCCAGTGACAAACCATTGGAATTTTACATTAAAAGTATTTTAATAATATTAACAAAGTGAGATATATAGGCATAAATCGGATAAAATATATGTAGACTATGTTTGCAAAAAATCTGTAAACTAATGGAAAAACTACTCAAGGAAGAAATAATAAATCACATTTCTTATTCACAGATTTGTAGATCCAAGTGTGCTAAAATGTCATTTATGCTTAATTTGTTTAAAATCATTGTTGGCACTTCCAATCAAATCTCTAGTAGACTGTTTTGTAAACATAAAAAAATAATAATCCCTCAGCTTACATGACAAGTCAAAATGCCTAAAGTAGTCAACTCAGTGTTAAAAAAAATCACTTGAATATTTCATTCTCTAATTTAAACATTAATTATAAAGTCTTCAAACACATAATCAATATCAAGAACATATTGGTGAATGAGTAAACATTTACAACACTAGAACAGACTAGAGCACCAATAAGTATACCCAAACCAAGAAAAGCCACTAATCTTTGACAAAAGGACAAGGCAAGCAGCTAGGCATGAGCAGTCATTGTAGTAAATAATGGTGAAGCACCTGGCCTCCCGAAGCAAAATGATGAACTTAGACAGAGAACTCATACGAAAGTTCATGAAAATGAACTATAAAAGTAAACGTAAACCGAAGAACAATAACACCGTAAGAAGCTCACAAGACTTAAGAGAGAAACATCACATGACCGAGGGCTCAGTAGTGATTTCGTTTTTGTTTTTTTGGTGTTTTTTTGTTGTTGTTGTTAGTTTTGATTGGCATGGTTGGCCAACACGCTGCCACTAAACTACAGCTCAATTTTCTTGTGTTAGACCCAACACAAGAAGCACAATAAATTCAAGTAGGAAACTGTTGATTGGAACTTTTACTTTGCAGATGACTTTGTGCAGAGGATGTTCAGAGGAAACATTCTGCAGAACAAAACACACTTTGAATAGAGGACTTGGAAGTGCGTACATAGGAAGAAATGCAAAAAACAAACAGCAAAATTAAAATTTATGCAAATAGCTGAACAGACACCTGGTCAATGAATATGTGCAGGTGATAAATGGGAGTGTGAAAAGATAGTTATTATCATATGTGATTAGGGACTGTACATTAATACAGCAGTATAATAGCATTACAGCCCTAACAGACTGGCAAAAATCCCCAAGTCTCTAATGCCACTTGCTGGTGAGGATTCAGCTTTTCAGAAAGCAGAGCTCTGAATTATTACTTTGGGGGATACAAGATGATAAAGCCACTTTGGAGGGAAGTTAGGCAGTTTGTCCTCACAATGACACACTTCATGAAATCGTGGTTAGAAGTTAATTAAGTGAGGTGGAAATGCACATCCACACAAAAATAATCGATAGGCAGGTGCGGTGGCACACGCCTGTAGTTCCAGAACTCAAGGAGGCAGAGGCAGGCCAAAGCTACACAGAGAAACACTGTCTGGAACCTCCTGCCCCCGTAACAATAATCTGTATATCTGTATGCAAATATTTATAGTAACTTTGTTCACAATCTTCTCTAACTGGAAGCAACCTAAAAAGGTTAAAGGTGAATGGGAGAGATATACTGTGGTACGTACATGGAGTGATTGAAGAAAAAAATCCAATCATAGAAGATATATATATATGTGTATATATATATATATATATATATATATATATATATATATATGTTGTACATATGACAACTTTTTATTACAAAATATAAAGTTCTAGTTATGGTAATAACAAATGAATTCCAGAGACCTTGGGAGAAACAGTTAAATAGATAACGAACATTATTTTTACAGTCCATTAATACAATCCAGTGTAGTGCTGTAATGGTAGATACACAGCAATATGCCCAATTCAGTATTTCACATATGACAAGGAATGAATCTTGATGTAATTTAAAGAATATCACATAAGGGTTCAGACATGGGGTGAAAATGTGAATCTATCATAATACTGAGATCGCCCAGATCAGGAGACCCTCCCCCCCAAAAAAGACCACCAGGACTCAACACCAATCAACATACACAGGGTCCTGCATTAAGGGCTCAAGCTTTGGGTCACAATCCTTCCTGAAGCAGCAGGATCGGAGAGTGACACCGGGCTTCAAAGGTAATGGGTTTATAAAGGGGAAAAACTGGAATGAGTGGTTGGGTCACAGGGAAGTAAGGGAAAAAGCAGAAGCAGGGACTGTGGGTCACAAGAATGTCAACCTTCAGGCAGGTTTGGTGGAGGCTAAGTCTCAAGGGGAAGGGTTTTTTGTTTGTTTGTTTGTTTGTTTTTGGGGGGGTTGTTTGGTTGGTTTTTTTGTTTGTTTGTTTTTTATCTCAGAGGATCATTGGGAGTTAATTGTGTTTCCAATGGAATTTCCGGAGACTACTGGTAGGTCTAGTTTATGGCGGAACGTGGTCATTCCTGGAATGCAGGAAGCAGTGAGGCCACCTAGAGAATAAGTTCTCTCAGAAAATATCAACCATGGCATTAGTTACAGGACATACAAAACATGGCATTAGTTTGGTTCTTACACTATACCCTACATATATTACAAATATAGGAAATGACCTTAGGGAAGAGGGTGAGAGCAGAAAGTAGTGCTGACTTGGAAAATTCTACAAATTAACATCTCAGAAGATAGATGCAGTCAATCATGCAAATACATAGTGGGTAGTTAAAAAAGGAAGTTACACTATAGATTAGAGTTCGAGACAGCAATATGAAATTATGTTCATCCTAATATAGATACTGATGATCTCATTGAATATCGTACTATCTATGTTGTATGCATAAAAGATGTATAGATTATGATACATGTATATAATTCATTTGTCTGTCAGCTAATACAGCCACTGGGAATCTATGCCCCAGAGCAACATTGAATGCAGTACTCTTATCTTTTGTATTATCATCTAATAAAAACAATAAGTAATCTTCAGAGCATTAGTTTATTTCAGGATTGGTGCAAGAAATAAATAAGATGAAAAATCAAGAAAGCATTTTTTAAAAGCCAAAAAAGGTCCAGTCACAGTAATAGAAATATGGCAAAGGTTTACTGGAACCAAATGGAAAAATGCCCAGGGGACAAAACTAAAAGACCATAATAACCAAAATCAATAGTCCTATTGGATAACAACCCAGGTGTAAAATAAGACTATACTGACGTGAATAACAGAAAAATAGACAAGCCTTCTATACATAAGAATTTCAACCAATGCAGGCAGCTCTGTCCTTCAGTGGAGTAAAGCACTGCTCTCACTTCCTTGCAGGTGTCCTTGCTTTTCTTCTAAAATCTACATGAAAGGTAGGCAAAGTCACTTAGTGGAGAACCTGTCACTCACTTCCTCAACCAGGAGCTGGAGACTTAATCTTAATAATAATGCCATTGTGATACAAATCACCGTAAATACAATGTGCTTAAAAATAGCACATTCCTGATGGAATCTCAAGCAAGCAAGTAGTGTAATCAGGAAAAAAAAAATCGAGAGGCAAATCTGAATTCCAGGCAGTTGTTTGTATGGTGCTCCTCAATACTGCCAATCATCACAGCCTGAAAGTCAGAAATTGCCAAGAGGAAGCTAAGCAGATAAGCAACTAGATTTAAGATGCCATCCAGGGACACTTTTGGTCATTAGATTAGTTAAGAAATTCTCAGTACTGTCTGAATTTTAGTTAACAGCATGTTGGTGACATTGCAGCACTAACCATAACAAATACAATGATTAACGTGAGCTCATAACAGGGGACCTTGCCTGTGGTTCTCTGCATGTACTTCACAGTGCTGCCCTAAATCTAAAATTGCCTTCAAATTAGAAGCAGTTTCAAATTATTCTTAGAGATCATGAGATTTGCTAATTGACACAGATACAGAGCCCCGACCCGAGTGTATGTGATTATATGTTCAGCTGTGAAAGTAAGCTCTTCTCTTCAACACCCAAAACAATGACTCTCCAAGAGGAAATGTTCATCACCTTTTACGAACCGCATTAATTCAACCTCCCTCTCTTATCTCATCTTTTATCACATTAATGGAGTGGCCTAGCTAAAACCATATTTCGTATATCATAGCTTTTAAAAATTAAGTAAAGTCAAAATGACATTTGACAATTTTCACTTTCTATATTACAGTTTTTTTTAAAAATCATTCCATTTGTGTGGTAGCATAGTTCATGACTACTGATCTTCAGTCCTAATATGAAACTACTATCCATTTTAGGAGATTATTGTATCCTGCATCCATATAGGACAAATTTTCCCAAACATGAAGACCACACTAAATGAGGATCAATCTCCATGAAGGCATCAAAAACTTCCTGTTTTACATTGCTGTATAAAAAACCATCTAGCCCAAGACTTTGGAAGATTTTACATTTTCCTTGATTATTGAGAACTTCATACATGTATATAATGAAATATCTTACCTACTGCCCTTACCTCCTCCAACCTCCACTATCGCTCTGTGAGGACCATGGTGAGAAACCCCACTGCTTCCAGGTCGGAAGAGAAGCAGAATAAGGTAACGGTGGGAATGTGGCTGCCAGTAAGCAGGGATGGTGACAGCAAAGGTCAGGAAAAAGATACACTCTTCAAATGCCATCATCTAGTGGCCCTTTTCCTCCTCCCAGTAATGTCGCCAACTTATGACTCCATCTAAGGAGCCACACATAGGTGACATCAGAGCCTGTTTGATGTCTTACTCATTCCTAAGAGGCCCTATCAGCGGGCGGCAAGCAAACTTGACCTCAAGGACCAGCAGAGCAAGTCATAACATCAACTAATAATGAGGAAGAGGAAAGAAGAAAGGAGACAAGGAGGAGAGAGAGAGGACACACTCTACCTAAGGTTTCTGAATTCCAGCTTGATTAGCATCTCTGCAGTTGGTTGTGTTTGGTGATTTTCTGCAAAGAACAATCTGGCTGAGTTTCAGTGATTCACAAGAAGGAAATATCAAGGCTCTTATTCATATTCTCAGCGTGGATTTAATTCCTTTCTCTTCATATCCTGTCTGTTTCAAGCCTCTGACTCTTTCTTTCTTTCCTTTCTTTCTATAAAGTAGTCCAAGCTGGTCTGGAACTCATCATATGATCACATGGGATGGACAAGATTTTAACTGACAATCTCCTGCCTCAACCTCCTAAGTGACAAGATTATAAGTATGAGTCACCACACCCAGTTCACACTAGTTTCTAACACTGAACTTCTCTCTAGAAGTGCTTCCCAAAATGGTAGGTGTGGAAACCACTGAGAAATTAATTATTATTTTTTTAAATGAACAGTTGAGGGCTCTCCCCACAGACATTCTAAGTCAGTAGACCTGGAAGAGTCCCAAGGAGCTTTTTACCATGAGTACTCTCTGTGCTTCTGATGCAGCTGATCCTGGAGTTTAAGAACCAAACTAAGAGAATGCAGACTAATTCCTTTTGACGTGCTTTGTACTATTCATGGAGATGGCCTCTTGCCAGTGAATAAATATTAGCTGAGGCTGCAGACAATTTCCTACCAAGTACTCCTTTGTGTCCTACTTGCTGTCAGAAACTGAGATTTAGTTTTATATAGTTCATCAGACACTAAGAAATAGAGTCAAGGACTATGGACACTGGGTCATGTAGCATGGGTGACCATCAGGTCTGAAAGCCAAGACTCCCACTTTCCTCAGTGCGCCCAGTCCCCTCATTTCAAACAAACAGTCTCACACACTCTGTAATTAGCAGCATGTGAATGAGAAGGTGTTTATACATATAAAGATGGACTCATTTCTTCCTCACTGTTGGCTGCCATCTCTCTTCATGTTTGTCGCATGTCAGTTGAAGACACTCTTACTTCATCAGGAATACTGAGAGTGTATAGAAGTGATCCATTAGGACTCTTGGCCTCTACAGGTGACCAAGGTAAGTAAATGCTCATCCCCAAGTGAGGTACATGGGAGAATGACAGCCCAGGAGAGCAAAGGTTCCAGTGTGAACAGACGCGTTCTCTGGCACAATGGTGTACCACAATACCATATTGTTGTGGGGATGTTTTGTGCACTGTGTATTCAAATGCTGATTTCTCTGCCCAGAGATCTGGTTGAAGTCCTGACTTTGGTATTGTCCTTATTATGAAGCATCTTCTGACTCAGTATTTTATAAAATACTGTTTTCTGTCATCTTCTGATTGGTCAAATACAGAGCTAAACAGCCAACAGCTGAGTGGGCAGTTAAGGAAAGGACAAGAATTCTGGGTCCAGAGAAAAAGATAGAGGGTCTCAGGTAGGGCCCAAGAGAGTCATGATTGGGACATGAATAGAGAAGGAACAGTCAGGACACAGGACTGAGATGGCAGGCAATGGGCCACATGCCAGAGAGTCGGCCAAGCCAGTTTTGTGAGATTAGAAAAGCTGAGTAGCTGCCCAGCTATAGTGCCTGAAGCTTATAATAAAAGCTTTATTTTATCATTATTCATAGCAAGAGTGGGCATAGAAAGCACTTCTTTTTTATATCCTCTGCTCTTTTTGTCCTGGTCACAGAGTGTCTTCATCACTGATCTATTGCTCTGAAGGGACAGCATAACCATGGCAACTCCTATAGAGGAAAACATTTAGACATGGCTGACTTACAGGTTCAGAGGTTTATTCTGTTATCATCAATACAGGCATGGCAGCAAGCAGGCAGACATGGTGCTCGAAAAGGAGCTGAGAGTTCTACATCTGCACTGGCAGGCAACAAGAAGCGAGAAAAACCCTAGGTCTGGCTTGAGCAATTGAAACCCAGAGGCCACCATCAGCGACACATTTCCTCCAACAATGCCACACCCACACCAACAAGGCCATGTGTCCTAATGCCACTACCTATGAGTGTAAGAGGGGTATTTTTATTCAAGCCACACATAGATCTATACAGCACTGGGTCACTGACACTTGTCAGATCCCACCATTCTCTCTCCTGAGGGCTGATGTCAAACCGTACATATCTAATTGCCCTTGGGAAAACGCCTAACATGAATGGGCAATGAAAAAATAATATCCTAATAAGAAAATCAATAAACTATCCTTCTGGAAAAAAAAGTCCAGTTCTTCTGGGGAAACAGTTAGCACACGTGACAACGTTATAGCTGCACTGAGGCTATATCCTCAGCCCAGGTGGTCTCTGAAGCTTAGCCTGCACTACATCTGCCTGAGATTTGAAGAGAGGGTTAGTTGCAAGATATATGTTCTTTATATATAAGCACCACATTTATACCATCCCCTTTCCGCCTTGTGCCCCTCCCACTCCTCAAATTCTCAGCCTCTTATTATTTAATTTATCATTCATATACACACACATACACACACATTTATGTATAAATTTAAAATACAACCTGCTGGGTTCTTTTAGTGTTACTCATATGTATATGTGATTAGGGCTGACTGTTTGGGATTGGATCATCTATGATCAGGTTATAAAGTTCCTAATGTACCTTCACACTGGAAGAACATATTATAATTCCCATCCCCTCCAGCAAAGGGACAGAGCATCCATCACCATCACAGCATCTTCATGCACCATCTCTAACTATCATGACTGTAGTAGTTGAGCTATTTTTTCCCTTTGATACATGTTTGGTCAGAAAAAAAAAAGGGGGGGCGATGAAACTTCTACCTGAGGTTCTATCTATAAAGAGAATTCCATAGGTATGACAGGAAACAAAACGATTGCTCTTAAAAACCTGACTCTGACACCTGGCTGTTTAAAGTTTGAGTATACAAAGGGGAAAAAGAACAGGCAAAATCTTGAAGAATTCAGAAAGTTTTCTAAAGTGTGTTCTTCCTTGTAGATTCTCTCTTTGATATTAGGACAGACCAGATTATCCATACACTCCTTGGAGGCTAGGTCTTCTCATACATAGTGTTCCTAAGGGAAAACAGCCGGTGACTCTGAGGAGAGCATCTAGGGTCAGACAAAACTAATCAGCTCTTGAAACTTCAATTTTCTTACCCAGAAAAATGTAGATTTAAATATCTCACATATGATGGCATGGGTGTGGGTGATGCTCTCCCTATCTTTCCCCTTGCCACCTGTGGTAGTTGGGAGAGCAGGTTCTGAGAGCAGGAGAGCTGTCCCTGCCCTCACTAGTGGGAAAGCAGGCTCTGTACCTCACCTCAGCAACACATTGGAGCTAGCCCTCATGGCAAAGGAAGGGTAATGATACAGTCCCAAGGGTCTGAGAGTGGGAGAGCTGGTGCAGCCACTCAGCAGCTGCAGCACTTGGGTGTAAAGGCCAGCTTTTACACCAGGGCGTCCAGTGGTGGCCAAGGGTGGACACTCAAAACTGGTGGTGTATGGTGTAATGCTTCCACTGGTGACAGCTAGCTGGGAGAAAGAAAGAAGGAGAAAAAATTATGCTTATACTTACATACACATTCAGTGGATAAGCAAGCAGATTTAATGAACTTCACATACATATGAGTACATGTATACATACATACAATCAGACATACAGATATATACACACATATACCTCTACACATACAAATATATATACACATACACAGATAATCATACAGACAGACACATATTTGGTGAATGGTGAGTAGAGCAAGCTCTAACTCCAGCAACTTTTATTTCTGTCCTTAGGGTCTTTTTTTTTTTTTTTTAATATCCTTTAGACAAAGGCTCTCTATGTAAGAAAAAAAGTTGCCTCACTATACAAAAAGGGAGTAACAGTATGATTATTGATTACATGTTGTTTCATTAAGACTTGCACCTAGGTAGACATTTTGTTTAGTCTAAAGATCAAAGTGAGTTTTATCTGTCTCAAAGTTCAAAGTAAAAGCTTCTTATCTATCTCCCATTCCACAAGCTCATTATGAGCTCAAAGAAAATAGTTTTTACAAGGTCATATATCTTGTGTCTTATTTTCAAAGTTTTGTATAGTAAAATTAGCTCTAAGCTTCTATTACAGCCCTTTGCTATTCTACAGGAGGGCCTTGATGAATCAAATCAGGAATTCTATAAAGTAATTGTTAGGAACTATGAAGCCATTGATTTGTCTAAGTAGCACTATTTCATGAAGGTACATCTTCATATTAACCTACAGGAAATCATCCCAACAGAGTGAAGCAATAGGCAGTGAGGATCTCTGCCATGCCAGATATATGAGAGAGGCATGGAAAGGCAGCAGAAGCCAGAAGCAATCCTGGGACAAACTCCCTGAGGTCCTTGCTTCCAGAGCACACGAATTGCAGCCGTGCTAACAAAACAAAACAATCTACCACCTCGAGGAAGCACACTCTCTTACAGTGTGACCTCTGGCATTTGGGAGAGTGGGATACTCACTTTAACTGAGCAGAACGGTGGAGCTGGCTCTGGAGGCGTGAGTGCTGGTGAGCCAGTCATAGGGACATAAGAGCAGGAAAGCTGACCCTGCCTCCTGCCAATGGATGTCGACATTGGGTGGCCTAGCCAAGAGCAGTGATGGAGAGCTTACTCGGTGGTGGGCTGACCAGCTCTACTACCACCTATGCCCGGATTCAGGTTGTTGAGTTGTCTCTCCGCCAAAAATCTGCATCATCTGTGAACTGTTGGGGCATGTGAAAGGGCCAATCTTGCCGATCCAAGGCTTCAGGATCTCTATGACACAGAGCAATAACAGCATAACAGGGTGGAGTCCCAGTGAGGATCCAATCACAGAAGCCAGACACTTCATGACTCATTGCAATGAACATTTCAAAGTTGAGATGTGTGTACAGAAAAGGGTATTGTGGGACACACTATGACACAT
The DNA here is from genome assembly GCF_964271855.1 of Acomys minous. Classification (NCBI taxonomy): domain Eukaryota; kingdom Metazoa; phylum Chordata; class Mammalia; order Rodentia; family Muridae; genus Acomys; species Acomys minous. The sequence goes on from NC_140496.1 coordinate 82,329,410, forward strand.
TACAGCTGCCATAATGAGATGTGTTCTATGCTTTGTTTAGTGTGTGTGTGTGTGTGTGTGTGTGTGTGTGTGTGTGTGTGTGTGTGTGTGTGTGTTTTATTTTGGGTGGGTTACAATGGCAGAGAGTGGATAAAAAGGGATGGACAAATGTGTAGGACTGGGATTCATGATGTAAAACTAAAAAAGAATTAAGAAAAAAAATTAAGAAAAATACCTCAGAGGTGAAAATGCCCCCTCAGATTTTGACAGGAAAATATATCCTTGCATTACAAAGAGGCTTTTTACAGTGCTCATTGAAAATATTCCACAAAATCAGATGCCATTACATTTTTAACAAATGTAAATGACCCAGAATAGACATGGCTTTTGGATGCCTACTTACTCGTGAGGTGTGTGTGTGTGTGTGTGTGTGTGTGTGTGTGTGTGTGTGTGTGTGTGTGTGTGTACCTCAGACGACAACTTTTCGAATTCACCTGGAGCTTGAGTCTCCCCTGCAGTTTCTAATGTTGTGATATATCAGCTTCCTGGTGAGTCTCCTCTCTCTGCTTCCCATCTTGCTACAAGAGTGTGAAGGTTACAGATGAACACCAACACATCCAACTTTTCATGTGGGTTCCTGGGAGTTAACTTGAGTCACTGGGGATTGAGTAACAATAGTTTTAACCTGCTGAGCCACCTCTGACTCCTGCCTTATTTTATTTTTATGGAACCCTTTCCTCTTGCTTCCTCAGATCTTGGTATGAATTTAGGCCACTGTATTACTACTCTTTTTTTTATGTTCTCTAATATTTCCAGTCTTCTGTTTTGAATCAAACTTTATGAAATTGCTGGTATCCTTTTGTTTTTAACATATTTCATAGGATCTAACCAAATATCTCTATGTTGGCTAAATTCACTGTGCATTTTTGAGATTTTTTTTCCAAGTAAATAAACTGGGTGGGAAAATTATTTTCAGCAGACTAAAATCATATTGTTATGGTTAGCTCACTTACTGAGTGTAAATGGTCCCTAGGATATGGCATTCTACTTACTTATTTTAAAAAACAATTATAAAAAAAATCCCTCTTTGGTATAATTTCCATGTTAAAGCTCCCATGATTAATCTCATCAAAAGACTCTTCACAATAAAAGTGTTATTGGAAATTATATGCGAGGTAACTAGGGATTCCAACAACACCTTTATTTTTATACAGAATCATACACTGCTTATTTTGCTTTATCACCTGTGAAATCAAGGAACTGCAGAGATTGTTACAGAAAGTAAAAACCCTCCCAGGCAGCAATCGCGTACAATATGAAAGCAATCTAATGGCGGCAGGAATGGCCCCTTGGAAATAGAAGCTCATTTGTTTACCATTCTCCTGTTACAGCTTCTGAGACCAGGGAGTGAGAAATGGAGAGGAGGCTTCAGAAAACTGGAGAATTTCTATGGACCCACTAGACAGAGGTCACCTTGATAGTAACAAGTTACATGGTGTAGTTCAGATTAAACAAACACACAGCAAAATCTTGAAGTTACTGCTGAGGAGCATGAACTGTATTTTAATCCTGACAGGTTCCTGAAGTCTCTACAAAGAAAAGAAACTGTTTCTTTGCTCTCACTCAAACAGTAACATGTGCTGTTTAAGGGGGAAATGGAGAGAAAACAAACTTAATTAGAATGTGGTGATGTCTAAACCAGAGTTTGAAAGTGCCTACTGGCTCTTCACCCAGTGGCTTTCATTGGATGGTGCTTCTTCCAGGAGGAGCAGAGCCTCCCTAATTGGTATGGAACTGAGTGCTTCATCTGATCTGGAACATTCTGTGCATTGCCAAGGCTTTCTTTGCATTGTTCTTGTAACATCACTGAGCCAACTCTTGATCTCTAAGTAATTAATCACTGTGTCCACATGGAAGAGTTTGCTGAACTCTTGCTGAATACAGAACATGAACTGAATTTTCAGTGGCTTGTGGGTGTGGTGTACCCAGGGCAAACCCAGAATAAGTCAGGGCACTTCCTGGAAGACCTGTGATAAAGCCGAGGGACAGCCTTCTCTCTCTGGGCCATGTGGAGTGCTACCAGAGAGTGAAAAGAGCACTTGCATTACGTCACAGCTCACTCACTCACTGCCTTTCATCTCGACTGAGAACAGAAGGATTGCGTAGTGGCCAAAGGATGTCCCATGGGAGTTTTTGAACTATGAAAGGGTTGATGAATTTTCCTTATTCATACTAAAACTCACTCAGAGCATTTTCTTACTAACAGATGAATCAAAACTTAGATCATTTCAAACTTGAAAAATGAGATTCTCTTGAATCCTTATGTTTGATTAGCTTGATAAACAAAATCGAGGTAAGCAATGGCTGTACAAATTTTCCTCTGACAAAAGGCTTTGACCTGAATACACTGCTGGCTGAGAGGTTCTTATCTTCTTTACAATTTTCTCTACATACAGACTCTTTCTTCTTACAACAAAAAGACTCATAAATGAAGTACAATAGGATAAGGTATTTGTTAAAATGAACTTTTCTTTTGGTTTGGTTTGATCTCAATTTAGTAATGCTTTGCAATAGAGCTGATCTGCTTATACAAGCAAAGCCATTTAGACAAAAAAGCTCTCGAGAGGTCTTCATGAATATATTTTATTCTACTAAACCACTTACTGTAGCTAAATGCGCAGGTTTTAATCACAAGCATGAGTAGTCAGTCACTAGACAACTACCGTCTCTACAACACAAGGATGAGCCCCACAATCAGCTGGCTGTACATCACCACACTAGCATCCCATCTGCTCAGATTGGCTCCCCCAGACCTTACCTTGCCTCCTCTTCCCCGTCCCACCATCACACAGTCTCTGTGAAAAACTTAACCTATGAGTTCAGCATCCTACTGGGCTTCCTTGATTTACTCATCCCCAATAGGATCTTCATTTTGTGCACTTTTATTTCATTCATGGCATTTATGAAGGTCTTCATACGGGAGAGACCTTTGTCTCTTTGCTGCTGTAGCTACATGTATGAAGTGTCAGGCAGATGGTAATTGGTAAGGAGTCTCAATGAATAAAACAGGAAGAATTATGCCCCCCAAAGTTTCAGTCGTCTCTGAAAACACTTCATTTAAATGGAATTAATGTTATCTCCGGAAAAATACCTCATTATAGATCTCTTCAGAATAAGTCAAATGTACTAAATTGAATCGTGACAGTGAATGTGATCTGTTAGTTTGGGACATTAGCACACAGAACAGGAAAACGCCTTTATTAGGGAAGAAGCAGAGGTTCCCTGGAGGGACCCACTGCCCAAAATGTCCTGCCGTGTTTAGACACCATAAGCACACACAGTGTGTGAGGCTTGAACTGATCTGAGTGAGTGTTGGAATTGCCCAACTGTGGATTTTCAGTCCCTTCGCTGGTGAGGACAGAGGTTGCCACGCCTTGGGAACTGGAAACACCTTGATGAGCTGAGCGGCACTATTACCAAGGGCTTTCGGTTCCTTAGATGTGAGAGGAACCATGTAAAGCACTTCGTGTCATGAATCCATATCAGGTCTTGCTCAGGGAAACACTCTAGAGCTTAGCGGAGCTTTCTAACACTGTCCTTAGGCACAGCTGGCTGTGTTCCTGAGTGAAGTGATGGCCTGGTGTGCTCCTTCATCAACTGAGTTGCAGAAAGGCCAAATGGATTCAGTGAATATTATGAAGGCAGTTGCTAAACTCCTCCAGGAATTTTTTTTCACACACTAAATCACATCTCTTCTGTACTGAGGATGAGAGGTAACCAATGGAGCTGTTGGTTACCACCAAGGGTGTTACTGTGGCATCCTGAAGGGTATCATGTCATGTGGGTCATTGTTATGGCTCATAGATATTATAGTTGGTTACTTCTCTCCTTTGGAAGCTTGTATTGTGCCTTCTGGTATCGTGAAGACTAGCTCTCAGGGAAAAGGCATTCAGGTCAGATCCAGTTCTAGGCCTCTGGACCTTGTGTCTGAAGTGCATGGTGTGTCTTCAGCAATAAGGACTTACCTTCCACTTAGGGGGCCAACTAAGGGCAATAGCAGTAGCCCACAATATTGTGTGAGTCTCATAGACAACATTGACTAACAACTCAAATGAAGCCTTGTCATGCCTGGTGTTGGGGTTTTTATTGGAGAGCATTGTCAGCCCAGATTGGAAATTTTCATTTAAAATATATTACCGGTACTTCTTAATATACACTACATGGATAAAAAAATACCTCAAGATTTTCTTACTGTGATCAAAACCAGTCTCCCAAACATTTACCAATGGACAGAGCCTGAGAGACCAGCAAGGAAGGAATAGAGGATGGTTTTACTTAGTCCCAACTCCTCTGCAGTAAAACTTGTTGACTCTGTCCTCACCATGCCAAAGAAGCAGAAGCAAGCTCGTGTCGTTTCCTGCATCTCCCCTTTCTGTTCCAGGTGCTGGTCAGCACTGTACTTGCTAAGAGAAAAAAAACACCTGGAAAGGAGACACCGGGAGCCCAGCTGATCTTGCCCAAAGGAAAGGATGAATGAATGGTGGTGCATTCCATAGCACGGTCCTGGCTAGCAGGTTTCTGAGTCACTTTATGTTCACTGTGTGCAACAGTCCAGCACCTCTGGTAGTCTCAGTATGTAGTTTACCATGACTTTTGTTTTCTTTCTTTCTTTCTTTCTTTCGCTAGGATACAGAGACGTGGGTTCTATCCTGACGTTTTACATACACATGTATGATTATGCTTTGTTCCCATTTTGCTCCCTATTGCTCTGTCCCCTTCTCGCTGGGTCTCTTAAAAGGCCACCACTTCTTCCATGTCACATATTTTTCTTTGCCTCATCTTTCCCCCTCCCTTAAAACTTCTTCCTCCCATATTTTCCCTTTCTGTTTTCCCTTTCTACACACATACTGAAATATAGATTCCACTGAAGAGAAAAAAAAAAGATGATTTTTGCCTTTCTGAAGCTAGCTGATTTTGATGAACATAAAATGTATTCCAGCACCTTTGATTGTTCGGTACAAGTCATAATTTCATAGAAGTCTAAAGTGCATAGTTACATTTTCTTGGTGTGTGTTTCATATAATTTAACCTATAAGAAAAATTGGTAAGGATGCGGAAGCTGAGAAACATGGACACAATTAGCAGAGTATCAGTTGCCATTGCCCTCTATAAATCTGCTTGACAGTTTGACAGTTAGCTACTGCTGTGTAACAAACTAAAATCAGTGACTTGAAATGACAGCCTATGCGGCAGGCAGGCAGCTCTGCTGATGAGACTTAGGTATAGTTCATCTTACCTGGAAATGAAGTAGCATGATTCACCCAAGATGGATATGATCTTCTCATGTAGCTTATGTCCTTCATGAGGCTAGCCTGGGAATGTTTTTAAAGAGAAGCAAGAGAGATAGCAAACCTAGTAAGTGCTTATGTGAGCACTGTTTATAATTGCTTTTCTATGACTCCATTGGCCTATGGACGTCACTTGATCAAGCCCACCCTTCCTCCATGCGCGGGGTGTGTGGGGGTGGGGAATGTGGCATGGGTGTGTGTGTGGAGGAGTGTGAGGGGGTGGGGAGTGAGGCAGCATTGAAGTGGAATGAACACAGAAAGAAATGTGAAAAATGAGGCCAGTGTTTATTCAAATTAGTGCATCTCTATGACTCAACAATGTCATTCTTATACCTGACAAGCAGGTACACATGTGCATGTTTTCATCAAGAGATATATACAAGAGTATCCATGGCAGCGCCAATCGTAACAGTCGCACTCTGAGAGCAACCCAAGCACCCATGTACAGTAGGATGGATGAGCAAACACGATGAAATAGCACACCACAAGGAAACGCCATGCAGATGGAGGGATAAAAAGGTAGATAGATACACAGGTAAAAATCTACCTGAGCAAACAGGCAGCATTACACACCTATGGTGCACTCAGAGGAAGGGTAGCAGGCTACCAAGGAGAGACTTGATACCCTATGAGCATATACAGGGGGGAGAAAGTCCCTCTCAGTCACAGTCATAGGGGAGGGGAGTAGGAGGAAAGCAGGAAGGAGGGAGAAATGGAAGGATACAAGGGATGGGATAAGAGATGTAATATGAATAAATTAATTAAATATTAAATTCTGAATGTAAAAAAAAAGAAACCTACTCTGAATAAATTATCTCCCTGAACACACTATGTTTCACATTAAAAAAAATACTAAAGAAAGCTGTGAATCCAACAATTTTTTGGTTTAGTTTTATATAACCAAATCTTCAATGGGCACTTTAAATATTTTTATTGAGTTGTTTTCTTTGCCAATTTCATACAAGTACCAAGTGTACCCTGATTAGTATAACTCCTCCCTTCTCTAATCCTCTCCATTTTCACTGATCCTCCCAAGCTCTCTGTATACCCTTTCTCACATACATGGCTTTAATTTATTAGTTTATTCACTTGAAATATGAATTTAATAAGGTTCATCTGTGTGTCCATGGGTTTGAAACTATCCATTAAGAGCCCGGTGGGATCACCATTGGATATACAAGTGAAAAGGATGACTCACTCTACCATCCTCAGAATCCATAGTAGTCAATAGTTTACCAGGGAGGTGGGAGGACCAGTACACCCCTCCCTGATCCATGACTGACTACACATAGGGCCAATTCATGTCACATCGTAGGAAGCCACAGCTGATGTTGGATCATAACTTGCATCAGCTATGCCATACAAAATGTCAACAATGTCATTCTTATACTTGACAAGCAGGTACACATGTGCATGAACATACAAAATGTTCATAGTTTTCATCAGAGAAACATTTTATAAAATAATGACCAAGTATGAAATATACTGTGAAAGATAGTGTGAGAAAAATGAAATGTGTTAGGTGTAGCCCTGATCTTAGAGGCTCATACTCTAAAAAGTATGGGTTCTAATCAATGTCCATTAGTAACCTGAAGACTCAAACAGCCAAAGTAGCAATTTCATCAATACACTTAATGGCAAGACTTGTGTGTGTGTGTGTGTGTGTGTGTGTGTGTGTGTGTGTGTGTGTGTGTGAGAGAGAGAGAGAGAGAGAGAGAGAGAGAGAGAGAGAGAGAGAGAGAGAGAGAGAGAGAGATGTGGGATGGGACAAAGAAGACAAAAGATGAGCAAAGCAGGTGCTAGTATTAAGATCCTCACAGCACAGCAAAGCGTTCCACTAGAATCAAGTTGAAATGCAGTCAGAATCTCATGGATTTCAATGTCTAGAGAGAAGTTTGAGCTACCAGAGTCTCTTTCTCCGCACTAAGTTTTCATAGATGTACATTTTTATTGCCTTCAAGCTACTTTTAAGAACAACTATATCTGAATATCTGAATAGCCTCCTTCCTATAATTATATTAAATGGATGTATGGAGAAATTTAGTTCAATGAGTGTTTATTATAGTAATTATTAAGTCCACTTGAGGCCTATTGAATGTCCTCTCATGGAGAAAGCAATAGTTTCCATTTGATGCTTGCTGTTGTCAAGTTTGGGGGACAGGGAAGGCACTATAAAATAAAATATTATTGACACATTTAACCATTAATTGTATTCTAATTATGCATATACTTGGGATGCTTTAAAGTATTGTGGTCAGTAGATACTAACCCTAAGCTACAGAAACCACTGGAATTTTAAAGATGTCATCTGTAATCTTGGAATACAAGTATTATTTTAATCCAATGAAACAATCAATACAATTTTTTAGGGAACTAAACAAACAAACAAACCTATGGTGTTAGGAATCAGGGGGCTGTTTCTCTCATAGGAAATTAGAGAAGGATAGGGCAGGAAAAGCCTCTCAGGTGTGTGTGGTTCTGTGTACTGGTTACATGTTCATTCTCATTTTGAAAACTTCATTAAGAGCTGCACTTACATTCTGCAGTGTTCTTTATTCATGCGCCAGCAGTGGAGTTTATATGGAAACTGGCTGGAGTGCACACTTCTCGTGTGTTTTTGTTTCTGCTTTGTTTTGCTTGGCTTGGCTTTAAGTTGGTGCTCTATTTAACAGCCTCTATTGTTTCCTGTGTGAAGGTGGCTGCATTTCAGAATTAACCAGCCAGCTACTTGCATCATTGTTGGCCATCACTTAGTTCAATTCCATTTAGCATAGTAAATGTTTGTGGAGAACTGCAGGCACAGTGAGAGATCAGCCTTCTTGGTTGCTTTTCAGTATTCCCAATGTTTTCCTGTCTTATTCATCTATTGATGAATATCTAAGCTAGTTCCTTTTCTTGGTTACTGGGAAGAATGAAGCAATAAACATGTATCTCTGGGGATTACTCAGATAGAATGCTTCATGTGTGCACCCTGGGTGGCGTGGTGTGGTGAAATCCTATAGTTCGATTTTAGGCTTTTGAGAAACTTAACATGCTATTTTCCATAGTGGCTGCATATCTTACGTTCTCATCTGCAGTATAAAGGGTTTTTCTTTCCCTACACCCTGGCCAGCATTTGTTATCATTTCTTCTTCCCCGGGGTCAAAAGGAATCTCAAAAGCTCATTATGATGGTCTGTTGCTTGTTTTGTTTTGTTCTGTTTTGTTTTTTCACCAACACAGACAGCTATTTTTAAGACAATGAATCAGAGCAATGTGTGTTAATTCCCTTCTGTAAAATAGAAACTAGTATTTCAAGTGATTGTTTTTGGTTCTTTTTCTCCTTGAGATAAAGAACTTTGTCTCCTCATGGTTCTCCATGATTGACCATAAATCTGCGAGGTTCAGGTTCAGAAAGACAAGAAAGACCTCAGTTATTTCAGGAGTTGAGACAGAATGAGACTTTGAACACTGGGAAGGTAAAATAAAGAGGCTTTAAAATTTTTTTTTTTAATTTTGCTATCAGTGACAAGCCATCGGTCTTCCTAAAGCTCTTTGGCCTTGAATCAAATTGTCTTAGAAAACCCTTGGTGAACACCAAATCTTGGCTCTTTCCACAAAAGCTTGTCCAATTACTGAGGATTCCACTCCAGAAATAAAGAAGGTTACTATACACCCACTTCTCTGCGCTGCAAGACTAACATTTGTTTCATTCAAAGATAGCTCAGCAATCCAATCTTCCTCCAATAGGAAAACCGATGACATCGTAAAGGCCTGTGGTGGATGGGTTTAATCCATCAGTTCCCTGGGCCAAACAGGAAGAGCAATAAACACACTTGTGAAGTCTTTTTGAAGCTGAGGCCTTAATTTTAAAATTCTCATAATCTCTTTTCATATTGATGCTTATTAATTGCACTCTTTCAACCCAAAACAAGAAAACACTAATTCTTTAGCAAAGTAATATTAAAAGAAAAGAACTATCCTCAAACAGACATGGCGGTGCAGGCCCGTAGCCTTGGGAAGCTGAGGGAGAAGGAAACATGTCTAATCTTGGACTGCACAGTGAAACCAGGTCTCTAAAAACAAAACCAAATGAACCAGCAGGAACACTGAGAGACCTGACCCACAAACCATCTCCTTTTATCTGTAGAGTAGGTAAAGGATGCTTAGCGGTAAGCATGGGCATTTATTACCATGGTGCTTTGAATGGAAAAGATGGCCCTAGGTTTGTATATTTGAATGCTTACTCACTGGGAAGTAGACCTGTTTCAGAAGGAACGGAGGTTTAGGAAGGATGGCCTTATTGGAGGAAGTATGTCACTGGGGGTTGCTTTGAGGTTTGAAAAGCCCACACCATGCCCAGTGTCTCTTTGTGGCTGATCCCTGCAGATAATGATGAAAAGCTCTCAGCTACTTCTCTGGCACCATGCCTGCTGCCATGCTCCTTACCATGGTGGTATGGACTAACTCTCTAAAACGAAAAGCCTTTCCTCAATTAAATGCTTTCTTTTTATAAGAGTTGCCTTGGTCATGGTGCCTCTTTCCAGAAATAAAACAGTAACTAAGATAATTATCCTCTGGTTCTTGGTATAATTAGCCTAACGTAACAGGAGATTCAACTTCATCTCTTAATCCACGTGTAAGTGTGTTCTTCTCTTTGTTTACCACAGTGAATCTAATATGTATTCATTTTGGCTCAGAACTTTTTCCTTTAAAACTTTCTCATAGATGACTCACAAAATCAGAATTCATAGAGAAGGGTATATTTACTATCATCTTCAGACCACATGGTAACTTGAAAAAAAAAGAAAAAGAAAAATTGGAAAAGGAACAGGATAACTCTTGTGCGTGCATTCAGATTTAGATTTAGTTTATAAAATATGTTTTGAGCTAGGCATGGTGCCCTTGATTATGGTTCTAGCACTCAAGAAGCTAAGGTAAGAGGCTTGAGAGCTAGAGGCTAGGCTACAAAGGGAGATCCTGTCCTAAAATCTTTCCTTTGAACAGTTAATTTTGACTGTAAAAACCCCAGTACCCCTTTAGAATGACATATTAAATTTGTTGTTGTTAAGATTCAATCACCTGTGTAATTTTTGTACAGTGACAGAGTAGACGGCTCACACTGTAAAGGAGTTTTTAATCCAGCAACATGGCTGTTCTGATCACATCTAAAGACCTTACTACACACCTTTCATCCAAAACAACGAAGGTAAAGTTAGTTTGTAGAAGGAAGCAGCCATGTTTGAAAGTGATAGTCTAATTGAGTGGAAGACAAAGTGACTAGTCAGAGAAAGATTTGACAGAATAGGATATGCTCACCTCTCATGAGAACAGAGAGGGAAGAGGCGATTTAGTAGAGAGGGAGTGGGGCAGAGTAGGGAGGATGAAGTTTTACCAGGACAGTTGCACAGAACCAGGTTGTAGAGGGAGAACAAGCTAGACGCAAGTGAAGACAGAAGGAGCCAGGAGATTAGAACAGATTTCTAGAGTTAGTTTGAGGGTAAGCAGAGAAATTCAGTCAGAAGCTTTGAGAAGCCAGTTTGAATCAACGACCTTGGAGAGGATTTTGAGACAGAGCAGCTGAATTGAACAAGGCAAGCCAGAGTTCAGAAAGAGCTGAAAGGGTGAGTTTTTCAGCAGTAACTCTCAAACGCTGAAAATATTCTAAGGATAGAAGCTTCCAGGACTAGGCCTTGTTAGCAGACAAAGACTGTAAGTCTCTGAGAAGATAATTACATTTGGAAAATAAAAGATACATTTAAATGACACCTCAGGCCCAAACTAAGATAAACTCAGAGCCCTAGTCTTGTGATGGGGAGATTTTATGGATGTGTGTGAGTCACATATTTTGTTGATATATGTGTGATTTGAAGTATATTTTGTGGTGATTCAGAGAGAAAAGAAAAACATTCTGTATTAATCAGATTCCTAAATAAATATGGATGTACCCAAACTACCTCTAATGCAGAGTAATGCTCCAAACTGAACTTCAAGCAAAGGTAAATTATATCCTTGCACGGTATCATTTTGAAGATACACTGGCTTTAATATAGAAACAGTATTTATGCAAGGTAAAGGATAAAACTATAAATCATCATGACTAGGAGGGAACCTAATGGGCTGCTTTAAAGAGCAAATACACTTTCTCTGGGGAGCTTTATTAGGCTGCAGCATGAGGCATACACAGTTTACTTTGCTTACAGCTTATTCCGTAATATTTATTATTGTGTTATGTGTAAAACAACACATTTTAAAGGGAAAAAAATTGAGGAAGCATAGAAAGTCATAAAGAAAAAGGTAAAGAATTAATTCTGGCATTCAAGGGTTGGACTCGCATCCACTTAGCCCTTCTTCCATGTGTGTACCTGAACTGGGTTCTCAAGGACACTCTCCCTACTGTCTTCTTTGAAAAAATGATGCTCACTTCACATCTGAGGAATGTTTGTTTAACATTAAGCATCTGATATCCAACCCGGTCACTGAGATCCCAAAATGTTTTCTCCAAGTCCTGACAGTTGATCTTTGGCTTGATTCACTCTACTTGAGTTTCCTAGTTGGGTTACTGGGTTTTCAGTTCCGTCTTTATTTCAGCTTAAGACCTCTTCAATGTTTCTATCTCTTCTTCAAATCTTGGATTGTTTCATTTCAATCAGCTTTACGTTTGTGTTTCCTTGGGCATCACTCAGGCATTTCTTCTCTTTAGGTTCTTTCTAAGTTCATTGAGTTGTTTATTTGTGTTTTCTTTAAATACCACAATCCTTTGATGAAATTTATAATTAATTGTTCTTTTAAATTCTATGTCCCTTCATCTCTCTCTCTCTCTGCTCTTTGTTGAGCTGGTTTCTTCACATACATGGACAATCATATACTGTGTAGTTTGCCATCCAAAAATTCATGATTTGGGAGCTGAGGGGATGATGGCTCAGCCAGTAAAAATGATTGCTGTGCAAGCACAAAGATCTCGGTTTAAATCTCCAAAGCCCACATGGAAAGCTGAGTACGGCCATGCTAGATCCTGTCATTCCATCAATAGAGGGGCAGAGACAGGAGGGCCCCTGGGTCTTACTGGCTGCAATCTTAAGCTCCAACTTCCTCCAAGAGACTATGAGCAAAGGAATAAAGTGGAAAGTAATTGAACAAAACACCTGATATCTTCTTCTGGCCTTCTTCACATGTGCACACAATCACATGTACACACACATATCTAATACACACACACACACACACACACACACACACACACACACACAGCACTCAAACACACAGACCGAAAAAAGTAAATAAGAAAAATAAGTCTCATTGCGTAATTTAAAAATATTCCATCTTTCTGTGTGACAAACTATTAGATTAACTTTCCTCACCAGAGAAAGTGATCACTGTCCAGGTTTTCTCCTCCCCGGTTTTGTTCCTATGATGTCTCACTGATCCAGGCTCTTCCAGATTATATACGAATGTTAGTTGAAGCTTCTGGCATGAATGTACAGAAAGAGGAAATATATTTTTATGGAGCTAGTAAGTTCTTCTAAAGATTGCGTTAATTTAGGCTAGGAAAAATATAAGTATCACAGTCACAAGGAGAGAGATTTATGCTGCAGAGAGATGAAAGAAAGAAGAGGAAGCAGGATAACTCACTGTTAAAAACTGAAAAGCAGGGGAGATTTCGAAATACTGGAAGGTGTGGGGCTGAAGTATTCTGTGTGAGCATCAAGTCCATGTATCTTTGTAAATATGATCAAGTTGATTTTAGGAAAAGATGTTTTACAACAGAACAGCCAGGTTGGAGGCCTATCCAACAGCTGGTCTTTATACCAACAAAAGCAGACAGAGTGGACCCAAGGAAGCTGTTAAATAACCAGTAACCAGAGATCATATAGTTCAGACTTCTTAGATTTTATGATGACAAGCCATCTGTCATAGATGCAGCAAAAGTGTTCTCAATCCAGTAGCTATTCAAGTAGAGCAGGTGTTACCAGTCTCCTGCTTCAGTCCTTTGTTCAGAAACTGGTAAGGATACACTGCCCCACCCCCATCCAAAGCCAGGTTATAATTCTGTTTTCACTAGTTGCTTGTTGTACTTAGAGATTTTTTATAAAGTGTGCATTATCCACTAATATCTGGGAACAACACTTAATATGACCAAGAAAGACTCTCATTGCCTACTGATACAGTAGTGGTACTAATATCATGGAAATTACCAATCACTTTCTGATTGTATTTAAGGCCTACTTCACAAGATGATCCTCGTGCCTGACACCATTATCTGGGCTAAGAAGCTGAAGTCAGATGGGCCATGGCCCCTAGCCTACTATCATTATTCTACTAAATTAACCATGGTAGTGAATTGACTCTTAATGATTTGTAATACCTACAGATTAATGCATCTTTCAGTCCTCATAAGAGAAGCTTCTATTTTTAGCACATGGTGATTAACACAGAGTCTCACAACTGATCTAAGTTACAGCAACCCTTCTCCTAGGGCTCAGGGAACATTGCAGAAGTGGGTCAAAAAGGATGTAGGAGCCAGACGTGGTAGATGACTACAAGGAAACAGTGTCTTCCAGACAATAGACCAGCATCACATATGACCTCATAGGTGTTGTAACAGACACCATACCCAACACCTGTGCTAGTTCAGTCCAGCCACATCCCAACATGTAGAGAGAGGTGGACAGATTTTCACACCTTGAGCTGAGGAGCTACTACCAACTGATAGCTGCTGGGAGGAGTCCTTTTTCTTGAAGAATGTGGCCCCTTGTAGGTCATTGAAGAGTGTCGCCCATGTAAGTCATTGAAGAGTATAGCTCCTGTAGGTCATTGAAGAGTGTAGTTTCTGGAGGTCATCCACACTCTAATGGAAGGCAAGACATAAACAGGACTCAGTGGGTATAGAAACCAAACTAAACAAAAACCAAAAAAAAAAAAAAAAGACATAAAGTTGGGTGAGAATGGAAAACAGATGGATCTGGAAGGCATTGTGGGAGGGATAGAAACAATCAAAACACATTGTTTGAAATTTTCAAAGAACTAATAAAAATTTTAAGAAGAGATGTGAAAATCACAATACAGAAAGCTAGGTATATTCCTAATCCCAGAAGTCAGGAAGTAGAGGCAGAAAAATTACTATATTTTGTGACCAGCCTGGTATACATAATAAGTTCCAAGCTACATAGCGAGTCTTTGTTTACAAACAAGACCCACAGAAACTAGAAATCCTAAGAAATATGAAGAGGCACAGCAACATGATTCCTCCAAAAATTCATAATCCATCAGCCAGTTAATGCAAAGACACAAATAGATAAAATGCTTAAAGTTTATTAGTAAAAAAGATCAATAATCTCAAAAATGCCGTAAGAAACACCTGATATCAATCTAGGAGCTGAAAGGAATGATTGGCCAAATGGATGAACAAATCAGCAACCTAGAAAGAAATTTTAACAAGAAAATTGAGATTAGGGGAAAACAAAAGCATTAGGAGGGAAAAAAAATCTCAGTGAATCCAACAGGGAAACAAAAACACAATAGAAAACATCACCAAGAGACTAAACCAACCTGATGAGAGAATATCTGGACTGGAGGCTGACGCTGAGGAAGTACTGATGTGAGCATTAACAAAAATGAGTAACTAAGCAGGACCACAACATCCAAGTCCTCTTGAATGCAACCAAGGCACCAAGATTGATGGGGTGGAAGAAAGAGCTGAGATAAAAAGTGAAAGGCAAGGAATGCTTATCCAGTGAGCTCATAGCAAAAGCCTTTCCAAAGCCAGAGGACAGGGTGCACAGCAAATACAAGTGTGCTTGCCAGAAAAACTTCTCAGTGACACTATAGTCAAAACGGAAAAACAGAAAGCTGGGGATGGGGGAGGGGATGGGAACAGTAAGAGCTGTAAGGGAAGAAGACATACTCATCTACAAAGGCAAACACTCCAGGTTAACATCAGACCTCCTGTCAGCAATGCTAAAACCCAGGAAAGTGTGTAATGATACACTTCAATCTTTGAAAGGAAATAACTGCCTTCCAAGATTGCTACATCTTGGCAGCAGAAAGCTGAGTATTTCAAGATGAGTACAAAACACCACAGTTCATAGTCATGATGCCAGCACTAAGAAGAGACTTAAAGAAATGATATGTGCTGAGGAGAAAAGAGGGTCTCAACACAAGACCACAGGAAGAATAAGTAAAGTAAACAATAAATAGCATGAGAAAATGCACGAATAAGGGAAAGCTAGAAATCTATCAAATTTGTTGCAAACAAGCAACAAAACTAGAGGAACTGTCAAATATTTCTCAATTAGAGAGATAAAGACTGATATAAAAACTAGGTTCATCTCCCTTTGGTCTCTAAGAAACTCACCTACTGGCAAAGATACCCACAGCACTGAGAGGTAAAGGAAGGAAAAAAAAGTCTATAAAGTTAGTGGAAACTGTAAACACACACACACACACACACACACACACACACACACACACACACACACACACAAACACACACATTGGTGTAGCTATTCTGACAGACAACAAAAAAAGACTTCAAATCAAAATTTGTCAGAGAAAGAAGGCCACTGTATATTAATCAAAGGAGCAACTCATCCAGTATATATAACAACTACAAATGTGTATATGCTGAAATCTGACTTGGGTGCACCCAGTTTTATAAAATAAATATTAGTGGACAAAAAATGTTGTCAGACAGATCCTGGTTACAGCAAAAGCATGTGCCTTCAGAGTCTACTCATCTTTAAACTTGTCCTCTAAACTAAGAGTTAGTAGGGAGACTCCCAAATTATCCTACAAGTCAAGTGCATTTAACAGGTATACATAGAATAGTTCACTAAGCCAGCAGATATGGAACACACATTCTTCTCAGTGGCCCATCGAATCTTCTCTAATGCAGAACACATTCTAGGTTACAAAGCAAACCTAAAGTAACACCAAGAAATTGAAAGAATTGTCTGTCTTGTATCTGATCATAGTAAGCTAAAATTAGACATAAAAACCTACGGAAGCTATAAAACTACTTGAGGTTAGACAAAAAATATTGTTGAATAGCCAGTAAATCTTTAAAGAATAAATTTATAGAATGAAATTAAAATTAAGACACAATTTACCAGAATCCTGAGACACAACTAAAGCATCCACAAGAAGAAAGTTTACAACTCTGATCTTAGATACTAAAATATCAGAGATTTCCAGTAGACAATCCAATCATACAACTTGAATTCATAGAAAAAGAAGAACAACCCATGCCCAAAGCAGTATGCGGCAAGAAAAAAAAAAGAGCAGGGCAGAAATTAATGAAAGGATGATTAAACAAACAAACAAACAAACAAACATAAAACAATGTGGAAAGTCAAGCAAGGAGATGACCTACCAACATTGAATCAGGATGATACCAACAACCATAGGTCCATGGTTACAGTGCTGCTTACAACCATAGGTCCATGGTTACAGCGTTGCTTCTTTACCAGTATGGGGAAGAGATGTGTTCCAGAACAATTTGCCTCTGAATTGCAATGATGTGTGAGGAGGCAGGGCTTGGGGCATGGGGATTAGAACGGGGACACCCCCAGGCCTGCCTGTATGGTGTGCTCTGTGTGTGTGTGTGTGTGTGTGTGTGTGTGTGTGTGTGTGTGTGATAGAAAGGAGGTGTGGAAGAAGGGAGGGAGGAGGGGGAGAGGTACTCAGTGCAAGTGCATATGAAGAGGAGATGAAGAGGGTTTAGCAGCCATCTGATGGATGTACATCAATGTTCTTATGTCAAGAACACACTGCTTATCTAACAAAGTATGAAATCCCATATGTAAGACGACTGAGATTCCTTGAAAATCTCCTAAGAAAATAATTTTCTATAAAAGCAAAAGTAGGGAATCAACAGACAGAAGCAATTATTACCATTTGCTAGACATTTGGGATGGCTTTTTTTTTTTTAAACACTGGAGAGATAGTTTCTAAGAAAGCAGAGCCGTGACAATGTGGCACTGCTACTCTGACCTACCTCTCTTACATCTCTCTATAGTTTAGACACTGCCTGCTTGCTGTGCAAATAAAAATGTAAACAAAGTACTTGAAACAGTATCTGACTGATGGGAAGGTCTCAATAACTGGTCTCTGTCTCTGCCTCTGCCTCTGCCTCTGCCTCTGTCTCTGTCTCTGTCTCTGTCTCTGTCTCTCTCTCTCTCTCTCTCTCTCTCTCTCTCTCTCTCTCTGTCTCTCTCTCTCTCTCTTGTCCTCTCTCTCTGTCACACATGCTCATTTGTGTGTGTGTGTGTGTGTGTGTGTGTGTGTGTGTCTGTGTCTGTGTGTCTGTGTTTTTGTATGTCTGTGTGTGGTGCATGTGGAGGTCAGAGGACAACTTGCTTGGGGAATCCGTTCCCTCCTCTCATCATATGGGGTCTGGAGATGGGCTCTGATGGTAAGACTTGGCAGCAAGTACCTTCCTTACTCAGCTTTTTCTTCATCCCCAGTTGTGTGTTTTTATTAAAAAGAGAGAATAGCTTATCTCAACAATTTGAGCTGAAATAGCTTTAGTTGGTCCAGTGGTTAAACTTTAACAGTCAGTATGTGAGTGCATTATGTATTAAAAATACAGTCTGTAGGCAATGGTCTTAGAGCTACTAGGTCTACAAGGCACTCCACACTTTACAGACAGAACTGTGAACTAGGAAAGTTCAGCCACATTTCACTAGTCTGTGTGGTGTGAGTTTGTCCCTTCAGCAGGCTCACACCTTCTACAGAAGCCTGATCGCCTGCTGACCTCTAGTGGCAGAACCAGGGAAAAGTTCATCTATACAGTAAAAACAGTTTTCAGAGGAATAGCTCTTTTGCACCAATCCTGTTGCTCTCGGTAGATTGTACACTGAAGTTAAAATGCCAACATATGTATGCTGTTTATATTCATACTAGCTAATATTCTTTTCATAGAAAACATATAACACATGTTTTTGTTTGGGGGAACAAAATATTTACAAAGTTCTCCTGTATTTAATTCATCTCCATGTTGGTATAAAACTAAAATATTTGTTATGAGTTTATAATACCTTATCAATAGTTAATTGAGTACTTAAGTATACTCATTGATACAATAACCAGGATAGATTCCTGCATTACACAGCACATAATAGGAATGAACAGAGGGAGGGAGGGAGGAAGAGAGGGAGGAGGGAGGGAGGGAGGGAGGAAGGAAGGAAGGAAGGAAGGAAGGAAGGAAGGAGCCAATGAAGGAAGGAAAGAATGCAAGAAGGGAGAAGTTAAATACAACCAGAGGTCACATATGACATGAAGTGTTTCGTTTTTCATAGAGACATGGGGAACAAGTGACAACAGATTTACCAATCACAGTGACAAGTGTAAATTGTATTTAAAAATATGCAGAAAAGGTCTACCTCCTCCCCTAGCTTTTATTAATACATCTTCTAGTTAAAACTACATGCTATTCTACATCCTATTGATGATACAAACTATCACTAAGGATTTTCCATTTTATTTCTTAAGATACTGTAGTGTATTTCACGTGGAGATATTAAGATATTCTTAGGGTAGAGTTGTTGAATCAAAAGTCTTATATGTTTTTAAACATAAAGGACACTATTTTTGTATTGTGTCTCCATAGGCACTTGAACATCCCATTCTTCCATACTGGGACTTAGGAAAATTGTAATTGCTTCCAAACTGACAGGTTGAAGATCACTTTATACTTTTAATGTAGGTTTTCTTTAGTTACAGGTGGAATGTGCCTGCTTTCTGAGGGAAACAAGACATGTGTATCTTCTCCTGTTTTCATTTTGAGTTGTTAGGGTTTGAGTTTTTTTTTCACACAGCCAGGAAATCTATACTTTTTCATGTGTTTTTGTAGTTGTTTTTCTGTGTGGGAATTTAAATATTTTCAAAGTCCAACAGTCTTCTAGATTTCTTCAAAATGTCTCTTGTGCTAGAGACTGTAATGATTGTTTCAGTTTTCTTCTCTTCTTCTTCTTCTTCTTCTTCTTCTTCTTCTTCTTCTTCTTCTTCTTCTTCTTCTTCTGTATTAGAGTTTCTAGAATTCAGTTATCTAGAATTTACTTTGGTGATGAGGTGAAGGAGAGATAAACTTGTTTTTTTTTTTATGATCTCAAGTCATGTGAGAGAACAGGTGAAGTTAATTCACTAGAAGACCAACTGCCTAGTGTGGCAGCTTGATTGTTGCCAGCTGAAAAGATCCTGCAAACAGACTCTTGGAGGAGATCTATAAATGAGCCTAGTACCGGAGGCAGGGCTTTTGGAGACTTCGGATAGTTTTGGCTGTTCATCGCTTGACTTTGTGAAGCTCCTACAGAGAACCGCTCAAGGGAAGGCTTCAGGGCTCCGGCTCCTGTTGAGGTTCTAGCAGAAGAAATCCTGCTGTTTATACCAAGAGAATTGTTCCTTGGAACTGATATCCTTATGGTTTTGTTATTGTACTCGTTAATCCTCTTTTCCTATTGTTTTGGTTAGTAGGGTAATAAGTGACGTATGCTCAGTTAATAAGTTTATAATAAAATATATTGGTTAAGAAAATTGGCCCTACAAAGAGGAAACAAAAGAAGATTTAGCTTTATTTCCTGTGCAATGATATGCCGTTTTATCTGATGTTAGAACTGCTATACCCACCTTTTATGCAGGTTCTAGGGATCTGAACTCAGGCCCTCAGGCGTGTGCAACAAACACTTCACCAGCTGAGCCATCTTCCCATCCACTTCTTTTTAGTTTTAAAGAACATTTAAGAATTAACCTTATAGTCAGGCCCAGAAGTTAATGAGCTTCATCACAGCATTGCCAAGCATATTTGCAATTATACTTTGTCTCAATTGAGTACTTACCTCACTGCCCTCCCTCATACTCAGTGAATGAGTTTTTAAAATATTTTAATTTACTTTATTGTTTTTGAGCTTTGGTTGCATTTGTTATTCTTTAATAGACATGTTCTCAGTCAGAAATACAAACACAATGAATATCTCATTAATCTAGGGAATTTAGCATTGTATTCAAAGTAGTAAATCAATACAAATTTCTTCCAACAAAATTATTTTTAATTTTCTTCTATTTTTTGAGATTATAGCATAATTACATCCTTTTCCCTTCTCCTTTCCTCCCTCCAAGCCCTCTCACATACTCCTGCTCCTTCTCTTTCAAATGCATGGCCTCTTTTTTTCATTAATTGCTGTTTACCTGCATGGATATGCCTGGCTGGGAAGGCTGTTTCTTCTGCTCTCCTCACTGAGTGAGTCAGAGGAGGAAGGCAGATTGTGATCAGTGGGGGCCAGCACAGCACAAAGAGATTGAGGAAGACTCTACCTGCATTAGAGCCTTTGAGGCTGCACTTTGGTTTTTCCTGTTGGACTCAATAACAGCTTCGGGATGGACAGCATCAGTAGCTGTCCTTGATCCCTGGTTTGCTTACCATGGGTTTAGGGGTCCTCAGCCTCTGTAATCATGTGAGCCAATTACCCAAAGCACAGCAAACCCAAACCCGTGAATCATCTTGATAGCTTTATGTATACATATTTACTGGTTCTGTTTCTTTGGAGTAACTGCTGCTCATTGGCATTTACTTTCCATAAAGCAAAGTCAAGGACTCCTGGGAACATAAGACTGCTACTCAGTTTTTGTTTTTTTGTTTGTTTGTTTGTTTGTTTGTTTTTTTGTTCTGTTATTGTTTTTTTATCTTTATCATCAGTTTGACATGATCCAGTGCAGTTGGTTCTCAACCTTCCTAATGCTACAACCCTTTAATTCAGTTCCTCATGTTGTGGTGACCCCCAACCATAAAATTATTTTCCTTGCTACTTCATAATTGTAATTGTGCTACTGTTATGAATCTGACAGGCAGGATATCTCATCAGCAGGCCCCCGTGAAAGGGTTGTTGAACCTCAAGAGGGGTCACAACCCATAGGGTGAGAACAGCTGATCTAGAGGCATCTGGGAAAATGGAATCTTAATTGAGAAAGAGCCTCGATCAGACTTGCACGTGGCAGGTTTGTGGAGTGGAGTATGTTCTTGATTAATGACTGGGATGGGGAGGGTGCTATCCCACTCTAAGCAGTGCCACCCATGGGCAGATAGTCCTGGGGTGCATAAGAAAGCAGGCTGAGTAAGCTCTGGTGAGCACTGGAGTCCACAGAGCTCCTCTACTGCCTCTGCTTTAGTCCCTGCCCTGGCTTTCCTTGATGAGGGACTATTTAAACTGTGAGGTGACAGGAATCTTTTCTTCCCTAAACTGTTTTTGATCAGTGTTTTACCACAGAAAAAGCAAACTAAGACAATGAGGCAGGAGAGGCAGAGGGGCACAGTTTGAGAACAAGGAAGGAGTTGCTCTGGTTTTTTGGTTTTTTTTTTTTTCTGTTTTGTTTTTGTTTTTGTGGGGTTGGGGTTTTGTTTTGCTGTTTTTCAGAAGAAAAGTTAGAGCTACTGAACTGGGCCTGTTTTCATGTACAAAAATGTGTTTCTTCTGAAGAAAAATTACTTTTCATTATTTGTGAAATGTTTGGCAGCGTTACACATGGAAGGGATAGGACCTGTCTGTGTCTTCCAAGGAGGGAGGTGCTGTTGGAAATAATGGCTAGGATCCGTAGTCCAGCTTTGTCATTTTCCAGCTACATGATCCTGTGCAAATTGCTCAATTTCTTTGCTTCCTGCTTCTCACCTGCCCCTGCCTGATAGTATGTGCTGGATGAGATAGAAGCTTCCAGGGGACTTTGCAGTAGTAACCCTGCAGTGATTGTGACTCACCAGGAGGATCCTGGCTCCAGCCTACCTGATTGAGTACACAGAACAATGCCTTTGGACCATGACAACCATGAGTCACGGAACAGAGGATGCCAGCTGTTCCTGCTTGGTTCCTGTTTAACCGTTGCCCACCCAGCCAGGCATTTCCATCCAACTCTCACCTCCTCGCATGCTATGGGAAAATCCTCAGCAGTACAGTTTTAAATTCCTTTCCACAGGTGCTGTGAATTCAGTTCCTCTGATGGAAGGTATTTGGCAAAGATCCCAAAGGGAAAAGAAAGAGGAAAAGAAAAATTTTCAGGGGCAGCTGGAGAAAGGGTGCGCACGGCATGTGTCCTTGGCGGAAGACACATGGAGTGCTTCAGGAGGCACAGCTGGGCATTCCCAGAAGCTGCACATATTTTGCTCCTGCTCAAAGCTGAGCACATGGACTTCTGTCTGCAGCTTATGTAGACTTCCCAGAGCAACTTCACTGACTTTATTCTTTGGAAATTTCTAACATTTTGTGTGACTTTACAATTTCATAACTAAATCCTTCCTGCTTAAAATGGCTAGAGAACTCTGCTTTGGGACAAATCCCAATATTGTAGGCTGGTATTTTTGAAGGCCAAGTAGCCACTGCCCCAGAATGTGACTGCATTTAAAGGCAAGGTCTTCTCCGATGGGCAGGTGGCCTCTCTCATCTGGCATCTCCACATGTTTGTAATAGTATTTAAATATTTTTGTATATGAATCATTGCTAAAGCTTGTTCATTTATTATTGTTGTTATTAATGGCATTATACACACGAAAATTTTCTGTCATTTACAATTTTATTTTGATCATTAGTAATTTCCTTCCTGTTCTTGGGACTTACAGGTCTTTGCACCCCAGGACCTTAAGAACGGAAGAATAATAGCATCACCAAGTTTAATAAAAAAAAAATAGTGAGTTATTTGCTGTTATTAAAATGTACACATTAAATTACACATTAACTTTATAAAATAATATTTTAACATTTTAATTTATGCAGAGATATAGATGATTAAGTGCTAATTACTTTAAGATATGTTTTTATGATATGTGGCATAACAATTCATTTAGAAATGAATTTAATTCAATGAAACAATTGAATTAGAAATGACTTAAAGTCAACTGGAGTATCTGATAAAGTGAAAAAGAACATATAAAATATCATTAAACACAGAGAGCTTGTATGGAAATTTACTTTATTTCATGGCCAGAAAGTAGGTGCTTCTGGGTATGTTCCTATGAGAAATGAAACATAATAAAATGTACTTTTTTCCTTGGCCAAAGATAAAATGTTAAGTTGAGAGCATGAGGGCAGTCCCTAATCCAATCTAACTGGAGGCCTCACAAGAAGAGGCAGTTTACACACCCAGAGACACTGGGACACATAAACACACAAGGGCACAAGGGGACACAGTGTAGGCATCCACCTGCTGGTCAAGAATCTATCCTTGCCAATACCTTGACCTTATAGTTTTAGCTTTCATACATATAAGAAAATTGCAGGCCTGGTGGTAGTGGTGCATGTCTTTAATCTCAGCACTCAGGAAGTAGAAGCAGGCAGATCTCTGAGTCTGAAGCCAACCTGGTCTAAAGGATTAGTTCCAGGAAAGCCAGGAGCTACACGGAGAAACCCTGGCTTTGAAAACTGAAAAAGAAAAAAGAAAAAAGAAAAAAATTGCAGTGCAACCCTCTCTAAATACTCACTGGTTTGTTAGAACTGAACATCCTTTAATGGTCCTCTGACTCAGGCTGTGAGGAGGCAGTTCTCAAAGGTTCGACCTATTTGCTAGTCACCTGAGAAGGTCATATAAAATCCTTCCCGATAGCAGACTACCAAGAAGAGACTTGATACCCTAGTATCATATTCAGAGGGAGAAGGTCCCCCTCAGTCATAGTCATAGGGAAGGGGAATGGGGTGAAAGCGGGAGGGAGGGAGGAATGGGAGGATGCATGGGATAGGATAGCAAATGAGATGTAATATGAATTATTTTATTTTTCAATAAAATGTGTTAAAAAAAAAAACCTTCCCATCCAGAACCTGTGAGCTGACAACACTATGTGACTCTCCATGCTGAATGGCCTGGGAAGGTGGCTCAGTGAATAAAGCCCTTGCCACACAATTGTGAAGACTACAGTTGGGAACCCCAGAACCCATGTGGAAAAAAAAAACCTGCATGGATGTGGTGGACTGCCTGTAATCCCAGGCCTCCAGACATAGAGATGGGATCCTTAGGGCAAGTTATGAAGGTAGATGGCTCCAGCCTCAGCAAGAAAGGCCAAGCAAATAAAATAGAGATCTATCAAAAAATAAAATATAATAAAAAAATAAAATACAATAAAATAGAGATCTATCAAAGATGACATGCGAGGTCAACCTTTGCCCCCCCACCCCACCCCCCACACACAACAATCTCTGGTACAGCTTAGATGAGGCTGGAGTCCTCTATACACCCCAGGGAAAGGGGCCCAGGGCACACTCTGTATTGGCATTGTCCTTCAGTGTTGTCTGTATAACTGTAAGGGACTGTTGCATGCATACCCACCTCCAGCCGGCCTGGCCAGCATTTCCTCCCAAGGCTGCTCTTGCCGAGATTGTTGCTTATAAAGCACAGCCTCTCAGGCAGGGCCTTGGCAACTTTATCCAATTCCGTAGTGAGTTTTCAGAAAGACAAAAACTTGGAAGAGGAATGAAAACAGGAGCTGCTGTGCAGATGGATTGAGAACGAACTCTTGGAGGCCCTCCCTGAATAGCAGGATATGAGGGCCAGTGGGCCAGTGACTCCATCACAGGAAGTGGTTTAGCATTCTAGCCGAGAGCAGTTATATTATGGTCTTCAACACTTGCTCTGAGCTTGCTCCATCCCAAGTGTGGCCTGGGAACACATGTGGGTATATATTAAACAGATTCTGTGGCACACCAGTTCCTGTGGTATCAGGCCATAGCTTGTACTCTTGCCCACATCTACAGGATGAACCCCATGAGGCAAGACTTATCCTCTCTTCCTGGTGAGGAAATTGTCTTCTAAGAGCTAGCTTTCCCAACAATCAATCAGTGCCAAGGTTGCTGAATGAATTTCAACCCAGGTCTTACTCAAAGCTGTACATTTAACCATAGAACAAGACTAACTATTTTGTTGTGTTGCTTCAAGAACTCTTAAGCACTCACTGAATTCAACAACCTAGAGTGTCTGAATCTATGAACTCTAGTGAATTAGTAGAAACATCACTCCTGGTGTGTGTGTGTGTGTGTGTGTGTGTGTGTGTGTGTGTGTGTATGTATGTATGTGTGTGTGTACCATAAGAACCACTGTAGGCCAAAAGAACTTCTAGACCCCAAGGACATCTTAATTTACTATTTGTTCCACCCTGTGGTGCTGACAAAAAAGTGGCTTTTACTACTTCCAGAAAGATCTTGAATGTAAGCAGGAATTTAATTCATGTGCAGAAACTGGGAGTCAGGTTTGCTTTCTTTGTTATCTACTTAAAAGATTTTCTAAGGTATTGTTTTTGCACAGAGAGAAGTTGTATTACACATTTATTCATGTGGTTCATTGCAAGATTGTAGCGGGATTCTGGTTTGATTAGATAAGACACAGAAATGGCAGCTTACCCGAAAGGAAAAAAGTCTAGTTTTTAAGCAGATATGGCAAATGAAGTTTACAGAAAGCTTTGACTTGCTTCTATACTAATGAAAGCAGGCAAATATCTTTATCCCACTCCTCAAGAAAAAAAAAATCTGGAAGTGATTTTGGCTCTCATTAAATATTTGTTTAGTTTGTTTTTATCCAACCTATTCCCACGCATGGCATTTACCCGAAATCAGACTCTCCATGATGACATAAACCAAATGGCTCCCAGAAGCAGCCTCATTTCCAACTGATGCCTAGCATCTAAGTTGTGGTGAGTGATTTGCACCTCTGTATGACTAATGCAAGCCATTTACAAGCTATGGACTGTCTTCCCCCTGAGTAGAGGTTTCCTCCACCCCACTTCTAAATATATGTCTGTAAAAGGGCATGTGAGTCACTGATGTTCACTCTTAAAATTGGGGTTTGCACAGAAGATAATTAAGCTTGAGAAGATACAGTATTTCTCTCTTGCTGTTTAATGTTCTACATCGAGCGTTGGGAAAATTCAGAGTTGTACTAAGTAGAAGGCACAGCACAGTAAGTAAGCAAGTGACAGAGACACATTTACTGCTCCTTTGAAAAAGAGAGGGGGAAAAAGATCAGACTTTAATATTTTATTGTCTTTGGGAGAAAATGTCAGCCATAATTGTAATGTTAATTCCAGAAGATCTTAATGAACTGGAGACAACATAGATCTAACTGGCCTTTAATATTGTAGTAAGATTTTAGCAAACCTGCCCAGTTTTAAACATGTATTTGCTTTCGCTATACACAAACACAGAGATATACAAGACAGACAAAGACAGACAGACAGACAGACAGACAGACACACACACACACACACACACACACACACACACACACACACACACACACACACACACAAATAGAACAATGAAATGTTTTTGTTTTGTATGTTTAAGACCCGAACACTCCAAAAGGTTTTGGTTTGGCATAGTCCTGCCTTGTCTTCATATGAATATATTCATTTAATTTCCTGCTTTCTGGCTGCAAAACAAGAAGGAAAACCCCGGGGTTAACTGCTGTTCCCCAAATCTCTATCCCACGCTGCTTTCACTTTACAAAAATGAACCAAATCCTGTGGCCTTGCTGCCTGTGCTATTGATCGGATCACCCAGTTCCTCTGTCCCCCAAGTCCATAGAAGCTCCTACTTTCCATTTACTAGATATCCTCAAAATAAAAATATATTCTTGTTTTCCCCAGTTGAGTAATAGTAACAATACAAGTTCCTTGGAGCTGTGATGAGTTGATCTAGTGCATACTACCATCTGGGCTCATAGAAATAGTGATTTCTAAATAAAATAATAAGAAAGAAAGGCAATTTGTGTATTTCTGTTGGCTTCATGTCTCCTTCATTCAACAAACTCTGATTCTCCTAAAGCTGTAGACTGGCCACAAAGAAGGACACAGTGCTGCTGCCACACTTAACACTTGTACATTTTATTTAGTTAAATCAGCCATTGTACAACAATTGCAGCTATGTATTGTTAGTGTTGTATTGTTTTCCATTAACTAATACATGCCCTCATAGATATATTCAATTAGTGTTATCACCATGGGAACAAGATGCTGATTCATCAACTGAAAATTCACTTCTTCTCACAGTATTCAAGTTTTTTGATAACACAGCAAAAAAAAAAAAAAAATCAAAATCGGAAAAAAGTGACTAACCATTATGTTGCTACACGGACATCATCTGCAGTGCAAATAACACAACAGAAAGGCTTTTCATGAGCTCCGGCGAAGGTGTGACAAGAGGGCCATGGCATATCTCAAAAAGGGTTGCCATCGGCCTCTCAGTTTGGATGCCAAAGAATACTTTGTTTCTACTCAACCCCCAGAAAGTGCCAGTGTTGGGGGCTCAGGAGATTTGGCTGATAGGAAACCTCTCTCCCAGGAAAATTCCTCTCTTGGCAATGTTACTTTAAAGGATGAAGTGCCGCTGTTTGTCATGTTTGTGTTTGACATTCCGAGCAATGAGTCAGTTCTGCACACAGGAAAAGGCCAGACAGGATTGGAAAAAGGTCAATCTCTGGAGGGTAGACTATTTTCTTTCTTTCTTTTTAATTTCATCTTCATTGAATATACTTTCTTTAACAAATAACTGATTCAAAACGTATACTGTTTATATGAATATATTTGTGAATATATATATATATGTATATGTTAAAATGCTACACAACTTCCACCACTAGAGGGATTAGACATAGGGCACAGAGATCACTCAGACTGCCATTGTTCCTTCTCTGAAACAAACAGAAAGTTGCACAAATGCAGTTCAGTTTCCAAGGGTGTCTGGGTATCAAATAAATAAACAGAACAATTAATCAAAAACAAATTTTCTAAGGGTTTCTCAATCCCGTATGTAAGAGCAGACGTTGCAAGAAAGTGAGAGCTCAGAGTGAAAACCATTAGTGTGATAAGAAGGGGTGTGTGTGTGTGTGTGTGTGTGTGTGTGTGTGTGTGTGTGTGTGTGTGTGTTTAATGTTCACATGCAGGTATTAGAGAAGAGATAAACCTGAAGTTAGGTTGGGGAAAAAAAGGGGGGCGGGGAAGAAACCACTCCAACATGGTGACAGCATTTAACCTTTTGTGTGGTGCATAAATCTTGTTTCCAATGAGTTATCTACAGTGCAGTGGCCAGAAGAAAGTACCACCAGTAAGACAGCATGGTTTGCTAAAGCAGCAATGAACACTGGAAAACTACAGTAGTTATAGCTTTTAAAATACCCTGCCAACGTGTCAAATCAAAAACACCTGAAGGTGCTAGAACACCACCGTGCAGCTTCTAGCACCAGAATTCCTCATCGTTTTCATCTGCTTGCCTGTGCTCCCTTCTTCCCCTCCCTCTGGGTCGCAGTCGGAGAGCCATCAGCGATGGCTGACCAGTACTAGGGATTGCTCCTTGGGATCATTCGTCAAGACGGTGATCCCATCTTCAGGAGCAACGGCTATTCCGGAAGTTCTAAGGACATGTCTAGGTCTGAAGTGTTCCTTGCGTAGAACTGTATTATCCTTCGATTGTGTTAGCAATGTCTTAATTGATCACTGTGCAGCAACTTCTAGAGGCGTTTATTCCGTGATGCCCAGTGTAACTATGACAGGCAGTGGTTTGAATTTTACTCTGTTGTTCATCTGAGAATTTCGGCTATGTACATTATACATGGCTATCCTTGGAGGGATTCCCTTGTCACTCGAAGAAGTCTGCAGGTGAAGTTCTTCTGACGAACGGATTTCCGTGGAGCTTGTGCAGAAGCAAACAATGGAGGTGCCAGTTCCCAGGTTAGCACAGATGCTCAAAATAGTGGGTACAGCATCCGGAATGAAGGATGCTATCTTTGGTCACAATTTAGCTTATAGTTACAGAGGGTCAGGGAGAAGGAAGCAAAAGAAAATGCTGTGTGTTTGCTGAGAGTGGAAATGTCACAGGATCCCAGTAATTAGGCCACTTCCAGTCACTCCTGTGAGGAAATGGGAAGTTGCATATGGAGTGGGTGTGTGGTTTCTGGTGAGAACTGGGCAGCCCCTCATTTGGCCTCTTGCTTTGTGTTCTCCTTGCAGAAATGCCGAAGGAGTTGCTGGAGATCTCGCTGGAGGTCGTCTTGGTCTAGTGCTCCGGGAACATCCTCCAGGTGCTCCAAGTTGATGTGTTTCCCTTGCTGGTCCTTCACCACAGCCCTCCTCTGTGTGCTGGCTTTACTCATTGATGTCCTACAGGAAGCAGAAGAGATCATTAGACTCTTTCTCCACTCTGGGTACCGATGTGCTTCCTGTTTTACTTCCACATCTCTTCCTGTTAGCTTAACGACAACAGGTGGACAGGCATGTTCTCATAAATGAGGATCTCCTATTGGGAATGACTCACAAAGCTTTAAAAGGTGTTTTTTGGAACAAGATGTACTGATTTTTTTTTTAACCTTTCAGAAGCACGTCTAGCAGAGGATACTAATGCCTTCATTTTATTTTCTCTAAGAGAAACCAGGCCATGACTCAGATTTTGGTTAAGTTGCATTGCTCTGAAAAAGCCTTGTTTACTGTAAATAATGATTCCACAAGCACCACTGGCAACCTCGAAAAATCATTTAAAATTCACTCACTTACCCCCAACTGGAACTTTGCCCAACTTTTGTTTTTACTAGAATGTTTGCATGAGATTCAAATCTTTAAAAACAGGACTATTCTATCAGTATATAAGAAAGAAACTGCCAACAAGAAGGTCTCTGAAGCTTCCTTGGGAGTCGGCAAGGGAGGGAAAGGAAAGAGAAATGAGTCCTGAGAGCTGATCCTCCCATCGTATCCTCAGGACCACCATGTGCTTAACTTGTTCTGGGCATCTCACCCTGACAGTCAGCAGGCTGCTTCCTCCACTGTCTCCTCAGGCCTGGGGTGCCTTAGTAAAAGATGCTGTAACTTACTATTTTATTTCATGCTATTATTTTCTTAGAGTCCCCACTTGAAAATGACATTGCAATTTGTTCTTTCTCTGTTCTTCTCATCTTCTACTTGTGAAAATAATGCTTCAACTGCAGAGATGTGTTGAATGTATTTTATGCACTATCTATAGTTATAAAAAAAACTGACATTAGAGGATTTAAATAACACTCCCTCACGTTAATTTTTTTAAAAGTGGTAGATAAGCATCCAGGATTTCTGAGCCTGAGTCCATAACTGGGAAGTCATGGAACTTCAAATCCAACAAAATGGAGAAGGGTCAGAATTTTCCTTATAGATTCCCAGGGCTTAGAAGCTACAGTTCTGACCAAGGCACTGGGATGATTCTGAATTCTAAAAAAAATTTACTTTAGCCAAAGTACTTGCAGCTTTCCTTTGGATATTGGTGCTTCCTTTCCCCTCTCCCTCAAGTCTCTCTTACTGTGTTAGATATTACATACATTATGTTCTTCATTTGATGCCATATCTAAATGTTTTCCTCTGGACCAAATGCCCAAATTTGATCACTGTGATTGCGATCACTTTGTATATGTCTGGCTGTTCCCAGTCACTGCTGCCCTTTTTACCCCACAGAAGGCAAATACCTGCCCCTTTCTATATCCTAGCCTCCACAGCTCGGGTGTCAGGGGGCAGGCCTACAGCCTAGATCATTTTTTGAAAGTTTTCTACAGATATATGCGTATGATACATGTATGAACTTAAGTGCTGTGCACCATGGAGCGTCACACTGACTAGCAGGGTGAAGGCAAGGCACCCGTCCCTCTCCTCAGTTTTGTGTCCACCACTATAAGGAGACAATGAGTCAACTGCTCTCCAAATCTATTCCAATCCAACAATCCCGGAATGGCAGGGTTTGCAAGGGGTGTTGTATAGTTTTGTCTGAATAATTGGACAAAAGAGTTCACCGTTCAGAACAGAAGAAGCGTTTTATACTTAATTCATATGGCATTTAAGAGTTCTAGGAGAGCAATTATCTTCTTCTAAATTCATAGCTGCTAGCGTTTCTCACATTTGAGCAGAGGGCGGGATTGTGACAGAACCTTTAATTTTGTTCTTTTAATTATCACGTTCCAGAAACCTAAAATAGCCTTGTGGAATACTATAAATGACAATCTTACTGCTCTTTTCAATGAGAAGAAAAGCACAATAACTTGGATTCCCATTGTATCCTTCCCTGAGAAACTGAGAAGTCTGTGTGAGTACTGATGCTTACAATGGCGCCTGAGGACCAAAGAAATGAGAGTAGATGCAGAAGGGATGGCCAGCTCAGGCATCAAATTTGCAATGGGGCAGGCAGCTCACTGTGCCTCACTGCCAACACCCTTTGACACACGCGGAAAAGGCTGATTGCTACTTGCACATGCTCTGACTAAAGGTGCTTTCAGAAGTACTCAGTGCAGTCAGCGTCCCGGGCATTATACTTATGCTCTTACTTCTTGCCAGTCACACAGTCATGAAACTTGTTAGCAGAGAAAAGCAGGTGCTATCCAAAGCCATAACAGACCAAGACTGGATATGGTTAGTTGTCAAGTTAATCAGTGTGCCATTGGTTAGATTTCTCTTTATAGGATCTCCAAATCTATCAGCACAGTGGTGTTCCCCACCTGCTTGACTACATAGGCAACTTGCGTGAACCCAGAAAGTCAAACTGTATAAACAAATGTCCCAGCATCACCATGTCGCTGTATTCATTTGAAAGCACCAGTGGACGTTCTAGGGGCAACACACTGACACGCCCATGCCTGATATGTGCGTTCTCATACATGACAGAGCACTGCCCTTCTTTTCCAACATTAGAAGCCAATTGTCTCATGTTAGTTGGCAAAGCATCAACCCATGCTGACCCAAACCTCTTAATTATTGATCCATCCTCCTTCGTGATTTCATTCTCTACTAAACTGGGGAAGTGGACTTTCAAGTGGCTACCCGTGTAACCCAAAGCCTGAGGTAAGAAGAAGAGAAAACAAGACTAGACTCATGGATCACACACTTTAAAACAGTCTACTACTTTTCTAACTCTGGTGATATGGAAAGAAGCATTGGATGGGGCAAATAACAACTCTAGCTCTTATGAGTATTGAGTTTTAAGTAATAATGCCCTTAAAATTTCATTTGTGTCACAGATATTTTCATACTACTTGTCGAAAGCTTCTAACATCTCTACTGACTGACTTTAACTTTTTTCCCCTTGTTTTGCCACACTCCTTCTGATTGTAGGGATGTGAATGACAAATGACACGATCAGAGAGAAAACCAGGACTAGGGTCCAGTGTCCAACTTGGAGAATTCAGCCTTTGAACATCCAAGAAGTCAGATGTAGAAAACAATGTATTTCAGGAATGTTGGCTTTTACTATGCAACTTTAAATATGTTACTTTGATGTGGTTGTTAATACTCTTATTAATATTATATTGTTGACCTAGCACTTTGGGTTTGAACCCAGGACTTTTTGTGGGGGCCAGGCAGGCACCCTAAAATACAGCTGCACCCTCAGCCACTGTGAGTAGGTGTAGTAGAGACCACAGAGTATGGCATTTAACTTAAAAAGGTTTCAACAGTAAAAATATTTTATAGGTATTTGTGTCTGTCTGTCTGTCTGTCTGTCATCACTTAGAGCAGATACACTTGAGGACTGAGATGGTATAGTACCTACTGCTATCACTGCATATTGATAATGCCCCAGAGAAATCAAAGGCCGCATCCTACAATCAGGTCCAATGTATTTCACTCACAGAGGATGAATATTTAATCTAAGCATATAACAGTCTTTATGTCCTACCAGTTTTATAACTGCTTATGTTCTTTGCTTTCAAAGTCTTTCTTGTTGTTGTTGTATTTTTAAAGAATTTTAATTTTTATGTGGATTAGTGTTTTGCCTACATTTATGTTTCTGTGAGGGTGACAAATCACCTCAAACTGGAGTTATAGACAGTTGTGAGCTAGCATGTGGGTGCTGGAAATTGAACTCAGATCCTCTGGGAGAACATCCGGTGCTCTTGACCAATAAGCCATCTCGCCAGGCCTACTTTCAAATTCTAAGCTGGTTTATGTAGACTCAAATTAGCTCACAAACCTGGATCTTTTTTTTTTTTTTTTGAGAATTCCTACAGTCTGTAATCATAGTAAGAGTCTGTGGCTCTGACACTAAAGACCTATTTCTTAACTGTTTTGAATCAAACTCTTTTTAAATTAGAATAAATCTAATTTTCTTTAATGCTCATCATTGAGGATATCAGCTAACAAAGATAAGTTCTATCATATTTGCATTTTTGTATTATTAACAGGGAACCTAGGATAAATTCTTCAACTATTATATATTTACTTTTTTGTTGTTTTGTTTTTTGAGACAACATACCACTAAGAAGTCAGGCTAGCCTAAACTCATTTTGTAGCATAAGCTAGTTTTGAACTTGTGATATCCTGCCTTAGCACATCAGTGCCAGTGTTACAAGCCTAAGACACCATATCTGGCTTTGTAACTTTAACAGTCATAGAAAATCAGGCCCCAGCCCTGTAGACTCTGATCATACCTCAGCAGGAATGATTCTTAGCAGTCTGCATTTTTAATTTGGGTGACATGACTGAGTACCATTGCTTGAGGAATGATTAATTTAACTACACTAATTGTTTAAGAAAGACATCTAGTCTTTTGAATGGTCCTAACACCTTCCATGGATTTGGGTATGAAATGACGTGGTGACAAATGATTTTCTTTTTGAACACAAAGCAACCATTAAGTGCACATCAGAGGAAAACAAACACAAAATGAAGCAATGCATCTGTACCTCTTCAAAGTCATCTTTGGCTGAAGGAAGGTCAGTGGCTAAGCTAGCATCCCCCAGGCTTTTCTCCATCCTCTCTCCACGTACCACTGTTGTTTTAACAACTTTGCTGACTTTACGGCCTTCTACTGGTTCAGCCTGAAACTGTGAGGTACTGGACAAAATGCTGGGTTCAGACAAAGTCACCTAATGAATGAAGGACACAGGACAAGACAATTCCAAACTGGCAACATGAAGCAAATAATGACATATTCTGTGCTGTGTGTGTGTGTGTGTGGGGGGGGGGAATGGTGCAATACTGGCCTTCTTAAAACAATCACACAAACAAAAATAAAACGAGTGATTAGGAACAAGTCCTATCAATTGGTCTAGTTAAGTGTGTATCACTACAGCACTGAGCCAGTTACTAGGTCATTTGAATAAAAGCTTATCAGCCATATTTCTAGAAGGATGACAGGTGCAATGTAGATTTGCAACCTAGGCTTGATCTCTTCCCTACAATTAAGCTATTTCTTTTGCAACATGAAGATAAAGTCAGCCCCTGAAGGGAGAGGCTGAAAGCTAAGAGAAATCAAAGTAGGTGACTAGTTAGCCTCATGTCTATAATCACGTGATTAGAAGATATGGATGAACATGGAACAGGAAGAATTTCAAATTGTGTGTCAGTGTGTGTGGTGGTCTCAGGCCTTCAAACAGGAACGGTATACAGAAAGGGATACATTACAAATCACTTTCAGATCATAAGTTTAAGACCCTGAAATGCACACATTTGAGAATCAAACACAGGTCTAAAGTGACCTTTGGGAGGCTGGTGTGCCTGTGGGGGCCAAGCACTGACACACGCTTGACATCATCCCTTCACGGCATGTGCCTGGCCAGAAAAATGGGATTTTATCCTCTTAAAATGTGAATTTAGACTCCTATTGTAATCAGCTGTGAGTTAAGAACAACACAGAAGTGAAAAGAACCAAACAGGAACAATGAGTACAATGGCCATGTAAAAACCAAGGAGAGACTTGAGACCCTATGAGCATACACAGGGGGAGGAGGTCCCTCTCATACACAGTCATAGGGCAAGGGAGTAAGGGGAAAATGGGAGGGAGGGAGGAATGGGAGGATGCAAGGGATGGGATAACCATTGAGATGTAATATGAATAAATTAATAAAATATATTTTTAAAAAATGGAGATTCAGTGGGAACTAGCCACTAGCGCGCTTGTGTCTGTGTTTTGTCTTTCTCTGGCCAAGGAGCTCTGCGGAGCGAGGTGGCCTCACCTCTGACTGCTGGGTGTCACTCTTCAATACCACGCGCTTTATCACTTTGGAATAGCTGTCCCCGTCCTCAATACTGACAGGCTCCTGTGGCGTTCCCTGCATGGTGATCTCCTCCTTCTCTATGCCGTCAGACGATACGTACCGCCTAATGATTTTCCGGGTAACCTGAAACACATTTTATGCAGCTATCTTAGTTTTGAGTTATGGCGCCACATTAGTGACCCCATTTGAACAGGAGAGGGGAGACTGGCCCTGAACAGAACCAGCAGCCAGTACCTTCCTCACCACGGTGTGTCCGTTCTCGTCAACATATTCTTCTTCTGTGACAGTCTCTGGGGGTATGTCAGGCATATCATCTCCCTATGTGGGAGAAAAGTGTTGTTATTGAGGTGGATCACATCCTCTCCTGAGGATCTACATCCAAGTATTTTTAATGTGAGGAATGTTAGAAAACCAGGGGCCATGTCTTGAGATACTGCTGATACGCAAAATCCTGTCAGTTTGATTAATTAAAAAAAAAAAAATGAAGCAGGTAGATTAAAAAAAAAAAAACCATGCTCAGGAGAATCTCACCAAAGTTAGATAAAACGTAATCAAATAACGTGTGCGAGATTTGCAAATAAGCGAGAGGAGAGGCAGCTGGGACCCAAGGGGCCCAATTTTCTTCTGGGCGCTGGCTCTAGGAGGAAGGCTGCAGACATCCTTGGCGTCATATCCCCTTACAAAGGAGACAGGCAGTGGGAGCTGCTTTCCACACATGCACTACCTAGGGAGCATGCTCAGCCTTGGTTGTTCCAGGTCTCTATTAGTGAAGGACAGAGCTGTCCCAACGTGCAGTAAGCAGGTACCTGGATAATCACTCTCCGGCGGACAACCCTGGTAGTTACCATGGCCTCCTCATCAGAGCTGGCCTCCAGCTCCCCTAATTCCTCTGATAGCTCCTAGTGGAAGCATGTAATAGTCATTGGTTTTGTTTTTAATTTTAAACATTTTAATTAAAAAATTTTTGAGCTAGGATCTCACTCCATAGACCACCCTGGCTGGAGGTAGCATCCTGCCCCAAACTCCTGAATGCTGGGCTTACAAGAGTTTGTCACCACATGTGGCTGCATCATTTTGCTTAATTTGCTAGTGAAAGACTTTACTACTCGTGTCTGTGTTTGTGTTTGCCCACATCATATTCTGAAATTTGATGCAGGGAGATGTTGGTGGAAAAGTCATCAGGGGAAGAAATAAATGTGTGGTGGTCTCAAGTCTCAATAACTATGTGGTTTTATTGTTTCCAGACTCATAATGGAATTCTACAACCTGAGAACCATTGAAAAGCCATCTGTCAAAAACTAGTCCCAAAGAGACATCCTTCCCACTTGAGTCCTTGTTCTTAAAACCGCTAGTAAAATCCATGTAAAAACATAGGACCTAAGTAACACAGTCAACACTTGTGACGTATGGGCCAGTCTTGACCAGACACAGAACTCTTATCCCCTACACAACATAGCTCATATCTGTGCTGGAGCTTTCTGCAGTAAGTCAAATTTCTGGGAGGTATTAGTGAATCGTACATTCCCTGGCATTGAAAGCTGTAGGCTTTGGATAATATTATGCTTGTTTCTTCAGAGAAGCCAAGACACTACTCTAATTTATGAGTTTGATGAAAACCCAGAGATGAGGCTAGAAAAATAATTTTAGATCAGAAAATATGCCTTAGGAGTCATAAGCAGTCGATTTTCCTGATGACCATGATTCCTTTCCTTTTTTCCCCTTCTCTCTCCTTCTTTCCTCTTTGCTCCTCCCTCCCTCCCTTCTTCTCTTCCAAGTTTCTAACAAAATCTCGCTATGCTGTATCCCAGGTGGCTTTAAATGTATGATCTTCCTGCCTCAGTCTTCAAAGTACTGGGATGACGCGTATGGACTACCAGGCTTAGCTTGAAGAGACTTTTTTTTTAAAAGGGAAAGAATACACTCAATTGTTTACTGTGTCTCAAACTACCCAAATTATAGTCCCACAACCTTCTATTTGAAAGAAAAATATACAAATTAAAAAATAAATTATACATTAAATTCAATCAGGAACCTACTGCCTAGAAATATGGTCAGAAACTTTTATATTTTTAAAAGACATTTTAAAAAAATAAAATGTTTCTTAAAGCTCTTCCCCTTTCTTCAGAAAAAAGGAAATAATTTCTAATATAATAAAAAATACATTCAGTTTAACACACTCTCACCCCTTTTATGTGTGGGTTAGCAAGGAAGTCATTTAAAACACAGGCATTTGCTCACTCTATTCTCTGGACTTCTTCAGGGGGAGAAGTTCTGAAGAGGAACAAACTCCCCCATTAAAGATGAGGTGTGTAAGTAGACTACCTAGGCCACATTTTGAGACTCTGTGGCTTAAAAGCCTCTCTTAAAATGGCCTGCCCTCTGCTTACAATGTTAAGACTCATTTAACGACAAAGGATGTACTCTCTCATGTCACTGGCAGGCATTTGGACAAATAAAAGATGTCAACAAGTTGAGGCATAATTTTGGTTTTCTAAGTTATTACTAAAACCAATCTGAGAAACTCTAACTTGAAAATTGCACTGACAAGATGGCTCATCAGGAAGAGGCGCTTTTGGGCAGATGTGATAAGCTGGGTCTCCACACTCCACAAGGGGGCAGGAAAGGACCAGCTTTGATCTCCACATATGCACTGTAGATACACACACAAA
Source organism: Acomys minous (assembly GCF_964271855.1). Taxonomy (NCBI): domain Eukaryota; kingdom Metazoa; phylum Chordata; class Mammalia; order Rodentia; family Muridae; genus Acomys; species Acomys minous. The sequence goes on from NC_140496.1 coordinate 82,367,339, forward strand.
CTCAATCCCCCACCCCCCTCCAACTAAACAGAATTATACTTTTTGCACTGAGCTAAGTTTGGGCACCAACTATCCCAGATGTACCAATGCAAGCACTCATCTGCATAGAATGCAGAAGTCCCTCGGGCCAAGCATCACACTGGCAGACTGGCAGTAGATTTGCTCAGCACCACTTCTACCATCACACACGACTCTAGTAATTTTTCAGAGCTGTCCTATATTGTTGTCTTACTACAGTGTTCATTTTCCTTAGCAGATGGATTCCCCGTGATGAAATTTGGGCTCCCAGTACATACAACAGCTAACATTGGAACTGTGTACCATTGCCTCTAGATTTACCAGCTCTCAGACTGTCAAACTTGGGGGTTAACTTATATGATAAGCCCTTTTTGTTTTAAAGTGAAAAAGAAAAGAAAAAGAATAGAAGAAAAGGAGGAGGATAAGGAGAAAAGAAGAAGAAAAAAGAAAAGAAGAAAGCAGAAGAGGAAGAGGAAGAAGAGGAGGAGGAGGAGGAAGAAGAAGAGGAAGAGAAGGAGGAGGAGGAAGAAGAGGAAGAAGAAAGAGAAGCCAGAAAGCGTTGTAACTTTGTCACAAGTGAGGGAGGGCACACCAAGAAAGGAAAGCCCGACCTTTTGGAAAGCCTCATCACCATCAAGTCTTTCAAAGACCGGAGGCTGGTCATCCGCTGACTCCACTATCACCAGGCTGGTTTTCCTTGGGGAATGCTCCTGTTTGGGCTCCGAAGCCTCCTCGGGTTCTTGCACAATGGGAGAACCACGTTCGCTAGTCACCGGAGTCTGGAGACAAGGCTTTGCTTCCTCAGGAGGGGTACTGATGTCCTCGGGAGTCTTACAGAGAGAGCCAGGAATGGCTGTGGCCTTCTGAGTCTCAGCCCCTTCTGTCCCTGGTGTTGTTACACTGGAATAAAAAAAGTCAATTTACAATTCAAAAAATTTGTAAGAGGAAATGAAAATTGTCTTTGTATTAGCCAAGATAGTATGCATATGTGTGTGTCACACACATACACAAATAGATAAATATTAAAAAATAGTTTTATGTAACAAAGCTTTATAAAGCTTTTAAAGCAAGCAAGAAAGTTAGAATTTAATAAAGCTGTGTTAACATGTAAATACATATAGAAGAACATATAATTGTCTATCTATTATTTGATGGAAGGATCTGTTGACACTGATGCTTCCTAGCCATTTTGTGTAATTGCTACATAGCCTTTTTCTTTTTCTTTCTTTTTTCTTTTCTTTCCTTTCTTTCTTTCTTTCTTTCTTTTTTTTTTTTTTTTGGTTTGGTTTTTTGTTTTTTCAAGACAGGGTGTCTCTGTGTACCCTTAGCTGTCCTGGACTCCCTTTCTAGACTAGGCTAGCCTTGAACTCACCGATATCTGGCTGCCTCTACCTCCCTGAGTTCCAGGATAACCACCGCACTTGGCTAAAACCTCAGTTTCTAAATAAAAATGTGCTTCACCTTTTCTGCTCCTTGGTTTGTATCAGCACTTTTCTGTCCTGCCACAGATAACAAGTGCCATGAATGCCCCTCTGGTGGCCTTGGTCTTCCTACATTTTCCTTTCTATATTTCTCTCTTTGTATACTTTTTAAACCTTTTCTGCATGCTCTGTCTTGCACTCTATGGGAAAGTGGCAGAAGAGGGTGCTCAAGAGGAAGAAATCACCTCATGTTTCCCTCTTCTCATCTTTCAGTGACCAGAGAACAAAATTCACTCAATTTTGATGGAAGTTCCTGGGTCGTGAGCCCTTAGCACACTAAGGTTGTTTCTCCTGACCTGCTTTGTCTTCCTGGACAAACAGTATCCCTTGGGCAGCTCTCTCTGTCCTTTACTAGGTAAAGCTCTGAGCTGAATGATGCCCTCAGGCTCTTACCAGCAAACAATGCCTCCCTATCCTTCCTCTTACCCTAGCCTGCCTCTTACATTCTGCACTGCATCCTGTGTGCACAATTTATACTGCACTGATGTGTTTGTGCTTAGACGCTACACAGCTTTGCTCAAATAGTGCTGCTTTTCCTACATCATCACTGTTCAAGCTCCAATGCAGCCATGGTATCATGTGGAAGCGGTCCAATGAGAAACAACAATCCTACAAGCAGTGATGGTCTTCAAGGAGTGCACTGCAAAGATAAGTCATGGGCCTGTCTTTGGCCTCTGACTCTGTTAAATAATGTGGGTATAATTATCATGATATCTAGATGTGGAAACAGAGACTTAGGGCACTTTGGGATTGTCCAGGGTCACAGAACTGGGAGCTGGCTCCCATAGGAAGGTGCTACACCACACTTCACAATTAGGTATCTTGACTGTTTCAGTTTTTCTACAACGCAGCTTGTAGTTGCACATTGGTCCCTGTGAGTAGACCTTTCTCCTTCATTGGAACTGCTCTCCCTGTGACAGCTGCTCTTTCTTTGGAGCTGCACTTAATAGACTTTCTTCTAAAACTCACTAGTATTCCTGCTGGTCTTGCATTTTCCCTGAGAAATCTTGTTGTTCTGGCTCCTGGTGCGTTTGGGGAGATAGTGCTGCTGCTGGACTGCCCCCTTCTGTTTTGGGGGTGTAATCCTGAAATGTGGAATAACCAACAGAAATGTCCTCTTCAGAGACCACGGGTGGGTGGTCGCTGGACTCGCTTTCTTTGGAAGCCACTTGCTCCTCTCTTTTTTTGTGCTGGGCAGCACAGAGCTCCTCTTGAAGTACTGAAAACCCTGCAGGAGAGAACAGTTGAAAATATTCGTGGGTGTCACTTATATTAGAGTATATTTGGTAAGAAATTCTATGCTCTAGACCTGCTGCTATAGGACCACTTCTTAGAAAGATTAGCAAGATGCTGCCCCTGACTTTAGTGTGCTGATCACCTTGAGGTGCCTAAGGAAGGAGTAATGAGGAAGGAGGCATGGTGATGGGGCCACAGGGGCCACGTTGAATTGTGGGACCACTTCTTCAGGGCTAAAGTTTCTAGAGCAGCCCTAATGATAAACAGGCATCTCCTGGGACACTGAAATCATAGGGTCCAAGTGGTAAAAAGAAACCATACCACCTTATGTTCAGTCCTTTTTATGTAGACACTCTTATGTGTAGAACTTAAGGAATTTCATTACCTTGAGAGCAAAGGCAAGTCACTGAGAGATCTATCAGGGGACAGGGAGGGGAGATGTCACGGAAAAAAGATGAAGAATGCAAACAAGATGGGGTTAAAAAAAAAAAGAGATTAATTATTTTTGTCAAATGCTACCAAGGTGTGAAGGAATTTGAACACTGGGGGCTTGGTGATGGGGAAATAATTACTGTGTTTCACAAGATGGACTGGTGGCATAAAGAGGTATCAGGAGGAGAGAAGAAGAAAGGGACATCCCAGCCTCTTTCCTGAAGAGGTTTCCTACGAAAAGGACAGAGAAACAAAGCAGCCAGAGAGAGGGAGCTACACAGGGCCAGAGAGCTGTTTGTTTTGTTTTCCTTTACAGGACAGGACTCTTAATTTAAAGTGCATCACGATGGCATTGGACATAGTTCCAATTATAAGAGCCAAATGGGCGCTTACAGGAGTGAAGTGCTTGGTTAAGAAAGGATGAATGAAGTTCAGCCCAAAACAAGAAGCAATCCCTTCAGCAAACAATGGGATTTAGTATATTGTGGGAGGGCAGGAAGGGAGAGCGTATATGCTCAGACACCTCATTTTGTAGAGTTTATGGATGTAGACGTGTGGAGATTTCCTAATAATCCTACGTTTCTAGAACATGTGAAGAGCACCCATCAGGTGGGACTACATAAACAGAAGAGAAATGTTGAGGATTTGAAGAAAAAGTGAAAGCACACATCAGAGAGGGAAAGGCAAGAAGTAACAGTTCGCAAAGAATGGGGGAGGAGGAACAGACTAAAAACAAGAGAGAGTACATTCAGTATAAATTAATCCTTAAATGTGGCAGAGCCAGTGGCCAAAGGCCCCAGTGGGTCTGAATTCCTAAAGAAGGAAGCGTGGTGCTTAGTCTTGTAGTGCTTAGAAACCGCACAGCCAGTGGATATGACGTTTTGGCGCAAAACATAAAAACTGGTGGTTAAAGTAGATAAAAAAGATATGTCAGTATCAGAAGTGTTCCCCCAAGGAATTGAGGAAGAGGGACTGGAGGGGATACCTATGGGGGTGGGGGGTGGGGAAACAGTGAGGAATGAATAGAGGTGCCACCCAATGGAGAGAGAGGGAAACTGCAGTCATGTAAACAAACACATCATCACCAAAGGCTGTAGTCTGTTGCCTTTAAAAAAAATGGCGCCAGTAGGTTCAGCTTCCATATTACCCCATCCCCAAGAAACATCACTCGACCTTCACTGTGGTCCAGTGCAATGGTCTGCTCCATTTCTGCATAGCTGTGGCCCATGCGCTCCTGGAGGGGTTCTGTGTTGGTCTCCAGGAGATGTACAATGTCCATCCTGTTGATCTTGGTGAGGCATTCGATGAGGATGGTTTCTGAGACATTAGAGAAAAGGTATTCCTTACTTCTGAGGTGTACTCGTTTTAGGATCTATTTCATTCAGTTGCCTTATTAATCTCTCAGCATTCACATAAGAACCTGGCAAAACCTAACTAGGACCTTTGCAAATAGAGGCAAAAAGTGATGCATGGAGCCTGCACACTATAAATGCCAAGCACATGGTTGCCAGATAAGACACAGGACATAGCCCAGACTGGATTCTAGGTAAAAACAAAGACTTTAACTATATCTCTAATGGAGTGTAGAACATGTTTATACTAAAAGATATTTGCTGGTTATCTTTTTTTAAAGTTTAATCAAACATCATTCTGCTTCCATTTGCTAAATTTGCCAATGCTGCTTAAGAAGAATGTGGACAGAAGAAAAAAAAATCAAACAAACAGTAAGAGATTTGAAAGAAGATCTTCTCAGAGACATGAAAGGAAGGCTGAAGCTTTGCAGCAGCTGTGGTTTATCTCATTTCCCGTTGTTTGCACAGGGTCATAATATAAAGTATGAGTCACCGTATGGAGTGTTTATTTGATTCCCCTCCCCCACATGCCTAAATCAGTAGAGAGCAATGGAGCCATGCACTGAGGCAATACACTACTCACAAATAGTTAGAACTGCACAGCTGTGCCCACTAACCAGTGCTTAGAAGCTGCGAGGTCCCAGTTAACCTGCTATTAGCAGCTGGTGCTCATATCACTGTCAAGTAGTCAGCATACCCATGAGCATACTGTGCAAGATTTCTCATGGAACAAGAGTATTCTAAAAATGACAGCAGCCTGTTCTCCTTCACTCACTGTGGTTATTAAAATGGGTGGCCTTTGACAGTTTATCTTACTGATTTTGTAAGAATGGGATCATTAGGTGGTTCATTTTCACCTTAATCTAGCACCTCGGCCTTAGCGCTCTTCCACCTACCCGTGGCATGCTTGCCATCCCTCTCCAGCCAGTACTTGAGCAGGGCGTGGCTCTGGTCTTGAAGGGAGTTGGGGTTCTCAATTCGAATTTGGTGAATTTGCTCCTCGGTGAAATCCAGTTCTCTTGCTAATTCTAGGACAACAACAAAAAGCTACATTGTCAACACATTGAACTCAGGTTTGAGTCTCCGCAGCTTGCTTCACCATGTACAAGTGATGTACAAGGTCTTGTGCTGCTATGAGCAATTTGGGTTAGAAGTGACTCATACATGCCTCTGATATACTAGCACTAACTACCTCTCTCTCACTCTTGCTCACACTCCGCCCCCACCCCAATGGGTGTAGAATTGACTACTGCCATTGTAGAAGTAGTAAGGGTGAAGGGGCGATGGTAAAATGTGAATCAAGATAATGAAAAATACATGAATGAAAACAGGAGAAAAAGAACATTTCCCTTTTATGGATTTTTTTTTTACTCCTACACACCCCATTTCTGGAAATGAATGCAAACACCAGTTGCTAGCTAACTTACAGTGATCAGGTACACCTTTTTCTTGACTTAATGTTCATGAAGTATGGTCTGGGAAACATTAAAGTGGTGTAGGGTAGAAGTCAACAAGTTTCCTTAGCTGGGTGTAGTGGTGCACACCTTGAATCCCAGCACTTGGGAGGCAGACGCAAGGTGAGCCTAGTTTACACAGTGAGTCCCAGGATGGCCAGAGCTACCTAGAGAAACCCTGTCTCAAATGTATCTCCTACAAACTTTCCTTATTCTACTACTAACATTCTACATGAATTCCTTATGCTTATGCATATTACTCTAATATGTAAGTGTGCATTTGTGTGTAAAAGCAATGACTTCTATTATCTACCTGAATAAACTATAATTAAAAAATTTTAAAAATTATCCTTGATCTGGTAATTCTATTTCAGAGATTTATTTTCATTTCCTTTTCTTTTGTTCTGCTTGGCTATAAGGTTTACATTTTGCTAACGTTTTTGTACTTAACACATTTAATATGTGTATGGATACATATACATTCAAGGAAAACAATTCCTATCTAAAATGCCAATCAGGGCGACTAGGGTATCGTTCTCTCCCCTAAATCCCTCAAGCAAACATCTGGTGAGTATTTCAATACTATTCTAAAATTACCAAAAGTGAGAAAATGGCTATTCCTACTGCTCCGGGTCATTTATTCAAAATTATCAATCATCTTTGAGGATAGATACTTACTCACTGCCAAATATTTAACAAACACAGAATAATAGAAACTTCACACTGTTTGTCTCAGGGAAGCATATCCAAGTGATACATAAGAAACCAAACCAGAATTAAAAATAGTAAATATGAGAGCAAGCTAGGCTACAATGCTGCCTAATCATAAGTCACAGGCAGATAAAGATAGATTGTAAATGTATAATTCATGACTTGTAAATAACAGTATGGATATTAGAATTCACCTTTTCTGAATGAATTACTAAACATACATCCTACACTTCAACATTCCTTCCTCCAAAAAAGAACTCAGTGCAACAGCTCATTCCTGTGTGTTTTAACATTCACCCAGAGTACATGTTAGCACTATTTACTATGAAGACTCCTGACATCAAACATTAAAAAGAAGCATCTCTGGTGAAATCTCAAATGTTATGGAAATTGCCAAGCATGGTCTCTCACACTCGAGTTCCCAGAAGTGGGACAAGGGGGATAGCCACGAGTTTAGGCCAGCTTAAGTGACATAGTAAGTTCCAGGTTGGCCTCGGCTATAGACTAAGAAACTGTCTCAGGAAACCAAAAAACACAAAAGATTATGAACACTGAATCTAAGAATGTTTGAAACCTGTCCATCTTTCCCAAACTTAGATGTCTATAGAGAAGGGGTTGGGTGAATGGGTTTATTTTCAAAGTCTTCAAATCTCACATTCTAAACTCTAGAACTGTTGAGAACCCTCGGCTCAGGCTTCACCATTAGCTGTTGCAGTCAGATTTTTCAACTCATAAATTTTTCTTTGCACTATTCTTTATAGTCTTCCTCAAGAAAAATGAAAGGGGCGGGGGAAGATCTTTAGCTGGCTGATTGTGTAGAAAAGCTGGGTCACCCCAATTACCTGTCCAGCTGAAGCCAAGGTGATCAGCGATGTAGGCCAGCCTTTCTTCTATCCGTTCCTGTTCATCTTGGGCATCTACAGAAGGTCAAAAACAGAATGGCCAAAGAGTATCTGGGACAGGAGGGGCACCATAGTGCTGATCATCCAAGAAAGGAAGTCACTTGACCAAATATCTGAGAGTTGCACAGATTAGCTATCACGGTGTAGGTAATACGAGGTGGTGTGTTTTCTGATTTCTGGGGCTGAATGGGGGAATGAACCCCATGTGGTCATTTGTGGAAACCATCTGCTTTCATATCCCTTTAATGAAGACTAGTAACACAACAAAATGTCTAGTTATCTCAAGACTTAATATTTTTGGGGGAAAAAAAAACCACCCACCAAAGCACATTCCTTTTGCACATGATACACCAGAGAAATCACAAATGGGATATAGAAGTAGAGTAACTGGTTGGGACCTCCTACTAATAATGCCTGTGGAGGTGTCAGTCACCAACAGATCCTGACTGAGAGGAAGCACTAACTATTATCTTAAACCTGGATGTATTCGTGGCCAGGAACAGCACTGTCCCAATGACCGTGAAAGAAGACAGGATAAAGGCATTTGTATTTTTCAATACCGTGATGGTGCGATATTTTCGTCTGAGGCAATGCTTCTGGCTGCTTGGTCCTGAGGAAACTCACATAGTGCTCACTCACAAATTAGAATTCATCCAGTCCCCTCCTAACGACTGGGAACCGATGGAAGCACGGGAGATTTTATGTCACCCTTGTTTAGGAATAAGTCTTCATTTAGAGATAGTGGAAGCCGGCAGGTTACCTCTCAAAGCCACCATGGTTTCCTTTTACTTTTTTACAGAGCCATCATTCCCTCACATCGTGCAAAGTTTGAGATTTTGTTGTCTGCTGAATCACATCCGAACACGTTCACTGTCCATCTACTTCATAAATGGAAAGTGGATTTTTTACATCGGGTTTGTCTGGCGAATTTGGTTATAATGGGTGTCTGAAAGCCGACCTCGCCAAATTGAAAAAACAGACCCACAGTCATTAGAATTTCAGGATGTGAGTGATAATTTCAAGTAAAGCGCTTCCTAACCATGACAAAATCGAATGCGCCAATTATTCAAAGTACATAAAAACAAGAAATTAGAACAAGGAATCCTTGTGGTGTGAAGCCCATATGTTCACGTGTGGAACATATGGAACTCGAGGCTAAGACTGAAACTTCAGAACAACAAAACTCAAAGCTGGTATGGCTTTACGTGCAGCAGCTAAGGAAAGGCAAGGTCCCCCGTTGCTTGGTTATGTTTATGTTTTTGATAAGCATTCTCATTACTCAATCTTGAGATTGTTTCATAGACAAGAGTATACAGAAAAAGCACAAAACACAAAGGGCTTACACAAACACATTAACCACTACAGAAAGCTTAAAGAAAATAAGACACAAATCACAAAATAAAACAAACATTACAAAAATAAAACCTCCATCAAATTTATGACATGCGTAGCACAGGGAATCCCAGTGGCTGGCAAATACCTTCAGCTCGGCAATGGCCATTTTCATCAGGGATGCGTTCAATCATAGTCTCAATGGACTCATCCCAAATTGGCCTTGTGTCAAAGATGTCCTCAGGAACTGAGTGCTCAGTCTCAACAGGTGGCAGATTCTCAATGACTGACACTTCCAGGGCACTACTACTTTCATCATCTGAGGGTGGTTCCTGCTCCCTTTCTGACTGTGTGAGCCTGTCCACTAACTTGGAAGCCTCATCACTAATCTCCTCAAAGAACTCTATGGAGTTCCTGTAAAGGTCAAAGAAGTGCTCCCTACTCTCTTTTGTGGGGCTCATGCCTGCCCTGCTGGAAGACGGGGTGCTTCTGCTCTTTACGGGCAGCCGGGATGCAAGTGGCTTTGGTTTTGTGCTCCCTTCTTCTGACTCAGACTCAAACCCCTCTGCCCTCTCCCTGCTCTCTGTCTCTGTCTCAATGTAACTTCTGGCTTTTACTGGGCATTTGGTCTTAGCATCTAGGGCACTGGCATCGGATTCAGATTTGCTTCTACCATCTGGTGCCCTGCTTAGCATGTCTTGTCCCTGGGGAACAGCTGTCTTCTGGAGAGAGATATCTGGATGGGAGAGCTGCCACTCAGTTCTTTGGGCGGGTGCTTTGACGGGGATTTTGGACTTTGGTTTTGCTTCCTCCTCCTTACTTTCCTCATCCAGACCAGATGGGAAATCATCAGAAAATGCACTCTCGTCCTCTGCAGATGGAGGTGTTGGGACTGAAGTAGGAAGAGTCCCTACAGAAGATTTGGATTTGCTTTCATCAGAAGGCACATTTTCCATGGGTGCAGTAGGGATCTCAATCACAGACCTCTGTTCCTCTGGAGAAGAGTCTGGGGACTCATCATCCCGCTCTGAGTAAACAGACCTAGTGACTGTGGAAAAGTCCAACTGAGCAACAGGCCCAGGGAAGGTTGGACGTGATATCTGCTTCGTGGTGCTTGGAGAAGGTACATCACTCGATTGCACAGTGAGGGGTTCCTCGTCCACTGTGGAGACAGCCTCTTTTGCAAGTGCTTCCGTGGAAGCTGAAATCATCTGTTGGGAATCAAGGTTAGCATCTGAGGCAGGTGATTCCTCTATTTCCTCACTCACGTCATCAGGAAGTAATTCTCCCTCATCGTCCATTGCTTCTTTGGATTCGGAGCATTCCAATGACTCACTTGTTGTCTCCATCTGTGAAGGCTCAGCCCCAGTGGTCCCTTCCTTCAAGTCTTCAGAGATAGTCTCTTCATTGGATTCTTGACCGATTTGGAAAAAGTGCAAACTTTCATCTGCATAGGACCTTTTGGTCATATCAATAGCACCGCTTCGGGTCATCTCAAACAATTTTCCTTCCTGAAAAAGGAATGGATTCTGTTCACTTGTTGGGGTCCCCTCTTCAGTTGGGGTCCTAGCAGGAGTGGTATCAGGAGTGGTACCCTGTGACTGTCTGTCTACCATCAACCCAAATATCTTCTGTTCTTCCTCCTTCACTCGGGCCTCAAAGGCTTCATCATCTTCACGGATTTCACTCCAGGAGTCAGAATCCACATCCGTTCTTGTGATGATGACTTTGCTCACTTGCTGTCCAGTGATTGCTGGGGTGTTCGGTGCAGTGTGTGCTGCAGACAAGGAAGGCCTATCCGACTGCATTCCCCACAAGGTACTTTTTTGTTCGGTTTCAGTTTCTAGGTCGTGCCTCTCACAATTAGAATCTTCCCTATTGCAGGAGTTTGTCACTATGACATCCTCGGCAGAGGATCTGATGACAACAGAATACACTTCAGGTGAACGGACAACTGTGGCGTGACAGGTATCTGTTTGGATTTCGTTGTCCTCACAAGAGAAAAATGAGGAGGAAGGGACGTTTTCATAAGGGCTGGTGATCTGAGGATCAGAATTTTCATCAGTCGCAGGTAAATCAGACAATGGAACGTCCATGGCCAACCTATCTGTGTGAGTTGGAGTAGATGAATCTTGAGGGGGACAGTCCTCTGACGTGCTCTCTAAAGTCTGGTCAGTTATTGTGACCTCTGCTTTTACAGGGGAGGATGGGGAGGGCATGTCTTTCTCTGATTCCTTTCCTTCAGCTACAACACAATGCGACCAAGAGGACAAGGAAGAGCTCTCACTTGGAAAATCTGCTCGTGTAGAGTCCACTCCAGGAGGATCAAGCTCTTTTCCTTCTGGGTCATTTTCACCAGTATCCTGGAGAGCTAGTGACTCTTCGTCAATGGGCATCTGCTCCCCAACACCATTACATACTGAACTCTGAACTCCTAGGGAGTCAAGGGTAGCCGAGTTGCTAGGACTCACTGCCTCACAGCCATGGCCATCACAGGTTTCTGACTGATTAACGGCTGGGTTCAGGTCATCATTATAAGACATCTCGGGACCATCAGTAGAACGAGTCTGAGTAGTCTGACTGTCTTCAGCTGAATCACAACCTTTGTCTTCTTCTGAATTACCTGGCTCTTCGTGACTCTCCTCATTCATTTTGAACGTGTATTGTTTGGAAACTATAGGCTGGAACTGCACTTCTTCAGGGCTGGAATTAGAGTCTATGCTGGATGGGAGGGGAGATGGAGGTTGTACTCGAATAACTGGCTCCGTCAGAAGTCCTGAGTCAGTACCTTTACTCAGTTGTGTCAGCTCAGGTTCACTTTCAGAGGAGGAAGAAGCCTTTCTGCTCTCCGAAGTCACCAGGACAGGGACCTCGCTGTCATCACCCACACTCCCCACTGGCTTCTGTTCTTCCACTTCTGTTGGGCAGTCAGCGTCAGGGTCCGAGGCTGAAGAGGATCCATCCTGCCGGGGCTCTTTTTTGTAATCCCTTTTCTGCTTGGCTTCCTGCTCAAGCTCGTCAAACGTTTTAATTTTGGTTACCATTTTGAACATTTCCTCTTCCGGTGTGAACCTCTTTCTCTCCCCATTTTCAGAGTCATCCTCTTCTGCACACTCGTGAATCACAGCTGGTTTGGGTGTACTGGGATCTGAAGGTTTGGGTGTGACCTCATAGCTAACTTCTTCAGAGCTGGGAGTGTCAGGGGAGAGGGGGCTTTTCCCTGAGCTCTCCATGAGTGATGTCTGCTCTAAGCTGTCGTCCTCAGCACTGCCATCGGGGTCTCGGAGCAGCCGAGAACGCACGGAAGCCACCTCGGTGACAAGATCGGTTTTGGCAATGGCTGCAGGGAGAGGAAAGTGACTTGGGAGAATTCCTGCCTTCATTTTCGGCTCAACTGGGCTGCTTTCAAGGGAGTCCCTGCAAGGGGACTCTTTCAGGGGACTTGGTTCCAAAGAATCAGGAGTTTTGTGTGAGGAGTTATCTTCTAGCACAGGGCTGGCTTCCAGAGAGTCTTTGTGGCTGACTGCTAATGATTCATCGGCCATCGGGCTGAGGACCTCACTATCCCGGCTAGGGAGGGGAAGTTCTAGCCCTTGGGGACTTCTGATGACACCCTGGGGCTTTGGTTCTGTTGCCTCCACCGTCTTCACAGAAGTATCAGATGGTGATGAGGCTTTTGCTACCTCTGAGGGAGTTAAGGATTCCTGAGTTTCACCTTCTGGTTGTGTTTTATTAGCTGAACTAACCAACGGGAGCTGCCTTTCATCACAGGACCCTTTCTCGGTAAACGCCTGGCATGTTTCCTTTGCTAACGATACACTGTGGCTGCCAGGGCAGCCATCTTGTTTGGAGCATGCATCTTTGGGAGCGTCTTGGTCTTGGGTGACCTCTTTCTGAAAATGCTCCATAGAGGGCTCTGAAACCCCAGTGACCCCAGCACCTTCTGAATGATCAGGAGTGTCTTTAGTTACAGGAAGCTCATTTTCTGAATGAACTTCTTCTATGGGTGTTTCTAATTTGGTGGTTTCCTTGGTCTCTCCAATTTGTTCCTCACTTTTCTTTGGTGAAAAAGAAAGACTCTCTGGGCTTGTCTCAGGAGTTTCTGCAAGGCCCTCATGCTTGTAGCTCTCTTCTGAACTGATCTGGGGGGTGCCTTCCATGAGGCTGCCACAAGGCGAGCCTGCTACCACGTCCTGTTTCAGGCTTTCAGAGCTGTCACCTAAAGCACCACTTTGTAAAGACAGAGCAGGAAGGAACTCGTCCTTCATGTAATCGAGTGGGAACGTTGTGTTGAACGGACTCGTGATCACCTGGTCTAAGTGAATCTGAGCCTTTTCTGTCTCCTCAGTGAGGCGGAACTGCTGGTATTTGTCATTGTCTTCTAACTCTTGCTTGATGACGGCAGAAAAGTCAGTGGAGGTTTTCCTGTCTGGGCTGATCTGGAGATCCATGTCTCCCTGCTCATCTGCCATCTTTTCTTGGGGGATCTCACTCCCCCGATGACTTTCTTCTGTCACCACTGATGGGACTGCCTCGGGTGTTTTAATGATGGGGGTTTTCTCAAACTTTTCTCTAACTGGATCTTCCATCCTGAGCCCAACGGTGATAGTGGAAGATCGGAACCGTCTGGATTCCATAACTCCTGTCACCTGAAACCTCTGGCTACGCTTGGCTGTCTGGTTTTCTACTCTGTGGGTTTCTCTCTGTGTTGCTGTATGCCCCTTTTCTTTGTCTACCCGACCTTTACTTTTGTCTTGTGACTGCTTTTGCTTTACTGATTTGTGCTCAAAGAGCCCTGTTTTGTGTTTGGATGGGTCCTGACCTGACTGGAATGCTTTCATCAACTCCCGGACAGACATAGTTTCCTCAATTCTTTCTGTTTTGGAGGTGGGAGATACAGGCGGCTGCTTTTCTGTCTTGCCAGGTGACACAGGCAGGTGCTTTTCACTTCGTCCAGTGGCAGAAGCAGGCGCCTGCTTCTCCGAGGTTCTCGCAGAAGGTGAAACGGGCAGGCGTTTTTCTGTTCTCCCAGGTGACACTGGAGGATGCTTCTCTGTTCTTCCAGATGACGGTGCTGATGGACGTTTGTCTGTTTTGCCCGATGGTGACACAGGTGTGTGTCGTTCTGTTTTTACAGACGACACAGGGGAATGTCTTTCATTTTTGGTCGAGGGAGAACCAGGTGAATGCTTCTCGGGTTTACCCGACGATACTGGTGAATGGCGTTCTGGTTTTGCCGAGGGCGACACAGGTGAGTGTTTCTCAGTTTTGCTTGATGGTGACACTGGTGAGGGCCTTTCAGTTTTTGCAGAGGAAGAAAGGGAAGAGTGTCCTGTTTTAGAGGAAGGTGATGACTTTGAAGAGGGCGACACGGCTGGGTGTGTCCTGGGCGTGGTCTTTTTTGGCACATCCTCTTTGCCTTTGACTCTGACTGGCAGCTTGCTTCGACCTTTCTGTTCATCTTCTACTCGCTTCTGAAGGGCCTTCACTTTGTCCTTTATGGAACCAATAGGGGTCTCTTCTATCAGAGGAGAAGTTGCCTTGGCAGTGGGAAGAGGCTCAGGGGCCAGGCCTCGGTCTTCATCTACTGACTCCTCCGAACTACCTTTCTTAAGGTCGGTCTTTTCTTCGCTGCCTTGGGAACTTTCCTCTTTTTGTTTCTGCTTGTCTTTTAGTTTCCTCCGTACTGGCTTCTTTATGGCCAGGCCTGGCTTGGGCTGTTTCTGGGAACTCTGTTCAGCTTTCCCTTTATTATTCTCAGAGCTTTTGCCGGGACCTGAAGCCTGACTTGTCTCCGCTGACTTTTCTTGAGCTGTTGTCGGCTTCTTTTCATGAGGATAGGTGTATGAGTTTAGGTCATCTGTAAGGTAGTTGACTAGCCCAGTGGAGTCCTTCTCTGCTTTGGCCTTGGTCTCCCTGTCTACTCTGACCTCTACACATGGATGTTCAGTTATTTCTATGGGTGCATGTTGCTTGGCCTCTTGGATTTCCTCATCTCTGACAAGGACCCATTCCTCTTCTAGCTCCCGCTCGGACTGAGAACTCTGCACTCTGCCTTCATCCTTCATGCAGGTCCCACTTCTCAGGATTGCATTCACTTTCTCTAAGTCCTCTTTAACTCTCTCTACAATTTCAAAGGGTTCGCCTGGCTCTTCTTCAGCAGCCTTTGCCAACTCCTTCACTTTGATAGAACCTGCCTTATCAGACACATCTGTGGTCAAGATGGCCGTCATTTTGATCAAATCTTGTTTCATCTCAGAAACTTCAGAGAGCAAGTCCGGACTTGCTAAGACAGGAACTTCATTAACCAGGTGGCTTTTCAGGACAGATGTTTCTGTTGACTCTGTCTCATCATCTTTGATGTGAATGAAAAACATTGAAAGTAAAGTGGAAATCAAAAAAGATATCGGCAAATGTAATCAGGACCAAAACAAACACAGCGTCTTTTCCTGGTGGTGGGAGGGGCAACAGAATGGGCTGGGAATGGTGGATCCACAAGGTCTCAAGGAACAAGAGCAAAGCAAGGCTAACGGAAAAAATAACTGAAAAGGAAAATGAGCAGGAAATAACTTGCTTAATTTTCTCACTGTAGCACATTCATACATAAAACAAAGCTATCACAAATACTCAAGACATACAAAAAATCACAAATCAAAAAGAAGAGCGCAGTGAAATTATACAGAGGTATCTCAAGATTGTCTAGATATTACAGATCAATGTCAGAAAACAAAACAAAACAAAAACCATGGGGAAAAATATAAGGAAAAAAAAAAGCATTAGAAATTGCAGAAACTCGATTTCCTCTCCCCGAGAAAGCCAGTTAGGAGCAAATTCAGAATGGCGCCCAACTATGTCCATACATTTTCAATCCCATAGGTCTGGAATTCAGTCAGCATAGCCCTGCCACCATACATCTATGGCGGAAAGCACATCTGAATGAGCTGCGGACCGGCATTTCATCGAAGGGGAATCCACACCTAACGATGACACACATCTCATGCTAAGAGGCATGGCCCTTTCCTCAGATGGACCTCCTTGTACAGAGACATAATAGGCAGACCAAGGAGGAGGATAAATAAAAGGAAAGACAAAGGATGGAAACAACAGTTGTGGTTGAACGTATATGTGAGTCCAGAGTTAAAACTGTGATGCATGGCAACCCAAATTAGAGACAGTCACACAGGACACACGCACAGTTGATGTAAGCCAAGTTATTTCCATGCAAAGCAAAGGTGGAATAAAACTGCCGGGCAGGGAAAGCCTTGCAGAAAAGTGCGGGCAGGAGGGTGGTGAGAAATTAGAACAAAAATGCAAAATGTTACTGTGGTGAAGTGTATTCAGTTCCCTATGGGTCTGAGCATAAGGTGGTCTTCCCAGTACTTGGAAGTCACAGGTAGTCAGGCTTTTTAAGCACTAATGGAGAGGAAGAAATTCTCAGGGTTGGTTCATACAAAGATTTATGTTATGAATGTTGTGTAGGGATTGTCTTTAATTTTTCATTCCTACTAGCTTGTACATTGCAGTAAAGGAAGGGCCCATATAAGTCAACACAATGGCCCTAAAGAAGAAAAAGGGAGAGAAAACAAACGACTTTAAAAAAAACAACAATGATGGCAACAATATGTGGCATAAACAAAACTGCTTCCTCTGGAGAGAATATGTATTTGTTCAGAGGCTAGCACATGTGAACATACACATATACATGTATAATATATATAATATTAAAATAAAGATATGTTAATGCTGATTTGTTTAGTTATAGAAATTATTGAAGACATCAGAATAGCAGATAGTTTCGTCATGAATGAGGCGTAAACGTAAGGATGAGCCTCAGTTAAAACGATTCCACTAGGAAAGCAGTAAGTTACAATGTGCTAGGGCTTCCAAAGAGCATGCCTATATGTCATCAGCATGGTGTTCTCAGTGAGATCCCCTGTAAGTCCTGAATATTTTCATCCTTGGTCCCTAGTTGGTGGCTGCTTCCTGACGCTTAGAGGGTGTGGCCTTACTGAGGAAGAGTGTTACTAGGGGAGGGCAGGCATTGAGGTTTCCAACAGGCTGCCACTTCTGCTCTGACATCATGGACACCTAACCCTCCGGAGTTGTAAGGCCCAAGCACACACACTCTTCCATCTGTAGGCTGCTTTGGTCATAGCATTTTTATCACAGCAACAGAAAAGAAACTAATATCTCAGTTAGGGCAAAACGACCATGACACGTGGATCTGTGTTCTTTCCTTTCAGGAATATGGTTACCCTGGGATATGATGAATCAGAATAAACCTTAGTGGTTAATAAAATTACAGGTTAGAGTGTTCCTCTCAAGTGTTTATGATGTTAGTAGAATTATTCCAAACCTCAGGTGGATTCAGGCCTGGCTCATGTACTGGGTTTGGTTGAGGACTTTCAATTGTTGTTTAAACATAGCCACACAAGGGCAGACCGTGATCAATAGCTTCATCTGGGATACTTCATTTTTTGCATTCCTTGTTTTATTTCTTTCCTTGGAAATTTCCACAAAATTCTGTTAGATCTCACCTCAAGGCTTCATGGTACACTTCACCACAGTAAGAGTGGAAGGGATGGTGGGGTGTGTGTCAGGGGTGAGCGTCAGCTGAAAACCATTCGACAGTATCACCTCTGTAGGCACATCCTTCCAAATGAAAGGCTCTCTACAGAGATCACTGTGGATTTGCATGAACAGTAATACTGTCTTGTCAGTGCTTTAAAAAAATGAGGTAACAATATTATGCTAACAAATGGACAAAACAGTAGGGTAGCTTTCTAAACAGGCTTGACAGCAATGCCAGGGGTTACAGGGATGTCAAAAGAAAGTGAATGCTTAGATGAATCATCATTGCATTTATTGCTAATTAGCTCACAAAGTAGGTATATTTATGATTTAACTGGCCAAGCTGCTTTTATAAATATATATTAATGATTAATAAGAATTATATGAAAATATAATTATTATAGCGGTTAGTAATGGTAACTAGCTTGCAATTTAATTCATGCTTCTTTTCAATATAGCCAGCTTCCAAACAAACTCAAGTTTTATTTAAAATCTTACTTTTTTCTGACGTCATACCGATCTGAAAAAAAAAAACAGACAAATTCCGTGGTTACAAAACAGCTCTTGCTCAGAGTCCCTTATGGGCATTGTTAGATCCTATTAGTAACTTGATGTCACATGGGAGTGACATCACAAGCTAGAAGAAAGTCAGAGGCTCCAGCTATAGTTCTGTATGTATAAATAAACATATATTCATATGTCACTTCTAGATACTACAGGAAGAATATGCTTTTTTCTGAGAAGAAATGACCCCAACTGTGTCTGATGTAAGAAATGCATAGTAGGGAAGAGGTTATGAAAGAGGTGAGGTCAGTCTTAAGCAGTAAGAGACAATTTATTGGGAAAAAATCAAATGATGGCAAGGCATGCTGGGTGATAAATTTTAAAGAAGTCATTTCATAACAATAGTGAGCCAGTGCTCAAAAGATTATGCATATTTCCTTTAGGAAGAATAAGGACATCCTAAAAGTATTTCACAGAAAAAAAAATCTAATGGAAATAGTTCATTTGTAAACATAGCAAAGTTGGTTTCATAGTTTTTCTGTTTTTTGAAGGTGGGGAATAGGTGTCACATTTTAAGAGCTAGGGTGATAGAATCACTGAGCACAGGATGGAAACTGTCTGTGTGACAGTGACGCACACAAGGGAATGAGTGACCAGGCAAGCATCTTTTAATGGTGTGTGTGACGGTTTACGTCACCCCAATCTGTTCTGTAGTTTCCTATGACAGAGAAGGGAAGTGAGGGCAAGCCTCTGAACTAACGCTATGCATTTTAAGTTGATGTTTATAATAAGCATAGGTGTTTATTATAGTTTTCTTTGTATTTTCATATTTCAGTGTGTGAACATTATATTTTAAATGATAATATATTAAAAACATATGCGTTGAGACAATTAGTTTTAGAAACAGGAGTTGTTATATTAATGGGCAAATATGAGGAGTTTTGCAATGACTTCTTTCATTTCTGTTATCGTGCCAAGTGTTTTCAGATCTTTAAAAAGAAGACAAACACTTGCCTTAAAATTTGAAGTGGATATGACCCAGATATCTACTTTTTTTCAAGGTACCTTTTTAAGAATTTGTTTCCTATATCTGTGTGTAACTTCACACAAAAGATAGGAGAAAAACCAGTGCTGATGAGGTGTGTGAAACGCCAAGTTTCGTCAATATACTTTATGAGGAATACTCATTACCTATGTCATAATCTTGGAGTTTAATGAATGGTCTATGTGCTCCTGAAAGGTGGTTTGTCTTAGTGATTGTCAATCTTGGTTTTAGAACTATATTATACTCCTAAGAGTTGCTAACTTTAATTTATCTAAGCTACACATAAATTGCATATTAGAACTGAGAAGGTTCAAGAATGCATAAATACACCAATATACAGCAGGAATGGCCAGAGTGACGACCTTATGACAGGTGCAGCCTCAGAAAAACCTTGCTGCTATGAGGCTATGAGACCTATGGAGCACATCATTGTGTCTGATCACTGTTGTCATCAGGCATCCTCAGACTAGCTCTGAGTGTCACTGAGATACTGGGCAGGCCCGTAGGAAGTGGTAGAGAAATGCATCCTATTGCATAGAGGGCTAAAATAAATAAGGAAACCTTGTGGTTTTCTGAACACCATTCACAAGATGAAAAAAAAAAACCACAGCATCAGAGAGGTTGACTATGAGTCTGCTTGTTTAAGTGCTAAGAATAGCTGCTGCCTACTTCTCTAAAATCAGAGGTCAACCATGTGCTCGTTATTAGTGGCTCCAGCAGTGACATAAACAGGAACAAGAGATGCGGTTGTAAAATTACCTCTTCCTCCTGCTCTTGATCTGACTCTGATTCCTTGATGCACCAAGATGCCATGAAAAGGGAGAAGAAAACATTTAGAAGAAAGAGTAGATATATCCAACCCAACGTACAAGCATCAAGGTAGGTACCCAGTACACTCAGAACTATTTTCTTAAATAATTTATAGAAAACAAAAAGTTAAAGAACATTGTTCAATGTTTATACAATCAATGAGACAAAAGGACCAAATGAAAAATATGCTGATTTCTGACCTGAGGTCACCAAACAGTATCAGAGCTTGATATTTAATGTGCCTGGTGGAACTGACTTACAGAAATGATGCTATCCCAGTTACTATGGACACTGAAAATGTCAAAAGCCATTAGTAAGCTTACGTTGAAGATGATTTCAATACTCAGGCAGTACACAGGTCTTATTATAATAAAGACCTACTACAATCTCAAGGATATCTTAAATACGCAATGTTTGGCATTTTATTCCCTTCATCATGAGTTACTAAAGGTAAAGCCATCCCTGACCAGCACAGCATTAATATCTCTTGGCTGATATTTCTTGGGTGGTTTATGTATTACAACATTCCAATTGTGGAATATTATTCATATTAAATGTGGAAAGAAATATTCAATTTATTTTTAATTATTTTTTTAAAGATTTATTTATTTATTTATTTATTTATTTAGTGTATGAATGCCCTAGCTGCATGTACACCTGCATCCAGAAGAGGGCATCAGATTCCATTATATGGTTGTGAGCCACCATGAGGTTGCTGGGAATTGAACTTAGGGTCTCTGGAAGAGCAGCTAATGCTCTTAACCATTGAGCCATCTCTCTAGGCCTCTTCTTTAGTTATTAAGAAGAACTGACAAGAGCAAACACATTCTAGGATCTGTCCTCTATGTAACTGATGTCTACGTCCAAGAATGAGTATTTAAACCAGTATGCACAGTGCTACCTGTGATGGGGTAAAAGCAAGACAGAGAATTCTTGACTTGGGATTGAAAGTTTTAAGTGTTTCTTTACTTCTCCTCCAGGTCTCAGCACCACTACTGGCTCCTTCCCAAGTGTGGAACAAACTGACCACTTGGCACAGCTATGCATAGGCTATGTCCTGCAGCTGGCTATTTTTAAATGGAATTAGTTTAGAGCAGAACAAAAAAATAAAACCCTTCAGAGTAAGATTTCCCACATCATTTAACCGATTCAGTTGCCTTCTTTGATACAGTCAAAGAATTATGCCATGGGGAAAGAGTTGGGAAGAAAGTAACATTAGGTATGCTTGAGTTAGGAATTAACAAGCCTCTTTCCAGTGGTGCATCAAGCGTACTCCTTCTGGAAAGAGGGTCTTTTTACACTGATCAGGTTAAATTAACTGAAAAATTAATTTAAAGTTCTTAAATTGTTAAAACAGGACAGGCTATGTGATGAACAGGAAATTACTTTAGCAAATGATAAGATAGCAAGAGTTTGCTCTGAACCTTTAAGTTGACAGTGCTTTGACTGGTCAGAAGCTAACACATTAACATCCTGGTGGAAGGAATGTACCATGTGGCCTCAGGAATGCGCAGAAGGACAGAAACAAGGAGAAGGACAAAGCCAGTCATTTTTCCTTAAAATTTAGTTCAAACCAAAGAACATGCATGGGCTGGGCCTAGGCCCACTACACATATATAGCAGATATGCAGCTTGGTCATCATGTGGGTCCCCTAACAATGGGCGTAGGGGTTGTCTCTGACTCTGCTGTCTGCCTTTGGAGCCCTTTCCCCTTGCTGGGATGCCTTGTCTGGCCTCAGTGGAAGAAGATGTGCTTGGCGCAGCTGCTACTTGATGTGCCAAGATGGCAGGCCTCCCCTGAAGGGGAGGGAGAAAAGGAGGAGGGGGTAGTGTGAGGCTGGGACAGAGAGGAGAAGAAAGAAGAAGCTGCCATCAGGCTGTAAAGTGATTAAATAAATAAATAAATAAATAAATAAATAAATAAATAAACCTAGTTCAAAAAGCATTAAAACTCAAGCTCCCTGCCACATCTAATATATAAAAATAAAAGCTCCTGACAAAGTGCATTAAATATTAAAAAAAGGTCCCACTTTTTTTTTTTTTTTTGCTTTTTTTACTGACATAGGAAAAAAAAATCACTTGATTGGATACTAGAAATGACCAGCCTATGTACTTGTTTTCAGTGTCTTTCATAAAGAAGCTGAAGCTAAAGATCTATGCTGCTTGAGAGCACGGCAGTAGATGTCACTATACCTTTGCATAAATTGGCAAGGTGATGTTTAAGTTGCAAATAGCTTGGTGCACCAGTCCTCTTGTGGATTTCGGTTCCTTCATAAATGATAGCCGCCCACAAGGTTCTTGAGTTGTGTCACGTACCTTGGACAAGAAAAAAAAATATATGTGCTTCATCCACATTTGACGTCAGGTGAGGTTTAATGGGGGGGGGGGGAACAATTTCAATTGGGGAACAATTAACGAGGGAACATAAAGCCCACAAAGTCTCGATGAGCTTCCCTTTTCTATTTTGGTGTCATCATTTACAATAACACTTTGAAAGTGTCTTCCCGGTATTTTTGTTTTATGAAGTATGAGTGAAAGAACTGTGGATTTTTTAAAGGTGGATCGGGATGGTCTGATATGTACACAGTGTGAAATGAAGCTAGCTAGGAGTCATGCTACCTCACACACATTGCTGCACTTAAAACTCCATTTGTTTGAGATGAGGACACCAGCTTCCTTTGGAACTCCAGCAAATTTCAGGTATAAAAAAATCACTAACTGTAGTTCCATTTCTATACATTAGCTTTTCAGAACTAATTTACATCTTAAAAACCTGTGGTAAAATATGCCTGCTATATAACTGTACGATTCTATTGTTTTTTGGGTGCCAGGAAGCATGTTCATAAAGTTGTGCAGTCACCACCATTTTCCAGAGCTTTCTATCCATGCAGACAGAAATGGGGCCCAATTTACTTTCCATTTCCTGTCCCTGGCAATCCCCATCTATTTTGTGTTTCCATGGATCTCCCTGCTTTGTAAAACGGACTCACATAGTATTTGCCTTGCGTTTTACTGACTTAGCACAAGGTCATTGCTGCATCAGGATTTCATTCCATTTTAACTGTGGTATTTGTGATAGGAAACATCTTGACCATTTTACGTGTATATTTCATTGGCATGAATACATGCACATTGCTGAACAACCATCACCACCTTCTAGCTGCATGCATAACTGCTACCTAAACTAAAAGTATTGAGCAATAATTTCTCTTCCCCTGCCCTTTTTTCCTAATAGCCACCCTCTTCCTTTCTATTTTTTACTCTCCTGGGTAATGCAGACTAACTGGAGCCCTTCAATAGCGGTGTCTCTATAATGTTGGTTGATGACAGTGCATCAAATCTATAGCTCTAACAAGAATGATTCCTTATTGTATTATGAGATTCTGAGTCTTTTGAGAAACTATCACAAAGAGGTGTCAGTGCTCATTTGGTTTCTACATTAGTGACATTCACGTACATTTTAAAAGATAAGTATGGGTATCTGAAAGGAAGGGCAGCGAAGAAAAGAGAGGACTGGGAGCTTCAGTCACTAGTAGAGTTACTGCCAATTAGTCACTAAGTGTGAGGCCCTAAGTTTAATTCCCAGCATAGACACACACACAAACACACACACACTCATAAACACACACCTGCACTCACACACACTCACAAACAGACACACACTCACACACATTCATAAACACACGCACTCAGACATTCACAAACACACACTCATACACACACACACACACACACACACACACACACACACACACGAAACAGTAGTTAATGTTATTACTTAGTAAATTGGTCGTAGTTTGTCCTCATCCCCTTATAAACGCGTCTTTATGGGTTAATTTGAACTTCAAAAAACTGTGTCCTTATTATAAACATTTGTAAAAATCACTGGAAATGTTTGAAAAGCACATGTTTTCAGTATGAAAGTAAATGAAAACAATCCTTATACTTGAATAAATACATAACTAATTTTTATTTTTATGTATGCATTACCTTGACAAAGAGAGGAAGTCTGTTTTCTTTGAAGGCAAAAAAACTGAATATATGATGTTGACCACTCTTGGTTAGTGGTACCAGGTTGCCAAAACAATCAACATAAATAGGCTTTCCTTCTAATACCTAAAAGGAAACAGAAAACCAACGTGGAATAAGATAGCTACAATCTCTTTTATGTCATTTATACAGACGAGTAGTAGGGGCACTTGGAACCTTCGGTTCTTAAAATACACGTAGGACAATATTCACACTGCTGACTGACATCTGACATATATATGACGAAACATGTGCCACCATTCCTTCTTGCTAATGTCTTCAATTGGATGGTAATATTAATTTTCTCACTTTTAATGCTGTATTATGATACCCACAAAACTAAATATATATCTAATACTTAAATATAAACTTGGAATTGGGTAACTTTTGATATCATAGTGAGGCAGAACACAGAACTTCAGTATATAAACATCTACAATGATGGGAAATTCTTAACAAAAAAAATTAATGTAGAAAAGTATTTAAACAAGTCTTTAAACAAAATGAAATACTTTAAAACATCTAAACTGCTATAGTTAGCACAAATTCATAGTTACATATGTACTCTGAGTTTATCAATAGCTTGCAGTTTTTATTTCCATTACAGGAATCCTACATATAGAGACTATCTATTTATGGTACAAATTGTCAGAAAAATATCAGATTTTGGACCTTGACTTTCAACTCATAGAAACGCAGAGTGGTCTCTCTTTTGTTGAGCAAACCTTCTTTCTATGTCTGGTCCATGAGTGACCTGATAGTGAAGGCTCACGATGCAGCATGTCTATAGTCTTACCTCCACATCCCTGCTCCTGGCCACCTCAGAAAAGTTTTCTTGTTGTTCAAGGGTCTTATCTACTTTATCATCTGTCATACAGAAGCACCGCA
Source organism: Acomys minous (assembly GCF_964271855.1). Lineage (NCBI taxonomy): Eukaryota > Metazoa > Chordata > Mammalia > Rodentia > Muridae > Acomys > Acomys minous. Next base: position 82,392,104 of record NC_140496.1, read on the forward strand.
ACCTGGCTTCAATGGGGTCATGTGATTTGGCAAACACAACAAATTTGGCCATGTATGGCACACAGATAATTTCTCTATACACTTGTGATGCAAAGGAAACAGATTCCTGAATCTGTCGACAGTCTATCAGCCAGAACCTACAAAAAGAAAGAAACCCAGTCATCTAACGTTGAAAGTATGCCACTTGGGAAAAATTCAATTCCTCCAATATGATCAATATAGTCATCAAATGTCTGGAGGTATCAAGATGGAGAGATAGATGAGATACTTAAGATCAACTATGAAGGGTGAAAATGCTCAATGTACAAGAGACACTTACAAGGAAAAGTCCTTGGGTAACAGGAATATCTGTATACCATGCATTGTGAATATATCCAAGAGAAGTTATACCCCCCCAAAGCAAATAAAAACAAAAAGATTAATAAAATATTCTAGTTGTGTTTCTTTTTTCTTTTTTTCTTTTTTTTAGAAACTCTTCTTTATAACCGTCTCTTGACATTCACATTGATAGCTCTTGAAATTGTTGGTAACAGAAGTTCAGTATCAGACACTAATGATGTAGATTTCTTTGACTGAGTCTATTGTCCTCAATTCTTCTCCTATTCCTTTCCCACTCGTTTAATCTTCTGAAGCTTTCAACATCAAGTCCTCATTGCGTCCTTCAATGGCTGCCACCAGAAATTTGAAGATGTTTACCCACCCACTAAAGACATACACCTGGGAGCTAAGATTAGAATTCAATTACAGTATGCAAGGGAAGTAACAAGATACCTCCAGCCTCTTAATGTGTTCGGGTGCATAACACACTGTAACTACCTAGTCACTAAGCAAGCTACACTGCACTGTGAGTTTTGGTTTCCTATTGAAAAGCAACTCTTCATACTGTTTTGTTGATAACAGGAAACTTCTCATTCCCTGGGAATTAGAAACATCAGCCGTGGCTGCCAAAGCTAACATCAGAATCGTACAACCAAACCAGAGAGTCACTTATTTTTCATCAATTCTAATCTGACTGTCAGGACTTGGCTGTTGTAGTGTTGCTATTCATGTCAAAGTAAATGTAGAACTTATTTAAAATTAAACAACAACAAAAATCCCTTTAAAAGAATTAAGATACAACATCAAACAACAAAAAAGAAAGAATCTCTTTGGGGAGGAAGAAAGAAATAGCAGTGTCTGGGCTTTTCTGTGCTGCACACACATACCTGGCAGACACATTCGTTGTAAAGGAAACACATTCATTGACAAATGTTAGTGGCGTAGTTCCTGTGATGTCTTCCCACTGTGCGGGTGTGGTTCCACCTGAAATAGCACAATTGTGGAAGATAATTGGGCAGAATTCCAGACACCAGATTGCAAATAAAGTCTCTGTGGTTCTTACTGTGCATCTGTGTAATCCCTCCATTCCACAAAAGAACAAACACAATGAAAATAAAATGGGGTACACATTAGGCAATGGGATACACATTAGTGGTAGAGCATTTGCCTAATGTGTACATAGCCCATGTTCGACCCTCACTACCAAAACAAAACAAAACAAAAACAAAAACAAAAAACAAACAAACAAAAAAAAGCAAAACAAGTTTCAGAGTTGAGGATATGTAGCTCAGGAATAAAGTACTTGCCTTGCCTAGTAAACAACATGCTCTGGGTTCAACCAGCACCACAAACAAAAATAAACAAATTAATTAATTAGTTGATTAAATTAAGATGAGAAAGGACAGACTATCATAAATCAAATATCAAAAAATCATAAATCAAAGCTACATACTAAAACATGACTCTTTAAAAAAGCAAATATCACCTCAAGATAAACTAAATTTAAGGGAAACTATTGGAATGTCTGTTTACTAGCAACATAGGCTTCTGGGAGAGAAAAAAAAATCATTGTTTTTATCCAATATTTGACCCTGCGTGCTACAGGATGTGTCCACTGAGGTAATAGTGGCAAGGCTGTTGTGTGTGTGGTGGGGGAGGTGGGGGGGGGAGTAACCAACTACTGTCTTGGGTGTCTTAGAGTCCTGCTCCACAGGAGAAAATTCATGTATAGAACCCTAAACATGGTCCAAATCTACGGTTAAAGAAGCCAGAATCACTAGGGGGTAAATATTGTTGTTTTGCTAACTAGTCATATTGTCAAATTGCCTTCTAAAGTATTATGTTTGTATCATCCAAAGATGGAAAACTTGGTCAGACAAGCTCCTTACTGATGTAATTAGTGGCTAATAAAGAGATGCACAGCTGCTTAAAGAGCTGAGCTCAGGCACCTGCTCGGTTGTTCCCACGAACAGTGGTTGTACATGCGTATCACCCTGCTCGATCCTTGAGACTCAGAGAGTATTGTGGAAGAGGAGCGGGGAAAAGAAAAAAGTCAGAGGATAGGGAGGAATGCTGTGAAATGCTACCTACTAGACATGGGCTTTGGATGGGTCAACTCACAGAGCTGGGTCACCTGTACAAGATCACCATAAGATTAACACAGGAAAGTTCCTGCACAGATAGGGAGGAGTAGGCAAGGCAGTCCCCCATAAATGAGGGGCTACTGGCTGTTGATGTCTTCTGGGGAAAAGAAAGGGTCACTTTTCTTTGAGTGGGTAGTCCCTGGTAGGTCAGATTGCCCATGACCATGTACTAGTGGATGGCTTTATACTATGCATATAAAGGCAGAACTAGTTACTTAGTGGGTTAAAAATAAAAACATTTATTTTAAAAAATGATTATGCATAGAAAGGATGTAATAGTTTGGCCTACAAACAATGTTTAGTGAATATCTCTTTTTTTTTCATCCTTTGTTCACCTAGTTAATTTAAAAATGCTTTCCCCGGATTAATGTCTCTAATCTCACAGCTTTTTGATACAGGGTCTTGTTATGTTGTCCAGACAGGCCTTGAACTCACAATCCTCTTTCCTCCGCCTTCCAAATACCGGGATTACAGGCATTCACTTACATTCTCACCTTCCACAGCTACTTATGGTAAAAGCAATTTAATTTTGTTGCTATTATTTAAGTATCTTCTTCTAGAATCGTCTACGATGTTGTCACATATGGCCCACCTGTTATGCTGCATAGTAATCTTAAGGTTGGTGCGTCTCCCCCAAAACCATTCAGCATGACATCACTTGAAGCTTTGGGGACAGGAATCGTCATGGTGATAGGCTTATGGAATTTTCTCCTCCGGGGTTCCAAGGTGACTATCGGGCTGAAGGTTGCTTTGTTGCCTAGGATCTTCTTCACCAACTCACTGTGCATAGGTTGAGCCTTTCAAGATAGGAAAAACCATTAAACTATGTAGTACTATGTCAAATATCATATCAAAATGAACTGTTTATCTCACAAATGAATTTGATGGGTTTCAAATGTGGCAGCTGTAGGTTTAGTGCAATTAAGCACTCACTATAAAACATTTATTACTGCTTGATTGATTGTGTGTTAGAAGTGTGTGGAGGTGAGTGCATGCTACAGCATACATATGCAGGTCAAAAGACCACCTGAGGAAGTCATGCCTCATCTTCCAACATGTAGATTTCTGGAATCGATCTCGGGTAGTCAGTCGACTTAGCAACAAACTCCTCCACCAGCCGACTCATCTCACCTGCACCACCCTCAAAATTTTGTGAGGTCTTTGGTCTCTCGTGTTAGTCTTGGTTCACTCGGGAAAACTTTATTTGGGTGACATTTCAACACTCGTTTGAAAAGCTAATTGTAAGGATGGCAATAAAACCCCACAGTATCATCTGCATCCTACATGGACGTGACGTACCTGCAGGCCTACACGGATGCGCTTGGTAAGTGCACCTTCTGGGAAAACAGCTTGCACCTGTGACACCACTGTGCTGCTCAGCACTCCGCCCTCTGGCCCAATCAGGTTGCTGTCCTGTTTGATGCGTGACACCACCGCAAAGTATTGTGGGAAGTCACGAGTGATGATGCGGCAGATTCGTTTCTTTTCCAGGTCTTCCGGGCTGTCTAGCACTGAAACAAGAAATGATCCATCCCCATAGAGCAAATGACTCCTCAGGAACATATTCTAGTAGACTCACGGGCACAGTTAATAGTGAACATGGAAAGCAACAAAGCTCTCTTGTAGTTAAAACACAAGGCTGCCCTGACACCAAATAGACAAATACTGCGGTCTTTCCTCAGCTGTCAGCAGTTTACAAAGACACTTTGGGGGGGAAAAAAAACCAGGCCTTTCCAGAGCACAGTAAAAGAAGTGCTCCTCTGGCCAGAAGCGTCCATGAAGGGCTGTCTCTGAGAGTGTTTGAGGGCAAACCTGTAGTGGAAAGGAACGTGTTCTAGTCTTGGTTCCTGTGATGGAGAGAACGCTGCCTTTGAACTCCTTTGCTTTAGAGATTTCAAAGTTAGCTCAATGACCAGTTATTATAGTTTTAAGAAATTATGAGGCACCAGAGTATGTGTGAAAGTCATACCCTACTCTCCACTCAGCTGTGAAGAATGTCCCGTACATTGGCTAGATCTGGGTACTCTAGTGCCTCAGAGAAAGGATAGTAGGCTACCAAGAAGAGACTTAATACCCTATGAGCATATAAAGGGGGAGGAAGTCCCCCTCAGTCACAGTCATAGGGGAGGGGAATAAGGGGAAAATGGGAGAGAGGGAGGAATGGGAGGATACAAGGGATGGGATAACCACTGAGATGTAATAAGAATAAATTAATAAAATTAAATTAAAAAAAAAAGAAATTATATGGTCCTTTGGGGCTCGGGGGAGTAGTCTAATAATAAACTCTGCAGTGAGTGGGTAAAGTTTCTGTTTGTGTATTCTGTCCTGTGATGTGGTTTGTGCCTGTGATTGATGTTAGTGGTGACATCAGGGTTTCAATATTCCTCTGATGGCAATGACTTACCAAATACGCTACCTAACAGCACAAGATGGGATCGGAGACTCTACAAATTGCTCTAGTGTAGGTATTTTGAACAGTACAGGAAATTTAACTGATTTAAAATAGAGAAAATCTGTACTAAATATGCCAGTAAAAATTTAAAAACTGTAGAAAGTTGCTTAATCTTAGAAATTGTTTACAATTAGCTATAAAGTAAAACCTCACTGATTGTGCGGCATGACTAGATAGTAAAAGGTGGCAGTCCTTGAGTCTGATCATAGACAGTGGAAGAGTGACACACTGGCCAATACTAGCAGAAATCTATAGAACAATATATTTCTAAATGCAAATATAACAAAATTATTTTTTTTACTTTAAAGTGAATTTATTGTATGTGCCAAATGTTTTAAGAGTGGGTTTTCATCCAAGGGCAAGACACTAATATGCATGCAGTGTCAATGACAGGTGACCACTTGGAAGAAAATGCCTAAAACCTAAGGACCTGGGTGTTGTCATCTTCACTGACAAGAATTCTGCTTTTTTTTTTACCTTGCTTTGAAGAAATTGACCTACATACTAGACAATGTACTGTCTCTCTTGTAAGCCTGGCCTTTATTCTTATTCAATCCTAAGAGGATCAGAAAGAGATATGGAAGAAGCTGTGGGCAGGCTGTTTTTCACAGAGAAACTTGGCTTATGGCTGTGCTTTGCCCTCAGGTGTCTAGCCCTAGACAAACGTGGCATGCTCCTGGATATGAGGTAAGGGATTTATTCTGGTTTTGCAGTTACGTGAAGTGGCATGCACCTTGCATTAGGGGTAGGAATTCTCCTCTATGCAATTTATGGGGTCTAAGGATGACCCTCCTCCCTCCAGGCAAACAGCTTTTTTTCAACTTATGGCTAAATGGCTTGAAGAGGTTTGGGAATTACAGAGATTAAAGTTCTCAATTAAAAATGAAATTACAAAGGAAAATATGTATGTTTGATATGTCTGCCTACAATTCAGTCTTCGCTAAGGCTCCAAATGAGTGACTGAATGGAATTAGCATTCCTGTTTCTTTAATAATAGAAAGCGTAAAAGGAAAACATTATTTCATAAGATAGTACTTATACACAGAATAAGCCTCTCAGCAGAATATCTCAGTACTTAAAAAATAGTTTCTTATACATCTAGTTTTTCAAACTTGGTATTTAGATTTTCACAAGATGGCCCCAAATGAGCCACTCAACTGACAGCCCAATTGTACCCAATACCTACATATTCTGGATCTAGAACATGCTTTGTACCTAGTGCTGATCTGTCTACTTTGTTCAGCCACAAACTGAAATATCTGTTTGGTTGGATGGAGGGTACACATAAATTGGAGAGAGCCTATCACAAATCCTAGGTGCATGCCACTTCAAGTAACCAAAAAGTAGAACACGCCCACTACTTCACTGCCAAGATCATGCTGAGTTTCGTGCAATTTGCTATGAAACATCTACTCTACTGTTAGTTTTAGAGTCAATGAAGTTTTCATTAAAAGATAGAAGCATACAATACTTGTTAAAGTGAGACATTAGATGCCTTAATGGGCTTTATTTTCCAGAGTTTAACATGAACACAGGTAAGAAGATAGATTGATTGTGCATTCTAACTTGCTGCAGATGGGATATAGTGGATGGTGTGCTGGAGTAAAACACCTCAAGTGGCACACATGTGCACACATGTGCACAGACAGCTAGGTGATCTAAAAGCAATGTGTAGTTGTCATATCTCCTCCTTAGATTTCTTTTAGATCCCTTAACCCAAAGGTACCTTCATCCATGCCGTTAAGGATTTCATTCAGTTCATCTTCAGTGTATTCACAGAAATGCTCTTTCCAGCTGTCCCCATTTTCACTGCGCAGGACCACCAGCTCCCTCTCTTTTCCTCGAAGAGCCGCGAAGTGAGGAATCTCCACGATCACAGGCCTGACACAGCAAGGCAGAACACTCAGTGTGGACAGGATAACCAACCCCCAAGACAAGCAGCTCAACACTGTCTGTTGCAAAGTGACCTGGAATTCTGCTCATTCTGGGGACAGGGACACAGTGGGCCACCCTCCAGAGCCCATTGACTAACAGATAGTGGCAAGGTGGCACTCCACCTCAGGGGCACTGGTCTTCAAGTACATGCTGCTACCTTAAGCCAAATGATATTTCTCTGTGGGTGCATGTGGCATTCTGGAACTTCTCCTTTGATAAATGTAGGTGTAGCACATTTAACCAAAAGAAATGTACATGCATGTCTATGATGTATGCCGATCTCCTAAAACATGTTCTACAAGGTACAAAATGACAACATGAATTAAGAGAGAAAATGGCTCATACATTGCATAATTCAATGTGTTATAAATGAGATGTCAGGTAGATCATGTGTGCTAATGAGCCATGCACTTGTGGCTTTTGCTTGTCTTGTCTTCATTCATGAAAACAATAGGCATGTGCGCACAGTGTGGCCCTAATGAGCCACTCAGCCGACAGCCTGACAGTGCCCAATGCCTATTTCATTCAGGACCCAGAACATGCACTGTCCTGTGATTTTTAGGTCACATTCACCCTCAACATAGACAGAGGCTTTTCCATTTTTTTTGAGTCCAGGTTGCTTTGAGACAGACTCCAAACTCATCATAACGACACCGGAATTAGCACAGAGTACAACTAGGCAAATCTCATGCTTGAACGAAAATGAAGGTCACAGCACTTTAAGGGAGAAGATATAGAAACGTCACTCAAAAATAAAAGTCACATACCACAAGGGTCAGAAATGGTCCACTAGAGATAGGTAATACAGAGTTTAAATCATAGAGAGGGACATGTCATGGGTACAATGACAAGAAAGAGAAATCATATCGCAGAAAAAGGAGAAGAATGGGGGCCAGCAGCCATCAATTTGTTTCAAGTCGCTCCTACCCAAGGAATTTGGTTCCAGGAGGCCCCAGCTGAAGGATGCGGCTGACCAAACTTTCTCCCTCATTAAGTGGGGGAGGAGCCGTTGGCAGGTGAAGTTTACTGAGTACATCCAAAGCAGCAGTGAAAGAAAGAACAGAAGTAAGCTTCAGGTACCGTGTTCACAGAACCCCAGCATCACAGGGTGAAGTTTGACTTCACCCTGCTGTTGGTTCTGGCCCCCTCCATTGGTCACAAAGAGCGAGGAACCAGGAACTGAGACCCAGAGTGTACAATGGAGGTGTTTCTGTGCCGGGGAAGCACATGGCTGTCAACTCGGTTCCTATTTAGGTTCACTGCCAGGGCACTAGCCAAAAACAGAGGGGGAAAAAAAATTGGTCTCCAGGGAAGACAAAACTGTTGGGAATATACAAAAAAAACTCTGTATGGCAGCCAGTCGTTTTCATAGATATTCCTCAACAGATTTGAAGTTTGTTAGAAAGCCTACAACTAGCTGAGCGGGAGGGAGTTGGGCTTTGTACTGAACGTCACAAGACTCCAACTATAGTGACATTTTTCTGATGCAACCCAGAACTTCACGGGCTCCTTCCAAAGCTCGGCCTGATAAGAGGTAGGACAGGTGGATTCTTCTGGCAAGTAGCAACACATCCCCTTTCAGGCATGAGTGTAATTTGGGGCAACTTGTCAACAATTTGCCCCAAATTACAGGCTTTAGAACATTTCAAGAGTTCTAAAGCAAGAAACTCTCTCTCCAGGATGACCCTGACAACAATCAAAAGGAATCCTGATTAGTGAGATTTTTCTCTCACTTTTAAGCACCAAGACTTAAAGACAATTGATTTGTTTCAAGATGATTTGAATCGTGTCCCCCTCCAAAGTTTTCATTATTTTGTCACTGTTCAGTGGTAGATTTTTAGCTCTTGACACTCTGAGGTGCTACTTTGTATGACAGCAGCCTTACAGACAGTCCGAAGAAGGAAGAAATGCTAATTTCTGATCAAAATTGCCAAAGTGAGCATGGTAGATGTGATTTCAGTATTTCCATCTTACATTGCGGCTTAAACGCTCAAAGTGGCAATTTTGATAGCAGGGAAAAAATAAATCATTTAAATTAATTTTTAGATATTCACTGAAGGCAACACTGTCATCCAAAGGGAAGGTGACCATTGGATTCATAACCACGCAAGGCATTATATTTATGTTTCAAAGAGCACATTTTTTTCTTTATACTGTGCCTCTTAGTATCAGACAACAAACAGAAATACCTACCAATGCCAAAAAAATCATAGTTATTCCATTGGGAATCTGGCAGCTATCCCATCATCCAAGAGGAAAAGGCACTAGCAATGTACATGTTTAACTCAGTGACGCCTGACCAGGGGAAGTGTGCAAGTGAATCAAGGATCTGTTTCCAGTTTTAAATATGTCACAGAAGCCAGCCTTTTTCCAAAATGGCTTGACGTACCTTTGGCGTTCCATCCCATTGATCTTGGGTACAGGGCACAAGCCCATCGGAGACTAAGTAGGAGGCTTATGGGAAATCCTTACCCAAGGAACTGAGCTCCAGAAGGTCCGACTTCAATCAGGCGGCTGGCAAGGCCTTCTCCTTCCACCATTGGTGGCATCGTTGCCAATCTGTGGCGTTTCACCAGGCGGCAGGTGACTCGAGTTGGGGCTGTGCATTTCCGAGGTGGGATAATGATCCTAAGCCCATTGTGTCTGCACCCACGCATGGCACCGCCACGGGCATCCACCATAAAACTGACCAGGAAGCTGAAAATTGAAATAGAAGATTAGCCATGCATCAAAGAAATACAGCAAAAAACACACTTTGTGAAGTTAGCTTTTTCTATACTGTTTACTTTCTTCTGAGAACAATTCTTTTAAATGTGAGTACCTTGTGGGAAAAATTTGTAAGTTTATAAATATCTATATTTTTTATTATTTATTTTTAAAATGTTCTGTATAATGCTCGTATGCTACTGAAGAATAATTCCAATTTTTGTTTTAAATGGAAATTGCACAGAGCATGGCAAGCCTTTTGTCCCCTATATAATCTGTGTTCAAATAGCACAAGGCTAGACCATACAGGAGAGACTCGATGGCATATGTTTTAAATTAATTGAACTTAACATTTCAAGATTACATCTGTCTATCTCATCTTAGTGTAATCTCATGACTGAAAAAAAAAAACAACCTTACAGATCTCTTCTCAAGGCCAAATCTCTGCCAACGTGTCCTGCACCCAATTGTTATTCCCAGGATGCAGATTTTTAACTGCTTACAAAATGGAAAAATGGTTTTGAATAAAGCCAACTGATTTTCTGGTTAAAGCGGTGTCTGCACTTGTAGAGGGTCCCTGTGCTCAGCCATTCTAACTGAAATAGAGGGTGGATGTCAGAAAGAAACAGAAGCCCCTTTAGTTCTGTGTCTGAGGGGCAAGCCCAGCGTGGGCAACCGGGGCGCGTGCCCGAGGTCGTCCTTGCACATCTCTGTGACTTTTGCTTCTTGATTGCTCATTGATCATGACAAAAAGAATGGTGCTCTCAGATGGCGCACGCTGTTGAGTTGCCAAGAGAAAGTACTTAAACTCTCAGGGTTCTTTGGAGCGGGGGAGGGGTGGCCACAAACCCTGGAGAAGCTCAGCTAGAACGCATGTTACATCATTAGTTATGACACTCACCAAGGCCTCTTGGGCGGGCACCTCCTACAGGAGCAAAAATTAAATAACACAACAATCTAATCATCGTGTACACGTACACAAGGACAAGGATGGACAGTTTATAAGCTCTTCCCCAGTCACTCTAGTGTCCTCCTATTTTTTTTTTTTGTTGCATTTACAAAGGTTTTACAACAACAAAATGAAAGCAACATATAGGTGTTTCATAGATCTACTGACAGCCGTACCGGGTCAGATCCACACACCTAGATGTTGCTTCCAATGACAACACTGAAAACATTTGAAAGGTATTCCATCAAAGTAAGTTGTGGGGTAGAAACACAGTACATTTATGTTATTTTTAGGCGGGTGAAAGATCATAGCATCCTCTTTGCAGCAGAACACAGAATGCATTAGACATGCCATTAAACAGAAAACCTGTTACTAGTAAGAGAAACGGGTGCAGCGGGTCGCAGAGTACCCTCGGAAGCATGTCATGCAACACGAAACCACAGGAGGCGCAGTTCTCCCTCATGCAGGAGCCAGGCTTGGCCTACCATTCTCCCTTAGCTGCAGAGTTTCAAGAGGGGCAGCAGCTGCGACGTACAAGCAACAGTTCATAAGGCATGGACTGTTGACATTCCGGATGCCACTAAAGCCACACTGAGAAAAAGGTGGCAGCTTTTCTTACTTTTAGCCTTTAAATATGAATTCTTAAATGTTTGCTTTCTGACTTTCAACATACCCGTTCATTCAAAAGAAAAATAAAAAAAAAAGGACTGGAAATACTTCCAGATGAACCAGCAGATCTTTCTTTTGTTATTCTTATTTGAGTACACTTACACTGATTTCATTTAAAAGTTAAAAAAAAAAAGTCACGGTTTCAACTGACAGTGTTTCCAAACTCACTGCAATATTTCTGACTTCGTGATACATAACATTAACTCCTCCTTCCTCGCTCATCAATTTTTTTTGAGAGAGGGTCTCAAGTAGTAGAGGCCAGCCTTAAAATGTCTACGTTTGTCCCTTGCACTTGGGACCTCCTGCCTTCACCTCCCAAGCTCTGTGATCATAAATGTGTCATCATCATTATCACACCTAGGCAGTTTTTGTGACTCTTGATTACTGTGACCAAGGATAATGGGCGCTGAAAGTAGAAGGCAACTAGTATTTATTACATGTGGGACTAATATTACATGTCCGCTTAATGCTATGAACCCTCGCCGCATCTACGCCGTTGGAAGGAAGTTATGAAGTATCTGCCTCATGTCCCAGGCCGCTATATTTCTGTGCTATTATTCCAGTGACGGCCTTTAGCCTGCAGGATATCATTCTTCGCCCTCAAAGAGCCTGTAGGGTACTCTGGTGGCCTTTCCTCAAAACAGCAAGTCAGCTGTCTTATGTCCTTGACATAACTTATTACTTTCTCTGGTGTGGTGCCACGGAAGCCCTCTCTTTGTTTTACTTCCTCCCTGACTTCTGCTTCCATGATCCTTTGGTGCGATCTCTGCTACCCTCCCACAGATGTCAGGAGCCAGGCCAAGAATCTCACACTCTAAGCCACGAAGTCACTCTATGTCTTCATCTTTCGCTTGGACCTGCTAACTTCCTTGGTCAAAGATGCATGGCCTGTCAAGCTCATCAAGGTGTCATCTAAGGGCTGTAACAGCAGTGGCCACAGTCTCAGCCCCCTTGTACCTAGTGCAGTATGGGTACAGCACACAGTAGGGAGTCAAGAGTACGTTTTGAATAGATAAATGAATGTAAGATCTAGAAGGCAAGCTATAGCCAATTGTGTGTGTGTGTGTTTACATGGAGCACAGAGTGTAAGGCTAGAGGGGAGTCTTTGGTGAAAGACCAGTTGTTACAATCAGGACTCACTCAAATCCCTACACTCAGATACAGCAAGGCAGCTGGAAAGGACCGTGTCTAATTCTAAAGAGTCTACTGCATATATTTATGCTGAGCTGAGAGAGCTGTGTATTTATTTCTCTGGGTAGAAGATTAGTAGGAAAATATGAAAACTATGAGTTTGAATCTAACAAGATAATAATTTTAAAAAAATGATTTCCTCAAGACTGTGTGAGGAAAGACAGACAAAAGATAAATCAAAATAACAGAACCTAAGGACTCACACAGCCCACAGATGCTCTTCCCAGCAATCAGCCCTCTCTCACCATGGATCCAGGAAATAGTCCTGAGTATTGATTGAGTCAGGTGCAAGGCAAATTGGAAGAAGTGAGTGGGCAATATGCGTAATTCAGGGGGAAAACAGCAAATTTATGGAGAGGGTAAGTAAGCCTAGGTACCTTCCCAAGTAACTGAAGAGATGACATAGGCTAACTGACAATTGTAAACTCAAGTGAAGATATTTCCCTTAGAAAAGAGAGAGAACAAAAAGTAAAACTGAAAGTTGTCAAGGATAAGAAAGGGCAGGAAAAAACAAAACAACTGTCACTAGTCAGAAGGAAAACAGATCTCAGCCTAGCTGTATATCAGTCTAGCCAAATTTGACTCATAATGCAATTATCAAATGACCAATACAGACCAAACTTAACTGTATACTCTCACAGCCTCTCCTGCATCTAGAAAGAGTAGGAGAACCAGAGACTGGATGGCGTAGCTGGATTCTGATGAGGTCTACTGGTAAGGCCAGCAAGCTAACACATCAGTCCCAACAGTTTCTAGCACAAAACTGGAGAAGTGTTTGAAGATTTTCATCAGAAGTGTCAGAGTGCCAAAAGGTGCCACTACCTGCATGGCTAAGGGGATTAGGAGCCAGTTACTGTGCAGTGTATAAAGCCACTGCCAATGTTGCAGGAGCCTTCTTACTGTAGGGACGTGGGGAAAGGAGAAAGGATGAAAGAGGGACTCCTGAGCTGGGTCAGCTCGCCTGTGGGAGTGACCTGAATGGCTACGACTCTCTCACATTTGGAGAACGTTAGAAATGAGACTGTGATTCCCTGCAAATAGCAAATAGAGACAGATGAAAAGAACGGAAGGAAACGTAAGAAGGCAGCTATGTGTAAAAGAGATGAGATGTGGGCAGAAGCTCAGCTCTGCAGCCTGGAGTGTGAGGTGGAAGCCCCTTGGTCCCTGGTAGCATGCCCTGCCACCATTTACAGCTGTGTGTGTGTGTGTGTGTGTGTGTGTGTGTGTGTGTGTGTGTGTGTGGTGGGGGGGGCAGGAGGAAGCCTTGTGTGAGTAGAGAACACAGATGCAACAAGTGGCTGTGACCATCATCTTTTTTCCCTGCCTTTTTATCTTTTAAGTGTCATGATCATTAAAATATGTCATAGATGACCTAAAACAGTGGAAAATAACTTATTGAGAACCTTCAAAGAACTCACATTTGTGCTAAGGAGCTTAATGTTATCAATAAAGTTTCGACTGCACTGTGAAACTGATTATTAAGTTGGATGAGAGAAGGCTGTTACTATAGCAAAGGCTTCTGTGGTACCTCGCTCTTTCCAGGTGTAGGCTTATCTCTGTTTTGAACTATTTCTGTAACCACAGTCAAGTAACTTAGCATTTTGTTAACTCTTAATGCCTAGCCTAATCAGACAAACTACTTAAATGTTTGGTTTTGGATGTTCTGGAAAAATCCCTGATTGAAAAGCAAACTGTTATTACTCCAGTAAATATAGTTTTTTAACCCATTAAATAGATACTTTGCTGAAAACGTGTAGGCATACTTCGTTAGACATCGACTTAAGACTACACAGGGGGAAAAATGACCAGAGGACATTGGTTCTGATGCACCTGACTCTTCAAATGACAGCAGTCATGCAAAGTAGAAACTCTGAAGTTTTCTAAATTGTGAAATACAATGTTGTCACAATTTAAAAAGAAATAAAAGCAAACGCGATTCACTTTTATTAGGCAGGACTTGCCAATAAATATGCAATTTGATTAGCTAGACGGATACATGCTTCTGAGGAGGCAGCAGAAAACAAGGATTTGGACTTTAGAGAACTGTACTGTCCACCCCTAAAGTTATTGATACTTAAAATTTCCATATTTAATTCATCTAGGACCATGGACTGGGAACAGGGAGGAGACTGCAGCATTCGGAGTTAGTCACTTGGTGAAAGACAAGAGAAAAGATTCCTCAGGGTGCTTCAGTGATGCTGTGTTCACAGCAGAGGGCCTGACATCCATTTGGCCTCTGTCGTGGTGCTGTTTGGAACCACACCAGAGCTTTCTCCACATCACTCCCCAGTCCCTCCCTAGTTCTCCAAATCCCACTAACTAAAACATGGATAAGAAATGACACTGAAAAGGATGACTCAAATTTGTTTAGATTACGCAATCATTATTTACCAATCCCTGTGCTCAGGAACAGAGATACAACATTTAGGGTATGCTTGAGAAAAGGTAAAAAGATGAATATGGCTTTAAAAATGAAAATATAAAATTGTCTTATTTATAGAGCGATAATCCACGTTATCATAATGGATGGCCCCAGAACAAAAAAAAAAAAAAATACTATAATCAGCAGCCCAAAAGGAACTTTAAAAATAACTTCATCTAAATAACATAGAATACTTGCTATATTTAGAATGTGGACAGGTCATTCCATAGTGCAATTTCCAAAATATCAAAAGGTTGATCTTAAAACAGAGCTAGCAAAGAAATGCACTATTAATAAGCCCTTAGCCTTTGGCTCACCTAGAATATAGTAAGATGAAAGCAAAGCAAAGCAAAGGTCTGATTGCTACTGAAAATCACAACCTTTAATAAAGCTTCAAAATAGCTCCACCGCTTGCATACTTAATGGAAACATAAGTATTCTGTTGGATGTAGCATTTTTCCCCACAAAAGAAGCTGAGATGTGGAGGCCATGACAAGACAGGAGTCCATTTTAATTTTGGCCTAGCTAACCTAATACCTACTGGCACTAAATATACCCACTTTCCCTTTACAGGGAAAGAGAAAGTGAGCAATGGCCTCGATTTGGAGAACGTAAGCCTCTGTAAATGTTTCTCTAGACATCATCAACACTAAAGCATCCTGAGATGGGACATGTGCAAAAGGAGATGGAGAAGGAGAGGGGAACAGGGAACATGTTCAGAGAAGGAATTACGCAGAGGTTCACCTGCTGTTGTCACGATCAAGACATGGAGAGGCGCGGCTGCAACAGAATAGATACTTTAGCACGGAGAAAGAGTGGATAAGTGAAATATAAAGAATGAAATCAGATGTGACTTTGATTGAAATAGTTAACTCAGTATATACCAACACAGTATTCACTTGGGGGGGTGGGCGTAGAAAAGATGGAAATACAAGTAAGATATCACTCTATGCAACTATAACAGAGATGTCACTCTGCATACACTTAGAAAAGAACAAACTTTGGGGCATTTCCGGCTCATGCCAGTTTAGGAACCTGGACAAGTTACATCATCACCAGATACGGAAGTGAAGCCTTGGTTAGCGCTGGCTCATGGGGACACTTACCAAACTAGAAACTAGAAAACACCAAGTGACATTAGAAAGATCAATATCAAGGCTCGTTTTGATTCAACTGCTGTCCACTGGTAATTCCTCTAAAAAAATTTTAAGATAAGGTAGTTGTCTCTTGGGCCACAGCAGAAGAACCACAACACAGGGAAGACATAACTTGGAGGATAAATTCTGCGACAGATATAGCCTAAAGTTCATGGCAGAGTAGGTAACGTGAATCACCTACTACCACGCAAAAAAAAAATCTATGCAAACTTGGTCTCAGTGCCTTTCCCCAGGACATCGCTGCCTATTTTAAGCATCATGATCTTCCTGCCCAGCTTAACCTCTAATCCCACTTTATAGCCCCGTTCTTCACTATTACTCAAACCATCAGTCTGTGCTTCCTTAACCCTGTGGGGTTTCATAATGTTCTAATGTTTGCTAACATATACAAGTATATTTGTTCAATGAACCAGAAATCCAGTCTTCTAGGACAGCTAATTTGTTACTTTATACAACAATTTTCTCCATCAGAAAAAAATTAGCCTTCATGGATCTAAAAGAACTCCCAGAATATTTCAAGAAATATAAACAACTAAATTAAATACTGGAAGTACTCCGGCAAGCATTTATGTTATGTTGTCCCATACAAAAGACACATGGCTGCCTAACATGTCAAACATTCTGTGATTTGAGCAAACATCTTTATGTTTGCATATATCTTTTGTGTCTTTATTTTTTTTTAATGTAGTATCAGGTTCACACAAAATTGTCTTCAGCATATTTTAAAAGATCACTTTCTTGTGGCTTTATTTTACTGTGGCATATCCTAACACCACATGAGTTGGTATTCAACAGCATTTGCCTATAGTTAATATAGTAAAGAAACTTTCGGAATAAAAATATATAATGTGAGCTACAAAACTAGCTATTGGTAGAAACCGCCTTACATCAGCCAATTCATTAAATATACATACAATTAAGAAATTTGAAAGTCACATTTTTGCACAAATTACTGGTATGGCCTTTATTGGGAGCTTCTAAGAATAGATGTTTATTGGATTTGTTATGAGTCAGTTAGGCAACTCAAATAATCACAAAAAAGTCAAGACTATCATTTGTCCAGATCCTAGCTGTTGTCTACAGAGAAAGACAAGTTTGATCATTGACCAGTCCTCCTCTGCTAAGAGCATCTTTTAAAACATGAAGTAGGGCAGGGGACAGGGGAGGAGAGTAAACCATCACTTTTGATTATTGGTAGAAGTTGCAGCTTGAAGTTAAGACAGCATTGGATTTAATGCAGCATTATTCTCACCCACATATTGCAGATAGTCACAAGCTCTCTTCACTATCCCCTCACCAAAAAGTAACCTTTTCCTGGATGTTAGGTGAATTAAAACTCAGATTCTTGAAAATTATCTGGCAGCTACAACTTAGGAATCTGGTATATGAATGCGTGGGATAATAAGTCAGTTTTACAACATATGATGAATATTGCTCATATATATTAATATGAATGCCACTCTCGAACATCGCAGCCCTCAGAATCCTTGAGCTTTCAAGGGCAATTTCCCCTCTCCTTAGAGTCATCTGCCACACTGTGAATGCTCCACCACTACAGCAGAGACACCAATAGATGAGCTAACATAGAAACAAGCCCATGTTGCCATCATAGACTGAATACAGTTAAGTTCAGAAAACTCAGGCACATTTTGTTTGGCTGATTTGGAGTTTGTGAGAAATGTGGAATGGGACTAGGGAGAACGTGAAAATAGTAATAAGCTATATTCTGCTAAGTTCTTATTGTTTCTGGGCAAAACATAATGATGCTAAAAGTATTTACTCCTTAAAACTCCCCATTGGAATAAATTTATAACACTCACTTTAGAGGTAAGTAAATAAAAAGTCAGCTTCCTCTCCGCCATGGGGTCTTTTGATTTCACTGAACACTACCTAGAAGTGTTCCTTGAAGGAATGGTGCTAGATTTAATTTTCCTTAACAGCTGACACAGTGTTTAGTGCTTGGTAGAGTCTGCCAAATGTTTGAAGAATTAAGGTGCAAGTGGGTACAAGAAGTAAAGAACATTCCAGAGAACCGAGCAGGTACTACTTTCCCCGGCTGAGCCAAGTTTTTCCCTTTCTAACAGTTTCAGTGACCTGAACTCATAGGAGCACCAATGTCAGAAGCCCCAGAACAGAGAAGCTGATATACCTGGCATGTACATCAATGCGTCTAATGATTTATTTTTATTTTATATGCATTGGTGTTTTGCCTGCAGATATGCCTGAGGGAGGGTCTCAGGTACCCTGGAACTGGAATTACAGATGATTGCAGGCTGCTATGTGGGTGCTGCCTGGACTTGAACCCAGGTCCTTTGGAAGAGAAGACAGGGCTTTTTAACTCCTGAGGCATCTCTGCAGCCCTGGACATCAATGTCTTTAAAGCCCCCATAGTGATTTGAATGTACAGCCAGTGTTGAGTAACTAAGAGTCAGTATAATCAACATTTGGAACTCAGAAAAGTTGGTTTACTGCAGACCAATTTTTATAGGTTTCTTTCTTTATTTTCTTTTAGAGGTATATATCTTGACTGACCAGTATTTAACTGTTGGATGCTGATGGTCCATTACCAGTATCCAACCACAATAAAGTGACCGCTAGCTAGTCATTATACCCATAGGTGTAATTTAGTTTGGTAAAATAGACTGGATATTAATGCACATTAAAGTTTAAGAATTCCCTTTTAAGAGTAATAAGCAACTTTAAAAAAAGAGTAATAATTGAGTTGAAAAACAAAGTATTGATGTAACACTCACTCTTTAAAAAAAAAAACCCAGCCATTGGTAGTTAGTTACATTCACCTAAAACCGTGTCTTATTTTGTGGTGTATGTAACATCTGGATCTTTATCCACTACCCTCAGCCATCCAGGTCCAGACCTCCTCTCTCTCTTACTCATCACATGGGACCTCAGTAGCAGAAGACAATAGGTTTTGACCAATTTATAATAGAGATTTTAATTATTCCATTTTACATTAAAAATACTTAATTAAATTTGAATGGAGTTTAATTTTCTTAATTCTTCTGAGCAAATCTTGGTGGGCCAAGAACTAGATATAGTTATTTAACAAGGAAAACAAGTTGTTTATTTTTAATATCTAATTTTATATTCTATGATGTTCAGTATTATTAGACTAAAAATTCCAAAATGTTTACAGTATCAGGAGCCACTTCCCTGGAAGGAGGCGATTTTAAAACAGTAAGGACAAGAAAGATCCCACTGCTCAAAACAGTTATGCGGATTATACATAAGGAGCTTGGGATAACTTAAACCCAAGCATTCCATTTTAAGGTAAAGTATGGTAGAAATTTCACTTAAAAGGAAATGTATGAGAACTTATATACAATCATATAATATTGCTAAAACATAAGAGCAAAAAATTAAAAAAGCATTACATTTAATTTTTAAAAATGTGTCTATACTTCATTAACATCCCAAGGAAAGCTTTAGGAATGCTGGGGAGAACTGCGCAAAGTCTGATTTTAACTTTTAAGTAGTAATAAACAGGAGTGTTCCGAATGCACTCGGTGTCCTTCATAGGGTGTGCATGCTCTCTATGAAGGCCGTTGAGGAGACAGCTGAGATGAATCCCGGCTGTGAGCTTCTCTTTTTACTCATATCCCTACTCAAGTGCACGGATCCATCTGCGTATGTCTGTGACTCGGACTCCCATAACCTAAAGTGCATAGGTATATGAGGAAAGGCATTTATTTCAAAGGCCAGTTGGTTAATCTTAGCAGATTGAAACTTTCAAGCAGCTGGCCCAGCCTCTTTCTTAACAGACAGTTTTAAGGTCTGCGCATGAAAAGTAAGGAGGTGACCAGCATGTTTTGTCAGTTAGCAAACTGTGGGCTACACGTTATTTTAAAACAGTAGTTTTGCATACTGAATTCAACCTCATTTTGCGGTCTCGCTGGCGCAGCCGGAGCCATGTTGGAAAAAGCAACGTTATTCACAAGTTAAAACAAAGGTCACCTCCTCCGTAAGCTAACCGTCCACTAAAGCAACTGGACAAAGCTGTGACTTTTCACATCTCTTTTTACCTCTTGATCCGGATACATAATATTGATTCACTCACCCTGAATGAATAGGGCTGGAAGAAAGAGCCACGTTGTCTAAGTTCTCGGTGCCCCAGCTCAGACGATAAGAATTCCTTTCTGCCTCCTTGGCTAGAGCTGACACCTAGACACAAAGAACAGTTCATCTAATGAAAAAAAAAAAGAGGCTGCAAAATTCAATCAAAATACAAGGACTTTGGAAAAAGCACAACACAAAAGGTGCTGTGACTCAGAAAAAATTTTCACTTAAAGAACATAAGACAAATCATCTGAAACAAATCTCTTATAGTGCATTTCCCTTTTAAGTTATACAAGGATTTTGAAGAGTTCTATTTTGAAGAGAACCACTGCTATCTATTTCTCTACATCCAATCAGTCAAGAGTAATAAAATTATGCCTAAAATTAAAAGATTCTAAAGTAGACCATAACCTTTTCTTATAGCCACCTTAAATATTACAACAAATTGTATTTCACAAGGTACCATTCATCTTACACACATGTCCTGTTTCTTTTTTTTTTTCTCATAGTGGAGACATTATTCATAAATACGTATATAAAATCTCCAGGTAAAAACACAATATGACTTTTAAAAAGAAACACTATTACTTTAGAAAAAAGTACTTGGTGAAAAAAATCAATTGATAGTATTCATATTATAAGACACTCTCAAAGCTCTCAATCCTTTTTTTTTTTTAATTGTTAAGAGTACATTTCGATTTTTATTGTTCCTTTTTCTCTCTCACTCTCAACTCCCACGCCCAAGCAGTTTCCTCAGGATATTTGTGGTATTAGGACATAGGAAAAAAGCTGTCCAGAAAGCAGACACGAAGGCAGAAAGTCATGTACCTGGTGGCTGGGGATCACAACCGTGTCGTCAATCATGGCATTGTCCCTCAGGTACGACGCGTGGCTCAGAGTGTGAGACCTGTCGGAACTGAAGGAGCGGAGGCTGGTAGGTTGGCAGGAGGTCATGGTCATATACCAACAGCGGTGGAGGGTTGGGAAGATGAAATGAGCCGAGCAGGAGAGTGAAAAAAGCGTGCTATTAGCTAACAGTGCAACTTCCAGGGGGACACAGGTCTCAGAGTGGCCCTACCCAACAGCTAAAACACACCCTCAGACTGTGCTTAACACTGAACGGCAAGGGCACAAGGGAATCCACAAGCTGAATTCGATACTCTTAATCTGATTCGTCTTCTTTGCAGAAATGGTTGAAACCAGCAACTGTCACTTGTTTGCCAGTAAAAGAAAATTTACACAGGCAGTAAGCCTTAAATCTGTTTTAAATAACCTCCCTGCGGCAGTGGGAAAAGGTTTGGTGGAAGGCAGATAGGGCTCAGGGAGCAAAAGCGGAATGAAAAGGCAGGTTTCGGTTTTTGCCCTTTATTTCTATCCTCTTCCTGCGCCTCTTTCTCTTCCTCTCTACACTGTGAATGGCTGGATGTCAGTGTGCTCCCCTGGAAGGTACAGAGTGAGACAACTGTGGCCAGATGCGCGCTTCCTGTGGAAGGGGAGTTCCTCTTGTTTATCTCCGGTGAGTGCAGCAGTGCTGTTATTGCAGAGGAGAGCAGTGTCCCCCTTGCATGGCCTGTGTGTAGTGCAGGAAGCCCTGAGGAGTGGTGGTTGCCATGAGGATGAGAGGCAAGAGCAGGAGGGACTCGGCATTAGCCCAGAACAGACACACACCAACACAGGGACAAATCACCAACAGACACTGACCAAAAGCAATGATGGGCTTCAAAAGGCAATTTTTGATAAATCTGAACTTTGTTATTTTGAATTACAGACTCAAATGCAATGGACAATAAGTTGGCCTTTGCATAACTCTAATCAATCTGTACAATCTAATGACATTGTATCGGTGTGATTTTTTTCCTGTTTTCTTGAGACAGAGTCTTACTACACCACCTTAGGCTGGTCTGGAACTCACTAAGTAGCCCAGGCTGGCCTTGACCCCACGTGTTTGTCCTGCCTCAGTCTCCCAAGTGCTGGGATTACAGTTCTGAGCCACCATGCTTAGCTTATAGATTGATATTTTAAATAGTGTATCATATATACATTTTATGCACAGTCTATGAGTTAACCAATTGTATTCAAACTATTAGCCAAAAACCACAAATGGGTAAAACAGACATAAGAAAGCTTTTATAAAATTATAGAAGCAAACTATAATTTACTTTCACCCAGCAGATATTGGACAATGAAACACTGTATGAAGTGAATTATGGACAGAATGGAAAACTAACATTAAGTTAATTAAATGGAAAGGTAAGATGGATTTGTAGAAACGGTTTCCTATTGCCAATGCACCAAATTTTGTAAGCCATGTGCCCTGATTCATATGAGGTGTCAATGACATCTGTGGTTATTTGAAGACATTATTGTGTGAAAAATCTTTCATAGTAACATTTTCCCATGTTTTGTCAGCAGGTTTTCAGAACCCCATATTTTAGAGAGTGATATGAATTGAAGAAATGGATTATTGACCATATGAGCTCTTTCTTACATAAATCTATTATGTTGATAATGAATGGAATCAAAATATAATGTGAGTTCAGTTATCTTCAGCTCTACAGGCCTCTGGGGTAGACTGAGGGTCTTACCACAGGGCACAGGCAACCTGGATTAGCAGAGGTTTGAGTTCTAACAGGAGGAAACAGTAGAGGTTATGGCTGGTTTTGTAGCTGTGGAGTTGGCTTTTGATGGGGTGTTGCTGAGATCTCGAATTTAGGCTGAGACAGAGACCCAATAATCGGCATAAAACCTTTTTAATTTAACAAAAGTGCATTTTCACTGGCAGAATGTGGAGTTGCTTGTTCCTTGCTTTAAACCTGAAGGATAGCACAGCTACACCTGCATGTGTTCTGGCTTTGGCAGTAGGACCTCAGTGGTGCTAAAATTCTATTCCTTATTTTGCTTTGATGTTAGTCAAAGATAGAGAGCCAACCTCTTGAAATGACAGTCTGTGGGTTCAACCATTTTCTTTGGCCATCAAGTGCCTTCTATTGGTCTCAGACTTATTAGCTAACTAATCTCTAGCCATGGTTTTATAATCTCAAAATTTAGACTATAACTTTACCTAATAACGGTAATGGTTGTGTGTGAGTTAATACTACAAAAGAAGTGGCCCAGGTAAAAACACTTGAGTCTGAAGTCTGGCTCATTTGCTCGGTGAACTTGACCTTTTAAAGCACCTTAAGTAGAGGAGAAACACTGGTTTAAAATGGAAATTTATACGTAAGAGAACAAACAGCCATAGCTAAAGGTATTCCACATAAAACTTGCTGACAAAGCATTAGGGTTGAAGTACACCTAAACTTTTGACTGAAGGCATCAGATCTCAGTGACCACTAGAGTGACAAATGACTAGGTGGAGAGGTCAGTCTGAAAAGTGGCATGAAAGAGCTCATTGGCTCTAAGTGTAATGTCACATCCCCAGTTAGCAAAAGTAATGAAGGTGAGTTTGTGATTTCCATCTTCCTAACTCCGGGGTCTCTCTCTCCCAGCTAGTTTTGATCTGCAAGAGGTAGAGAAAGACTCTGCTGGTTTTATTAATATTTGTCTCGCCTAAACACCTAACAGGGAGAAAAAAATCAGAGAAAGACAGATATTAGACTATGTTGACAGTGAGAAGGCGTGGGCCAAGACCACCATTGGAGTGTCCACTTCTTTGTAGATCTTATAGAGCTTTCTCTGCTGCCTGGTGTCTGAAATGCTCATCACTTGGTGAATCAACCTTACGTTTACTGTTCTTTTCTACTTAAATGAAGTAATGATGAAATAATAACAAGAATAAATTTTTTAAAAGTAATTTGAATCTCCGGGTCATAAATTGCCCACATTTGGTGGGAAATGTTACAGACAAGCTTAAATATATGACAGCAGAGTTGCTATTAAAAAGAGATTACCCCAGGGAGGCCTCCTGTTCAGTGAATACATTGAGAATAACATATCCAAGGAAATTAAATTTTACTTGTTCAGTTGGAGGATCTGCAGCTATAGACACAGAGAATGACTCAATTCACAACTTTTCTCCTGCCACACAACTGGCTTATGTATCTGAATAAATGTAACAATTACTAGCTTTGTAAACTATAATACTTATTAGACATTCGACTTCTGGATGTTGAAGCCTCATTGAATATGTACATTTGCAAAATTTTCAATGTGTTTAAGAAGTTTCTGTGTTTTTGTTGTTTTTGTTATTGGAGTTTTCTATTTGAATTTGGACAGTATTTTAAAGTTATAACAATAATAATAATAATAATAATAATAATGGCTTAAAATCCAACTGATAGTAACTTGGCTGTGTTTCTGCTCAATATGTATCTAATTGCATGTGTATAATCATTTATGCTTTTTTTTTAGTTGGCAGAATGCTTGCTTTTCTGTCATCTCCAAGCACATACAGATTGATAGGCTGCTTAGTTTGTTATGGGAAAGCCATGCTCCTGTGTTGTCAGCCACAGGGTGGTGCTGTAAGAGTTAGAGTCAGGCCTGGCTCTTACTATACTGTCATTCCAGTAACAAACAGATCACCTCTTCTTACTCCAGCAGTTACTGAATTAGCACAAAGGAGCGGAGACCTAATTTGAAGAAAAATCTTAATTCTAGAATACAAGCAGCTTGCCAATGAGCGCGCGCGCGCGCGCGCACACACACACACACACACACACACACACACACACACACACTGAGCAGTGAGCAGTGAGCAGGGAAATGCAAATGTGTCCAGGATGGCCATGGTTTCATGCCATGTAATACCTACCTGGGAATGGTACTATTGAGAGCATACCAAATAAAGAAATAATGAAAAAGGAGAATGGTTACCAAAGAAGTGACATACCAAATTGCTCAAGCAAAACAGAAATAGTAATTAATAAAACATGGAAATGAGATGCTGCTGTCTGTAGCTCTATTTTGGGGCATGTGTATACATGTGGTGGTCAAGAAATGCACGTGGGAATCTAAGAACAGAATGTGTAATGTTTGACTCATGCCGCCGTCTTCATATGCTGATAAGTCTCAAACCACCACCACCACTCTATAGAAAGTACGTTATAATGCTCAACTTTAGATTGAAAAAGGAAATATGAGTGAAAACAGGCATTTTTTTCAATAACTAGAAGCTGATGAAAACAAATTTTTCTTTGGCTGAGCTCCCACAAAACATAGATAATTCCTTATGTGGAAACATAATCTTTTATGAATCTTGGGTTATGAATCCAAACCTGTCAGTGGACAAGAACTTAATGTATGGAACACAGGTTTCGTCACCTGTTCCCCGCACCTCCCAAGGGCTTCTCTCCTTCCTTACCCTGGCCTTTAGGGACTATCCACTATCTAAGGTACTGATACCAAAGAGTCAAACCTCCTCTTCTTCAACTGCCCATAAAACTCACCTACAAATCTCACCACCATGTCTCACTGTTGAATTTTTCTACTCATGTAGAAGCTCATAACTCATAACTACTCAGGAAACAGTAGGTTACAGCTAAGTTGTCTAGCTAAGTTGGCCACTCTGCATTAGAGAGATCCTCCATGTCACAGAAGGCATTCCCATATAGTGGAGGTGTGTTTCTCATCCCTTCACACTGCTGGTCAGCCCCCTGCACCACAATGTCCCACCACTAACACCAGCCTTTGGTAGCCCACTGTTAAGGCTTCGGTGCTCTCTGCCTTGCCCTGCATCAGTGCCCATCCGTCTGCCTGTGTTTGGGCTACTGCCTGTCAGGAAGCTCGAGCCTCTGTCCTGCAGAGCGCTCGGTGCTCTCATGCCCTGGCCTTTCAGGGTCGCCCTTAGGCTATGAATTTGGTGAACACATTTGAATCGTGTTGGTGCCTCCCAGACTTATCAGAATGCCCAGCTCAAGAATGAACTCACACGGTAATAAAGAAAAAAAATGAGAGGAAAGGGGCAAAAGAAGAGGTAAAAATAAATGAGAAATGGGACTCTGGGTGCTTTAGGGAAAAACCCCAAGTAGGTTGCCTTCACAGATAGTTTATGCGGAATTGACAACTCTTCCTTAGATGGTATGTGGGAAATTCATAAAGTAGCTGACAAAAGAGTCAGCCTTCTACTATGATCGTGTGGCTGTTGATGGAAAAGACATTGCAGAAACATGGACACGCATACAGGAGACCCACGTTAGCAGCCATACTTCTGAACAAGCCTCCAGAATATTCTTTTTTATCTTGATGTTGAGAGTAGTAGGCACCAGGCGTACTAATAGTAATAACCAAGATAACACTGGATTGCATAGTTCAGAATAT
This sequence comes from Acomys minous, assembly GCF_964271855.1. NCBI lineage: Eukaryota > Metazoa > Chordata > Mammalia > Rodentia > Muridae > Acomys > Acomys minous. The sequence continues at coordinate 82,418,376 of NC_140496.1, forward strand.
TAGCAAGGCTCCTCAGATTTGTCTATACAGTGGAGTCCTTACGGACTCAGATCGCCTCAGGAGATCCTCTCCTTTTCTTGTTTGAATGACAAAGTTAATATCAGGCCACTTTTCCTTAGCACTTGTTTTCCATTATTCTTCATAATATATGCTTGTTCAGCAGAAACCACAACACCAACAGTTAAGTCAGAATCAGAGGTATGTGGACGTGCTAACCACATCTGTCAGGCAAAACATTCCTTAGAATTTGCTTAATGAAAAAAGTGGCAGCTGGTTAAATACATCTCTTTGAAAGGCAGGGGCTCCTGTTTTTTTTTTTTTTTAATCTTTGCTGTGCTTTATACCAGCCTCATGATTATGCTATATTATTTGATGTCTCTGAGCTAGTTTCCTGCCATCCAAACAGGCACTCCTTAAAGTGAATAAAATAACATGCTAACTGACAGGCGTGGGAAGCTTCTCAAGTTCTCAATAACTGTGTCTACATTTTTTTTTAATCACCGTAAGAATATGTGGTAAGGAAGGCATAGCGGGACAAGCCTATAATGCATGCCCAATGCTCAGAAGGCTAAGACAGGAGAGTCAGGAGTTTGAGGTTCAACTGAGGAGTTCTACACCAACCTGGGCTACACACTGAGACCTTATCTCTAAAAACCAAAATAAAAAGAGAAAAAAAAAAGGAAAAAAATTATTTAACAGCTGTGTTGTGCACACTTCTGCCTAACATTTGGGGTAGGTCTGCTGAATACCTGTCAGATCTTCCTCCCTCTAGGCTGTAGCGAAGGTAGTTCATGCCATCCAGGAACTGGCTGCCAGGCAGTGAGTCATCCCCGAGTTCTTTGAGATCTTCGGGCCTAAGGTATTCTCCCCCGTCGCCGGTCATTGTGTCGTCACCTTGAGGTAATCAGCGGACAGCGAAAGAAGTTACTTGTTGAATTTAGTACCAGCAACAAACTATGCCCACTATTATGAAGTGCATTGACACGACAGCTTGGGTAACAAAGCACTGCACAGCAGGAAGACACAAAATCCGTGCACAAGTCTACAATTGGCAAACGCTTATAGAGATAGTATTTGTTACACCAAGACAAAAAAATAATAATAATTACATGAATTGTAATTCTTTGAGTACCTTTCGTCTGGCTTTATGCATTATTCTTGTTATTATGATTACTCTCATCTAGCTTAAAGATTAGCCCGATGTGTAGATTACTAGCATTCTTTCAGTAGCTTCAATAATTCTATGCATAATCCAGTACTAATATTCTATTCATGCCATTGACAATATGGTAATAACTGTCTAGTGTTCTGTAATCAATGAAAGATTTTTAATTAGTTAATTAACTGTGTATGTGTGTATCAGTGTTTGTTTGTATCATGTGTGTGTATCTGTGTGTATGTGTTTGTTTCATGTTTGTGTATGTGTATACATGTAAAGGAGGTCAAAGGAATATGGCCTCTCCTTCCACTGGGAGACTGGGGATTGATTCAGTTTGTCAGGCTTGGCAGCAAACAACTTACCTGCTGAACTATATTGCTACTCACATATGTAATAATAAAACTTTATGAGATTAAATAGCAAAAGGGCACTAAAGTAGAAAGAAAGACATTCTAAGAACATTTGGGAAGACAGTCTATGACTCATTTCATGTGTGAAAAGGTGATGGGAATGGTTAAATGCAAGATCTACCACACAACTATGGCTGTACATCATGTATCCCTTAAGCAAGACTCCAAGCATAGCCTAAAACTCAACAGCTGGCCTGTGCGCTTCCTCTTTTCCCTCTTCCCTGGCCTCACCCCAAGGATCCAGGCAATTGAGTTCGGCTTAAGTCCCTAATACTACCCAAGTTAGGGCATCCTGTGCCTCCTCTGAGTCAGTTAGTTCCCAAGTGCCAACCTGTTTCTCCTAGGTTTCCAGTTCTGACCCCATTCTCTCAGCAGCCAAGGTCACAGGAAACAAAATTAACTCAAGATTTATTTCTATTGCTTGTGCCTTAGAATTTCTCAACATGATGATAATAAAACATGATGACCCACATCTTTCTTTTTTAAATTTTTTTATTATTAATTTATTCATATTACATCTAGATTGTTAGCCCTTCCCTTGTTTCCTCCTATTCCTCCCTCCCTCCCACTTTCCCCCTTCTCCCCTCCCCTATGTCTGTGATTGAGGGAGACCTCCTCCCCTTATATATGCTCTTAGAATATCGAGTCTCTTCTTGGTAACTTGCTATCATTCCTCTGGGTGCTGCCAGGCCTCCCCATCCAGGGCAAGTGGTCAGAAAAGGGATGACCCACATCTTAAATTTTCCTATTAAACCTCTTGTTTGTCATGTCTGGGCAGAGAGAAGAAGGTTCATAAAGGTGGAAGGAGAAGATAGGTGTGGGAAGGCAGAGTCTAGCTGGAGAATTCCAAGTCTGACAGAGCAAGGCACTAGGTTACTGCTGCATCTGACAGAACCTGGGAGTGAACAGAGTCTCAGCCCTCCACCCTGATGCTTGTGGAATTGTCTTACAGATAGAGAGTGAGCCATCTGAACAGTATAATTAAAGTAAAATACATCATCTTAAAAACTCTGGTGATAAGCCAAGGCACCATTTGAAAGCCTCTGATCATACTGAGTTCAGGAGACAGTGGCTGTCCTTAATATTCTCCCCAATTCTCTGCCTCCTGATGGTTTTTCTGAGGACACTGTCTTCCTTTAACAGATGTTGTGTTCACTTTACTAAATGTGAGGCCTCAGAGGTTTGGAGACACCCATTGTGGAATAGGTCATATTGTCATGATTGTGACCCAAAGAATTCAAGTCCGTAATGCTAGTAACAGTGTTTGGAAGCTAATCAGATACTGTTAATAGGAGTGGCAAGTGTCTCAGGCCAAATGTCCTTGATGGTGTATATAATTTCTCTCCAAATTATGTATACATAAAAAGAATCACTGTTCAGTATTGCCTGTCAACACAGAGTAGTGGAAAGTATGTACCAGGAGAATGAGAAGAAGTTCACATTTACCTACTTCCATTTCTAGAGCCTTATTGCCTTCCATCTTCTTGAAAACCTGGTTTAAACTCCTGCTTATAATCACACTCTTCTGCCACCAACCCCATGAAGAAGTCTCCCTCCCTACAGTAAAGCACTACTCATTCAGTGTTACATCATACTGGGTCTTCTGTTCTTTTCATAATCAGACCCTTACTGCTGTTAACTGATTTTTAGTAATTAAACAGTGACCAAGAAGTGACTTCTTCGAAAAACAGCCTTCCTCGTTATCTCTGACAGGGCCTCTCCTGGTCTTTTTCCTGTTGCTTTGAGTCTTTTTTCTCTGGCTCCCTTGTCTGAAATGGTCTTCCTACATGACCCTGTTAGGTTCAATTTACCACACATCATTAAAACTTCAAGGCCATTATATACTATAATGAGTTCTCCACTGGATCTGTCTAAGACCTTTGTCAAACTCCACATGCATATTTCAGTCTTCTCCCAGAATGCTGCACCTGGATTTTCTGTAAGCTTCTCACATTTAGCATGTGAGAAAGTAGAATGTGTGTGGGTTTTTTTTTCTTACTTCATCGCTAGCGAACAAGCTTCTTGACAAACTCTCTATAGTGCAACTGTCCTCATGTTTTTAGTTAGGGAGATGGTAAAGATGAGAATCTTCCTTCCTTCCTTCCTTCCTTCCTTCCTTCCTTCCTTTCTTTCTTCTTTCTTTTTCCTTTCTTCTTTCTTTATTTCTCTCTCACACATTTATTTATTTATTTACTCATTTATTCTATGCATTTTGCCTGCCTGCATGCATGCATGTTGGATCCACACGTGTGACTACAGCATCCCCCGGAACTGGGTTTATAATGGTTGTGTATTACTGTGTAGGTTCTGAGAATCCAATCCAGATCTTTTGCTATTGGTTAAATGTTCTTAGTCACTGAGCCACTGCTTCAGATCCAGAGGGTCTGTTTTAAAATAGCATGCTGAATTAAGAGCATCAGTTCTTACTTTGCATGAGTAGAATTTTGTGCAACTCAGGAAGACCTTTGCATAACTTAGCTATTACAGAATAATTATACACTGACACACTATCTATTATTAACTTATCTGGTATAAAACAACCAGACACAACTATTTTCCTGAACTATATAACAAAGTTAATGTGAGTTCCTTTGTTGTTTCCTGTACTTGGAACAATGTCTTCCTAAATTACAGATGTATTCAGTTAATAGATGACTCTCAGATTAGTGAGTTCATTTTTGGTTGTATTCTCCAGTTTTTCCAGAATTGCAAGGCATCGGTGTTTTGTGGGGTTTTTTTTGTTTATTTTGTTTTGTTGTTTGCTTATTTATTTGTTTGTTTTTAAAGTAAAACTGATTTTGGTTATACAAAAGCCTCAAGATTCCACATGTTGGTGACTGTTATATTAGCCATTCCAGGACTATGTGAAACAGTTATAAAAAAAAATGGGAATAAATTAAGATCAAATGATGTGGTCACAAGGTTTACCTGTATTGATAACCTCTATGATGTTTGCATAAAAGACTCTCTAAAGTGTCACTGAGCCCCTGCCCCTGCCCTTGCTTTTGAAACATGGGGAGAGATGAGGTGAGGAAGAAGCTAAGTGTTCATGAAACTGAGCATAGGAAAGATGAAACTGGTTTTCTTCCCAACCCTCTGCATTCTGGCAGTCTCTCGTTTGCTAGATCATGTCGATCCAAGGGACTAATGGAGAAATATGTACAATCCGTTCATTGATTGATGCATTAATCTCAAGGATAAGCCATTTGTGAGCCATGTCTGTATAGGCACTTTGTTTATGGGTCTTGTAACCCATGAGTCCCCTCTGAAGGCTGTGGGAGTGAGTCTGCAAAAACAACTTTGGGTAAAGTCTGGGTAATAATAGCTCTTATACACTGCACCCCCATTTCTGTGATGCCCTTGAGGTCCCTTCTTGTGTCTCTATATCTGGACAGTATTTGTACCAACGGAGGTGTGTCCTTCAACATTTATTTCCAATGTCTGTAAGCTCTAAACTTCTCAGTGATGAAGCAGTCTCCTCCGACCTGAACAAAACAGTGCCATTCATAGCCTCTGCCTCCGGATTACAGGGATTAGAAAGACAGTGTAATCGCCATCATACTCAGTAAATGCTTTCTCTACCCTCAGGTACTTGACTCATCCCAATAAAACATCCTTTCTGTGGACCACTACTGGATGAATAAAAGCAGATTTCTATTAACCCTTAGTTTAAATCCTTAAGAATATTCTAATCTCTCTAGACTCAGCCAAGAATTCAGACCCTACCCAGCTGACCCACAAATGTTGTTATGCAGCAGAGAGAGGGACTGAGTTATTTTGTCACTTACTGTCATTCTGTTGTACTTTCCTACGTTGAGACAACCCCACTGATCTTTCTCTGCTCCGTAAAACCTGGAGCATCCCCTGATTAATCTCACATTCTTGGAAAATCCATCGGATTATGTGAGTGTCCCTAACTCCTCACCAAACAGCTCTGAAAACTGATGGCATGGCACCATGCCCTCAATGATAGCTCTTCACCATTGGTCTTTGTACACGCTTGTTGGAGGCGGGCCCTGGGTTCACCTTTGATTGAACATTAGAGCTCTCCACATCATACTTTCACATTCATCAACTGTACACTGGATTGGTCAGAGGAGAACATCAACTGCTTTGCCATATTTCATGCTAGTTGAAGCAGGCATCTCAACTCAGCTAATGAATGCCTTTGGGTACTGGTACAGTGTAGATACCTGTAGATGCCGTAGAGAACAGGGATTGGCTAGCACCTTCTAATCACATGTGGATGATAGCAGGTTCCATGAAAACTGCACCAAATGTTAAAGAGTTGACACTATAGGTCAACTAATCCTACCTTTGCATAAAAAGTGACTTTGCACAACTCAAATATATCACTTATACAAAAATGATTACACTTGAATTCCCTGATGGCAATAAAATGCTATTATATTTTTGGTTATTTCTAAAAATAAATCATTTCTCTTATAACAAGATGTTCTTGCTCTGTAATCAATATTTTTCTCAAATCAAGAGTTCTTATTAATAATAAATGTCACTGTTTAACAGTTTTAATATTATATATCCACATCTCACTTTGTATATTGGGTAGACATGAGACTCTATATCTTACAAATGAAGTTTCTAGCAATTTTACAGTAAACACTTTAATTGCATTAGATAATACTTACCAATCATTTTAAAAATAATGATCTGTATCAAATCACACACATCTGATTTATACACTTAGTTTTCATGTAATAAGCTTGCTCTGAAGGGTACTACATCCTCTCTGGAAACTTTATATTATATAGAATGTCTTATGTCATTCATTCCTCCCCCCTACCAAATTCACACTAAATGACTTTTCAAAAATACATATTGTGTTTTTATGTGTGTGGATGTGGAAGTGTATATAGCTGACCACAGACATCAGAAGAGGGTATCAGATCCAGGTGGTCTCAGGTGGTTGTAAGCTGCCTGACATGGGTGCTGGAGCCTGACATGGGTGCTGGAAACACTTGGGTCCTCTATGAAGGGAACACCTCCTCTCACACACTGGCCCATGCCTTCACCCAAATCCTCCTCTCCCTGAATAACTTAAAGATATTTATAGGTTAACTTACCTCTATTCTTGGAGGTCTTTTAGAACACAATCATATTACAATTCCTAATTTTATATATATTTGCTGAGGTTAATTTTTTTTAAAAGAAAGATTCTTTCTACAGAGCATAAATCTGACTGTCCTGGAACAAACTGCATAGACCAGGCTGGCCTTGAACTCAGAGATCTACCTGCTTTTGGGTTTCGAGTGCTAGGATTAAAGGTGTGTACCACCATGCCCAGGCCAGGCTGACTTTTAATGTCTGCTCTCAAGTTTTCTCCCTGACACTGACTCCTTTGTAATTGTAACTACAAGTACATGCTACCATACTCGGCTTCTAATTTAATAACATATTTCCTCATCTAAGAAGGATAATATAAGCATTCACCTCAAGCACACTTAGCTGAAAGTGTAGATGGTAACTAATAGTTACCAAAATGTCATTCTGACTTCAGTATTAACTTACCAAAGAATAACTTTTCCTCAAGATATTCCTCTGCGGAAACATTCTTACAATGTTCCTCAGATAAAGTAATTTTTGTTTAGTAGATCTCCATAATAGTTGCTAAACTATTACCAAAATAAGCCAAACCACGGCCTTAAACTTACAAGTTAATAAAATGCACACATCAAATGCACACATGCACAATTTCACCCACATTACACAAGCTCTTTCAGAAGAAACATTAGTATCAAGAAAAAAAAATGTAAGAATTAAACAAGCTGCTTCTACATAGCTAAGAAAAGTTAAAAAGCAAAGAAAAGCGATCACTCCAAGTCCTTCTAATGGTACCTGAATCACTAAGTGCTTCCCCATCAATAAAGTGGTCACCAAACTGTTTAAGAGCTGTACAACATATGAGTGAGAATGAGAAAGACAGTCCTGCCAACAGCGTCATGTGTGTACTTGGACGCTGGAACTCAGCTAGCGGATACTAGACCACAGCTCATCTTTATAATAAATGCTCAGAATTGCAGTCTTTGGCAGTACTCTTAAAATTACTCATCATAATACATCGATCCAACATTTGTTCATTCTTGTCGTAATTCTTATGCAAGCTGATACAGCTTAGTGCCTGTTGCCAATAAAAAAGTCAAACTGGTTCCTAATAAGACTAAGAGTGTAAAATTTTTCCTTGAGATGTCATGGCAAAGAACCTAAAGAGTTATTAACATTTTCTATAGAGTCTTTATCTATCAGGCCTAGCACCACCTTCATGGGAATGATTTTGCAAAGATACGAATTCTTTTTCCAGGTTCATATGCATGGCCATAGTTTTTTTTTTTTTCAGTGCCTTATAGTGGTTTTGCTATTGAAGCTTGCTTAAGCTATGTTGAACTTCTGTGATCTTAGGGCCATAAGTTTGTTGGGTTTTAATTCAAGAGAAACAATACTGGGAAATTCAAAATACAGAACAAAGAAAAGTCACTGAAAAGGTAGAAAAGAACCTTTTTTGTGCCAAGCATGAATTCTTATCTCTACCCTCAGCCATCCCCCGCACATGCTTTAGAAAAAAGTCTTTTTCAGGACTTTGAAATCAACTGTCTAGATCAGTGGTTGTCAACTTGTGGATCACAACTCCTTTGGAGGGGATCTCATATCAGATATCCTGTGTATAAGACATTTACTCTTTAACAGGAGCAAAATTACAGTTATGAAGTAGCAATGAAAATAATTTTATGGTTGGAGGTCAATTCAACATGAGGAACTGTAGTAAGGGGCCCCAGCATTGGAACATTGGCAACCACTGGTTCGGATCATTTCTAGCAACTCTACACCATCACAAACGTGCAGATCTTTCCTAGCATGAAGAATGGCTTAGTCCTGTTGAGACTGAACTATTGGATCCTGAGGTCTTTGTATGCCTTATTTAATTTGATATATGTTCTTTATATTTCTACTAATCGGAGATTTCTTAATATACCATTGATGAAGAATGTTTGAAAGTCTTTTAAGGCATGTTAATATGAAACGTTTTGGTATAATTAGCATATGCATTAAATATCAGACAGCCTTTTTAGCACATGACTAACTTCAAGTTTCTTTCTTATTTCTCCATCTTACTAGTTATTAGAGATTAAAGATAATAGTGGGAAAAAATAGGTAGACCTGACTTGTGTGCTTTTTCAGTGCCAAGAGTAAATTTAGTGGACTAAAGGTGGGACTAGGTTTTAAATGTTACAATGCTGCCACCCATATTACCACCTTTGTCCCTAAAAAAAGTTTAGTTTCCTTGTGTAACAACACAACAGCTGTCACAGAAGAGCACAGGAAAGACTCACCCTCTTCATCGGACACATCAAGAACCTCTGTCATCGTCTCAGGAACATTTAGCTTATGTTTTTCAGTGATAGTCTAGAAAGACAGAAATCATTAGTTGCAAAGTTGAAAACCAAGTCAAACAAAAGATGAGCAGAGCCACAGAGGTGAGCAGTCTACAGGAGCAGCAAGCCACCAGATCCAAACACCCTGTCTTATCCACTGGGATGCTTCGAAACGTACTCTCGTGAAAACTCTTCTGTTCTTTCTGAGGATAAATAACCAAACGGCTCCAGGAACATTGTCCAAGAGAAGATTCATGATTGTTAGTTCCCATTTGAAAAATGAAGTCTTCAGTAGTGGCGTTAGTAATCAATCATATTGAGAAAGCAAACTAATGATTTCAAGACGTCTCTAAAGTGAACTGAACTAAATGATGTTCCCAGAAAAGCTTTACCATGAGGCAATAAACATGCAGGCGATGTAACATATGTGACACGTCTTCAGCAGTGAGAGGACCAGCAGTAGAGAATAAGTCATCTTTTTAGTGGCCACGGTCTACAGTTATGGTTTACTGCTTATTGGCTTCCTGTGGTGCTTTCCTGAGTGGCCAAGTGAAAGAAGGAATTTCATTCCTGGTATACGATAAAAATTAAGAGATCGGCTCCTCTGGCTGCATGGCTTCCAGTTCTAGCCTCATCGAGTTAGCTGCAAGGCCTCAGGAGATCTTTTAACCTAGCTATGCCTCAGTTTCCTTGTCAAAAACCCACAGACTAATGCTTCATAAAATCGCTATGAACGTTAATACTGGAGCATTGAGAACAGTCTTTGGAATATGCTAGAACTCAATACACATCAGCTTGGATAACTGGTACTTGAAAGTGATGTTCTTCTTTGGCGTGATGGGTCTCAGAACTTTTTAGTCAGTCATGCAGCAAGGAGCCTCATGATAGATCCCAAACACACCAGAGTGACTTCAAAGTGAAAACGATATGGACATCAATGTCACATGACTTCATTAATTTACAAAATTTTGTTCAGAAGCACAATTCATAGAAAAAGATAGAATCATGGCTGCCAAGGGGCTGAACACAGGCAAGAGGGATGTGGGCTGCTGCTCAAAGGATACAAAATGCCAGTCAAATGGGGAAGAAGTGTAGGACATGCATGGCACACCGCGGTGAGCATACAACACCACAGTGTGTTGTACACTTGAAAAGATCTCTCCATTATTTTTCTCAGATAGTGTCATGTATCTCAGGCTGGCATCAAGTTCACAAACTTGCTATGTGCAAAGACAACCTTGTATCCTGGGCCCTTTGATCTCCACCTCCTAAGTGCCTGGATTCCAGATATGCACCACCATAGCCTGTTTACAAGGTATTGGGGATCAAACCCAGGGCCCTGTGCATGCTGGGAAATCCCTGTCTTAACTGAGCTATGTCCCTAGTCCCAGGATACCTGAAATTTTAGGTATTCTCATCTCAACACATCCTCCCACAAATGATAAGTGTATGAAGTGACGATGAACTAATTAGTTGGTTCACATGTTTTCCCAGTATATGTGCATCTCAAATTTTCACATTGCACATCATAAATATGCCCTCTTGCTTCAGTTTTAATAATGAAACACACGTACAAAAAAGAAACCTCACGACTTTAAATATTACCTAAAGCTCACCGAGTCTCAAATTTTTAACTCTAATTCCTGCACTTACAGTATATTGAGTGCACCAGTTGACAGTTATGATAACATTTTAAAGATCCGATTTAGTTATATTATGCAACTCAATTTGGGGCTCATTTTTAAGTCCTAAGGGGACTACCATACTATAGCATATCCTATTACATTTTTAAAAAATAATTAAGTATCTAAATATAAATAAAATTATTTAATAACATGACTATGTCTGTTGTATATGACAAACCAGAAAGTCCATTTTTATGTAAAATGCTCTACAGTAATTGCCTCTCATGACAACTATTCCCACAAGAAGAGGTGTCTCCATGTGAAAGTAAATGACTGTGTGGCCGCCTGTTGTCCATTTTCAAACGCTGGTAGTGTGAGCACACTTTCTTTGTGCTTGCAAAAAAAAAATGGATAAGCAGGATGCTTTGTTTGGAAGTAAATGTTTGCACTTAAACAATACTTGGGGAACAAAGCTATAACTCAATGACCATGTACTCCTCTTTCTTCTGTAGAATCCAAGATGTTATGGTCAAGATAGGAAACTGCTTTACAATTTAAGATAAGGAGGATGCTAGGCACAAGATTAATAAGATATAATTAAGTCAGACAGCGAGTTATTCATCAAGATATGGAAAGCATAGAAGATAAAATATAAGCTCTTACAGTGGTGTTTTATAAATAGAGGATAATATCTGGTTTTCCCTGGGTGGGGAAAAATTGTATGGCTGTACCAACCTCATTTAGTCAACTGCGCCCCCATCCCCATCCCCCACCCCCACCCCACTGCTGTCCAATCACATCCTTTATTCACACACTTCCCAAGCACCATAACACAGTGAGTGGGCTTTGCCTTTCAATACCCCCTCACCCTTTGGCTGTCATCGGGCCACTTGCAGGCTACACTTATTTTGTTAATGCCAGTCATATTTGTCAATATAAGTTTTAAAACTAGACAAACTATTGAATATATAATGGCTTTTCTATAAAAACTAAGGTAAGAACTCTGGTAAGTTTCAACAAGGATGCGTCTCCTCAATAGCTGCTATGCAATTAAGTATGGGTAAAACAATTATAAATGATTGGAGAAAAATATATTAGGAAAAAATTTACAAGTTGTGTACTCCATATGCTTCTTCAAAAAAGCATATAGAATGTATAAATGTTATATATTTTTAAAGAGGTATTGTTTTTAACATGTATGAATGTTTGCGTTCATGAGTGTATGTGTATTACATGCATGCCTGGAGACTAGGGACGCTGGAAGAGGCCTTCAGGTCCACTAGAACTGGGGCTACAGGCAGTTGTGAACTGCCACGTGGGTGCTGGGAACTGAATTTGGTTCCTCTCCAAGAGCAGCAAATGCTCCTCAGTCCCAGTAAGTTATCTGATGTTATAAATTGTACATAGATACATAATGGATATTGATGGTACTTGCGCAAAGATGAAAATTTAGCCATTTAATCATAGATCTCTATTCACAGGGGAAAAAAATGGCCATTGAATGGTGCCAAATGACATCACTGTATTCATTGCATTTTCATTTTGATGATTTCTTTAAAAGACACGGTATCAAATCAAATCTAGGACTTCGAATTTACATGTATTTATTGTTTTAAAAAGCATTCTCTAGTGAATAAAGGATGGCATATCTAATCTAATCTATGTGTCGCAATTTTTGGTAATTTATTAAATAATTTATGATATACTTAGCAATGATCATTTGCCACATAGTACATTACTTTAAAATTACACACATAAAAAATAGTTGATGATAATAGATTATGTAGAGGAATGAGTCATTTTTCATAGTTTTTCCAATCTTAGTAAACTGGGGCTGTTGGCTATTGCTGTTGTGAAGATGCCCACCCCCCACCCCCACCCCCAGCACTCTGATGGCCGCCGTTCTGGCAAACATTCAGGGAATTCATCCTAAGACAATGCTGAACTGTCCCGCCTCCCCTGCTGCATCTCTCAGTGTAAATTTAGAAAAGCCAAGGTTAAGGAAACAAGCCACGATTCCACAGAGTCTGGGCAATGTCGGCAGCCCCAGCTCTCCCTTACAATCCGCTGCCTCGCTCCACTCTCTCACAATGCCTTCATTCATACCCTGGGGTAAAGAACTTGGGAAAGGAGTTTCTTTTCTTCAAGAGAACTCACATGGCTGCACAAGTGACACACCTTACAAATGCAAGTGATGGGAAATGTGTCCATCGCTTGTGTAGCTGTAATTCAATGGCTACGTTTAGTGGTGCCCTCACCATGTACAATTTTTATTCACTTGACCTCATTACAAAATGCCGTGCACGGCTTGCTATCGTCGTAGTGCTGGCTTTTGTTTGTTTGTTTTTTCTAAGTGAGTAAATTTTAGAAAACGACATTGAATATGACATACCCACTAAAATCAATAAAGTCTATTTCTTTGGTAGTATTTTTTGCTGTTGTTGTTGTTGTTGAAAACTAGGTAGGAATAGTTCTTTCACAAAATTTTGGCTTAACCACTTTTCAGCAAAATCAAGATTGATTACGCTGGAATGGTTAGGGAAGTGGCCTTTGTGATCTAGTGGCCTAAATGGAATTCCAGATGTGTCCTCCACATCTAGCACACTACTGATCTCGCATATTAATTACCCAAGACATCATGAATAGCACCCTATGGAGAAAAAGAATGACAGAACATCACTCCCCAAAGGGGAGTATACTGCATGAAGAGGATGCATCTATACTTTATAGCTCCAGAACCCATGTCTCAAAACAAACCCACAAGTTTATCAAGAGCCAATTAAGAGAACCAAATGAAGCAAAATCAAAATCCGTAGCCTCTGAAATGGAGAGATGGCATAAAGGTAAAGAGCACTGGCTGCTCTTCCAGAGGATCTGGGTTCAATTCCCAGCACCCACATGGTGGCTAACAGCCATCTGTCACTCCAGTTCCAGGGGATCTGATGCCCTCTGTGGACACCTGGAATGCACACGGTACATAGACATACATGTCAGCAAAATACCCATATACATAAAACAGCAACAACAACTCAGGAAGCCACTAACACTCGTGGTGGCTTATTTAATATGAATGACATACTTTAGGTGAAACCTGCCATTCTATGTGTTATTTATGGTTTATTGGCCTTTTCACCAAGAAATTCGAATTCTAAGTATAGTGGGTTTTTTTTCCAAATGATGCTCAGCATTAAAGTGAACATAAATCATAATATAGTAATGAATAAAATATAATGAAATATAAATAATTAAAAAGCAAGAAACTATAAGATGTTCTAAAAGCAGTGCCTTGCATTTGAGCTGTCGGGGAGATCAGACCTTCCATGCCTGTCCTATATATCTGGTTTCTGATAAGCCATCAGACGGCTTGCTCACAGCTGGGAAATATCATTTTTTTAAAGAATGAGCAGGTGGTGGTAGAGAGCAGGACATTTCACCTGTGTGACTGAAGAGCACAGGTCAAAGTGTACATGATGGACAGAGGACAGTCTAAGGTTGTCAGTCTTAACTCTTGACCTTGATTGAGATAGGATTTCATTGCTTGCTACTGTGAGCCCCATGCTAGCTGGCTGTCCAGCTTCTGGAAATTCTCCTGTCTCTACCTCCCACCGTCTCAGAAGAACACAGAATTACACATGTGAATTGCCATTATGTCGGTTCCAAGGTGTCAAGCATAGGTTCTCACATCTGTGAGGCAACTGCCCTAGCCACTGAGCCATTTCCCACCATAGTCATTGGAATTCTTTAGAGACAAATTAAGAAATACCAGTTACTTCTGTTTTAAAATACATGCTTGTGTTTCAAGTCATTTGTTCTAATTCATATTTATGCACCTCAAATCTTGGAAAGAAGACATGTGCATTTTGAAATGTTAATGTTAAAAAATATATTTTCCTCTGAATCTTAGCTCTCCTCTCCTCTCCTCTCCCCTTCCCCTACACTTGTTCATAGGAGCTGTGTTTGAACCACTGACACTCTTCAGCATGCACCACAGAAAGGCCCCACACATCTTTCCTCCAGTAAAGAAGAAATGTTAACTTAGCCAAATGAATGAGAGGGCAGTAGGGCAGACAGGAAAAGGACCACAAGCCTGCCATCTAGTGGCAATTCAGTAAAAACACAGATCCATGATTCCCAGTGTGGAAAAAGTAATAAAACCAAGAAAACCCAAGACTTCTGACAGCACGTATGCTCAGCCAATCTTCCCACTAAAGCCTTTGTTCCTTTGTGATGCACATGCCATTATGAGGTGACACAGGTGTGTGTGTTATTTTTTAAAGATTCAGTCATACAGAAGTATTTTAAATATTCTCACTACAAGAAAATGAAAGTTTGGGTAGATGGACACATTTATCATCATTTGACCAACACATAATAGAAACATGTACCATAGCATCACATGACATTTCAGAAACCTGGGAATTTTTCCTGAATCAATTTAAAATGTTTAAGTAGAATGTAATTAAAAAAAAAAAAGCCTTGGCCATATATAATGACCCACAAACAGGGTGCTAAACATTGATAAGACTTTTTTCATATGTAATTTAGCAAGTCTACACTTTATACCTTCAAAACAACTGCGTGTGCTGGCTAGCAGTGGTGGGCCTGCTTGAAAAATGAGCAGTGCAGCTGCCTCCCATCGAAAAGTTCAGTCGATATTGTGCAGCTCATTAATTATTCATAGCCCACCCTATTTAAAACTGCATGTCACATCAACTGTATTCCATCTACCTCAGTGGCTAGCAACAGGGGCTTTCTGTTAGCCTAGGAAACAAAACTCCCCTCCCTTCCCTCCCGTCGATGAGAAGAATCCAGTGTTCCCAAACACTGCAGGCAGCAGCTGTGGCACGGAACACCTACTAAAACAGGCTCTGAGTGCTTTATTTGTTGGTTTGTGGGTTTATTGTTTCCCCTAAGACGTCGCCCGCTTTTGCTGTTTCTCTGCTTTACAAAGATAAATTTAAAAGCCATTGTTCGCAGCACTCGGGCTTCAGTTAAAGTTAAAGCAAAGAAAGAACCAACAGCAAAAAAAAAAAAAAAAAACCTCCTCCCTGGAGCCCACGCACAGGTTAGGATGCGTCGCTGTCAGATCTGCTCTTGGGACTTTCTCTGGCAAAAGCCAATGATCATCACTGGCCTCTCCTCCAGAATCAGTAGGCATTTTAAAGCAACCAAAATAAGGGTTTTAGGCATACACCAATCATCTGCAATTTCCTCTTTTATTCTAAAAAAAAAAATCTATCAGACATAAGAAGGAAAAGAGAAACATTTAAGAATGCCTTGTGTGTAGAAGCACATTTGACTAGCCAGGGGGGGTCTTTTCAGAGGCCACCTGATCTCTAGGCCAAGTTCAAGTTGGCTGCAGAGTGTGGTACCTCTCTGCCAGCAGTAGGTGTCACACATAACTAAGAGGAAGAGAAGCCAGAAAAAGAGAGAGAGAGAGAGAGAGAGAGAGAGAGAGAGAGAGAGAGAGAGAGAGGGAAAGCGTACTTTTCTATAGTTACAAAGCAGCATTCATATATTTCATTTGGAATTATACTGAGTAAAAGACAGAACCCCTGTATCTGTCAGTGAACACGTTTATAGCTGCATATTTCTGAGTCTATTCTACAATGCATTCAACAAGAGAAGTTCAACAAGGAAGCTGCAAACATGGAGTGAAAAGCATGTGGCGGGAAAACCAAGGGGACAGGAGCAGGTCAGTTGTCGCTGCTGCTGCAGTACTTACCGTGGTGGTGGTGGTGACCTCCTCAGTCACTACCTTCAGGGTGTCAACCACGGAGATGTAGCCCAGCCGCTTAGCAATCGCCAGGGCCGTGTTACCATTCTGAATAAGAGAAAGAGGGAAAGAGTGAGAAAGACTAGGGAGGACTGCCTGGTGAGCCAATGAGCTCACCCCGCTGGCTCTGCATGAGCCAGCACTTCCTTCCAAAACAAGGCACAGCTCGGGGAAAATCACTAGTTTTTACCATTACATCTAAATCCGTCTTTGCAACTTCTTGAGACTATAGCCCAGGTCACCATGGTAACACAACAAGCTTGCATCTGCCTGCTCTTTTTAATAAGAGGCACTTGATGCTTTAACCCTGAGGTTGTCACGCAGCTCCAAATCCTACACTGACTGGCCTTCCAAAGCCACCTTTCAAACTGAGGGAGGCATCTGCCAAAACTACTACGGAGAGCCTGGTACACTCATGGCTCACCAAGGGTCAGGCCATCTGCTGCAGGTAAGATGTTACCATAGGGACCCAGTGACAGATTTAGCGTCTGCTAGGCAGGAGCTCCAGCATGCTGCAAAAAAAAAAAAAAAAAAAAAAAAAAAAAAAAAAAAAAACCTACACAAGCCAGCAATTCTGGCTGCATCCAGCCCAAGCCTCTGGGGACCCTGTTTGTTTAATTACACCGCTTAGTTTACATTTCAATGGCTCCATGTCCCAAGGAGGCTGTTCTAAGCCAGCCAGTGGCTCAGAGACTGGGCTCCCTTAAGAAGATGGGATGGGGGGGGGGAGGTGCAAGTCCACTCACATCTGAGAGCCAGCTGTAAGCAAAGCCCTTCCAGCAGCCCAAGTGGAGGCCCCCACTCCCCAGAGAGTCAACTGACTTCCTTCCCAGCAAGCACTCCCCCAGAAATCACAGACTCCTAGGAAGGATTTTCCCGAAATCCGGGGCTTTCCACAGTCCAAGAGTTTGTTTTAAGGAGCATCTGTCACACGCAATCTCTGACACTAGGACAGTGGGGTAGGAGAAGAGAAAGATGAAAGTACAGGGAAGGGTCATGAGTGCTCCTTACCGCAGTGGTGGCATTAGGCTTGGCCCCGTGCTGGAGCAGGACATTGATGATGTGTGTGTGGCCCTGTTGAGCAGCTTGGTGCAAAGGTGTGTAGCCGTTCTGTGGGTCAAGACGGCACCGAAGAGCGAGCGAGAAGAAAAGTAGGTTAGCCTTTCATTTTTAGTTTCCTTGTCTTACTTGCAACAGACCCATCAAAGACCTCATTGTTTATTTAGAGCACAATTTCCCAGCAACCCCTTTCTCAGCAGCAAACACTCCCTCACACCTTATGGTGGGCTATGAAACACAAGATAAACAGACTCCAAATTGTAGCTGTTAGTACATTATAACTGGTTTAAAAAAATTCTTATGCTGAGAGAAGATTAAAAATAGAAAAGAACAATATAGCCCTGGTGCGTTTTCTTAGGAAAGATGAAGAGAGAGTTGGTGTATAGCTAAAGGCTGCAGAGGGTCACACTGGCTGCTGTTAGCCACGCCTATCCTAACAACCCTTGAAACTTTAGAAGATAAACAACAACGAAAGAGAATTGAATCTCATGTTTAACTCAAGAGATGGCTCTGGTTATAGAAGATTGCTGTGTGTAAACTTTGGAAGAGAAAAGTTCATTGGAAACATAATGCTCTGCCATGACCCCCCAAATGTGTCTTTAAAAAGGTAGAATTTTGACAGTGTAGTCTAAGCTTTTATGGAGACGAAAGACCCTGACTTGGAAGGAACTGCTGTTAAGACTACTATGAGCCAGTCTTGTACAGCCCTGTAGTAGTTGACGGGTGACTACATACTAAGTTATGTATTCGTATGAACTCAAAATTTTCACTGGGATCCTTGAAGGTGAGACGGGAGTCATCTCCTAGGCATTCATTTCGTGCAGGATACTGGACTTCATCTTCTTCATCAGTCTGAAGTGACTTGTAGCGCTTGGCATATAAAAGGTATTTTCTAAACAATAGTTGACTAAATGAACGGTGAACAAAGGATTCATAAATAAATGCCGTTCTCCCCGTTTCAGAGATGATGAAACTGAAACTAACAGTTAACCAATTTCTCCACAATCACTGTAGGTCCAGATCCTATGTAGAAGATCATGGAGACCAGTGGCTACTTAGCGATTCCCTGCCAAAAATATTTATTTATTTGTATCAGAGTCCATTGTGTTAAGCCATAACTTCTAAGTGGTCCACTTGTATATACATTATGTTTAAAAGAACATGCACATATGTGGGCACATTTCACCCAGGGTCAGAGCAGACTCATGGACAACAAGTGTATTTGGTCATTTTGACCATATAAAGTTTCTGATTATATTCGTGAATGCCATAAGACCCTCTCTATACAGGCCTTCCTGTATGTGGGAACGTCATCATGCCTGAGTGTCTTTCTGTCCAGATGTTCTAAACTCTGTCACATTAGGAATAGGACACATACTATAGATCCCTACAATTAAACAAAGCCCAAAGCCCTGAAAATACAACTAATCTACAGAGACGTTTAGAACCCTACAGTCATTACAGAGACCCTGCTTTCAAGCCAGGCAATCCGTGGACGATTGAGAAGGGTAAAGTAAGTGATATTTAGCTTCCTACAAATTCTTCCTTTCCATTTTATTTATAATGTTCTGTAAAATGAATTTAGCAGACTTCTTCATTATCATCCAAGTTAGTTCAATTATCAAGCACTTACTAACCACGTACTATGTGCTAAATACTTTAGCATAAAAAGAACATTGCATGTGCTAAATTAATATATATATATATATATTAGTATATTTTAACGATAGATTATCTACAGCTGCATAAGTAATGCTAAATATAATTAATCATGGCTAAATAACAGTCTGGCCCCACAGTAGGCCATATTAGATGGGGGTCTTCCATGCCCACTGTGGCCTGGAAAATGACCCCTGGGTATGAGTTAATCTAACCTTTACCTGAAGCTGGGGTGACTGAACACACAGAAGTTGAGCAGGGCTATAACTTTACGTGAACATCGGGTTGACATTCGTGTGACTCTACAACTCGTTGGCACACCAGTCTCAGACCTAGCTCTTCGAACTAAGGATAAGCAAAGCTTCAAGTCGCTCACACTTCCATTTTCTCACATGTCATATAGAAGTGGCCAAAAGCCCGTGCTTCAAGAAAGACCACATAAGTTTTCCATGAAGATACGGCTGGCTCATAAGAATTATATGAAAAGGTGAGAGATTGTGTCATTTCTTCATTGACAACTTTTGTATCTTTGCAGTATGTCCGATAAAAGAAATTTCCACTTGGGACTATAGTTTAATCCCCTTTCAAATGCTAGTTCCCTATAAGTCTCAACTTAATATGACAGGGTTTCATTATAATTCTAAGCAAATAATGATTTCATTTTTAAAAGTTTACATTTCTTAATCTTAATGCCAAGTTTTATAAGCAGTTGAGGAGTAAAGGTAGTACTTATGTTTGCATTTTAAAGCAATTAAACAATTCTTTAGTAGCTATGGTTACACATAAAACATCAGGAAGAAAATATAATTCCTTCTGCAAAGGTATTATTCCATGAGGAAAAATTCTGAAGAATTTATTAACAGATTGCCTATTAAGGCACTCAGCTATCTACTACCCTGAAATATATAACAGTAGAAGTTATATAGTTCACCTAAAAAATCCCGAGAATGTTAAAAAGTTATTTTTTCTCTTCATTAATTGTGTTTGCCACAGACCTAATTCCATAGAGGCCCGGACAATACAATACAGTGTTTGAAAGCTAGGTCTTAAAGCCATCTCACTGAAACCAAATAAATCTTTGCTAGAACCTCCAGAGTCTCATGGCATGGTGCATTTGCACATTTCAGTCTGCCATGACTGTGTGTGTGAGCTGGCTCAACACAAATGGTGCTAGAAACTAAAGCCCAAGAAGCCATATGGAAGCTTTTAAATAAGCATCAAACAAAAGCTTCATGGAATTTTGTAGGTCAGAAACTACACAACATTGTAGGGCAAGATCAGAAGTTTAGAGTATTATTTTCATCTTACAAAATAAGCTTATTTTAGATTGGTTTATGATATGCTTTTGCACAAAAACTTTGTTTCTGCTTCTAAGAAGACAAGTAAACGCTGGTTTACAAAACATCAAGTATTTCTAATTAGTAACATCTTCAAATGATGGCTCTGAAACTCCTGGGTGTGCTCAGGTGTTCAGGTGATATACCTGAGCTGAAGGCAGGCCTTCCTGATGCTTGAACTCAGACACACCCTGCAAACCTTGCTCTGTGGCAGTGAGTTGCAAGGTTACACTATCCATCAAGAGCAGCAGTCACACTGCACTTTCCTCTAACTTGAGCTAACCTGTGTGCACTGAGAGGTGGGGTGACATTCCGACCCACTCTGTCCAATTGGTCTTTTTTCCTACATTGTGTGGAGCTGTTAGGGAGATGCCATCTCTGAGTTATACCTGAGCCTAGGCCTTTTACACTTTTGTTAAAGAACTCCATAAAATGTTCCCAAAGAGATAGCTTGTTTAAAAGGGGAAGTATGAGGTACGTGCAGTTCTGTATTTCCACAGGAGGAGATGATGGGTTAGGGGATGGAGCCAAGAGCCTGACACACAATAGAGGAAGTCTGGCAGGGCATCAGACAATCTATGTCATCCATCGATTCTATGAGAATCAAACGCATCCTGCAGAAAATTGTTAAATCAAAGCTCTTTTAACTTTGTAACACATACAACTCTGAACCTGACCTCCACAGCCATCAAAGCTTATCAGAATGAAAAGACCTAAACAATCAGAAAAACCACACTGCTTCTTCAAAACTTTGGAAGAACTAAAAAGCAAAATTAAAACTTAAAATAAAAGGCAACTTATGGCTATAGTCAAGTGCCCTGACCGCATCCATGGTAGAATGTGTTTGACTTTCAAGAAGGAAACCGAGTACATATTTTACCTTGGTTTTTGCATTGACATTTGCTCCCTGTTTCAGAAGAAAGTTGACCATTTTCACATTTCCATAGTGACAGGCCACGATTAGAGGAGTGTAACCAAGCTGTGAATGACAAATCCGAAAGTTCAAGTATTATCCTTCCAGTAGCTAATAACCCAAGCTAAGGCTTCAGTCATTGCATGGTGGTATGCTTTGAGAGCTGTCGCTAACCACACAGAACTTTATATAAACCGGGGGAGATCAGACACTGGGGTGACTTAACTTAGCTGAAAGAACTGAGGAGTGAGAGATGACAGGACATGTCAATGGGATGGAGAAGACGCTGGTAGAACAGGGAGGTGGAGGTGGCAAAAGGTTGGTGGGGAGGATGCGAGGACACACAACAAGGTGTCTTCTGGACATGGCATGCCCATCGCACTCATAAACTCATTGCAGCTACTGCTATCTGCGTAAGACTTGCACAAGATTGGGTCCATTGATATTTCATCCTGAATGACAGAGCGGGGCCTATGAGGCCCCATCCCTTTCAGAGGGACTATTAGCAATCAACACTTGTTTGGGGAATGGTGTCACTGTCTTCAGTAGTGTAGCTGGAGATAAACCGCCCCCATTCTATGGGATAACTTCCAGCCTAGGTTCAGGCGAGCCAGTCTAATTGAACTCAGTGGCCCAAATGCAAAAGAAAGCAGGAGGCATGATAAGAAGGAAGGTACTGGTGGGAGGGGGAGGGAGGGAGAGAGGGAGGGGAGTAGAGGAGTGAAAATGACTACAGTAATTATGTCAATAAGTGACATTAAAGCAATAACCAAAAGAATGGATAAGCAATCAATAGTACAGAGAGGACCAATCCACCTCAAGATCAAGAGCATGGAGCAGAGCAGGAACAGGGCCAAAACAGCGAGGTTTTATATACATGAATTAAAGCCAAAATGAGAGGGTGGGCAGCACCCTCCAGACCTGGAATCTTAGGACGAGCCCTGGGGCCACTCCCATCTGATCCCAGCAGGCACAGGGAAGCATGGGAGGGTTCCTACTTTAGAGTGAGCTTTTAAGAAGAGAGACCTTGGGCATGAGCTGACCTGAATGAGGCCAGCCAAGAATCAGCCAAACCAGAACTAGTGGCAATGTTGCCAAGAGATCTGCTGTACCTTCGTGTAGGCATCCTGGTCAGCCCCGTGTTTGGTGAGAATGTCTGCAACGTTCACTTTATCTTCTTGGGCTGCAAGGTGTAAGGATGTGAGTCCACTCTGTAGTGAGAATGGAAGTAGAGGAACACGTCAGAGAGGAAGTGTGCTGTCACCTGCAGGAGCCTGTTTTGAAAGGAGCCAGAGAAGCATATGGCCTCTCTCCAGACATCCCGTCTTCTAAGGCCTGGAGTCAATGAGTTTTCAACCAACACCTATTCTCTGCATCAGATCAGATTTTCTGTATTTGGTATTTATGATTTGACTCTTTAAAAGAATTCGGCTAACAAGCTTCCAAACAATATTCCTTTCAAGCCTACCTACACTTTTTATGACTCTACTTACTCACTTAAATAATGGACCAAAAATAGTGCTCAGCAATAATCAATATTTTCATCAACAAAGTGTCATATTAATGTTGAAATGTATGGAGTTACTGGAAGTAAGCTCAGAATATTTTTTTCCAGTACTCAGTTGGCTTTGGGGGAAGGGGTTGTCTTCAAAATGGTAATTTCTTTTAAGTAGCCAAATCATTTATATAAAAACATAAAGCTTGGCAAATTTTATGAAAACTAGTTTATTGGGTATTCAGTAATCAATGTGTTGATTTTAATACATGGATAAAGTACAAAAGTGAATTAATTTTAACACATCAAGAAATAGAGAGAAGCAGTGTATCTGGCTGACACACACCCTAGCAGCCTTACTATATATGAATGGCCTCCCTCAAACAAAACTGAGAGTTGATGGTATCAAACATAATTTCAGCAGGCAATTTTTGAGGAGGAACTCACAGGATTAAACACAGGTATGAGCCAAGTTCTTGCCTATATAGAGTCCATAGCCTAGAATATGCCATGCCATGTACCTACTTCTCCAACTAGCACTCCGATATCCTCTGTATTTACCCATTTTTAGTATTTTCAGTGGGTACTGGTGCTTAACTCTAGGGCCTCAGGCACACCACAAAAATGCTTCATAAGCTCAGCTCCCTTTTCACCTTTTATTATAAAACAAGGACTCACTAAAGGGCCCATACTAGCCATGGACCCACTTAATAGTTTGGGCAGGTTTTGAGTTTAGGAGTCTCCTGCTTTAGCCTGTTAGTTGCTGGGAATACAAGCCTGTGCCATTAAACATTGTTAACAATGCTGGGCCTATAAACTGAGGTAGCTACCTCTTTCACGGTCAGTTGGCATCCTGGTTAATTGGCCAGCCCCATTGACCACTGCTGGAAGTCACATTTGCCCTGATAGCACTGAGGCTTACAAAGCTGAGCATGGCCTTCAAACCCATGACTTCCAGCATGGTGCTATTCCTAGACAGTAACAGATGCTCTAACCATTGAAAGCATGGCTGGCTCCTACCCCTAGAGGCTTGGCAGGTGTAGTAACTGTGTCACATGTGTGTCTGTGAGTGCCAGAGAGGAGAGGGGCTATGTTCACTCTCAATACTCTGACCTACGAACATCTTATTGATTAGTAGCCTGACATTCCCTGAAAAAAAGCGAGCCTGGGAGGACCACCAGTCTGGCGCCATGGGGCCAAGACAAGGAGCTAGCTTGAGAAGGCTGGCCTGGAAGGGCTCCCAGGACCATGACAGGGAGCAAGCTGGAGACTGATAAAACTCACCCCTGGGACCTTGGGTTCCTGGCAGGAATTTGCCTGAGATAGATGAGCCTTGAATATGATCACTTGGGCGGGCCTGGGCACAGAGCAAGCCCAAGGCCACTACCAGACTGGCACCATGAGGCCTGGACAGGGAGCTAGCCTGAGATGACTACCAGTCTGGCACCACACAGGCCTGAGGGCGGAAAGGCAAAGCATGCCTAAGATGATCCCTGCCTGGTACCATAATGCACAAGCAGGACATAGCACTCCTGAGACCAGTCCGGACACCCAGAAACCCCAGATGTCATTAAGAGGAGCAAGTAAGTGGTTGGGAAAATTGAAGAGAAAAAAAGAATCAGAAGGATGTGTGCACAATGAAGAGAGCAAGAAGTAGAGATTCGAGGGTAGTGAGGGACAGCCTGATGTGAGTAGCCTGTGATGCCACCTGGGACCATGGTGGGGCCCTGGCCTGTGCCACATCTGGGTCCATGAGCCAGCAACAAGGGTTTATTTGCTACCAAGGGCTAGGCAGATGGCCCTGGTCTGGACTGCCACCTGGGGACATGTTGATATCTGAGAGCTATGCAGAATTCACCCCACCCATCACCTGGGCAGAACTGCCCCCAGGGACATGAGAACAGGAGAGCTGACCCCCAATTCTACCCAGCTTTAGTGCATGGGAGAGTGGGCCCCCACACTGAGGGAGTTGTGCATGAGCTGGCACTACCACTCGTTTCCTAATGTTGTGGTGTGAACAAGGGAGCGATACCAGAGATGCTGTCCTTCCCACATCCTCATAACTGCCTGTAACAGGGAGGAGACCTGGTCCAGAGGTCATGAGAACAGGAGATCTGTCCCTTCCGCTCACCAACTGCAGCAATCCAGAGAGTGGGCCCTGCACCTCACATGGGCAGCACAGTAGAGCTGACCCTGATGGCAGGGGATTAGATGAGCTGGACCTGAAGGTGTGAGCACAGGAGCAATGTCCTCCCTCCCCCTTACCTACTACAGGCATGAGAGCAGGCCTTGATCCTCACCTATTGCAGCACTTGGGAGAGTGGGCCCCATACCTCACCTGGGCATTACAGTAAAGCTTTTTCTGGAGGTGGGGGTTGCAGGTGAGTTGGCCCTGAGGGTGTGAGTGTGGGAGATCTGCCCCTGCCTCTTGTCTGTTGCACAGTGGTGTGGACTAGGGAGATATGCCCTCTTCTCCTCCCTGGTCCCTCACCATCTATATAGCAGGCAGGAGAGCTGGCCCCAAGGTCATGAGAGTAGAAGAACCGGCATGTCCCTCACCAGCTGCAACACTCAGGGGAGAGTGGGCCCTGTCTCTCATCTGGGTATGGGGTAGAGCTGGTCCTGGCTGCAGGGCTTGCTGGTGAACCAGACCTCAGAGCATTATAGTAGGAGAGTCAGCATGCTGACCAGTTCAGGCACCTCTCAGGCCCAGATACAGGGCTTTGAATTGGCCTACCCCAACATCTTCCCAAGAGATGAACTGCTGGAGTGCATGAAGGGGGTGGTCCTACAGATACAAAACTACAGGATCTCCATTACACAGGACAATAGCAAGATATCTTAGAGAAGTCCCAGTGAGTTTCCAGCGTCGCTAGAGTAGCAGAAGCCAAAGGCCTCACACCAGACCAATGAGTCATTGCAATGAACATTTGCAAGCAAAGAAGTGTGGACAAAATGGTACAATGCGGGACACACTACAGCTTCCACACTGAGATTATTTTCCCCCTATTGGAGGAGAGGAGGCTGCAAGGGTAGAAAGCAAGTGTGAGGGGAGGGAGAGAGAGATGAATGGGATCGGGGTACATGATGTGATATTCACAAAGAACCAATACAAGGTTTAAAGAATAAAAACAAAAAAATGAGTGGCACATATAGAGAAGAAAACATTCTATGACATCGCAGGAAGCTTTCATTCCAAGGCTTGGTGCTTGCTAATTCTTGAGCTAGCTTGGCTCAACTTTGAGTTTCATAAAACATCAGCCTGAGAAAGAAACCTTTTTTTTTTTTTGCATTAAAATTCTGTCACTTATAAAGAAATATTATTTAACCCTACAGCATAAAATTGTAATATTAAGACAAAGCATAATCTGAATATTAGCAAAACTCATTAGAATTTCCCCCCCCCTCCAGTTGGTTTTTTTTCCCCTTGAGGTAGAGTTGTCACCATGTAGCCAAAGCTGGCCTCAAAGTCAGGATCCTCCAAAACTGAACAATGCTCTTCATTGCTGAGTGTACAAGTCAAAAAACTCCTTAAAGATTTGCTATTTGGCTGCTTACACTCTTTGAAGTCAAGTAATATTTTGAAAAGGATATTGTCAAGGAGAGCAGAGTGAATTCACTCTATATATTTAGAAGTTAAGCATTACAGCATCAGACACATTGTGTGATCAGTTTCAAAGTATTTCTCCTTGAGTTGTTGGACAGAGTTGATCAGGAGACACCCTAAACAATACAGACTATTTATCTTGATTGACCATCAGAACTTGATGACAAGGCCTTATCTCTTCTGTGGATGGGTGATTCAGTTTCCTTTTTTGGATATGACCACTGGTCAATCAATTGCCACAGTGGATGGTTCCACACCCAATAGTATATATGGGTAGCACAAATTGTACTCCATGGTTTTTTTTTTTAAGAAGAAAATATGAGGTTAAGAAGGATAGGCAGAAGCAGGGGAATATATCGGGGAAGGATGAGAAACAAATATGAACAAAATACATTGTATGACATTCTCAAAGAATCAATAAAATATTATATATAAGAGATTGTAATTTACTCAAGATGGTTCTTAATGTTAAAAAAAGTTTCTGTGGATTATTTTTAAATAAGTATGTTTTTAGCAGACAGTAAAAAGTTGAA
Source organism: Acomys minous (assembly GCF_964271855.1). Lineage (NCBI taxonomy): Eukaryota > Metazoa > Chordata > Mammalia > Rodentia > Muridae > Acomys > Acomys minous. The sequence continues at coordinate 82,445,337 of NC_140496.1, forward strand.
TACCCCTCCTTTATACACAGATAGTAAACAAAAATATTTTGTATCTCAATATCAGGACTTCCACACCTGGGCAAATGATCACCTCAATGGCGAGATTTAAATGTGGTCCAGACTTCCCCTACTGTCTGGATGATATTGACTTTCATGGTTAGGTTTTGTGTTCGTTCTTATTAAAATGCAAGTCTGGGAAGAACATACCAGCTCCACGCTGTGATTTATGCGTGCCTGCCAAACTTTCAAGGCAAAACTAAGTCTCCAAATTTACATATTGATGCTATGTGCAGTTGGGATCTCTGGGTGAGAGCTCATGAGGGTGAAGCTCCCACTCTTCATTTGTGATGCTCTCTTCCATGTCATTTTGTAATAAGAAAACCCTTTTCACATGCCTAAGAGGTGCCAGCATCATCCTGTTGGACTCCTCAGCCTCCAGATCCACAAACCAATCCAAACTCCTCTTATTGTCTAGGAAATTCCAAATCTAAAGTATTCTGTCATAGCAAAAGACTAAACCATTACACGTCAAGGATCTGGGAGGACTTTTGATGAACAGGGCTTTGGACACAAAGATGAGGGATGCATTGGGACACTTCTGAGCAATAAAGACAGAGATCAGACCACTAGATACACTGGGGACACACTATCTGTATCATGGCTCTTCTAAAGAGTTCATGTTATATGGCCCTGTAAGTTCAGGTAAGCCAATTTGTACCAGGTATTCCAAAAGTACTGGGTAATTCTTCAGTCACACACTGAAAGCGTTGCATCTGTGGAAAATCACAAGAAGCTTAGTTTTTTATCTCACCCAGTCCCATGGCACAAAAAGCACCAAGAGAGTCAAATGGTGAATTAATAAGCACAGACTGTGATACTCAGTTTCTTAGCAGCTGGCTCCAGGTTGATACATATATATCATCTGTTGTAGCCATATATGTTCATTTTTGAATACCCTTATATCCTTGACTATTAAAATTAATATGGCCATCTACAAAAGCTATTCACTATAGAGAAAAAAATTACTGTGCAGTTTTCTCTAAAAAAAAAAAAAGATTTCTAACCAGAACCACTACCTAAGGTAGGCTGAAGGTGGCTTTAAAATCTGTATTTCACTAAGTTCTTAGGCCACAACTTAGAGGGGACTTTCTTGTTTGTCTTGGGTGGTAGATGTGTACCTACTATCTCAGATTCACCTGTTAAAGAGGTTCCAGTTGGAACCACTCTTTTGTTTGTCTCTGTCCCTTGCTCCCCAGCTGCTTCCTTACTACAATTTGCAATTAAACCAGCAGAACTAGGCCATTGTGTGACTCCTGGAAATGTAGTAGTCTTAACTCCAGTTAAGACAGTGGGCAAGCCTCTTGAGATGCTCATACCACACAGAGATGCTGAGAAAGCAGGGCTGCACAAAGAGATAAACTAATTTGACTTCTCACAGTCAAGTAAAGGCCCACAGTGTAGGCCTATGGGAAGTGGATCTGTGGGAGAAATTGGGAGCGCCCTCTAGCTTTCATAAGTTTGCCTTTCTTGTATCTTGGGTTTTTTTGTTTTTTTTTTAAGCATAGCCATGTTTCCTTTACACACACACACACACACACACACACACACACACACACACATACACACATACACACACCATACACACACACACACACACCATTTTTCCAAACAATCTTTGCTTAGTTTCTATTTAAATTTCCCTAGTTAGACTTGATTGAGGCCAGATTCTAGAAGAATACCTTGGTTGACATGTGAATATTGGCTCCTTTTTCCAGAAGTAAGGTGACCATATCTGTGTGCCCCTCTTGTGAGGCCAGATGCAGTGGAGTGACCCCTTGCTTTGTCACAGTGTTAGTCTCGGCTCCGTAGTTCAGTAGTGTGGAAGCTATCTGCATTTGATTCTTCTTGGCAGCAATGTGTAAAGGAGTGTAGCCATTCTACAGCAGAAACAAACAAATAAAAAAAAAGATAGATATGACACACACATGCACATACGCATCACACACAGAGAGAACACACAGAAAGTGTTCAAATATTCATCTCCAATGGAAATAATAAAGTATAACCAGGCCAGGAAAGATAAATGTAAGCTGACAGTTAATTCAAACTCTTAGTCACAAAATGTTTTCATCTAACCATACCCAGTCTTTGCAACCAAAGACAAAAGATCCCCCCCGCCCCATTATACTGTGGAACAGATACAGACACAAAAGCATCAAATCTGAAAGTCTCTTCATAGTTGGGTTCTCTCCAGAACAGGAAAAGAAAGTACAGCTGCTGTGGGCTATAGCCTTTCAACACCTGGTGGAGGGGTCGCCTGTGTCTGGAGACTCATCTAGACTCTTCTCTAGTCCAGGATAAGTATCCCATTCCTTCAGTTATTCCTGACCCTTTGGCCATTCTAGTCCTCTCTCCCTGAAAGATGACCGGTTCTGAGCTGACTATGATCTACCCATAATGCTCCTGGGTCATGCAGTTTCCCACCACTGAATTCTACACATCAGATATTACTTTGACCGCCCAGAATCAATTTGAGTAAGTCTATGGTATTGCTACAATACTTGTCCTCAAATGGCTCTAACTGGAGTATTTTTTCCACTCCTTGAGCAAATGCTAATGAAGGCCTAGAATAAGCTGGGTTCTGTGATGTCTGAAGAAACACAGAGGTGGATAAGATTTGTGCTGTTAGGAGCTTAATGTAATAGGACTGTTTTGCAATCATGGTAAACATTTTAAAATATGATCTTTGAATATATTTTTAAATGAGTGACTGAAGGTTGTGGCAATCATGTTTTGTTTTGTTTTGTTTTTTAAATATAAACACATTCGGAAACAGCATAAGCTGTAGATGATAGATACACACCAAGACAGTGTCGGTAGTTTTGAGACCCACTTAAAAGTATCAACAATGCAGTTGACCCGCATGAACATTTAAAAGGCAAAGAAACAAGAGACTCTTTACAGGAGCTGAGTGAAAAGCTTGATGTTAGAAGGAACGAAGGCATGAAAGGTTATGTATTATAAGCAGGAAGGAAAAACCTATAGGGCCTTTATCAGGTTACATCTCTCAGTGCCTAAAACACTGACTGCTAGTAACAAGAATAATCTCCACAAGCCGATACACACGATACACACTCCCAGTTGATAACTGCTGACTCTAAAGATTGCAAAAGAAAAAAAAAAGGAGGGTCTTAGACAGAGCAATTGGTAGAAACAGTTATTATTACTGTTTCATGGCAGTATTTGAACGCAAGGCCCACGGATACTGGGATGACAGCTACATGGCGCTTAGCACTCCTAGGCTGTGGTCCTCACCTTGGCAGTGGCGTGAGGGGAAGCACCCTTCTCCAGCAGCAGCAGCGCCACCTTCTGGTTGTCATAATGAGCAGCAACATGGAGCGGGGTAAGGCCATTCTGTAAAGGTGGTGTTTGAATCTCAGCGTTAATACATTAGTGTCAGCTACTCTGAAGCTACCAGGATGCATGGGGGGTGCTATCAATTAACTACATGTTAATTAATTAATATGGTCAATAGAAAGGTAATTTTCATATTAGAAACACAACTCAAAATGAAAACGTTTGCGCTGAAAATTAGCAAAGGGCAGCTTTCTGGTTCCAACAAATAAATCTAAATTTCTGTGTACATCATAATGATTCTTAACATAGAGATGCTGTGGGAACTTTAGGATAAGAATACATATTTGAGGCATGCAAAAAAAAAAACCTCTAAGTTGCAGTGCACAAGGAAGATAAGGGGTATGTATACTTTGAACATGGGTATTTGGTGTACTTTTGCCTCGTACATTAATCTTTATTTCTGGTGAGTGATAAGAATGAGACAACACAGTCCAATGATGAAAATATACTATAGAAATCACTTACCTTCCCTGCTGAGTCTGCAGCTGCGCGGCGTTGCAAGAGAAGTTTTGCCACATCTAGGCTTCCATACTTGGCTGCTACATGCAGGGGAGTGAAACCTTTCTATAGTGCAACAAAGAAAAGTGAAAATTAGGTGGGGGTTCCCCCCCCCTCAATTACTTACAAAATTTCTGTTGACCCACAAAGCAAACACTGTTGGTTTTCCATTTGTGAAAAATGGTGGCGTGAAACCCACCTATAGTTATAGGGTTAGGAATAGCATTTAACCAGACCTGGAAGGAGCTTTGTGGGGCTTGATGGAGCAAACGGCAAGAAAATGTATCAGAACGCTTGGAGACTGGAGCTTGTTATTAACAGACCCGAGGCTCATAATCTCCACTGATGTCAGTAAACAGCTCTGATTTGTGAACAGAAAGAAAAGCACCAAAAAGCATGCCTTTCGTCTTGCCTCTAACATGAGTGCGACCAAGTGAACAGCTGCCTTCGATTTCATATAGCCCTTTCATAATACTTTTAATTCCAAAATTTGTTTATAATATTTAGGAAGCTTGGGCTAAAAAGAAATCAATCATTCAATTCAGCTGATGTGTTTTCTCCAAAACTGGCCAGATAAAATGATCTACAGAATAAAAACATATCCTATTAAAAACATTTTTTACACACTAATCTTTGTCCTCTTTTCCCAGAAGACATTGCTCTCCAAAAACCAATCCCTCTAAGTCAAATCCATTGTCCTGGCGTGCCACTGGCTGACTAACTCTAAATAGTTAGCCACACTGAAGCTAACAATATGCTTCTAAAAGATGCTTGCCCTACACATTTTATGAGCATATACTAATGTCCCGTGAACCTAGCCAACAGCAGTACTTTAATGAGCAGCATTCTATAAATAATGTGAGTCCCAGCCCTGAAACCTCCAGGTGGCACAGCTCCTGCACTGTGATGTTAGCCCACCCTCCTGGACAAATGCTGCAGCACATGCCTTTCTGGAACAACAGTGGGAGTTAGAAGATTCTAACACTAACTGGGCGCAGAAAATAAACCCAGCTGACACTTACTTCTTCACTGGGTTTAAGTCCCCATCAAAAGCACAGAACATCTCCCAAGAACCAATACTGCCTTCATGGTGTCACCAGATCAATTATTGTTAATTAAAATGACATTTTAATTTCTATTTAAAAAACATAAACATTTGGTCTTAGGAAGTTCTTGGAAGAGAGTGAATCTTCTGGCTTTTTTCCTGTGCGAGACAAATGTAGGAATCATTTCATTCTTTTCCACAGAAGTTCACTCGCTGTCGAGGCTCTGCTCCCTGTACTCCACATACACAAGGGTTAGAAGGTGCTTGCTTGGGATAAACTAGATTTCTCAGACACAACCTCATGTGGAGGAAGAGGAAAAAATAACCTTACAGTCCAGTTGAGGTTGTGCCAACTCCTTTGCACACTTTGGAAATCTTTATTAAATAAAACTGCCTGGCATTTTCACTGCAGAATGCCCAGGGCTAGAAGGCACCTCTTGACTCACAGGGTCACTTTTTTCCATGGGACTCTCATCAGAGCTTCATCTCCCTCTGGTATTTATAAACACTTAAGTGGCTTTAATGACAATGAGTCACCCAGCATTCAGTCCACCTCGGTTGCTAAATTATTCTGTTTAGCAATTGTTTCTATTTTATTACCCTACTGTACTATGGAATTGGTTTTTTTTTTTCAATCTTAAAAATCTTTGAATGACAGGTGACTACTTTCTAGTCCTTTACTTTTAAATGTATTAATTCTATTTCTTTGGATCCTCATCAATTGCGATGGCTGCCAAACCTCTTGGGTTACCATCATCATTGTATGTTTGTTGCTCTGTGTCTAAGTTCTGAGTTTTTCTTTCTTTCTTTCTTTCTTTCTTTTTTTTAATAGAAAGACATTTATTTTTATTTTTAATAAAATAAGCAAAATTACATTTGTATCTGTTTTTCTTTCTGAAGAAAATTTTAAAGTGCATTCATCTTTCCAGATGTAACAATTTAAAAATGCATCAGCTTCCTACGTCAGAACATTTTAGAAGATAAATGTATTTTTATTTTATGTATAAGAATGTGTGCCTGAATGTAGGACTATGCAGCACCTTTGGAGACCAGTAGAGGGCGGTCCCGGAAACAGAGTTACAGATGGCTGTACATTGCTTTGTGAGAGCCAGGGTCTATGTAGGAGCAGCGAGCGCTCTCCACTGTAGCCCTATCTATCCAGCTCTGTGTCAGAACATTTTTGATGCAGCATGCCTGTGCTGACAGGAACTGGGGGTGGGGGGGGGGGTGAGGCTGCTCTCACTTCTGAGGACTCAGAGGCCACACCATTACTTCATCCAGACTTGGTAACTTCCTCCCTGGCCCCTCCAGGCACAGTATTTACTCTCACTTACTGAAAGCCAGATTTTTTTTAATGGCATTTTAATTAATCTGAACTGCTACTGTGTGTCAGGGGGTGGGGGTGGGGGAGATGGGGTTCTTTGCCCGGAGACAAGCTCATGTATTCTAGGGTTCTACTTGCCTTGTTTTTCTTTTGCACTAGCTCAATGTAATTTGCTCCAGCTCTTTGGGCATGTTCATGTGTTATTGTAACTTGCTTCCATGTAGTGAATTTCTAGTGGAAAATATCCAAGAGAAAGGGAGAGTTGCCCTGTACCACCATGGAACCTTGAACATCGGATTTGGGATAGTATAGACTTTGTTCGGTGTTAGTATAACTCCTGAACTGTTTAGTCACTGTAGGGCACCTGAGCCTGGTAAAGGTCGGTGTAGTGGTTTGAGTAAGTGTCCCTCATTGACCCAGGTATCTGAACACTTGATCCCCAGTTGAGGGAAATCTTTGGCAGAGTTATGGAACCTTTAGGTTCAGTCTTGCCTTACTCCCCATTCTTTCAAAGCTTCCCAGTGAGCTGATGATGTGCAGCCACCCGTTGCCATGCCATCCCTGACACTGTTATGAACATCTACTTTCTGGATTCATAAGCTGCAAAACAATCTCTCTTATATAAGCTGCTTTTGGTCATGATATTTTATCTTAGCAACAAAAAGCAACTGACGCAGTCAGACACTACAAAGGAGACAAGAAGCCACGTGATGGGGTTAGCATTGGGAGCAGCAGGATGGAGCCAGGGGAGCTGTCACCCAGGAAATAGTACTACTGTTCTAATGCAGTATTTTCTACCACATTAGTGATGGCAGTTCAACATATTTGGGAATTCTCCCTTCTTTTTTTTTTTTCTCTAAAGGATATATTTTATAGTAGAAAGGAAATAAAAAGTAGACTTTGCTTTGTGGTAATGATATCGTGATAATTACATTTCTGGATATCTATACCAGATGCAACCAGAACATTAATTAGAAAATGGGAATACAGGGATCTTCCTTGAAGATGCTCTGTAAAATTTTGCAATCCCCTCTCATCATTTAGACTGTAGCCTAAAGTACTCAGAGAAAGAAACAAGCCAGAGGCCTGACAGAAGTTTTCCCTCCCCGAAGCTCTTCTGCAGTTGAGCAAAAGCTTGACTTGGCACTTGCCTTCTCTTACTCATCCCCCTTACCTTGGTAGCCAAGGAGTGAGCTGCTCCGGCTTCCAGGAGGACAGAGGCCACATCGACCTGTCCTTCCCGAGCTGAGATGTGCAGTGGTGTGTACCCATTTGTCGTGGCTGCGTCTGGGTGAGCCATGTGTTGTAGAAGCAGCTGGACAATTTCTGTCTTACCCAGGCGGGAGGCAATATGTAAAGGCGTCTGTTCCTCCTGCAACTCAAGGCAAGTGGTCAGTTAGGTCCTGCCAAACCCAACCTAACTAGTAACGCGTGCTTCTCAAACACTTGTATCTTCTTCCTCCAGTCTCTGGGAACTTCCACTCAAAACCAAACTGTTATCACTCTGCCATGGCTTTATTTGTATTTGTTATAGAAGTAATCGATTTGATCACAAAAATTTCTCTTAACATTTTTAAAAGATTGTATACATCTGTTTATGTGTATGAGAGCATGTATGGCAGTGCACCCTGCATGTACAGTTGCCATGGAAGCCAGAAGAGACATCAGAGACCCCAGAACTGGAGTTATAGCCCGATGTGAGCTGTTATGTGGATGTGGAAACCAAACTCCAGTCTTGTGCAAAGACAGCAGGTCCTCTTCACCACTAAGCCCTTCCATTAGACCGTTAAAAAAGCAAGTGTGTACATTCATAAATTTGGTAATTGTTTGGTGAACACACAAAACCATCTCCTAACTCCTTATGTCTTCAACCCTCTCTTATGGTTACTTAACAGGAGAACTTGTGATTTTGAAGGAGAAAGAAAGCGAGTCCAGAAATCCTAAGACCTAGATTCTCCTCCAAGAGCTTTCCCCAAGAGGCGTGATTCATTCTGGGAACTGGATCAAGAGAAAAGACCCAAGGAACCTGGAAAATGCTATTTCCACTTCCCTCTGAGCCAAGGACACAAATGCTGGCCATTTTGTTCCCGGAGAACTGCGGATAAAGACTGCATTGTAATATGATTTAAAGAGATGCTGTTCCACAAAGCTTTGCAGATGGGCCTGCGAAGCACATCCAGGACTTCAAAGATGAAATGGAACTCTGGCAAAAAGAAGAGAGAGTGCACTCTCTGCCAAGTGTTTTTTTTGTCTAGAAACACAGAGGATGGAGCTGAGGAGAAGAGGCAGGAAGGACATATTCAGCAAGGCTCACGAGACCACCTGACTCCAACTTATAGTCATGAATAATGTCCTCGAGGTTAAAAGAACTGGAAAAAGAACCACAGTCTCTTATAAAAATAAAATTGAGTGTACCCCTAGGGATGCAAAGAGGTGTGTCTTTATAATCTTCCCCTGGGTAAGTTATCATAAAAGTGGGGAAGAGCAAGTTGGCCAGGGAGAAAGGTGAATGAAGAAAAAAAATTATAATAAATCTGTTCAAATAAATATAATACTTTAACAGTATTTTTTAGGTCTATAGGACGAAATGAAATAGCATCATATGAATTTCAAAGTAGGAGAAATTAATAAGCAATAGCAATGCAATTATTTTACCAATAGACTTGGAGTTATATACAAATCTACAATTCACAACTTTCTTTCATGTAAGATGCATATATGACTTGTCCTACAATAGGTACCAAAAGAAAGCCAAGGAGAATGTGTCACTGAACAGTTTTTTTTCCAGATGAAGTGAACAAGAACGCAATGAGGTCTCAAAGACTGCCCAAGGTCATTAAGCTATAAAAACAGACACTAAAGATAGACACAGTAAAATGACCATGAAGGAAATGACCAGAACAAGATGATTTTTGACAGGAGTGAACAGAACAGAAATGAGTAAGAGGTGAGCAAAGCAACCAGTGTCACGTCAGGACCCTGAGAGAAGCTTTGGTGACTGCAGCTGGGTTCTCTCTGAGGCCTCTGCTGGGACAGCCCAATGAGGTGGCCAGAGAAACCGATACACTCAAATGCAGATTAAGTTTTTAGGTAATTAAATTTTGTGTGTATGGGACAATCATGGGTGTTGGAGAGCAGGGGAAGATTGGGGTGATGGTGACCTTTGGATCTCTAGTCAACAAACAACCTGGACCTGGTAGTGGTTACTGGGACATGGTTAAATGATTAACTATACTTTCCTGGCTCTCAGACCCCAGAGGAGTAAAGTATGTGTTTGATTGAATGATTGCTTGTTTACATAAAAGTTAATAAATGTCTCCCCTACTTTGAAAGTAGCTTGATATATTCCCATCGGAAAGTAGAAAAGAAAACATAAATTCTGCTAAGGAAATCTTTTGATCTTTAAGTGGGTATAGAGGGATTTTTTTAGGTTTGAGCAATTATTTGTTTCTAGAGCTGCAAAACTTGTATCTGTTGACCCAGGCTAAAGTTAATGGAAACCAAGTCAAAGAAGAGGTGGGGAAGGGGGTGGATCAGACTCTCAAGAATGGGCAAAGTCACGAGGAATCATGGTCCCCTGACCCTTTCCAATGCAAGGCTTTCCTTCTCACAAAGCACAAATGACTAGGCCATGGCCTAGACAGGAAGTACGTGGTCCCTGCCTCACTACGGATGCTTGCTGTTTATTTTGCTCCTAGGCAACCAAAATCAGGGAGACTTGCTGAGTCCCAACTTTTTCCAAAAAGACAGAAAGAACAGCTGGGTCAAGGTTTTAAAGCTACTAATGGTCCAAAAACCCAGATCTATTGGCAGCTGAGCAAAAATTTTGCAGCTACATTTCAAATTAGCTTAAGCCCAGGGGTCCTGCCATTGCTCAGACCCAAAGGCAAAGGCCAGGCCCACAACTGTGCCAACAGAACAAGTCTCTAAACAAGACGGATCCCAGGAGGCAGACCTTGGTGGGCTTCTGACTTAAATCTACTGAAGACAATGGCAAAGAGGGTCTGCCTGAGGGGAAGGGCCAAGGCCAACACATGGCTCACCGAGGGACGAATGAAGTGATGCTCTGTTGCTCTGCCTGCCAATCGGTCTGGGAACGTATGTCTCATGCTCTGGGCTGACAAGAACGTGCTACCTGTGCTTCTGTTCTTTTGGGGGGATGGTGCTGGGCACTGCCTTGCTGGTCTATTTGGGTGCCCTAGCAATGAGCTCCAACTTCAGCCAAAGCTTTCACTTATAAAAGTAAAAACATTATTGTGATCACATGTATTTCCTTTGGTTATATATTGAAAGTAGGGAAAACACGATTGGTTGATTGCTTGTATACATAAAAGTTAATAAATGTCTCCCCTACTATTAAAGTAGTTTGGTATATTCCCATCTGAAAGTGGAAAAGAAAACATAAACTCCGCTAAGAAAATCCTTTAATCTTTAAGTGGGTACAGAAGGATTTTCTGTAGCCTTTGGCTAAATGACAATGGCATACTACTTCAAAAGTCTACATAGTGAACTACAGACAACTAGGAGCTCTTGCACATGCGCCCAGTGTAGTTAATGACTAGAATTTGAAGACATTTCCTCTTCCAGAAGGGATAAGTACCAAAATAGTGGTATTAGAATAAGAAGGGAAATTTCCGTGTGTATGTGTCTAGGGGGTAGAACCATCCATATTTGCTTGTTTTCCTGCCCAGTGCCTGATCACTCTCTTCTGAGAGCCGTGCTTCTTTTTTTTTTTTTTTTTTTTTTTTTTTTGGTGGAGGTAGACATCTCAGAGTTCTTACTGCTCTATATGAGATGTCATTCATTGCATTCCAACCCCTAAATAGATTGTGCCATAAGCCGGGACCAGGATTGATCCCAGGCTCTGGGGTAGAATATGACTAGAAACCACTCTTTTTCTTGGTGTGGGGGCAGAAGGAGAGCTAGAAAACAGGGATAGATCTGCACTCAGAAATGAGAGCCTAAGATCATGACAGCTTGCTGGCTTCCTTCTGCAAGCCACATGCCAGTCCGTGGGACTTCACTGGGGGAGGAATTACTGTCTCCCTGCAGAGCCAGTTAGAAGAAAAGTCTCAGGGCCACGGGAGAAATTCCTTTTACTCCAATTCTGAGCCCACAGTTCATCAGTGAAATCTTGAATTTTAGGACACTAAACTACCCTTCCATACAAGGCTCACTGAACATAAAATAACTTGTGTGAAAATGTTTTATGAGTCATATAACATTAAGCAAATGTTAATGAAATTGCAAGTTTCTAGGAAAACACTAAGGGATTAGGTTAAACAAAGGCCAAAATCTCATGGCCCAAATGCACCTGAAAACAAGGCATAAAAGGGAAATCCTGGCTCTAAATTGCTATAAATATCACAGTAGTATATCTTGAGATAGGAGTCGTTGGCATGGACTGGGAACTTGTTAGGTATGCAGGAAAGTGCCCCAGCCTGCAATGAAGAAGGTACATTGTGGCTACTACACAAAGTAGCATTTGGAGAGCAGGGACCTTGTTCATAATAGAGAGATGTTATGCTAAGGGATCTCAAGTGCATCTGGGAATATAAATGGTAAAGACTGAAAAGAAGAAGAAATAATAGCAGGTGAAACTTATATTGAAAAATAGAAAGAAGTAGCTGTTTCTTTATGAAGAGTAAATGTGACTGCAAAGGAGAGAAAAAAAGATGAAACCTTCATGCCAAATACATAAAATGTTTAGTGAACACCACAGAATTCCACAGGAAGGAGGCTCCAACTAGTCCTGTAAGTGTGGAGTTCCAGACTGCATCCAAAGATGTTCATCTCCTAGCTAGTTAGCTTCGGCTGTCAAGTTGACACAGTCAGAGTTATCTAGGGGGGGGGGCGGGGTCTCAGCTGGAGGACTACTGGCCTATGGGCTCATCTATGGGGTGTTTTCTTGATTGTTGACTGATACGGGAGAGCCCAGGCCACTTTGAGCGGGGCCACCCATGGCAGTGGTCCTGGGTGGTCTAAGAAAGCAGGCTGAGCACAAGTCAGAGGGAGGTTCCAGTAAGCAGTTTTTCTCCATGCTCTGTATAAACCCCTGCTTCTAGGTTCCTGCCCTGACTTCTTCCCTCAATGATTGTGACCTGAAAGTTTAAGATGAAATAAACTCTTTTTCTCTCCAAGTTCTTAGTCATGGTGTTTATCACACCAATAGACAACAAACTAGAGCAGTGTGCCTATAATAATGGATCAAATCAAAATACAAAAACTGTCTGACATATGAGGAAACGAGTAAATATCTTTTCTAAACACAACAAATTTTAATTTGATAGTAATTTAATTAAGAATATTAATAGGATTTATTTTAAAATAAATAAATGAAAAAATCTTACTATTAAATGTGCATTACAAAATGTTACCAGGAACATTATCACAATTTCTAGCATAATTAGAGAAGTTTGTGAGTGTCACTCAACAAGAATTGGTTGGCCATGGAACTTTTTATTTCAGTGCTGGAGTTTGAACCCAGGGCTTTGAGCATGCTGGGAAAAGAACTTTACTAACAGAGCTATTTCTTAAACAGTGAAATCTAGGCAAACTTAAATGAAAACAAGAAAAAAGTCACATCATACAAAGACTACTTGAATAACTAAATCTCCAAAGAAATAAAAACATGATATATCTATAATGATTCCTTCTAAAGATTTGTTTATTTTACATGTATACATGCTTTATCCGCATGTATGTATGTGTACCATATGCTCATGTAAGTCAGAAAGAGAAGTGGAGTTACAGGTGACTGTGAGCCAGCCTGTGGTGCTGGGAATCGAACTCAGGTCCTCTGTAAGAGCAACCAATGCTCTCAGCCACTGAGTCATCTCCCCAGACCCAGTGGTGATTTTTAATGATATATATCGCACCGTGCTTATGTGAAGGATAGAAAGGCAGATGAGATCTCAAACCAAAGTCATACCAGGGCTGCCTGTATACTGTCAATTCCCCCCATGACCACGGAAATCACCATTAAAACGTATGTGGTAACTCTGAAGAGTCTGAGAATGCTATGGAATCCTGCAGAAGACTTGGGGAGTTTGCATCCAAGTCTTATACTTCAAGAACAAAGATGCAGAGGTCGAGTAGCCTGCATTAGATTACTTACAACCTTAACAATTCTGATGTCCAGAGCCATTTTCCTCGTTACGTCATAGTGGTATGGCTGAAGATAAAATAAGTTCTAATGAGCTCATCTAAGATGGAGGAAGGGAGGTCATGGCTAAGTAGTCCATGAGAATCCCAGTGATGTGGACTTCAAATGTTAACAGGACAACACGGAACATGAAAAAAGAAGATACAGTAGGGGCTAGGAAGTGTGGCTACCTTTAGGAAAGAAAGATTGCAATGCAGAGGAAAGAGGATTTTTTTTTAAGGAAGGAAAAAAAAAAAAAACAACCTGTGAGGGATTTAGAACTGCCCAGGGACAAACAAGTGTGATCAGGTGCCTTCCAGTGCCAACTATCCAGGAATAATAAAAATGCCGAGCAGAGAGAGAAAAGGAGACATCACAACAAAAAGGAAGATATAAAACAAGTGAAGAGAAAGCATTAGAACTTTGAAGACATTTTGTTTTTAGGTAACTTGGAAAGAATCAGTATGCAAATCTGATTGTTTCTGATGGTAAGGAATGAGGTTTCGTATACATAGTGCCATCAAGTACAGGCAAGACTTAAATGTACAGAACAAATAAATGTGAAGTGCTTCCTATGAATGAAGACTGCTTACATTGAAGTTGATGCTATAATATACCTCTTGTATGTAAAATTTCTTAAATATAACTACACTCCATTCAAATGTTCCTATAACTTGAGTGTATTTCCACTGCATACATTTATATAATATTTCTTTTTCTAACGTGTTATTGATCCGATGCTCTCACTTTGATGCCCTCCTGTTGCCTGTCAACTTGACTAGATTGAGACACACCCAGAAGACTGGTAGAGCACACTTCTGAGTGTGTTTGTGGGTGGATTCCCAGAGATAACTAAGGGGTGTGGAATAAATTTTCCCTAAGTGTAAACATCACCATCCAAGAGACTTGGGCCTGTGGAAGAACTGCGCTAGCAAAGGCATGCACCCTCTTTGCTTTCCAGGTACTGTGAAGTGTGGCTTTGCCTTGCTGTGCTATTTAGCCTCATACCATGCCCAGAAATATAGAACCATCCAACCATAGTCTCAAATCTATTGGGCCAGTCAGTCCAAATACTTCTTTGTTCCCTTTCAGTTATTTCCTCACATATTTATCTCAGTAATGGAAAGACAACTGATATGTACATTGTGGAATTTCAATGTACTATAAAAGAATGCTGGTGCGCCAGCACCTACCCTGGCTCTGGCATCCACAAGAGCACCATTCCTCAGGAGACAACGGACCACTTCCACCTGCCCGGCCCGGGCCGCCATATGAAGTGCTGTCTCACCACGCTGCCAAAAAACAAAAACAAAAACAAAAACAAAAACAAAAACAAAAACAAAAAAACAGATTACCCAATCATAAATAAACCCACTGCTCTGGACAGCAGAGTCAAGATGTCCCTTTTGGTGAAATTCAGCAAGCTATCCAAGGGTATAAGTGATGTGTGAGAAGGCATAATTGTCCAGTTTAGAAAAATGTAGTTTGCATCTTCTTTCTCTTTAGAAGGACAAATGTTTATAAATAGTTTCCATCAATGACAAACTAGTGAACTTACCCAACCATCCAAGGATACCCCGTGGATTAGCTTCACAATCTTGTGTAACTTACATGGGCCTTGGGTGACGATGTGATCCTTTATCCTATAAACCTAAAATCTGTTATCCATCCCCTTCAATGAGAAACTCCAGATGTCAATGGTCAGCGCATTACAAAAATAAATCACATCGCTTATACCATACATATTTTCTTTTCAAACTTCAAACCTTACTTCTGAGCAAAATCTTTTGTCTGACTTGTCATTTTGCTGTGAAATTAGACTACAACTACTCATACGAGAAACCTACTTTTTCCAGAAGGCACTGCGCTTGTTTTAATGAGCGCATTTGATTATAGATGGTGATGCAGACAGCTACTAAGAGGTGAGTGAGGTAGCTGTTAACAGTTTCGTCTGCTACATGGTCATCATGTCAGTCCTCAGATGTCTATGCCATACCTAGGCCTGACAGACTCCTCAGGAGACAATGAAGAAGGGGGTTAGAGACAAGATATTATTCTCATAGGAAAATCTGTTATTGCTGAAGGGGGCAGGGATTCGGTCATTCCGATAATCCCATAGTTAGAGCACAATATTAGAAGAAAACAAGTTGACTCAGCACAACTGTTCTAGAAGGTAAGCTGACAATAACCAAACAGAAAAACACATTCCACATGAACTAGATTGACTTTTATCTTGCCTGTGTTGGCATGGTAGGTGTCTGAAAAACTCCAGTGAGTAATGCCTTGAGTCTCTGCATAAAGTACTCCAAAATCTAAAAGCTTTAAAGTGGAATTCATGGAGTTCGTTGCTCACTGCTCACTTTTCTCCCCATGAAGACATCCACTGATTATATATATATTATATATTATATGTTATATATTATATATTATATATAAACACATACATATATGTGTATATGTGTGTATGTATGTATGTATGTATGTATGTATGTATGTATGTATGTATGTATATTGGCATGTACACCTCCATACCAGAAGAGGGCATCAGATCACAATGTAGTTGGTTGTGAGCCACCATATGGTGGTTGCTGGGAATTGAACTCAGGACCTCTGGAAGAGCAGACAGTGCTCCTAACCACTGAGCTATCTCTCCAGCTTTTGTGGTTAAGAGAAATGTGTGTCATATGATGCGATTAGAAGGCATCAAACCTTTGCCTTGAATATTCTTTTCTCCACTGACAGCTCATTTGTCTTTTAGTGCCCTTATTTTCTGATAGCAAATTTTTACCTCATAAAGCAAATGTATATGAAACATGTTGTTTTATAAAATGCCATTAGTTAAGATTTCTGTAACTCTCCATATTCATGATGAGAGTTTTCCTCTTTGGACATGAGTTTATGCTTTTTTCTTTTGTCATTCATGCGTGTCTAAATAAATGAGACTGTTGTCTTATGATTACAGGAAGATAAAAACTCAAATTTTTGTTTCTAGGTCTGATGAATGTTAGCTATTTTGCTGTTTGTAGCAATAAGGCAAAGAAATTCTTTTCAGATTATTAAGTCAAATATACTCCCAGGAATTTCTATGTAATGCTGAATTTACATGTTTATTTTTAAGCCACACTTTATTTATAAGGTTTCAAAATATGAAGTCATTTCTAATACTAGTCTTTTAAATATTTTTAAAACCTTACCTATATTAAGTTATCTTTTGGCTTTTCACATTTAAAGTTGATGAGTGACAAATATATTATATAATATATATTTAATAGAAGACACTGAGGTTTATATTCCAAGACAAATTGCATATATACTGACATTTAGTCACCATGCTTTATAAAGATTGTCTTGTTTAAGTCTTATTTAGTGACTTTGGGGTAACAGGCATTTACTATAAACTGTGTCTCTAACACTTATGTCCCCATTGTTTGTGCAGAACTATATGGAAAGAAAGTCAGCAAATATTGTATTCATCGGTTGGAACCATACATTTCCAGATCAGCATGATCACCTTATTTTTAAATACTTAATTTCAGAGATTGGTAAAAAAAAAAAAATATCAAATATAATATAAAGTGGGAACTTAACCATAAATCCGTTAATTGGTTACAAGAAGATAGAAATTCTTAGTGCCCTGTGTTGTATTCTCAAGGGTCCTTGAATGCTTCCTGTTCTACTCTGGCAGTTGTCAGTGAACACTTTAGGGGTGTATCATATAACACAAGTGGCCAGGTAAAGTTTACATATAAGTTTTTTGAGAAAGGAAGTTGTCAGAAAAAAAATTGTATCTGCAAATGTCTGAGTCCTTGGTGCATCTTATGCTTGGTGTGAAATTTCAGACAAAACACAAGTGGCAGGAGGATGCCAGTTCATGCGTATGTTCATGTCCAAAGCGAACTCCAAGAGTCATGTCTCTCTCTCTCTCTCACAGCCTCAAAACTGGCTCAGCAGACAGCGACAGCGACTCCCACTCGGGTTGCATCTGCTTGGAAAGCATCAAAGCACAAGAGACAGGATGCAACACGATGCCAGCAACACACAGAGGTGCCAGGGGTGGGTGCGCCGAGGCCAGGACATGACTGACACTGTCACAGCAAGCAGGCAGTCGTGTCCACACAGCGTTGTTGTAATCGACTCGCAGAGTTTTGGATCCGGTAGCCACGTCCCAATAGCTTTGAGAACACACAGTTCACAGGCACCACACTGCTAGAGAAAGTAATGTTCCTCTATATGAATGGCTGCTAGATTCAGCAAATAAAAAGGTCAGGGGCCCATTTTCATTTTAATTCCAGACAATCAAGTAATTATTTTATCATGTCTCAGCAGTTTGCATCTACTTACACTCAAAGGAATCCAGCGTTATCTGGAATTAAAATGGAGTCTTAACCAGCAACCTACCCTAACTCCTATCTGAAGGGTATAGCTTTCAAAATAAAGTGAACATACAAAAAAACAAAAACAAAAACAAAAACAAAAACAAAAAAACTACTGAGGATCCTGTTGTGAAAGGCTGGCTAGCAGGTGCTTCCAAGGTGCTTGTCTGGGGTTGGCAAAAGGGAAATAATATGAGGATAAACAGACCAAACCAATGAGGAAATTTGGGATGACTGCCATGTGAGAGCTGAACGTTAGTTAACAAGCCCATCCCCAGATCTAAGATTTTTTCCAAGCCTGAAACAGTCGGGATACTAGAAACCTATGTGCAAGCCTAAATCTCTCCATGCCTGAGGAGACTACCCACCCATTCAATAATCAGCAAACTATTTGGTGTTGGTCACCTAAGTGCTTAAGATGTTTGTTGGCTTTTTTTTTTTTAAAGAATTTACAAAAATCTCTACCTAAAGAAATTTAACCCAATGTGGTTGTGCGTGCCTTTAATCCCAGCACTCAGGAGATAGAGGCAGGCAGACCTCTGAGTTTGAAGCCAGCCTGGTCTACATTGTGAGCACCAGGACAACCAGAGCTATGTAAAGAGACCCTGTCGCAAAAAAAAAAAAACCAAAAAGCGGGAAAAAAAGAAAGAAATTTCAGGCAAGCTCCCTATTTAATACAATTACATATATCATTGTGGTAATATGATATTTTAACATAACATACCACCATTGCTTCTGTTATCCACAGATATAGGAATGCAAGTAAGAAAAGTGGAATGGATCAAGAAAATCATCCATTTCCCTTAGAAATAGACCCATTTCCCATATGCCTTTGAAGTAGGATCTTTGTATTTCTTCAGGGTCTATTGTTATATCTCCCTTTTCATTTCTGATTGTGTTGATTTGGATAGTGTCTCTCTGCCTTTTAGTTAGTTTGGCTACCAGATTGTCTATCTTGTTAATTTTCTCAAAGAACCACCTCCTGGTTCTGTTGATTCTTTGGATTGTTCTCTTTGTTTCTAATTTATTGACTTCAAACCTGAGTTTGATTATTTCCAGACATCAACTCCTCTTGGGTGTTTCTACTTCTTTTTTTTTCCCTAGGGCTTCCAGCTGTGTCATTAAGTTGCTTTTGTGGGATGTAACAATTGAGATGTAATATGAATAAATTAATAAAAAAAGAAAAGTGGCAAACATAGCAATAACAAAAACAAAACAAAACAAAATGGCAAAAGTAGTGAACCCACTGGAGTGCTTTACTTGAAAGTTACTGCCCTATGTGTAAGACTGTTCAGGATCAATTTCTAAAAAAAATGAACTGAAACAAAAATCTAAAAATTGTAGAAAATGACAAATCCATATACTATAGGAAAAAGAGAATTTGATATTGAGTAAAATAATTCCCAGTACTGATACTGATATGTAGCTGTATCTGTTGATCTTTTGATAAGAAATGAGAGCAAAAGATTAATAAAAAGCAAAAAGATGAATTATTTTCTCTCTGTATGTGTCTTTCTGTCTGTCCATCTCTCTCTCTCTCTCTCTCTCTCTCTCTCTCTCTCTCTCTCTCTCTCTCTCTCTCTCTCTCTGTGTGTGTGTGTGTGTGTGTGTGTGTGTGGTGTGTATATAGGCTAGGGATTCAGATGACTTCCTCAGTTGTTCCTCACCCTATTTTTTTGAGGCAGGGTCTCTCACAGAACCTGGAGCTTACCAGTTCATTTAAACTAGCTGGTCATGAGCTGTGGGGGTCCTCCTATCTGTCTCCCAAGGCCAGCACTGAGATTGCAGAACCACAGAGGACTTTTAATGTAGGTGTCAGGGATGGAACTCAGGTCATCATTCTTACAAAGCGACCACTATAATGACTGCCCTATGAGTTCATTAAGCATCCCCCCCCCAATAAAAGAAAGGTAAACTAAAGTCACATTAGGAAATGACTCCTGCACTTGGTGATTAAGAACTGTAATGTAATATTACATTGGAGCTAACATGATATAATAAAGGAAACATAAATACAGACCTGAAATTCTTTAATCACTTTATGCTCTCAGTTTTGAAAAATATAAAGTGTATCAAATAAATTGAGACCTCCAATAGACTCTGTCTAAGTACCACAGCCTTCAAAAACTACATAAAATACAGAGAAGGAGAACGTGTAGGAGAGAGAACTGGGCATTCTATTTCATAACTTAAATGGGGAGAGCTATCCCCAAATTAGCACATGCTGCAGGCAACAGCTACAAGTATGACCCTTTTAATAATGGCCACTAACATTCATGTAGGGAGAATCATTCTGTTGCATAAGCTTTAATTTTTTTTTTTTTTTTTTTTTATCTTATGTGGTCCTGGCAAGTGTCTATTCTGAATGAACATGTACCGTGGGTTCTCCTTCCCTGGGGAGAATTTGTACCAGACAATTTGCCATGAAACAATGAAAAGAGAGATTTTAAAGGGTGGTTCAGGACAGCGAGAGAAATACATGTATCAAGTGAAAATCCTAATTTAGACCAGAGAGAATTCTGGAACACCCAGTACTTATTGGCAGGAAAAAAAAGGTGCCCAGACACCAGCATTCATCTCAGAATATGGTTGACAACTATTTCAGGCATGAGGAGCCTCTACTGCTCATATGAATAAAATCGAAGTTAAAGCTCAGTAGGAAGTGGCGCATATATATATATATATATATGTGTGTGTGTGTGTGTGTATGTATGTATAATGGGGGTGCTTTTATATATATCAATTATCTTCACTGCTGACCTGTATCTGGCTAGGCTTTGCTAAGTTTGAGTATGGAGCATATTTCAATTAAAATTATCCGGAATACAATGCAATCAAGCGAATGAGCGTGAGCCCTAAAGGCTGGGCTGCAACCTGCCATTCACTTCCAGAGGTATGTGCATGTCTGAGGGATGCTGTCGAGGCTGGCTCAAACTCACAAGCCATCTGTCTCAGCTTCACAGGCCTTGGGATTTAAGATGTGTATAACTGCCTTAGGGAAATTAAAAAAAAAAATTTCGATTTACAAAATACATTAGATGAACCTCTAATCTGTCCGCACCCAGAATCCTAAGCTGTGTCAATGCCTAGCTTCCGTTTTGCTTTCTGACGTGTGGCCTTCCGTTTTGCTTTCTGACGTGTGGCCTCTGCATTCAGTAAAGTTCCAAACGAAACGTTTCCAGAGGCCCATCACTGAGCTCCGACGACACACACACACACACACACACACACACACACACACACACACACACACACGCTCTCACATACCTACTCCGCTCTTCTCACTCTTTCTCCCTGTGGTTATTCTGACCCAAGCCATACTCACAATGTTAGTGACATCTGGAGAGGCTCCGTTCTGCAGTAGGAGGAGGACAATGTTCAAGTGGCCCATGAAGGCAGCCACATGTATTGGTGTGAGGCCAGACTGCGAAACAAAGCAACAGCAGTTTTACTCCTCTGCACTGTGGGCTTTGGGGGCTTCTTCAGATAAATAAAAACGAGTGAAGAGGACAGAAGATGGGTGAGAGGAAGAGGAAGGGCATAAGTGAGGAAATGTTTGCTGAGAAGCTGAAACACTTTTCTACCTCTGTTATAGCTTGAATTGAAGCCCCATATTTCACCAGCAGTTCCATGACTTTGATGCGGTTTTTCTTGCAGGCAATGTGCAGTGGAGTAAAACCATTCTGTGCAAAAGACAATCGAGTTAGTTGAAAGCATGCAGAAACAATTCTCACGCAAACTCCATGCTGGCACATCGCAGGCGATAATGTTACGTCATCACATGGCCACCATCTCTTCAGTTCCTATATAGGTGGTGAACTTTGGGAAGGCAAGTGGCGGTGTGTTTGATATAAGTAATGAAATTTGTTTCTGTCATTCTGAGTGCATACAGAGGAAACAAAAGCGGAGAAAAGTATGTGAGCCTGCCTTCCAGAGAAGAAAAACTAGGAGAGCAATTTCATTTTAGATGGCCTAAGGTGTTTTAGGCTGTCTTGACTGGTTGGGTGATGGAGGAAAAGATGGAATGAGTAAAACTATTATTTTGATGATGAAGGGCCAGTTTCTCAGAGCATAAGAATTGTTCTTCTACTTTCAAAAAGCTAGCAGTAAGACAGCTTTATAAAAACTGTTTCGGCTTCTCTACTACTTTCTTAGGAAGAGTTCCAGATCAGGCCAACAGGCATCGTTATGCTGACAATATTTTTATGAGAAGTTAAATTTTATATTATATCGTGTACCCCAATCAGATGCATTTGATTTTCATAAAGAAACGATTAAGTTCCCAGATATATTTTATTTTACATGGAAATGATTACATTCCTGGATACTTTCAAGAAAGAGATGGTGAATTTCTGGGATGGCTACCAGAGGATACCTCTGAGAGCTAAAGTTAACTGGGGCTTCTGAAAGGCACTTGTAGCTTTTTAAACCAGGTTACTGTTCAGGAATTGGAGAAATCACATGAAAATTTACCTAGTCCCATACTAAGTTGTTATGCATTCATCTTCTTAGTTGAATAATAGTCCCTTACAGAGTGATACTTATCTTTCCAGTTAACACTTTTAAATGCCACAGTGGACTGAGCATCATTTGACATTTTTATATAGTCTCACTTGGCTGGTGATTTTGTATTCTTTACAGTGGAGTAATCAACATCAGTGGTTGAGTCATGTCTCCTGTTTATAAATTATGTCATAACTCAGAGATAAGTAGCAAAATGTACATGTGGCATTAAAAATCCATGCAATTAATCACCTGTGATACTCCATAATCATTGCTATTCAATAAAAAGTACTTTCAACTTATGAGAAAGTTAATGTCTTCACATATTTTGACATGACTCTGGGGGTATAATCACTTTCTAAGTAATTAGCAATAAGCGGATTCCACTGAAATTTTTCAAATAAATCAATATGTTCAATATTTGATAATTTAATTGTTTTATTACTTTACCCCAGGATCAAATGTTTGATTGGCTTCTGAGATTGGGTGATCTCACTAATCCCAGCCTGGCCTCAAAATTGCTATATTGCTAAGGATGGTCTTGAACTTCTGCTCGCCTGCCTCCACCTCCTGAATGCTAAGACTATAGGCATGGGCCGGCACGCCTGGTTTATGTGGTACTGGAGATCAAACCTAAGGTTTTGAACATGCTAGAAGAATGTTCTATCTACTCACCTACTACCCTAGCCCAATACTTATTTTAACATTAGACTCTAAAAACTGTTTGAAGTAAATTTTAATTGACATAAACCATGTAAGCATATAAGAAAACAAAACAGTGCGCCCTTAGATTGAGAATTAGAAAACAAACGGCATAAATTAGTACCTGCCTATTGTACTACTTGGTTAGGCTGGACGTGAAGCAAGAAAGATTATTCCTTATTAGACTGTGGGAGACATAAAGCTGCTCTGGGGATGGCCTCCTACAATCGAGCATGTCATGGAATGCTTCCTTTAAAACGCTTTGCAAAGCCATAATACAACAAGCACCACCCAGAACACGGCTGGGTAGTCAGTCCATGAAGATCATGTCCAAGTGACCTCTCCTCCAGCTTATATCATAGGCTTTCCATAGAGCCAAATATATTTATCATTTTATAATTATTTCCTTAAAATATTAATAAAGATAAAAAATTTCATATCTGTATCCTAACTCTATAAGTATTTAGAGGTACCTAGAACTAATTTTGGTTCCTCTGCCCCCAAACAGGGTTGTTTTCTGTCTAGTATTAGCTGTCCTAGATTTCAGATTTCAGTCTATAGACCAGGTTAGCCTTGAACTCAGAGATCTGCCTGCCTCTGCCTTCCAAGTTCTGGAATTAAAGGCATACACCACCACACCTGGTTACTTTTTTTTTCCCCTAACATCTAACTTCTATTGTAAAACTCTCATCATCCCAGAGTTTCATACTGTTTGCAATTCATGGGCTTCAGACAAATAATCGAGTGTTCTACATCAACCTGTGCTCACTATCACTTAGGAAACTATGAAACATGATGTAAGCTGTCAGTTTTCAGGAAGCTTGGCAGATGTTAAGTGTGGATGTACAACCATGCATTGGTGTTGGTGCCATTGGATAATCAGTGTGATTTTTGCTTTCTCTGGCTATAGATGGCAAATGTGGGTTGGGCCAGGTTTACCAGGGCTCTCGCGTTTGGGTTGGCTCTCTTGTCCAGAAGGAGTTTGGTTACACGGTAGTGACCACAATGTGCAGCAACGTGAAGGGCTGTCAGGTAGTCCAGGGTGACATCATCAACAGGCGCCTTGTGCTGTAGCAGGTGCTTCACACATTCCACGTGGTCCCCCTGTGCAGCCATGTGAAGCGGAGACAGCCCGTTCTGCACATTGGAACAAAGAAAAAAAAACAAGTCCATGTTTTGTTTTTATGACTCACACATTTGGGGAACCTGACAAAGTCAATCTTGTTCTGTAGCACAGCTGGAAGCAGAAGAAATAACTCTACCTTAATATCTGAATGTAGAACAGATTATGTTAGGGAAAAGGGGAAGGAAAGAGTGTATTTAATTTTATAATAATAATCTTTAACAAATGATATTACATGCTTTTTATAATAGTCAGCCTAATTTTTACAAATTATGAGAAAATTACTAGATATATATAGGAGTGATGGCTCATGCATAAATCATTTATATCTAACACTAAATACAGCAGACTACATTCAATTATCTCTCTTCCTGCATTTCTTTACATATAAACAGAGGGGTATGTTGGTAAATGAGGAAACAGTGTGTGCACAAGTCAAAGCAATAGGAAAAATTTCACCTTATCTTATGCTCAGGCTTTGGGAAATGTTCTGAGACTCTTTTTTTTTTTTTCAATAATAGTACAAGACTTACTTTAAAGTAGGAGAGAAAAGACATATAAATGCTAGAAAAGCATGAAGCCAGAGGAGACCTTATATCAATGGCCTCATAGCTCTCAAATCTGAGGATACGCTACATTTGTGATTGTCAATATAACGCCAAATGGTTTTTGCCTTAATTGTGAAGGTGACAATAGTAAAATGTAAGAGATCAGGATAAGCCTTTCTTCATGATCAGTCTAAGTAAAAACAACTCCCTATTTGGTGAAGTTGGTTCTCTCCTTCTTCCACCTTTACATGGATTTTGAGAGGCTTGTCTGACAAGTGCTGTTTAACCTGCTGAGCCATTTGCACCCCCCCCCTTTTATTAAGCTAGGTAAATAAACACCAAGAAAACATTCACACAATTAGGAAATATTAAAAAAGACTGTACTATTGTTTGTGCTTAACAAACACTCAGGAACCATCAAATATAGTTTGTCAATCAAATATCTATTTTGGTAATCATAGTATCTGTTCAAAGTAGTAGGAACCGTGTTTGTATAATAGCATAGAAAAGGACCACAGCCTAATATCATCAACAAGAAAGGTGACTTCAAGAATGAGAAACAGCTACAAATGAATATATGAAATCTTAATTGTGGTTGGTTGCGGGTGGAAGAGTTCAAGGGAACTGAAAATATTATTTGTTTCTGAAATGAACTGCATTAGGAACCATTGCTTTGATATTTAGAAATCCATTAAGCAGACTTTGAAAAGAAGAGCAGGTCGATAAGAAAGTACACACTGGAGGTGAAGGCGATGTCAAAGATAAAACAAACATGGCCATTGACAATGTTTGGACTGGAAGTTTTGAGGACTCATCTGAAATTTCCATCATTTGCTGATGCCATTTTATCCACTTGAAGGTTATATGTGAAACTGGCCACCACATCAATTTTTGTCTGACCCAAGTCTCCTCGTTATTTCCCACAATCCTTCTGAGCCTTCCATCATAGCCCACCTCTACTCCTTTGTGTCAGCATCACCCTCAGAAATACTTCTGACTAGGGACTACCACTGTGCCAAGAAACAGGCAAGTGATTTTCACTATCCTTCCTGTCCTCCATTTCAGGTCTCTCTAGAATTACTCTTGGTACTGCAGAAGCCTGTAAAAGATCCTCCTCCCACCCTACCTCCACTCCTTGGGGACTCAGCCTCTTGATGCTGACCCAGGTCCTCCTACCATTTTCCTGCTGCCCCTCTCAGCTTCTTCTTCCAGCCCATTTCCACTCCTTTGTGTTCACTCACCAACCTGCAGACCCACTCTTTACCGGGAATCCCACAGCACCACACTTGCTTCAGATCCAGAGTTTACAACAGCAACCAATGAACAGAGCACCCACCCAACAAAGACAAGATGAGATATCTACACCAAAAAATACTGCAAACATCATTATACCAGATACCTAGATTGAGATGCAAAAAAAATAAATAAATAAAAAAAATTAAAAAAAGACACAAAGAGCCAGAACAGTAGGCATCCTCCAGGGGCCAGAAACCCTACAGCAATATCCCCAGATAAATGCAATTTAGCAGAAGTACAAGACAAGGATTATTATGAATATATTCAGGTAACCTAAGAAGAATATGGATTAATGCCTTATTAAGACTATGAAGACCCAAACAGTTGAGTTAAAACATTTCAAGACATAAAAGTAGAACTAGAATCACTAAAGAAAACCCAAACTAAAATAAAACTGGAAATGAAAGACTTGGGATAGCAAACAAAAACCTCAGTGGTAAATCTCGCCAGAGATTTCAAACCGTGGAAGAGAGAATTTCAGATCTTGAGGACAAGGTAGAAGAAATGAATAGCTCAGCTCAAGAAGATTTTAAAATTAAAAAAAAAGAAAAGAAAAAAAAATCCAAGAAATCTGAGACACCATGGAAAGACCAAACCTATAAATAATATGCTTAGAAGAATAAGAAGAAACCCAGATCAAAGACATGGAAAATGGTTTTTAATAACATCATAGAAAAAATTCCTGCAGTCTAAAGAAAGATATGCCTATCAAGGTACAAGAAACACATAAAGCAGCAAGCAGACAGGACAAGAAAAGAAAGTCCCCATGACACATAGTAATAACCAGGGCACTAAGTGTTCAGCACAAAGAAAGGATACTGAAAACTTTGTGGGAGAAAGACCAAGTCACACAAAGGCAGACTCACTAGAATAACACCTGAGTTAGCCATAGAAGAGTGTGAAAGCCAGAAGGGCATGGAGGTATTTTATACAATCTCTGAGAGACAACAAATGCCATCCCAAACTACTGCCTGATGAGTTGGCAAAAGAGTATATAAGACAGAAGAAAAACCAGTGTAAGCCCTGTGTCGGGAGCACACAGGGAAGACCTCAATAGGCAGTAAGGTGAGCGAATGAGGAGGGGGTTCAGAGGCAGAAGAGACATTATGAGAGAGCTCAGGCACAGTCTGAGGGGCTGGGGCAACAGGATTGCCTTGGATTGCCTATCTGTAATGTGTACAGATAGGTTGTAGATAGAACAGAAGCCAGTTGGGGCCTCTTGCAATGATCCAAGTGGGATCCTTGGTGGCAATGAGGCTGTTCAACAGCTTTTGGCTTAATGAGACATGTAGAAGGAAGAGGTGACAAAGTGTAGAGCGAGAAAAAGACGAGTCCAGCATGATGTGAGGCATTCCATTTGAGAACTTGAAAAAGTGAGGTACCCATGAATGAAGGTACAAGATTCAAAGAGGATATGTTTACGAGTGGACAAAATATCATTTAACCTAATTGGAGCTGTCCAGTAAATATTCCAGGAGGCACGGGGAGCTGCTATGAACATATAGGATTGTAGAAATATCCACATGTGTGTCAGCAGTGCATAGGCACTGCATAAAGATGGACTGCAGGAGACCTCAGAGCAAGGGAGTGAGGAGAGACAGAGCAGAGACAGAGCATGGCCTCCAGAATTGCTAGCAGCCAGAGGACTGTGAGGTAAAGAGGAAACAGTCAGAGAGACAAGGCAGCAGATGCTAGAGAAGCAGAAGGAATCCACGAAAGCATCGTGTCCTAGAAGGCGGATAAGGAAAGCATCTAGAAAAGGGAGCCATAGGAAGCTGTCGCCGATGATAAAATAGGAAAGAACACAGGCTCCACAGGCTGTGGTCCATGGAAGCAGACAGCTGTGAAAGTGCGAGTCTGTGGACACTGTCTCCTTGCCTCAGTTTTTCTCAGTGTTGTATGAAGGGGGGAAAGAAAAAGATGCTAAGCAATTTAAAGAGAAACTGTGGCTTAGGTTAGCAGGGAACAAGATGAATCACTATAGAAATTGCAGTGTGATTTGTCAGGCAACACATAGGGCTAACCTAAGGTTAGTGATCACGAGTCTGAAGGCAATGCTGTCACAACTGCCACACTCAAGAGACAGGAATGAGACACGGGCTTAGTCAGCAGAGGCCATGGGGAGAGTGTTTGGAAGTGGAACTTCAAGGAAGAGATAGATGCGGAATAAGAGTTATGACAGACGTAAGGGTCCAGGGTGAGGTTAGACAGTGACACTGACTGGGGTTGGGCATTTAGAGTGAGTGAGCTGAGAGACAGAAAGGGTGGCTGAAGAATGTGGGGTTAGGCATGGGAATTACAGAGGCCTTACAGTCAGTAGTCAGAGAATTCTGCAAAGATTCATGTTTGCTGAAAGCTAGAGCTTTCAAAGAATGAGGTAAAGTCGCTTCAAGGAGGAAGACTGGATGAATCAAACTGAGAGCTGCAATGGAGGAAACAGAGGACGCTATGCTGCCACATACATGCAGTGCCATAGTCCCATTTCAACCTGACTGTTTCATTTGCCACAAGTCCCTTACCCTCACAGAGCTCTGCCTTTCATAACCTGTTCCTGTCTCTCCTGCCCTGAAGATTCTAAGCATCTTAAACATGCTCTTTGATTAGCATTCACCTTGCTAGTCCCAGGGCAGTGCCTGGCACATTGTGTGTTCTCCATCCACATTGGCTAGATGCAGGAATGCATGGGTATAACCATGCGGTCAACAATACTCTGTGCTGAACCCTTAGATCTGAATGCCTCCTGGTTAGATAGGAAACTATCCTTTAAAAAAAAAACACACTTAGGTAATCCATACACTTGCTGGTTGTGTGCCAATTATAGGTAAACTATAAACAACCTTATATGAAAATTCCTTGGACGATCATGCATTCCTCAGTTTTATATGTATTTAAAAATTTTTGTGTATAACCTGATTGGACTGAAATCTCAAGAAGTCTATTTCTTCAATAAGCTTTTGATAAGTATCTCTGCACAACCCAGTTTAAGTTGTTGCATATTTTAAAATATATTTTGAAGTATTCCCAGTACAGAATGATAATGAAAACAGTGCAGATAACTTATTTCACCTTATGTATTTCTTGAATGAAGTCATGTTTTGCTGTTGTTTGTTTAAGTGGCTGTTAGAACACATCTTTTACAGAATGGCTGCATTCTCTATATATGTTAAGCAAAGCTCTGCGTTGCTTCACATGATATCAATGAAAATGTTAATTAAAATATAAATTGAGCTGTATGTGGTGGCACATTCCTATAATCCTAGCACTTGGGAGGTAGAGGCAGGCTGAGTTTTAAGGCAGTCTGGCCTACAGAGTAAGTTCCAGGACTACACAGAGAAATCCTGTCTCAAAACACCAATATCTATTATCTATCTATCTATCTATCTATCTATCTATCTATCTATCTATCTATTTATCTATCTATCTATCTATCTTACATATAACCAGAAAACAATATATACAATATATTATACACAATAAACTTATATATACACATATCTGTATCTATATATGGAATTATCTGTCAATGTAATAGCATTAACACTAGAAGATAAAGCTTTGAGCTTCTTTAATATGTTTCTTTTGGGTAATGCTAATTAGAATACTTACTTAATAGTAGAGTTGGTTAGCTACATTGGTTATCTGCATTATTTCCATTATCATTGTGTACTATGAATGATGCGTGCACATATCATATATATGTGTGTGTGTGTGTGTGTGTGCTTGTGCATGTGTGTATGTATGTGTACATAGTGAAGATGATTTATGTGCAGCCACTGTCTTGGTTTCTTCATATTGCTCCATTGCTAGAAACAGTGGATTTCAGCATTATTAAGGGAGTTGGAAAAGAGAGGAATTAGGAGAAAATGTAAGACATCTACATAGTCAGATTTTTTGTCATATTTAAGGATCTAAAAATTACTGCATATACCAATAACTTTTGGTGGTTATTGTCAATATATGTTGGATGGTATTTTCTGATAGATATTTTAAAACATGCAAAATAAAATAAAGTTTATAAATTATCAATAAAATATCAATAATAAAAACCTCCAAACAAGCCAGGCATGGTGGTACACACCTGTAATCCCAGCACTAGGAGAGGCAGCAGCAGGCGGATCTCTGTGAGTTTGCAGCTAGCCTGGTCTACAAAGTGAGCCCAGGATAGCATAGCTACACAGAAAAACTCTGTCTTGGGAGGGGGAAGCAAAGGAAGGAAGGAAGGAAAGAAGGAAGGAAGGAAAGAAGGAAGGAAGGAAGGAGAAAAAAATCTCCAAACAATTTATTTGCTGCGTGAGTTTTATTCACATGGAAATAGGTTTTCTTTATTAACCATATTACTAAAATGAGACCAAAACAAAAATCTCACTGTGTTCTGCAAAATAAACAGAATCTCGTTTACTGGTTCTTTACAGGTAGCTAATCTAAAGGAATGCTGCTCTAGTCATATTTATTACTCCCTAATGGATTGGGTTGGTTAGCTCACCAACTTTATTAAGTAGCTTTTCTTTTAGTATTACTCAAAAGAAACAGATGAAAGCTCAAAGCTTCATCTTCTACTATTAATGGTATTACCTTTACAGATAATTCCACATGTATTATATAGTTATCTTAGAAAATGATAAAAAACATCTTAGCTCATGCAATGTAAGAATCTCATATATGTCAATATATTTAATATTCTTATTTTATATGATATGGTTAACCAAGTTTTGGAGGAATAAAGAGGTATTCATTTGGCGCATCTTGATGCTTGTATTTGCTCATTTTAATAGTTTTGTCAGTTTCTTATGTATTTCTTATTCCTAGCTCATTGAATGAGTAAAAAGAATTGACTGGTGTTTTTTTTAGTTAAGAGGAGAGACTAGCCAAAGTGCCTTGATGTGTTCTCGGATGCCATCTTACTCATAATGACTCACCTTGGTCCTGGCCAGCAAGGGAGCACCTCGTTCCAGCAGCAGCTCCACAACTTGGTCATGCCCACTTCGTGCAGCACAGTGAAGTGGTGTCAACCCGTCCTGACAAGAGAATCAAAAAAATTAAGCCTGTGTTCATACTCATTTAAAAACAAACAAACAAAACCAAGATTGTGTCTATTGCTATTGACAAGGGAGAGAGAAGGAAGAAGAAGAAGAAGAAGAAGAAGAAGAAGAAGAAGAAGAAGAAGAAGAAGAAGAAGAAGAAGAAGAAGAAGAAGAGTAGAAAACAAAAGACAGAAAAAACCATGACTCAGAATTAGAAAGGGAAAGCAGAGACTCCCCCACCTTCATCCCCACCACCTCTGTTCCAATGCAGGAAGGTTGCATTGGATCAGGCTGACCTCTGCTCAAGGCTTTGCACATTCCAGAAGATGAAAAGGCACAGACAGCAGCATCAATGGGATGCTAACATCCTACTCACTTGGACCCACAGCTGGAGATTGTACTATTATACTATTTGATTTCAGTTTTCTTTGTGTCACTTTTTTTAAAAAAATTGTTCCTGCTCTAATTTGTCCATGAACATTCACTTTTGAACTGTACCTATTTTCTTAAATTTTCCTAAAGTGTTTTGTGGTGCCCTGATTTTTTCATAATCTTTTAACATTTTTAACATTTATCAAAAAATTATATAACTATTTCAGAGATGAAATTTATTATCAACAAATAGAATTAAAACTGTGTCAAGTAATATATGACAAAACTGGACTTTTTGGGGTAACTTCTGGTTCTTGAACACACTCTCAATGGCCTCTGTATTTTTTTTTTCATTTTCAGGGTAGCATGGGCAAAAGGAAGAGTTGAGAGGAAAATGAAAACTCTGAGATGAAACCACTTTAAAGACTACCAAAATATTAGTAAGAAAATGGGATGTAACATGCCTAAGTCAGCCTGGTGATGGGAGCCTTCAGGAAAACCATCAAGATTGTCCAAGGAAAGAAACATAGACAATGGGTACCAGCCAGATAAATGGAAAAATAGAATGATGAGAAGGTTTCAGCTTTATCCAGAACTCTGATGGCCTGTCTTTCATGTCTCTGTTTCCTAAAGCATCTTGCCAAGCTGTATCTTTCTTATAAGAACAACGGTTCCTGGGGATGGTAACATTCTGCATTCCCATGCTAGAACTTCTTCAGTTTCCTCTTCAGACTCACCATGCCTGGTTACGTCTCTGCATGACCAACAGTTCCCCCTGGCAGCTGGCTGGGTTTGACCAAGGGAGAAAGACAAAGGGACATAGAGGAGAGGTGTCTACAGAATCTCCCAGTCCTGACTGAGGGCTTTTGTTGAGTATTCCTATGAATGTCATCTCTAGTTAATAATCCTTAAAATTATAAGAGCTTCATTTATTCTCACCTGTTGGGTCTCTGACAACAATATTCATGGTCCTCAGAACACTGCACTGGTCAATGAGCCTGCCTAATATGCTGCCTATTACACCATAATAACTCTTTCTGACTTTGTGTGTGAGCATATGTGTGTGTTTAGTCTCCATACAGACATGGATGCATGGTCACGCATACACAAAGTTGGGCCTCAAGGGTCATTCCTCAGGAGCCACCCAGTTTTTAAGACTAGGTCTCTAACTTGGCCTATAGCTCATGAATGAGGGTAAGATGGCAGGGCAGAATTCCTGGGGATCCCACCTGTGCCTACCTCCCTAGAACTGGGATTATAAATGACCCCCACCACCATAGATGACTTTGTCATATTGGTTCTGGCAATCAAAGTCAGGTCCTCATGTTTGTAGCAAGCAATTTACAAAGGAGCTGTCTCTCCAGCCCTATAAATAGGCCCTTTAAAATGTCTAACTCCCTTATTAAATTTGAGTGCCCAATCTATTTTTGGCTAAGATTTTAAACACTAATAACGCTTTGCTTTGTTGAATCTACTTAGCCAGTGAGAAGATACTGAATAGCTAAAATCAGTCTTGCCAATTGGGGTATCGGAATTAGCACGAAGACCCTCCATTTTAGAGAAAGCATTTAACCCCAGCTGTTGGGAATGCCACATTATTTGCAAGACTTCCCATCAGGACCGTGAAAAGGAGATGGTGCTGTAGGAGAAAAAATGAAAACGGCAGACTTTTCTGTCTTGATACCAGCACCTCACAGTGGTGACATAAGTTGTATAGTAAATGACAGGCTTGTTGAGGGTTCATCAATATTTACTATGAGGAATGTCCTGCAGGAAGCAGAGAACTTTGTGTCCTGGACTCCAGAGACACAAAGTCCTAGTGGCCCGTGTCTACGGGGTGAGGTTCCATGCAATGCATGAGGAGGGGTGCTCTTATTCTTACAGTTTTAGGAGACAGACATGGAGATGGATGCTGGCTTAGAGTGTTCAAGTGAAGCAGGATGGATCATTTTAATGAATTGCCTGAAATAGTCTCTGTGTAATCATGGTAAAGCCCAAAAAGCACCCTTCAGTTAACAATAGGAACTCCTTAGAAAGCTTTTAACATCCCTGCAAGGGCATTGACAAACTCGAGAGGACTAAGGTCTCAGTCTCATGGCTAATGATGCAGTGTACCTGCCCTAAGGAGGGACCAGTGTTCACTGATGCCAAATTCACTGTTCAAGGAACTCAGTCTGGCTGGAATTGAAATCCTTACTACATCGCACGCTGTCAAGTCATTGCCAATTCTTGTACATGCTTTATATTTCAGGGCCTTTAAGCTATAAGCCTATGTCTGAACTTCTCTTCCTCCTGTGCACTTTCTTCCTCACTAAAATCAGACACACAGGCGTACAGATGTGCTGGCTTCTCTGGAAAGCTACTCAGTTAACATTAGCGGAACATTACCGTCTAGCTGATAGTTCAGAATTGCCTTGTGTAATCCTTTCTTGTCTTATCTTTTCCATTCCTCGATCTCTGACTGTGCTATTTTTCAAGTAATGGATGTTGAACTCAGATCATGATTATAAAAATGCTGTGTGTCCTAGCTCACGTTGCATAGTTGTGCTAAGATCTTGTTTCACCCTCTTAGCAATGTCCTTGCTCAAATGAAGACCTTCATATTGCTCGAGAAAATAATGTATGTTTTGTAAGTTATTGAGAAGGGAAAATAAGGTGATATTTCTAATATATTTAGCAAAGTACACAGAGAGTCATACACATATGACAGTTGGTAGCTATTACCACTCCTCTAATTATTTCTTCTAATAAGCAGAAAGGGAGCTTCCTTTTTTCTGATGTTTTGTTCAATATCTTTTAGTGTCTTGTCTACTTTTATTGCTGGCATTAAAATGTGTGTTTTAATATTTTAAATATAATCCCCCTATGGGGTAGCTCTATACTTAAATAATAAATAAGCTTTAACACAGAAAAGAATAATAGCCTTAATAAAACCCAAATTAATAGTCTTCATTTTAAGTAGCTATAAAATTTATAGTTTAACAGTAAAGTATGAAGTTTTAGACATTAACGAGGGACTCTGGTTAAAATGTCCCAGACTCTCATACTATAGTCTGTTGATGATGAGGCTTCTAAGTTGCCAAATGCCCCAATGGTTGTCAAAACAGTAGTGACAGCAGGGAGGAACCAGAAAGAGGTTCATTTATTATTCAAACAAAACCTCTATAAATTTTCCTTTTCTCCAGATAATGGAAATCTCAAACACGTGAAAAAGAATGAATAGGTGAGAGAGAATTCTGGATGGAATACACTATATTCTGATTATCTGTGGACCATTTGATTACTAGAAGTAACTGAAAATTATGATAATTAAGATTGCTTAATTATGTGTATAGAAATCCTTTTATGATGATAATTTTAAAAATTTAAGCATTTTCTATTTCAAATATACTTTAAGAGACCAGGAAGCAAACTCAATTCTATTATCTTAGTAATCTAGTACCATAACTCCAGAGTAGACCTCGCAACCCCAGGTTACACCTCTTGAGTCCAGGCTTGACTCATTTGGTAAGAGGAGCATGACCTTTTTAGCTGTGGGCAGCGTGTAAGACTCTAACCATGCTGTAGAGCACTGTTATTTCATCGTGAGAAATGTTAAGCTCCTGGTGGAAAGCTTACAACCATGCCACACGTGCTGAATGAAGCTAAGACACAGGAAACACAATGAGATCACTTTTCATGCCCCATGCCAATTCTGTTTACAGCGATACCATGTTGGTAGCTCTTGGTGGATAATGGAGAGAATATTTATACCATGGAAGTCAGCAAAGGGATAGCCTACAAAATAAGGCATTTCATTTTACCTTGTTTTTTTTTTAAAGCATATTAAATATGCACAAGCATACAGTATCCCTTGGGAACAATGGTCAGCTCGTGTGTGTGTGTGTGTGTGTGTGTCTGTCTGTCTGTCTGTCTGTCTGTCTGTTTATATGTCTACATGTCTGTGATGTTTGTGTCTCTGTATGTGTCCATCTGTATGTCTGTCTTTGTGTGCATGTATGTCTGTCTGTCTGTCTGTCTCTGTGTGTATGTGCATGTGTATGTGTGTCTGTCTGTCTGTCTGTCTGTCTATATGTCTACATGTCTGTGATGTTTGTGTCTCTGTATGTGTCCATCTGTATGTCTGTCTCTGTGTGCATGTGTGTATGTCTGTCTGTCTGTCTCTGCGTGTATGTGCATGTGTATGTGTGTCTGTCTGTCTGTCTGTCTTTTTCCCACACTTGCATTCCCTTCCTCCCTCTTCACAATACTGGACACCAAATGTGGCCTCATATATACTAGGCAAGCACCTCTTAGTGAGCAATGCCACCAGCCCGTGACTTACTCTGGAAATATAGAGACCTATCTGGCTTATTTAGCCAAAGGTCTCTTGAACTCTGGACAAGGAAGAACTTGGAAACTGCTGAGAGAATGAAAGAACAGAATTCCACACTCTAATCAGAACTAGAAAATCTACTCTTTATACCTTAATTCTTGAATAAAATTCAATTTATTTGCTCTATCTAAAGGCTACAGAGTTCAAAATGTGGCTACAAATTCCATTCCCAGTGCTTCCACTTGGTAACTTTGCATAAAACAATTAGTTAAAGGCAGGACAAGCAAGAGAGTTCATATCTCTGAACCTCTGAGTACGCTTTGATTTTTGGAAATACAGTGCTATTGGTGTTAGACTTTTTAATTGTACCTGCAGTGCGTGTGAACCATGATAACAAGAACATCATTGGAAAACTAAAAAAGTGCTATAATGGCAAATAAAAACAAAACCAACTGTCTATTAATGAGTGTCTGCTCCAGAACAGCATTAACAAAAGCAGTGAACTTCTTTAAGGCACTGGCCAAGATTAAAAAAAAAAATAATGCACTAAGCTTTAAAAACGGGGGACCTAAGGTAAGAAAAATGACAGCAATACAGGAAACGGGGACAGGTGAAGCCCGAGCATCCTCAAACTGTCAGATTGTCCCCTTGTTGCCATCCACAGCGTATTACAGTTCCAAGGCAAAGGTTGAAGGCAGGCAAAATTTCCATTCAAGGACAGGCCACCACATTCTGGACAGTAGACAAAACAACTCACAAACTCCCACATGGCATGACACTGAGACCCTAGAACAAATGTCCTAAAAGAAATGAAGGTCTTTTTCCTTTTGTTTGTTTGTTTGGTTGTTTGGTTGTTTGGTTTTTTTTTTAGCACTGTTTGTGAGGCAATGAGAAGAACAGAACTCGTTGTCTAGGACTGTTAAAGATTCTAGAAACTAAAACAGTTGCTAGCTTCAAGATGTATGCATGCGTGGATTGGACCATTATTGTTTGGACTGTGAGACTATGAAGTCTCAGGATGTAAAAGAACGTACAGAGAAAATAGACATTCTATCTACCTTCTTCAAGACTTCCTTCACCACACAATTTAGCAGTGATTTTTGTTGTTGTTTGTTTTGCTTTTTGGGTGTTTTTGGTTTTGCTTTGTCTTCTTGTCTCTTTAGTTTGCTTGCTTGGTTGAATGGTTTCTTTTGAAAGAAGTTTTTAAATACTTTTTAACACAGAATTTTTCAAGAATTTCCTAAATGCCTGTTGTATTTTCACTCATGCTTTCCTCCGCTTCAATTCCTCTTGTGGCCATGGCCTTCTCCTCAAACTCATAATATCTTTTTATTATTCTCTCTCTCTCTCTCTCTCTCTCTCTCTCTCTCTCTCTCTCACACACACACACACACACACACACACACACACACACACACACACACACGTTGCTGAGTCCCTTTGGAGTATCTCATATATGTACATATGCCAAGGGCTGACCCCTTGGCCTTGTCTCTGGAGAAGACCGATTGTCCTCTTTTCAACAGCAATTGATTGTATTTAGCAGTCATTCATAAGAGCCTTTGAAACTTCCCTATCCATGTGGGTACATCAACTGATGTTGTTACACAGATCTCGTTTAGGTGACCATATTTTTAGATTTAATGGGAGCAGTTTCCCTCTCATATATAGAAGATACTATCTCGGTAGTGAAATAGTATTTGGGCAACTGTTTCTTCCCTTTTATTTTTTGAGACTGGGTCCCTATACATAGCCCAGGATGGACTCAACTCAGTCTGCAGCCTAGGCTGACTTCAGAATTATAATCCTATTCTCTTCTGCCTGAGTATTAGGCTCACATGTGTCCATCACCATAGTGAGATTACAGGTGTACATCACTATTCAAGGCTCACTTTTGTGTTTCAAAAATACTTAAAATTTTTGTGAAGTCTTTTATTAGCCAATTTCTACTTCAGAAAGCTGATATTATGTGTGTGTAAGCAAAAAATGCTCATAATATCACTACTGTTATAAAAATATGAGTAAAGTGATTTTCTCTTCTTCTTCTTCTTCTTCTTCTTCTTTTCTCTCTCTCTCTCTCTCTCTCTCTCTCTCTCTCTCTCTCTCTCCAATTTCATGTAGCTCAGGCCCTCCAGCCTACACCTGCATGTTGATATTGTACTAACTGAACTAAAACCTCCATTTCAGGAAGGAAAATAACAAAGCTACAAGTCAGTCCTCATATAACCTTCTGAAGTTAGGGGGTGCTATTCACTAAATTGTGAGGTCAGAAAAATGCCAGCATTATCTGGCTTCATGAATGGGACAAATAGGATTTGAAACCAGGCAGCTTGCCTTCAGAATCTGTTTTTAACGCATCAGTTTATTAACTATGCGTGCATTAAGATGCTAGGATGTCACTCCACTTCAGAACTTTGAAATGAACGAAGGGCTCCACTTCTACCAAGATGAAGGTATATCTTGCCAAGTGTCAGCTGCGGCCC
Source organism: Acomys minous (assembly GCF_964271855.1). NCBI lineage: Eukaryota > Metazoa > Chordata > Mammalia > Rodentia > Muridae > Acomys > Acomys minous. The sequence continues at coordinate 82,483,492 of NC_140496.1, forward strand.
TGTGAGCAGGACAGAAAATCTCTTGTTCCAATTACTATAGCACAACTACTTAAGGAAATGACTAATAGATTCAATAGAAGAAAAAAAGAACCTGTCAATCTGCATGAAAGCACTTTATGCAAAAGCTACAGTCTCCCAGCTCGAATGTGCCAGTCAACTTGCCTTCTTGATGACTACCCAAAGAAGAGCTGTGTGAGTGCTGGCCTTGATAATTGTTCCCAGAAACTGAGCAAGAAAAACCATCACACTGAGGGGCTAGCAGTCTTCTTCTCTAGGCATTTATGAGCAGACATTAATTTCCTCTTATTAGTTGGAATCTTTAAATGTTGTGTGAGATTGAAATCAAACCCAAGAGCAATTACCTTGAAAACCCACTGCTTGTGTGACAAGTGTTCCAAAGTGTGGGAGGACAGGCTGCAGAGCGTAAGAATGGCTGGAAATTCAAGGTACAGAGACACTCACCCTAGTTTTGGCATCGATCTGGCCACCTCGATCCAGGAGGAGCTTCACCATGTTGGTGTTTCCCCGTTTGGAAGCCACGTGCAGGGGAGTGATCCCATTCTGTGCCATGGAAAGACCAAACCGAGCAGGTTGGATATGGTAGGGCATGAGTGCACAGCTTCCTATTAAAGACTATCAGGAGGGTGTGACCTGTGTGGTAATTTGACCCATTGTTAACCATGGCCCAATAGGTTTGATCATAAGGAACAAATAGGCCCATAAACTGTGAATGCTAGGTGTTTAAAAAAAAAATAGGAAATAGAACTAAAATACCTGTTAGTCAAGAACAACAGTAACATATTGGATGTAAAATTACAGTTAAGAGACAGGAGGAAGACACCTGTGTAGTAGCAGCAAAGACTCTAATTCTAATACAGAGCTCAGGAAAATGTCTCTCTATTATTGTCATGTACTTTGAGATATCAAAGGTGAATATACTTAAAATATGCATTGGTAATTAGTCTTTAAAACCCCTTCAAAACAATACATAGAGAGAAATAACTGTAAAAACAGTATAACATATGCTTTCAGAATAGTACAACAATAGTTTCAGAACAAAAGAATATTTTCTTTTAAAAACAGGATTTCACTATGTAACTCAGGCTAGCCCAGAACTTGTTGTGTAACCCAGGCTGGCCATAGGCAGGAACTTCTCCTGCCTGAGCCTCGAGAGTCCTAGGGTTACAGATCTACTTCACCACACATGGCCTGTACATAAGATGCTAAGGACTACAATAATACACACAAACTTGTATTTGTATTATGAGATACTGGGTGGCATCGTTATGGTAAGGATATATGTCTGATTTGTGGAATGTCATAATTTTCCATATATTTAAACCCTGTATCAATTGAATCATGTTAAATACCACTAATATGTGAATTTTATATGTAATGTATATACATTTTATAACAGAAGCAGACCATTAAGTGCGCCATTCCATGTGCTGTCTTCCTGTGTATTTTTGGAAGACATCAGAGTAAATCTTCAATTCATTAAACCAACAGAGGAAAAAAGTCACCTAACTGTATATCCACTTGTTCCTATATACTCTGTGCTTAATATTTTAATACTGTCATCTACTGAGTGAAAGTTAATAATTCATGCTTTTTTGCATTATTTTATAATATAATAATCAAAAGTCATGTCAAAATTACTCTTCTCAACTACTGACACATTCTTATTTTACTTATTTTCATTTTCTTTGTGCTTGAGTGCTCTGGCCTCAGAGGCCCACAGAGGGCTTTGGGTCTCCTGGCGCTGGAACTGAAGGTGGCTGTGAGCAGCCCAATAAATGTAGAATCGAACTCTTGCTCTCTGGAAAAGTTTAATAAGCACACCCCGGAGCCATCTCTCCAGCTCCCAGATTCCTATGTTTCACTTATTGGATTATGATATCATCCTGAGATTAACATAGTGAAAACTTCAGAATCTTTAGGATGAAAGAAGGGAGTTCAGTGTAAGACTTTAATGAAAGCCATTAGTGTTCACATTTCCTTTCCTACAATACACCGTGTACTGATACCACATACCCTGGCTGTGAAGTCCACCGCAGCTCCCCGGTTTAGAAGAAGAGTCGCCACGTTGACATTTCCGTAGTGCGCAGCTATGTGCAAAGGAGTGAATCCGCTCTAGGGAAAGAGAAGAGCAGCAGATGAGGCAATCGTTACACTGCGGAAAGCAACCGCTGGGTAACCAGATAAACTGCATAACCAAAAAACCTACAGTGCAACTGCCTGCCACGTACACGAGCGACACAAGTCATGTAACAAACTCTTTAATAAAACTCTACAGTTTAGTCTCATAAGAGATAAATAAACATCCTACACTGACCGGCAAATATATTTTTAATTTATGAGGCTAATTGTCTATACAAAACTGTGTTTCCTGAGTTTGTTTACCTTATTAGAGAAAAACAGATTATGATGAAACCAAATAAAGTTTCGAACACAGGATTAACAATTATTAATAAATGTTTTAATCAAAGATTTAAAGAGACAGTGTCTTTGTTTTGACCTTTCTATTTTCATGTGTGGGGACGAGATAGGGTGGGGGTTACTTACAGTTGTGTGTGCTAGGGGGAGTGTGCTAGGACTCCTGTCCTATGACTTTCCACCATCTTCTCCTGAGACAGGGTCTCTTACAAAACTTAGAGTTAGCTGGCAGCCAGTGAGGGTGAGCAGTCCTCTGTTCCCACCCTTACACTAGGTTGCAGGCTTGCCCATGGCCACACCCAGCTTATTAACATGGGTTCAGGAAACTGGAACTTAGGTTCCTTATGTTTGTACACACTGAGCCATCTTCCCAACCGCTTGATCTTTATTTTCTTTTAAGATTTATTTATTTATTACTTATACAGTGCTCTGCTTGCATGGGTGCCTGCAAGCCAGTAAAGGACACCAGGTCTCATTATAGATGGTTGTGAGCCACCATGTGGCTGGTGGGACTTGAACTCAGGACCTTTGGAAGAACAGCCAGCTCTCTTGACAACTGATCCATCTCTCTAGCCCCACTTGATCTTATTTTTAAAAGAGCATTGGTTGGCATTTCCTCTTCAGAACTGTGAAAACTTCTCAAGAAAAATGTGCAGTTCATTCTGCACCATCCACACTGGTTTTTTATCCCTTCTACATCTGTTCAGTCAGACTGTGACTTATAGTGAAAACAAATTTAAAAACCCATATCAAACAACTTTTCCTCCTGTTGCTTTGCCTTGTCCAACATTGGTATGAGGGCTTGCCTTATCTTACTGTATCTTATTTTATTGTGTTTGGCTGTTGTCTCTTGGAGGTAACATCTTTTCTGAAGAGAAACAGAGGAGGAGTGGAACTTGGGGGTTGTGTGCGTATGTGCATGTGTGCATATGTACGTGCATGTGTGTGTGTGTGTCTGTGTCAGTGTGTAAATCAGTGTAAATCAGTTGGAAGGAGTGGAGGGAGGAAAAATTGTAGTTGGGATGTATTGTGTAAGAAAAAATCAATTTTCAATAAAAAAGCTTCATATCAATATGACTATGAAATAAAGAAAATAGTGCAGCTGAATCCTATTTTGAATATAAATTAAATATAATTTTTAAACTGAAATGACTAAAGAAACTATATTAAGGGAATGATGTAGGTAGAGAAATATTTTATCTCCCAAATGCTTCAAAAGCAAAATCTGAAAATCAAATGAAGAAATCATTTTTTTCTGTGAGGTGGTAGTTGAATATTCTATTCTTCGCAATAGATATATATTAGCTCTTGTCTTAGTGAAGTGCTCAAAGACATGATTATTTCCCTTACTCTACAGCAAGGCAGAGTAAAGGAGGAAACACACTCACTGGCTAATACATCGCACAATTTTCAGGTTATTTCCTAGTTTCCTTTTTGTGGAAATGGATTTTAGCATGTGCTTTATTGCTTCTAAGAGATATTCTACAAGCCACAACCAGTCTTTTTTTTTTTTTTTTTACTTTGTGTATAGAATTTGGTGGTACTGTTTCCAAAATGTTAAGCTAAACATGCATATGACTTAGGTAATCGAAGGTGGTTGATGCTTTCAGTAACATTACTTGCAAAAGACTTTTAACTGCAGAGAAGCAAGATATGAAAGTAAGAATAGTAACTGAACTCGATTCCCACAAAAGCAATCAAGATTCTTTTACTCTTCTTGTAGGTGATGTATTCATGCCAAAATTACAGGAAAAATCCGTAAACCCATAATTATTTTATAATATGTCAAATTTTTGTTCTATTTTTATCTTGATATTTCCTATCACCCAGACAAATTCTGAATATATGTCTGTTATTGCTATATAGTTTCCTCCAAGATTGAAACATTTCAACCTGAAGGGGAACTTCTTTGTTCAGTTTTGGTTTGGGCTTTTTGAAACAGGGTTTCTCTGTGTAGCCTTGGCTATCCTGGACTCACTTTGTAGACCATGCTGGCCTCGAACTCACAAGAGATCATCCTGTCTCTGTCTCCCTGAGTGATGGGATTACCAGCTTGTGCCACCTTTGCTGGTTGCAGAGGAGCTTCTTAAAAGCAGGAAGGTAAATAACTCAAGACAGTTTCAGGATGTACTTGAAACTGCCCAGGTCCACACTAGGCAGCTCCCTGGCAGAGTAAGCAATTAACGTTGAGAGGCCCTCTCCAATAAACCAAGCTACAAAGAAGATCAGACCAGGTGCCTGGAAGAAGCCAAAACCAACTGAGCTGTCTCTAACAGGCTTGGAACAGCATTGCTTGGAAAGGACACTCTCTCCAGCCCGTTGAGCTGTCTGCAAGGCTATGCAGTGCTGTCCACGTTCCCAGGTTTTGTCAGTCATTACCCACGCTAGGGGGCCTTGGTGATGCAGCAGCACTTCTGCTCCAGAATGTAGCCTCCCACCGTTATTCTTGTAAGTAACCCCTATAAAATTGATTGGTTCACCAGGTTGGTGGTGTCTGTGCTTCAGTGATTTGTTGTGGGTTCCCTTTCTGGGGTGAGTGTACATGTGCTGTATACTCCCAGGAGAAGTCACAATTATTCAAGTTTACAATTTAATTTCAAAAAAATCATATTGGTTGCTGGAAAATGATTTCCCAGTTATTCAAGTAAAATAATATTATTCTATCACTTATATTAATTAATCAGTTGATGCTTTCTCATTGGCCTTCATTATCAGACTGCCCCAGACTGTGAAATGTTGTTCATAATGTATAAAAATTATCCCCAAGGAGTACCTAAGACATTAAAGATACTAATTAGTAATTAAAATAAATTTGTATGATTCCAGTCCTGAACAGTTTTATCAAGCAGTTAAGTTAAAGTACCTGACCCCTAATGTCATGCACAAAAAAAAAGGAACAAAGAAAGAAGCAGTGCAAATAATTCAAGTAAATTGCATCTCAGTAGATGAATATGTTAATAAAGAAGATTCGAGAAATAGGTCACTTTCTCTGAATCCTGCATAGTGCCTAAAACTCTGCAACTTCTCTATGTCCCCAGCTCAGTGCTGAAAATCAAATTATTCTGGAGAACAACCCACCAAAACAAAAGCCAACATTCATAAGAGTCACCTGCTTTTGAGTGTGGATTAATTTTTATAGGATACTTTCAATCATGCTTATGTTGTGACTAAGGAGAACACACACACACAAACACACACACACTAGAGACTTATGAAAGCAACGTTCTCATTTATAATGACCTATTTCATATGAGGAAAATGATTTAATGGCAAGTATTTTAAGATTGACAGGAGGAAAAAAGCAATTGCTTGGCTCATGATGTGCAGAGCTATTATTGATTATAAGCAATGTGGTAAAAAAAAAAGGAATTCAGAAAAAAGGGAATTTGCAATTAAATAACAAAGAAATCTGAATTTTCCCTTCTGAAAAGTCTAATCTGTATATTCTAATTAAGAGACAACATTGCTGTCTCTTTGCAAGTCTCATAATAAGGCTCACTCACTAAGACATATGCAATGGTACTGTTTATTTCATGCTGGATTCATAAACTAGTTAAGTGGTTTAACAATGTTGTATCAAATACATTTGGATTATCAATCTTTCTTAATTATAGGATTTTCTCTAAACAGTTTCCCATGAATAGAACTTTAATCATTAGTATGAATTAGTGGCCTTTTATTTTAACTTGGCGAAAACTAACAATAAATAAAAACAAGGTAAATGCTGGTATAATGGCAGTACTGTACCTCGGTTGTCCTGTTCACCATCATCTGAAGCAATGTTTTGTGGGGAAAAGAGGGAAGATGTTACACAGTGCAGAATTAAAGGGACATCAGATCCCGCTCAATGCAACTGGGTATTCTATTCCAGCAAGACAGTGTCAGAAACACAACCCCGCTACACAGCAGTCACTCTTTCTGATGCTCTCTATCAGATGCTGTCTATATAATGGTATAGACAGAATGCTGAACCAAATGTCTCAAAGATGGAATCCGTCCTTCCAAACAAAATCATTTAGGCTTTGTTTGTTTGTTTGTTACTGTCTCCCAACAGATAGTCCCCTTCCATCTGAAATTCTCACAGAAACCATCTCTGTGTTTTCCTGACCAGGATGCTGTGTTATCAGCAGGGACTGGTCCTTGGTCATCACACAGAAGGAGGCTGGCAGTCGGAGGGGACCTCTCCACAGATGCGTCGGCTCTTACCTTGGATTGTACGTCAGCGTTGTGGTCATTCTGAAGCAGGAGAGCAGCAGACTTGGTGTCATCTTTCCGAGCTGCAATGTGCAGAGCTGGCAACCTCACCTTCCCTTTAGTGTCATTCTCCAACAGGATGGCCACCGCCTGGTTGTGTCCCTGCTGGAGTGCCACAGCTAGAGGGGTAAAGCCATCCTGAAATATAATGTACACGCGTGAGTGAGACGGACAAGCAGGACAGAATATGACTGTGAAGAGAGAAGCAGAGTGGACTCAGCCATTTGTCAGTGGCCTCATCAGATTTTTCCTGATTTCCATTCTTTACACTCGACAGCATCTGCATCATAACAAATCTCACTGATTATGGAATGTGGTCCTGTTACAAAAGGAATGGGTGAGCTCCATGTTTGTAACAGGGAAATAAAAATTAGAACAAATACTCAGCTATGTCTTCTAATATAAAGGAAAAAAAAAGAATAGAAACCAAATCGAACTGAGGGAGAGAAAGAATAATGATCTATAAAGAAAAATGAGTGTGCAGTCAACAGTGAAAGACAAATGTTTCTGCATTGTCTTAGAGAAGGTGAGGGCAGAGTAATCGATTCAATTTATATTAAGATTTCGGAGATTTAATGTGGCCTAAAAGAGAAAGAGGCAGGCAAGTCACTGTGAGTTTGAGGCCAGCTTGGTCTGCAAAGTGAGTCCAGGACGACAAAGAGAAAGCCTGTCTCGAAAAACAGAGAGAGAGGGAGAGAGAGAGAGAGAGGAGAGAGAGAGAGAGAGAGAGAGAGAGAGAGAGAGAGAGAGAGAGAGAGAGAGAGAGAGAGAGAGAGAGAGAGAGAGGTTTAGTGTGTTTAATGTGGCCTAAAGCTGTTTGGTAAATTAGACTAGCCATTAATCTTGCAACTACTTTCATTTTAAGTTGACAACATCATTTCAGTATAAAGTTGCATATACTAGGTAGCATTTTCAACTTAAAAAGAGGGCTCAACAAACAATAGTACAAACAATGCAATAGTTGGAAAGGTCTCCAGGCTGAGATAGAAAACCAAGCTACAAAATTTGGAAGGTCATCTCTGCATCTTCAGACGCAATTATTTAGCTCCTGGAAAGATGGCAAGTGCATCTCTCCTTAATCCTCTGACATTGGAAAGCAAATGTTAGAAGTCTCATTCATACAGCAGGAATGAGAGCAGTGGGTTGTACACTTGATGTCATTCCAGAGTTAAGGGTAATTCACCCAAATTTAACTGCTCAATTTGTTTTCAATATTAATTGTTTAGGTGATAACTGTGGGCTTTTGAGGGAAAATAATGGTTCTCAACTGTTTCATACCACATTATATGCAGCGTGAACTGTAGTAATATGTTAATTGTTCATTTGAATATGTTTGAATTTTAAGTACTTCACAGAGTGGAGGGGTGGGGAGTGTAGTATCTTAAGGTAAAGAACAGCAAGCAGCTGCAAGGTGTCTTGAATTGGGTGCTTTGTTGAATGAAGGACACACCCATACATTTGCATATTCAGATTTTTATTTTCTAGCACTCTGTAGCGGTCTGTACTAATGGCATGTGGACTTTGTTTTTGTTATGTTATGTTTTTCCTTAGAGACTCAGCCCACAGAATGGAACCCTAGTAAAAATATTATAGCTTTAAATTTTGGCAAAACTCTGGAGGAAGGAAGGGAGCCGAGTTCTATGAACATGACGCTGCTGGCCACACAGGAAACTCCCTTCGGAGGAATAAAAGCTGGATTCCAACTGCGCAAAATTCATTCTGATCTGTATTTCTGGGAAGAAGGCTAAATATGTGTAACCACTGTTAAAATACCTCAGTGAACTCGGCGGAAAAGAGACCCAGCTAAGTTCAGCAGCTTTGATTTCATCTTTTATTTGCTAATCTTATTTATAAAAAGAATTCAAAACTAAGTGTTTTCTTCAGGTGTCTGTATTTCACTGCCATGTGGGAAGATTGTATAGTTATCTGATTTTTTTAAAGTGGGTATAGTGCCTGGCTGGTAATTGATCTTTACACATCACTGCTCCTCATTAGCACAGAAGTGCCCTTTATGAGGGTCCACAATGAAGCCAAAGATGACAGAATATTAGAGCATCAACTATTCATGCCTGCTATAGTATTATTTGTTAAAGAATGGTATAGTTATAAGTTTGTTCACGTGAATCTTAGTAACCATTAGGGTAGGCGGTAGGGTTTAGTATATTGTTTATAAATGTAGTTGTTTAATGATAATTTTAAAAGATAAAATATAAGACATGTTCATGGCTAGGTTAGACTTCCCCCTACCTGCCTTTGACTCCTTTGCACATGTTGTATTAAGTTAGATAGCGAGAGGCTCGATGGCCTCTGCTGATTCATTGATTACTAAGGCCTATTTTTGGAATCATACTGCAATGCTGCAATGATCAGCTATACAAAAACGTTGCCAACCCGCTGAGAGCGTCATGCACTGAGTTCACCGAAAACCCACACTAGCCACCCTAAGTCTCCTGGCTGGGTGAGAGAATTCTGATGCGAAGATTTCATCTGATTAACAATTCAGCCTTCAAGGAAAGAGAAAACAGATGGATTCCCTTATGCTGGGATGTTTCTTTGAGACACAGTCTCTCTGTTATTTGAGCATTGCCTTAAGATATTCACAGTCTATACTCCCAGACAAAACGAGTGTCTTGAGGGACAGAAAGGTGCAGGTTAAAAAAGAACCCCACACATCCACACTGCAAGTGCATACATTATGCCTGTGTTACTGAGTATAGAACACAGAAGAATGTCATAATGGGCAGTTGTGTTTAAATGGTGTAAATTACTTACACATCACTTTCGCAACATTGATGTGAGTTCTCTACAGTGAGAACAGACTGTCAGAAAGTGATGGTGAATGGTTCCTTAAAAGGTTAGTTTCCCCCAAAAAAGATATGAAGTAAATTTAATACATTTCAGGGACTTTTCTGTCCAGCACAGTGTGGAAGGGAGCTTTGCTCACTTTGCCTAAAGATGTACTGGACATTAAGAAATAGCAAGATGGCTTCTGGGTACCAGCCATGTTTTGCTGTTCACCAAGAGCTAGGAAACAGAAAGGTAATTCGGTATCTTCCATGTGTCTAGATGTGCTGAGAGCTCAGAATCTGAACTGATGGCAAACATCCTTATCCCAGATTGCCATGATCATAGTCACATACTACGTCATAAACAACACTGTTGTGATATAGTCCTTAGAAAATTACACTAACAAAAATGGCCATAAATTATTTCTAATGGTTAGAAATTGTTCCTGCAAGGAATTGCTTCAGATCTTAAGATAAGATATTGACAAAAAGGAACATGATCACTTGTTGTGGTCTAACTTTGGAATGCTGTAAAGATCCCAAAAGCAAGTCAGGTCACAAGCACTCCCATAATCCCAGGAGAATTGCAAGGCTGACTTGAGCAACAAACGAAGACCCATGTTTCCCCAACGACAAGAATTCTAAGCTTAATGGCAATGGAAATAATAATGCATGATTATGAATCTCAAATGAAGGTTTGAACACATGTTGATGTGCACAAGCCCGAGTCACTCACTGGCCAATATTGTGGGTTATAATCGCAACATGAACATTTCCAGCATACTTCAGACAAAGTAGTGGAGATCCTTTGCAACTGATATAAAGAATATGGCCCTTAAAACAAAGGAATCCGGGAGCAGACGTACCTCTGTAGCAGTGCTCTGATTAGCTCCATTTTCTAGCAAGTATTTTACAACATCAATGTGATTCTCCTGGGCAGCCATGTACAAAGGCGTGAAGCCATTCTGAGGACAGACAGCAAAAAAACAGAAATCTCAATCATTTCAAAGGTTTCAGCACAACTGGTTACACCATAAGGAAAGATCTGCACACTATATGAAATAATGCCTGTGTAATATCTTCTGTATTTTCTAAGTTATATATTAAGTAAACTGTATGAACTATGCAAACTGCTTAAGATATTTAAAACGTGAACTCTATAGATTATGCTTCTATAGCAGATTCTTATTATACATGCATATAATAGGGTCTATATAATATTTTCTGTATTAATCCATAAACCACTTATATCAATGGTGCTCAAGTTGTGGGTTGTGACCCCTTTGGGGGTTGCATATCAGATATCCTGTCTATCAGATATTTACATTATAATTCATAACAGTAGCAACACCATGCCCAATGCACTTGGGGATTGTTACTACCCCCAGACAGGAGTAAAAAAATAAGTTTTAAACTACTTTTTGAAATAAAATTTTTTCCATGCATTGTAGAAGTGAAAACATTATTCAAAGTGGCAGATAACCAGCAAAATATAACACACATTATACAAGTAAAATAAGTTAAGAAATTTAACTTTTTTTTAATGAAAGAAAATGTCCGGGGTCCAAATGGTGAAAGAAATTTTTAATCTAAAGTAGAAACAATTGAAGAAGAGTAAGTTAACAACAGTGTTATAATTTGTGAGTAGCTACTGCTAGCTGGAGAGTTTGCTTTCCAAGGCATATCAAGAGGTGAAATCTGCTGTATTTTAAGATCACTGAAGAGGTGGCGGAAGGAAGGAATTAAAGATTCAAAGGAAGGGAAAGCCAAGAAAGACTGTTCAAAACAAGGAGTAGGTGTGGAATGAGGATCTTCCACCAAGAGGTAGGGATGCAGTTAAAAAAAAAACAAAAAGAACTTTAACAGAACGCAGCCACTGCTAACAGTTTTCCTCTGATACAATTTTGTAGATAGATCAAGAAAAAAAGGAAACAGGAAGAAGTCGTGAGTTCCTCAGGGGAAAATGCTCAATGCTTAGACCTGTGCCTGTAAAAGACTCAACCTGGGTCTTGAGCTGCTGAGGGACCCTCACTTGCTTAACCATTTGAACTGTTGAAACTACTTTAGAAACATATTAACCCTATAGAATATATAGCTTCTCCTTGTATATAGCATCTACATAAAACAGCATCTATTTAATGCCTTCTGGATTTATCAGTTCACAGACCACTTTGTCATATTGAATGCACATAACTTACACAGCACTGCTTCAGGCTACTATCTAGAGTAGATTGTGTTAGGAGGGATTAATACACGTGACTGAAAAGAAAAAGGTTCGGCAGAACCAGGAGCCCTGCATCTCGTTGGTGTCCAGACTGCGGTGCAGGTTACCTAGTGTTCCCAAGTACAGTACCAGTCCTTGCTCAGTCGTCCTCTCAGACATCCTTTGGCCATCTGAGTGATGGCCTTACATATATCCATAGCCATCTATATCATTTACTTTTTTTCCTGACCAGATATATGACATAATAATATAATAGGAAAGGAGAGGGTTTTGGTCCAAGGTTCCTGGGGGAATCCCAGGCCACTGTGACTGGAAAGCAGTGGGAGCAGGAGCAGTCACGCCCAAGGCAGTGGGAACATGGGGCATTGGACATAGAAATGGCTGTGGCTCAGGCAGTAGAGGGAAAGCTGACTCAGAACCAGAGGCAGAGGGAACTTCAGAGACCTGCCACCAGAAACCTACTTCTTTCACACAGATGATACTCCTAAAGACTATATAATAGTGTCACACCGAGCACCAAGTATTCAAAACTTGAGCCTTTGGGGAACACTGCGAATTGAAATGTTAACATCATCCCACTTCATTAGAATCTCCCTTATATGACAAAAGAGACTTTGTAGATGTGGTTAAGCCAAAGATTTTGCTTGAGCTGCAGAGATGGAGATGCAGTAGGCTCGATAGAATGATGAGGATCTTTATGACTTATAAGAGAGAAGCAAGAGATGGCAGGGAAGAGGCAACTCTATCTGCTGGTTGTAGTCATAAAGGAAGGGACCATGATCCAAGGAGTACGCCTTTAGAAGGTGGAACAAGCCAAGAAATGAATTATCAGCTAAAGCTGTCAGAAGAAAACAATGTTTTCAACACCATGGTTTTAACCCTGGATGGTTAATAGACAAACCTAGGGGAAAATAATTTTGTCCTGTCATCTTGTTGTGTGTGCTAATTTGTTACAACTGCAAAATCAATCAAATGTCTTGGCTTGGGGTTGTAGGAGATCAAAACAGGTGCTGGACTTTGGTCAGCTTTGGCAATATCTGCAATAGTGTACATCAAAGATGGAGAGCTAGAACTATGACGTCACTTCACTTTTGATGGAGAGAGTTGGAGCTATGACATCACTACAGTTAAGAGATGGAGAATTGCGCTGCCCTAGAGGTGTTGCTGGTGTGACTTCTGTGTCACATGTCCATCAGTGGGTCACAGAGAAGAGAGAGGCTATGTCGCTGCTCATTGTAGTAGCCACTAAAAGAGCAAGTAAGTGGTGGAGAAATAAAAGAGAAAGGGAAACAGAAGGATGTGGGCAAAATGAAGAGAGGCAGAACTAGAAACTCCAGAGTGGTGAGGAACAGTCTGGTGTGAGTAGCCAGTAACGCCACCTGGGACCATGGTAGAGTTCTGGCCTGTGCTGCCACTGGGCATTACAGCTGGGTCTATGACCCTGCAGCAGCAGGGGTCTGTCACAGCCAAAAGCCATGTGGACATCCCTGGTCTGGGCTGCCACCTGGAGACATGTTAATATCTGAAGCCTGTGCAGAACCACCCCTCACCTGGGCATCATGAGAGTGCTGGTCTTCAGAGCATCAGAGCAGGAGAGTTGACCTCACCCCTAGCCATCAGTAATACTCAAGAGAGCAAGCCCCTTACAGGAGTTGCAGGTGAGCTGGACCAGAGGACATGAGCATGGGAGAGCAGTGTCATAGATGAGGGAGAGATACCTCCTCCTCCTTTCCACTAAAAGCAGGTAGGAGACCTGGCTTTAGCAGGCAAAAGAGTTGTCCCTGCACCTCATCAGCTGCAGCACTCAGGAGAGCTGTCCCTGTCCCTCACCTGGACAGCACAGTAGCCCTGATCCTGGAAGCAAGGGTACAGGCAAGCTGGCCCAAGGGCGTGAGCTGGGAGAGATGACCTTGCCACTTGTCTGTTGTGTGGTGAAATGGGCAAGGGTCCACTCCCCTTTGCCACTAGCCACCTACAACAGACAGGAGAGCTGGCCCTCAGACAGTCATGAGAGTAGGAGAGCTGTCCCTGCCCCTCACCTGCTGCATCACTCAGGAGAACAGGCCCTGTACCTCACTTGGGCAGCACATTAGAGCTGACCCTGATGGCAGGGGCAAGGTAAGGCAGCCCAAAGGGAGTTATACAGCAGTGTGTGGGTAAGGGAGAGATGCCCTCCCCCCTCCATCATTTCTCACCATGTTTGGCAGGCAGAAAGATGGCCCAGGGGTCATGAGAGTGGGAGAACTGGCCATGTCCTTCACCAGCTGCAACACTTGGGAGGGCAGGTTCTGCACCTCACTTCAGTAGCTAGTAAGCCAGCCCCGGGGGCATGAGAGCGGAAGAGCCAGAAAGTTGACCAGCTCAGATACCTCTCAGGCCCAGGTCCAGATAATTGAATTGGCTCACCCCAGCATCTACCCCACTGATGAACTCCTAGAGTGCATGAAGGGGTTGGTCCCACAGATACAAAACAACAGGATCTCCATGGCATAGGATATCCATGGCAACAGCATATCAGATAGGGGTCCCAATGAGATTCCAGAAGTGATAGATTAGCAGAAGCCAGAGGTTTCCTACCTGACCAATAAGTCAAGCAAAGCAGTGTCGACAAAAGGGTACATTGTGGGACACTCTGTGACACAACCACAGATTCCACAATGAGATATTTCTTTTCTGTTGTGGGGAGGATGCAAGGGTGGGGGCCAGTATGAGCGGAGGGAGAACTAAGTAGAATTGGGCAGCATGTGAAATTCATGAAGAACCAATAAAAAGTAGAAAAATAAAATAAAAAGATAGAGAACCAGAGTCACGATGTCATCACAGTTAAGAGATGGAGAACCAGAGTCATGATGTCATCACAGTTATGAGATGCAGCACTGGAGTCGTGGTACTGCTTGGTTATGAGATGGAGAACTAGAGCCATGATGTCACCATGGCTAAGAGATGGAGAACTGGAGACATAGTGTCACCACACTTATGAGATGAAAAAGCAATAAAGTCATGATGCCACCATGGTTAAGAGATGGTGTAAAATATGGTAAGAATTTGCTGTAAATACAGATTTCCTACAAACCAAAAATATGGAAAATATCCTTTCTTCCTTTACAATATTTATCAGAAACATCCCACTTGAGAATAAGGACTATCTATTCCTTTGAGCACTTAGGATAGAGCAAGGCAATATACTGGCATCATTGTAAACTGTGTAGGAAACTTCATCTTCACTCAAACATTGCTTAGCACAGCATTCCTGCTCAATATGTCATGCCTCTTTGGTTTTCTAAAAGAGTTTAATTGGAAATAGCTATGAAAGCATATATAAATTCTCATTGCTGATATAAAAAGTCAAAGATGCCCACATCTTTGGCTTATCCTAGGTGCAAGCGAGGAGAGTTGACTATGACAGTTCTGGCGTAATGGATTCATACACCTCGAGTACAAATGGTTTCAATCCATATTGTTTATTAATCATCGGTAATGGATCTCAGATTAGTTATAACTCTTCCTCAGATCCAAAAATCATGTTGGACTTCAAAGAATTCAAATATCAAGAAGGCCTCGCACCTAGAAGCTTTAGTTTGTGCTTATAAAAACGCCTCTCACAGGGCTGGGTGGATGGCTGGTTCAGTGGGCAAAGAGTTTGCTGTGTGAGTATGGGGCCCTGAGTTCAGATCCCTAGCAGTGATTAAAAACATGGGATCCACCTATGTGCCTCTGCTTATTAAATACTATTAATAGTACCTCTGCCTATAGGGAAAATATCGATTATTTGTCATTCATTTTATATTTATTCCACCAAAAAATGTGTTTAGTCTCTTTTTACTACTTAGCATTGTACCCAGCCAGTGACTTAGAAACCTCTTTGCTGCATCCACAACAGACAGGTCAGTCCTGCAGGACTGGGGACAAAGAGGGACTGAAGAAGAAAAGACAGACACACAGACACACTTACAGAAGGGCTGCAATTGAGTGAGTCATGCTTGCTGTGATGGGACAGCACCAACTAAGCAAGCAACCCAGAGCCTCTGTGGGTTTACAATGCATAATCAATATCCAGACACAGGCTATACCTGCTCACTCAGCCTAGCCCAAGGAAGGGCTTTGCCAACTCCCCCGGGTCTGAGTCACTGTACTGGTGCTTGATAATAACACACATTCACAGAAGACTTCATCCATACTCCTTACACCTTTGCTCAAGGCTTCCTCTGCTCTCCACACCACTTTCCATGAGAGCACCCAGTCCAAAGCTGAGATAACCACATTTACACTACTACACATAGAAAGGAAGACACACTTAACTACTCTACTTGTTTATTATTATTATTACATATTATGTAAGGAGAACGCAGATGAAGGACGCAGCACCCAACTGTGTGAGGAGAGTCTGTCAGCAGGATGTCATTGGAGTGACTCAGTGTAAAGAGTAGGGGAATCACGAAAGCACAGAAGCAGGAACAGCTTTTGAGATGGAGATGAGAAAAGAGAGGGCAAATGGGCCTTATGCATGACTCAATGCCAGATGGTGAGGGGACTGGGTTTGGCAGGACTTGGCCCTACCTACCTCACCAAGGGCTCTGCACTTTGTTTTAAATGGCGTGAGAGTCTCTCAGGTTTTTAAAGCATGGATTTGATATGAATATATCTGCATTTTAGGAGATTGCGATGCCAAGAATAGAGAGGGTGAAATGAAAAAAAAAATGCTCTGACTAGAGATACTGAGAATGAAAGGAAGGTTTTTGCAAGAATATAGGGGGAGACCTGGTGGCACTCAGAGGAAGGACAGCAGGTTACCAAGAAGAGACTTGATACCCTATGAGCATATACAGGGGGAGGTAATCCCCCTCAGGAACAGTCATAGGGGAGGGGAGTAAGGGGAAAATGGGAGGGAGGGAGGAATGGGAGGATACAAGGGATGGGATAACCATTGAGATGTAACAAGAAGAAATTAATAAAAAAAAAAGAATATAAGGAAGAGTTGAGAAGGGAAAATATTGAGATAATTTTGGTTCATTAAAGAAAGGCTATATTCAGATATGCATACCACTCCATGGCTAGAAAGAGCACAAGTAGTTTCAATACATGTTATTGTTAATAGTTGTCGTTGTGAATAGTTGTCAGGTTACTTATAACTCTTTGTCAGATCCGGAAATCAGGCTGAACTTGGGAGACTCCAAGTATCAAGTAAGACTCACATCAAACATCTTTATTTTGTGCTTATAAAATGCCTCACACAGAGCTGGGGGTGTGGCTTGATGGGTTAAGTGCTTGCTGTGTAAGTACAAGGACTGAGTTCAGATCCCCACCAGTGCTATAAAAGTGGTGTTCACCTTCATGCCTCTGTATCCCCAACCCTAGGGGTATGCAGAGACACTCAGATCCCTGGAGCCCACCAGTCTGTCAGTCTAGTCAATCGATGAGCTCTGCATTCAGTGAGAGACTCTGCCTCAAATATAATAATGATGATGATGATGATGATGATGATGACGATGACGATGATGATGATGATGATGTGGTGGTGGTGGTGGAGGTTGATAGATGAAGGCACCCAATGTTTGTCTTTGGCCTCCACATGGACATAATTCTACACACAATCCTTAGCCCACAGCAAGTGCTCAACCAATATGCCTTAAATGGATGAATGAATAAAGTAAACAGAATCCAAGTATCTTTTTTCATCTGTGATATTTTCAACTTGTTTCTAAATTATTTTCAAAAACATAAGCCTGGTCCCTTCTTCTTAAATACATAATATCTTAAGAGTTTGCTTTTAAGACATCAATTATGGAAGGGTTGATAATGGGTGCCTTCAAGACCTAGTACTTAAAAGTCATTGCTTTTCAGTCTTGAACCCTCTTTTAGGTCACCTTCTCTAGGGAGAAGCAATTTTTGTGGTGAGAGCATTCAAGCATGCTTTCATAACATCCATGGAGGGACCAACAGGAGAAGGAACTGAGATTTCCCACCGGGGCTACCTTGCTAACAATTTGTGAAGTACCAGGACAATAAATGCTGCGGCCAGCCTGGTGTTCTGGGTGTCTTCTGTGTGACCTCGGGAGGGACTCTGAAACACTATTACACAAGCTAAGGCCCTGCTCAGACACTACGATGATAATGCATGTGTGTTGTTTGAAGTTGCTAAGTTAGGTGAGAAAATTACTTAGTGGCAATACTTAATAAGTACCATGCGCAATGAGAGATGTCACACACACTCAGACCTGTGTCACTCTTGCCAGCCATATATCTTTGCATTCTTACATTGTAGTTCTTGCTTTATGTTGAGGAAAGAAATTATCCTAAAGAGTTACCTCCAAACATTTTAGACATAACTCTTTTTAAAAATTTATTTATTAATTCATTCATATTACCTCTCAGTTGTTATCCCATCTCTTGTATCCTCTCATTATTCTCTCCCTCCCACTTTCACCCTATTCCCCTCCCCTATGACTGTGACTGAGGGGGACCTCCTCCCCCTGTATATGCTCATAGGGTATCAAGTCTCTTCTTGGTAGCCTGCTATTCTTCCCCTGAGTGCCACTGGGCCTCCCCATCAAGGGGACGTGGTCAAATATGGGGCACTAGAGTTCATGTGAAAGTCAGTCCGCACTCTTCACTCAGCTGTAGAGAATGACCTGCCCCGTGGCTAGATCTAGGTAGGGGTTCAATATTTACTGCCCGTATTGTCCTTGGTTGGTGCCATAGTCTGTGCAGAACCCTGGGCCCAGATCTGCCCATTATAATGTTCTAGTTGTAGGTTTCTAGAACCCTCTGGATCTTTCTATTTTGCCATTCTCCCGTGCTTCTCTCACCTAGAGTCCCAAAAATATGTCCTCATATCTATCCCACTTTCCTTGTAGGTGAAGACTTTCATGGGACATAGACATATAACTCTTAAATGGTAACAATGAAATCTAAACATGATGCTCTTCTTGAGGTTGACTGAAGTATAAGTGGCCCTCAATGACTAATGATCCCCAATCTGCCAGGACAACAGAACTTAACTGTATTGCATTCCAAAAAGGCATATGAGGGATGCCTCATGCAGAACCCTAGCATATGGGTTAGCCATGAGTAAAAGCACTGTGACCCAGAAGCGACTGTATCCTGGTATTATCTATAGTGTGCTTTGAAGTAAAAAAAAAATTAGATCTATGTATTGATAAGAAAGAAGAGATGGAGACATAGCCAGGGTGCATTTGTCTGGAGCAAAGCATACATAGTTTGAAGCAGGATTTTAAAGAAATCCTATTACAATAAGCATTCAACACTTATGGTGCCCTAAATTCCAATATGTCTTTAGGGTTTACTCTCCATTCTTACAGAAGTCTCAGTGGACAAATCTTGTAACTATCTGTAATAATAGAAAATGGGAACAGTTACACATAGTGTGGGGTTAGTAGTTAAGCTGGTGGTTACTACAGAACTCATCATTCTCAGTGCCTTGCATGTTCCTCTCGTATTAAAGTGGATTAAGAGCGATGTGGTAGGGAAGGATCCTAAAATTATCAGCAAGCTTGAAGGTCAGGATGATTCAAATCATGTCCCTAAATACACCATGAACGCTCAGCTGTGAAGGATGCAGGAAACCAATCTGGACTAATTGTAGTCATAAAAATAAAGTCAGCTTTGGGTACTCTGGGGGTGTGTTTAGGGAACAAGAAGAAAAAAATAGGCTTGTACATTATTTGATAGTAAGGTTCAGCTGCTCTCCTCATCTTCTGAATTCAAAAGAGCTTCATATGACTGAAGCCAGTCAACATGGGACATTCTCCTGGACACAGTGGCTTCAAGTTTCCACAACACATTTGAGCTGCTCTCCCCAACCAAATTCAGGATTCTTTTCTAAAATATTGGGACACAGAGAGAGACACAATCTCCTCTTATAACTATATAACAAAACTATATAACTATATAACAAACGTATAGCCACCATCATAAATCTACAATAATAAACAGTCTAGAGCAAGTCAAATGTGATAGCAGTCACAGGGGTGACAGAGAATGACTCCAAGTCTCTGTTATTGGGGAAACATTTGGGGCTGGGGAATCCTGACACTCACTGACCTGTCTGAATTTTATATAAAAAGGTTAAGAAAGTTTTAAAAATTTATTTGCTTAAGTACAATATTAGCCATTTTCTTATTTGCAATTGAAGGCATCCTAGTCAAGATGGCATCCAAAACAAAACACAGTTTTCAATATTGTCATTGGTTTAAAATACTCTGGGCTGGAGACATGGTGCAGCAATTAAGAGCACTTATTGCTACTCAGGAAGATGCACTTTTTATTCCCAGCTCCCACATGGGGGTTTACAGCAATCTGTAACCTCCAGCTTTAAGGCACTAAATGCCTTCTCCTGGACTCTGAGGGACCAGACATACACATGGTGCACAGACACATACATACATACATACATACATACATACATACATACATGCATTTGTACGGACATACATACATACATACATACATACATACATACATCCAACAAAACATCCATGCATATAAAATGAAGATAAATTGGTCATAAGATTTTCTTAAGCGAAATAAAGCACTTTACACAGGAACTCCAAAGAATGCAGAAAGTGCAATAATCTGGCTGTTTCAAGCAATGAAACTATTATTATTTCTTTTAGATTTTGAGATTAATATATCATTTCTCCTTTTTCTTTCAACCCTCCAAACTATCCCTTATACTTCTCCTTGTTCTCTTTATAATTCATCACCCCTTTTTTCATTAATTGTTGCTTATAGATGTGTGTGCAGAGTTATAAATATGGATGTATACACACATATTACCTAAATATGTAGTGACAGCCTGCTCAGTCTGTATAATGTTACTTGCACATATGTCTTCAGGGCTGATGATTTGGTCAAGGCTAGCCAATTGGCATGCTGTTTTCTGGGGGAAGACTATTCTGTTCCTCCCAGTATTCCTTAGTTACTTGTACATAACCTGAGTACCTTCAGAAACCAGGAAAGTACCAAGGGGCCATTGCAGGAGTAGGGGAGCATAAGAGGAGACAATAGCAGGGTACAAGTGATATGATTGGGAAAATGGGTAAAATGGAAGGATCTAATTAGGGAGAGAAAGGAGATAAATACAGGGAAAGATGGGAGATGGGTAAAGCAAGAAAAAGGATGACTGAATACTCACTCAAAGAATCCTACTATTAACTATCTATCTAAAAATACCTATAATACACATAAATTTGTTTATAAATATAGATATATAGTTTAAATAAAAATTTCTCATATTCCCTAACAATGGTTTCTCCAAGAGCCAAAAAGACCACCTAACAAAAGCACACCTAGACATGAGAAGCCCTCTTTTGAGTTGTTGGTCAGAGTTCTCCAAGGGACTCTGAAAACATTTACAGGCTACTGCTACGGCCCTTGGTTTCTACACAGACATTTCTCCCTATTGCTGAAGACACCATGAGCTTTGGCTACAAAGCCCCGAGGCCCCTGAGCTGGAACTGACCTGAAAGCCTTCCTCCTGAGGACTAGCTTCCATGGTACCAGAAGGCATCATACAAGCTTCCAAAGGAATGAAACTACTCAGTTCTACCAACTGCGATGCTGGAGAACCACAACAACTGGCACAAAATCCAACAGCTTCCCAAGTGGACTCAAGACCCGTTCAACAAGTGGGAAACCATGCCTGGTACTGGACATGCAGCAAGCTATCCGAAGCTAGAAAAGTCAGACACCTTGGAGGGGAACTTAAAACCAACGCTTTACTAAAGCATCATCATCCCTAACTACATCCTAAGATTTGTCCTTATACACACAGGGAAAGTGTAGTCCTTACACTTCATCAAGTAAACTTCTCTTTGCTGCAGCGGGATATAACAGAAAACTACAACCAATCAGAATGTAGCCTCGTGAAACCCAATCCCAACTGACACATCCACAACCCAACTCCTGCACCTAAGGCTCAGACATCATTGAAGAAGAGGGGGTGAAAAGGTTCTAAGAGCCAAAGGACTGGGGAGCTGGCTGGGAGACTGAGTCTCCTATGAATGTCAGAAACCATACTCCTAAAGCCTCACAGGCATGACTGCTACCCAGACATGAGCTGAACCAGGACTACACCAATTGACATGCTAATGTGGAAGAGGGGGAAGAGGGAAGGCTCATAAGGTCCTACTATACACAAAACGTGAAGCTCTAAAACAAATTTTGTCTGTAAGTGCAGAACACAAAATTCAAGGACGGGTTTGCTTTCATTCCTTTTTTTCCCCCACCTATACTGTTGATTCTTCTTTAAGTTGTCAATGATATGTTGAGCTTGGCCAGAGATGGTTTATTGAGTAAAGGTGATGACTGGAAGTCTGAGTACCTGACTTCTGTCTGCAGAACCCACACACTATCAGGAGAGGACCAACTCTTGCATAGTTCATCCATCCCTGACATCCACAAAAGCACACACCCAAATTCTTACAGCCACTCCTACACACACACACACACACACACACACACACACACACACACACACACACACACACTCACACATGTGGAGTACATTTCTTTCAAGAAATGCTATGTTTATCTTGGAGTAAATCCCTCTCATGATATCACATTCATCTTTATAATTACATGGATACATTCCTTTACAATGTGTATAGAATAAATCGTTTTAAAGATACAAACTAAGATGATATCTTGCAGGTGCCGTGAGACCTGAGACGTGATTAGTAGAGTAGTAAAAACGTTTGAACATGAGAAATAAAAAAATTTTGATGAAGTCACTAAATATTTGAATATTGAAACTGGGTGGCCATTTATTCCCTGGCATACTTTCTGGATTTCCAGGCAAACAGTATAAATTATAAGATCCAGGTTTGGGGTTCTTTGTTTTGTTTTGTTTTGCTTTTAGCATGCAGTGTTCTCTGCCTGGCACTGTAGCTTGATCTTTTAAATATCTCATTTTTGAGCAATATCATAAATGACCCAGTAACTTATGCAAGAAAATATGTTACATATGCAATGAGAAATTTAAGTCAACAGCAACGACTGTAGGGTACTGTAATTTGCCCCAGCAGGGCAAACACCCCATAGCCTGAAGTTTTTATCTTGAACTAAACCATTGTAATAATTTAATCAGTTATCACTGTGTTGTTTTAATGTCAATTAAATTGGCGTAAAACACTTAACTTCAAAGATTAAAATACTCAGAAGAAGCTAGGGGCCCTTTGCTTCTCTCGTACAATAGTGCACAAGAAGAAAAAATGTTGTTAATGAGTGATTACTAAATGTGTTTCCTATTTGAGCTGCCTTTGTGGAAATCAAATGCTGGTCCCAGTCTCTAAAGGCAGACCAAGCATAAAATCCCTGCAGGATCCATGGGGCAGAGCTCATAGAGAACCTCACTTCTTACCATGTTATCAGCTGCAGGCAGAAGCTCTGGCTTTGTTAGCATGTATAGGTGGTGACAGTGTAGCTTCCCCACACCCAGACATATCCAAAAAAAAAATCTGAATATTCAATCAGATAAAATTATTGCTTCCTTCAGTGGTGTCAATCATTTTGTCACTTAATGATTACTAATCAACCTGAGAGAGTACTTGCAAAAATCAGAAATTACAATATGTGGCCTAACACATGCAGACACACAAATATGCTGACATATTTAATCGGGATTCAAAAATATCTTTGAATGCCCCCAAAATAAAATTTTCATTTTATTTGCATAATATTTGTGGTACATTTATTTTCTGAGAGTCACATAAAAGTTGGCAGAACTCTGGGGCTATTCTTAACTCACATCTGACGTTAAACAGCTTGGAAGGTGAGAGTTGTCCTGCAGTGGCAGAAGGACTTGCCTACCATGTGTGAGGCCCTGGGTTCACCTCTGTACTGAGCCAAAGAGACAAGCAAACAAAAAGTCGGTTTTGAATATTGCCAAGGCCCCATTTTATTTCATTTTTATGTGCTAGAATACCTGAGGATATGAATTATGTTAGTAGGTTCAGTAATGTTAGAGAACCCTATAGTTCTTAGTGTATGAACTATTCTTTGTATAAAGTTCTTCTCCCAAGTAAGTACAGGGACTGTGCTGGCTTACCAGCTAGAGCAGGTGGTGCTCTCAAATGCGCTGAGATCAAGAAGAGGCATAAACTCCAGGGGACACAGTGTCTAACAGCTGTTTAACCTACTCTAGTTTACAGCTTGCCACAGACAGACAGACCCTTCAAATGATGAATATTTTCAATAATAATATTAATACCAAGACTCTGGGGCTGGAGAGATGACTCAGTGATGAAGAGCACTGGATTTTCTTTCAGAAGACCCAGGTTTGATTCACAGAACCCACATGATGGTCCACAGCCATCTGAAACAACAGTCCCAGGGGATCTGGTGCCTGTATGTCTGTATTCATATGGTACACACTCTCCCACATAAGACAGAACTCAAAATAAAAAATTTTGACATCCAAAAACCCACATAAAGAATACAAAAATGCAGTCACGTATAAATACACCATATAATTTGGGCTATTTGCTTATAATTTACAACTTGAAATATATTCACAAGGGAGTTAAGGCTCCTTATAGTATTTTATATGTACACATAATATATGCATATGTACACACACAGACACAATTACTTATGATAAGACCATGAAGGTATATGCTAACAAATTTAGTTTTAAATATGTTAAACGGATAAACAATAAACTGAGCCTGAACTAGTCAATCATGAAAAGATGAGAATTGTGATTGATGGGTAAATCGACATAGTTCTGAGAAAAGAAAATCTATTTTATTTTGTCTCTAAAATGTTGATTCCACGCAAAGGACAGGAAACACACATAAGTAGCTGTCTTAAGTGCCCAAGAATCCCCTCAAGTGTGCACTTGAGTGTCCTGGTTGAGTTCCCTTCCAGGACAATGACTTCAGATTAGAATGGGAGGGAACAAGGTTGATCCATGCTATTTATGATAACTGTAGAGTATGTGGCAGCCTTCCTGAGGCAGGTTATCCCTTTCCAAAGAGGAGGTACTTACAACAACCTACTCCTTTAGAACGTGCCTTATTTACTTCAGAAATATCGATGTACAGAATCCTTGACCCCAATATGATAGGCGCCATTTGGTCCCCAAAGTCTAAAGAATTACATTCAACTCTAAAAATTCACCCACAAAAGGACATACTTACACCTAACTTACTTCCTATCTTTTCCTTCACAGTGCTATTTTTAAGTCTAACACAAATCTATTTTGATGGCCATTACTAGCCAAACAGGCTCGGGGGGAATCCCAATAGACACTCAAAAGAGGACATACAGAGAAAGAGCTGATGGTGGTCAACTCGGACAGTAGCAGTGAGTCCCAAAGGGCCCTAAGAACACTGGTGGGCAATTTTAGCTGAGCCAAACCAGCTTCCAGACTTCCTACCAGGGGAACAGAGTGTTGTTACCCTTTCTCCTAGAGACATTTTTATCCTTAAACTCCTATACATATTCTTGCACCTCATACATCTAATTATAACAGACTGAATTCAAGATAAAATGAGCTTCAAAAAAAAAAAAGCATGCCTCATTCCCAAGAGAGACAGCATGGAAGGGATAACATGGGAAGAAGGGATGGCCCTCTGCCTGCTGGAATCTGGCTGTTGCCTCTTGGCTCAGCCTACTCTTTTTCTGAAGAATGTTCTTGAATGTTTTTGAGGGGCAAAAAAATCCAAGAATGCTTCTGAGGTAAAAAACAAGAAGAAACTAATGACTCTCCATAACACTGCCTGAATATACCAATTCTAAAATATAGTTCCCTCCCCCCCCCAAAAAAAATCACACACACACACACATACACACACACACACACACACACACACACACACACACACAGACACAGAATAATCTATTTAGGTATATTTCTGGAACATGACTGTCTAAAACAATAGTTGTCAAAGTTAATGGGACGATAATTATTATGCTT
The DNA here is from genome assembly GCF_964271855.1 of Acomys minous. NCBI lineage: Eukaryota > Metazoa > Chordata > Mammalia > Rodentia > Muridae > Acomys > Acomys minous. The sequence continues at coordinate 82,509,131 of NC_140496.1, forward strand.
CCAGATGCTGATGCCTACACAGGGGCAGTTGTTCACAAGGCATCGCCATTTAGCAGGACTTATCACAGGCTATGTGGACACCATAAATGTCGGTTCTCCTAAGGGCTGAATCTGTTTTGATTTAAGGGCTTTTGCAAAGTCTATAATTGGGATTAGGTCTGTCAATAAATAGTGCTCCACTCCCTTGTCCCAGTGATATGAACTGTGTGCACATTCTGGGAAAAAATCCCTCTGTGAGAGTGTGGCAGAATTCTGTGGCAGGGCCACAAACAGAGGCTGCTATAGAACCAGGGAGAAAAAATAAACTATCGAGTAATTTTCAGAGATTAACACCACTTGAGTCATTTTCTCAATAAACTGAAAGGTTATGAGTATTAGTAATGAAGCAGTTTTATCAGAAAGTATTACCTTGTCATGTGAGGTAAGGTAATGTGCACTCCTGCGGAGAGACAAGGTGTGTCTTGACTCCCATTGCTGCCCATAAGCAGAGTGGCTCCACACATACAAGCATTAAAATCTCTTGGTGTTGAGATCATACAACAAATATGCATCACATGAGGATAGGAAGGGGCACAGAGGTCAGAAAGGAGGCAGCAGGAGAGGAGAGACCCAAGAGAGGGCAGCAGTGAGCAATACAAGAGGACAATGCGGGGAATACGAGCAAAGTGCAAGATGTGTGTGAGGATGTCATAGTAAAGCATTATTTTGTATGACGTTTTTAAAAATTGTGATACTATTTAACAAATTAAAAATATAGGCTTTGATAAAGTGATAGAAAATTTAAAAATTAGTTAGTAGAGATAATAAAATAAAAAGAGAACATTTTTGGATCTGGTAGGCTTAATTACTGGGAGTTAATAGAGTCTAAAGAGATGGTCCAGTAGGAAGAGAATTTGCTATGCAAGAAAATGAGGACTTGGGTTCAAATCTCCACTAAACATATAAAAAGCTGGGTAATGCCGTGCATACACCCACGACCTGAGTACTGTGTGGCCTGGAGACAGGAGGATTGTTAAGGCTTGCTTGCTACCAGCCAGGCTTAGTAAGAGACCGTCTGTCAAGGGACTAGGGTGGAGAAAGATACAGAAGGACACCTGATCTTCTCCTCTAACTTCTACATGTGTGTAAGTGTGCACACACAAGTACACAGCACACGTGCACATATACCATAATACATACACAAGGACTCACATACATGGGCATACATACAGACACACAAATACACAAAGAGACACAGACACACACACACACACACAGACACACACACACACACACACACACAAAACCAGACAGACAGATGATAGATAGATAGATACATAGATAGATAGATACATAGATACATAGATAGATAGATAGATAGATAGATAGATAGATAGATAATATCAAAACTAAACTGAAAGAAAAAAGTTAATAAAACAGAGACTGGCATTATGTTTAAGTGGTGCAATGGTACTGGGCATCTGGTGCACACTGTGACAGTTCAGATTTTTCCCTGTATCAAGTGCTTTTCCTGAACATTCGCCTTTATGTACTATATTTCAAAGCTGTTATGTCAAGGGAAGTTCTACATTGCTAATTACCGAAGAAGCTGCATCGTGTTGTCCATCCTACCCCAGAGAAGAACAATCTTTCAACTGCAAAGGATAATTAGTAAGAAATTGTATATGGCATTGTGTGCACCCACAACCCACTGATGATCACTTCACAGTAATGGAGATAGATGATGCGATACAGCTAATAATTAGAACCACAGATGACATTTATTCTGCGTTTGGCGCTGGTCAGGACTTGCATCTACCTGGTGTTTGTAGCGACTCTACTTAACAAGCATTAGGATCCCCAGATCAGAGGTGAGGTGAGGAGCAACAGGCTCAACCTCATGCAACAGAAGCAGAGGAAAGAGGCAATTCTCAGCTGCCGGACCACAGGCGCTTATAGTCTCCACTTCCAGTGTCACACTCCTGGGTTATGAAACTCACCTCGCCAGTGTTCCTCTCCTCTCAAGAGTGTTGTTACTTTGCTCTTCTCTGAAAAAGCACCTCCTCCCCTTTGATGCTGTAGTGTATGTTTCTTTCAGTTTTTGCCTATGCTAGAGATACAACCATAACAGCTCATGCCTGCTAACCTAGCGCTCTCCCACTGATGGCTGATCGCTTACTCAGGCATCTTAATTTACTCAAGCCAAGGCTTTACGCTTAAAAGCATTTCACTGTTTTCATTATTTTCATAAAAGTGCTCTCTCTCTCTCTCATCAGCCCTTATTATCTGGAGGAAAATAATCCAGTTTTTAGATGGATAGGAGCCTACTTTAAATCTTCTAAAAGAGTTTCACTCGGGTGTCCCTCTGTTTAAAATCCAAATTCCCAGTGCCCAAATCAATAAAACTTCTTCCTGCTATAAAAGAGAATGGAATTCTGTTTGGGTCCAACCAGTTGGATTCTTTTGTTGATACAACAAATTAAAGGCTCTGGAAACACTGTGGCACACCCAGACTCTTGCCCATTCTCCAGTGAATTTGGCTCCACTAACAATTGCTATTGATACTCAAAAGTTTCAAATTAAGTCTTTTTATCCAAATCATACAAAAAAAAAAAAACAATCTTCAAGAAGAGTCATGACATTTTTAAGAGTTTGGTGCCAGAATGAAGAAAGTCCACTGGCGAAGGGTGGGTAAGTGGAAAGTTCAGACTCATCTGCGTTCGCTGCAAACCATGAAGACACACCTCACAAGGGGACTCAGGTTCAAAATCAAGACATAAAGAAACAGAGGGAGCTTATCATCCGAGAGACCTCAAGAGCCCTGTTTCCTGACTGAAAGAGTCATCAAGGTGTCCCCATAGTACTTTTAGATAGTGCTCATATTTTTGTCAATGCAAAGTGGGTTGGCAATGTCACAAAATGGCTCCTGTCAGCCCTCTATTTCCTTTCTGCCTTGAAAATAATAGATGATAAATTATAGATACATAGATAGGTGATGCTAGATGATAGATAGATAGATAGATAGATAGATAGATAGATAGATAGATAGATGAGAAAGAAAATTTTGATAGATTTAAATACCTATTTATTAGAGCCAATTAGTGGCATGATTGTTTTATCTTTATGTAAAATATACCTATTATATGTCAATGTAAATGTTACACCAAAGGCAAAGGAAAAAGAAAAAGAAAAAGAGAACGAGACTCAGATGAGGGTGGCTAAGAGTACTGGTATGACCCAGGGATAACTGCTTTACCAACTAGTCGAACTCCTGAAGCCTACATCCCTGGCTTATCAAACCCGCCTTTATTAGACCATAGGGATGAGCCTTCCCCACAGAACACAAAGCAACATTTGGCCTCATCATGCCCAAAATGTGACGCCTGACCAATTAGGGAAACTATAAAGTTCCCTGGCACTTTTTGCCTCATAAAAGCCACACCCACATCACGTCACATCTACAGAAGTGACTGGATAGTTAGCACATTTGACTATGGAGTGTTAGAATGTTGTTGCTCAAGAGCCAAATCATATTTGGCTATCTTTATTTCCCTATCAAGTGAAGTATTTAAGATGCATTCTTAGAAAACTACTAGCTTCGCCCAACCCAGCTAGGGCTGTCATCGTGTCTGTTTTCTTCACAGATGCAGGCCCAGAGAGCTACGCACGCTCTTCTCAATTGTCCCACACCTTCACACACACACACAACTAAATGGAATTGGTTGAGTATTAAACTTAGGGGAAAAAGCACTTGCAGTTGGCAGGGAAGAGCAGTGGTCAGGATGGGGAGAAGCTGCAGAAGAGGCAATGGGGGTGGATTTAACCAAAACATGTGCATGAGTGAAGATTAAATAAAATATTTTTACAAATAAAGATGACATCTATAAAAATGAGAAAAGATACCATCAGATGTCATGGGGAACCTACAGCAGAGTTTTCAGCTCACTGCTGTATGTACCTCACCTAACTACCAGTGATTCCCACCAATGCACTTGGTGATGCATTAGTTTATGACTTTTCCTTTATTCTGTGACGATAAAAGTCTGTGTAAGCATTCCTATGGTGGAATGCATTACTGTATGGGCTGGAGCAACCTAAATCTGTGGTCTCAGGCCGGAATCCCTCACACTTGACTTATATTTGAAATTACTGTTCATCCCTTTGAGATGGGACCTGTGCTTTGCATGAACAGAAGTCTGGAAGGAAGCTGTTGCTATACAAGTTATAAGGAGGTACCCGGGAAGAAGGTTAAAGGCATATAAAGGAATTATTTGAGTCTCAATTTGTCATCAATAATGACAGCAAATGAATTAGGGTTGTTACCTATATTTTATTATATTGTATCTACTCTTTCTTTGAGTTCTTTTTTTAAATTTTTTATTAATTTATTCTTGTTACATCTGAATGGTTATCCCATCCCTTGTATCCTCCCATTCTTCCCTCCCTCCCATTTTCCCCTTATTCCCCTCCCCTATGACTGTGACTGAGGGGGATTACCTCCCCCTGTATATGCTCATAGAGTATCAAGTCTCTTCTTGGTAGCCTGCTATCCTTCCTCTGAGTGCCACCAGGTCTCCCCCTCCAGGGGACATGGTCAAATGTGAGGCACCAGAGTACGTGTGAATTGCTATCTACTCTTAAAGATGACTAGAATACACAACAAAGTTGGTTTCTATCATGAACTATGGGTACACATGATCAGCTTCCAGTCTCACATACACAAGGAATTGCACAGAATCCTCAAGCTTTAAAGAAGTTTGAGAAAAAGGAATATCTGTAGCTAAGAAGCTAGCCATCCTGAGGGAAATGTAGAAACACATTCAAAAGAATAAGAAAGAAAGAAAGAAAGAAAGAAAGAAAGAAAGAAAGAAAGAAAGAAAGAAAGAGGAAGGAAGGAAGGAAGGAAGGAAGGAAATTTCCGCAGGCCAAGTAAATATTTCAGAGAGTAATTTCTATTGTAAACATATAGATTGTAGGAACTTTAAAGTCATGTCTCTGAATCTAGTAGATTTACAAGTTAGAAAAGTAGACAGACAAATGCCCTGCATGGACAGTTAGAAAGCTCTGCAACATCACTATGCAGGACTGTGCACAAAATGCTCAGGTGCAGTGGAGTGTGGGCAAGTGTCTGTGCTTCAGAAATTAGGCAGACATTTCCCAAAGCTAGTAGCATTTCTCAGCTCACTCTGTTTTCATTTCCAGCCCCATAAACTCCATCAAATAACTATCAAAATGGTTGTGAGTAGACCTTGTGGCATGGAATCATGGCAGAGAAAAGAAGCAAGCCTAGTCGCACTGAATGCTGGCTCACTTTCCACCACATTGTTAAACCCATAGAGTACAGAAGTGCAAATAAACAGGGCTCCATTGTCACTAGGCAAGTACTTACTTCCACTTAACACACATGCATCAGTCATCATGGTGTCCTAGATTCCTCATGAATTCAAGACACTGCCTGTCATGAGTGGCATTGTGTCTTCTGATAAAGGCCAAAGGTTCCTTGCCCGGCTGGATGTTAACCAGTCTTCTTTTTCCTAGTCCTATCTCTGAACTGCCTTATAAAATCAAGTTTTATCAAAAGACTCCTGCAAACAATTTCAGTTCAAACTCACATCTTTGGTATCTCATCACCTTCATGGATGAGTGTGGTGGCTCAACCCCCGTAGCCCCACGCATGTGGAGGCCCTGGCTTCCTTCAAAAAGAAGCATGTTTGTCAGGTGAGCCAACCTGTCCTCTACCCATGATGTTCCTGTGTAGTAATGACCACGCACTCCTTCTTGGCTGTAAATTCTCACTCATCAACTGCTTCATTCACAGTCAAGCCGGTTTCTCCTCCGTTATAGAACTGCGCTACAGAGATCCCCACGTGTTTGCTTTACCCCTCATTAACATGATACACATGGAGGTGTCATGTGAACCTCAGTTTACATGAATAGTGCAGGAAGCCACAAAAAGGCATACCTCTCGATAACTTCAGGAACTTGACCAATTATTCTTTATTTGGGGTTTTCTTGCCTTCGTATTTCAAAAACTAATTTTATTGATCTACTTCTAAAAAAGTCCACACATTATTACTTGTGTCCCCTGAGTTTCAGATTGTTCTTCCTTTCTGGATCCTGGATTAACTTTTTTAGAAAGATATAGACAAGAGTAGAATTTGGATACAAAATACAGGATTTGGGCTGTGATGTGGGACTCCTACATCCTTTTCACAGGTCTTAAAAGGAAATGGTGGTTCTATTTCCCTAAGTATGTCCCAACCCATTCTTCCGACACCAAATGTTGGATACAAAATTCTGTGCCAATAGTAAGATAGGAATGAGGAAAATAAAAATTGAGGAAGGAACCAAACCAGCATCCATGGCCTTAAAACCACACCTTCTCCAAATTGCTAAGTTGCATCACCAAGATAATTAATTTGCCTGTATAAACATCTGTTTTAAAATCAATCATAAAGTATGAGTCAGCTGAGAACGGCAGCTATCTAAATACAATAATGCCATCAGCCTCACCAAATGACTTAGGCATTTAGAAAAAAAAGATCTTAAAATTTGATCAATTTTTCTCACTCATACATTTCTCACAATATAAAAACCATCTGAAGCTGTTTGTTGGGATTCCCTGCATGTGAACCTCACACTGAGCAAACACTGTGCTGCACAGATAAGGATTCTTTTAATCTCATAATGACGACATCAGCCTTCTTTCAAGCTCTGTTAGAAGCTGATATGATTAGGAGCACAAAGAAAAGCTTCAGGAACTCTGAAAACAAATGAATGATAAGATGGTTTTAGCTTATTATCCTTGGGTTGTCTCCAAAGCATATAAACCACTATGTAATAACTAATATCATAGCTTCTAACAAGCATTTCCTTTGCAACATTTGCCATATGTCAACTTCTATCACATCACTGGGTTCAACGAGTCATTTGGAGAAAAGTAACCCTGTTCTTTTTATAGACAGAAGTCTCAACATTGCAGGTTACTGTCCTGCCATCCTAAAGAGAAACCCCAGTGCCCATTTGAACTTAATTTGCTCTCAGCTCCATGCTTTATAAGATCACTACTGACTGATACGTAGTCTGTGGTCTATGACATCTCTTATGCCCTCTGAAGCAAGTATGGCCTCCAGACTGGCAGTGCCCACACCACTTGAGAACGTTCCACTCCAGAGCAAGCAGAAATTGAAGAGAGACCCAGAAACATGTTGTAGGAAGCTCTGCATGTGATTACAATGCAGGTGAATGTTTGAGAACTCAAGCTCTAATAAAGGATGTTATTCTGCTATAAACAAAATGTCCGTGATACAGGGCCAGGGAAAGAGCCAAAGCCTCCTGCCTGCCTGCTGGACAGCTGTTCTACCACTAAAGTGTCCCTCCTCGCCCACACCCAGATGTGGTTACTAGAGCAGTACAGCTATATAGCATCCTGTGTTTCCAAGCCTAAGATGCTGCTGTCTGTACCTAATGTAACAGATCGGTGTTTTGTTGTTGTTGTCGTTGTTTGTTTTGTTTTGTTTTTTACAATGGTACCAATCTTCAAAAAGTTTTACTAAAGGCTTAAACTAAAGTAGGTTTTCAATTACTAGTAAGTCCTTGTTACAAAGTTAGCTGAAAGTTTTGTGTTGCAAACAAAAATGAAAGTGATTAATTAAGGCATAACATTATACAGACAAAATGGATGACCTATCTGTTGTAAACCAGTTTATTAATCTCTGTAATCAAAACAGAAAAATAACTAAGCTGATACACAACATTTATCATTAGCATTCCCTGGGTTGGAATGTATGTTGTCTTTACAATCCTGTCTCTGTAGACACGATGAGGGATGAACAGCATGGAGAGTAGACTCTGCTACAGAAGCCAAGCTAATGAGGGTGTTCTAGAGAGCAGATAAAAATGAGCTGCCAGTTGCTCCTGTAGTACAGCCTGTGTGGGCAGCACACTAAAGAGAAAGCGTGACCAATCAGAGAGAGATCTGGGGTTTTGTTTCATTTTAGTTTGGTTTGATTTGCTTCTGTTTTGTTTTGTTTTTAATATGCTATTGACCCCAGGGCTTCCCATGTGCGGAAGGAATAGATTTTATTAGAAAGATACATAGTTTAATTCTTACACACAGACATCACAGATATCAAGAGTGAGGATGAGGGACAAATTTTCATTCACATACGCTTTCTATCAAAAAAAAAAAAAAAGAAAGAAATCAGGTACGTAGTGTGATTTATTGTTTCTCTTTTCTCAATTTCAATAGGATCACGAATTTTCTTTTATGATTATATATATCGTAAAGCTGTTAGAACCTGCCAGTTTCCCTCAGTATTTCAGTAGAGCCACGGCTGTGTATGAGATAGCAAAATATAGAGAGTCCTGCATCATACCAGACTCTCCCAGTGAAATGCTGGATTTGGGGTAAATTTTTAAATTATAGGAAAAAAAAACAGCATCCCAGGGCAGCACAGAACTCTCGAGAGCTACCTTTCACAAATGTCACTATCATCCGTCCCTCTTCTTTCTGAAGTACGTAGTGACAGTGATGAACTGGCATTTTCCAGTTGTTTAGAAATAAGAAATTTAGCTCCATGATTTCATAGAGTATTTTGCTTAAAATAAGTAAAAGAGGAATTTGAAAAAAAAACATTAAATCAACATCACAAAACCATATTATAAACTTATTAACAGCAGAGAAAACCCAAATGCAATTAATACCTGTGACTGTGCGTTGATATTGGCGCCTTCCTTAACTAGAACTTTGACAACTTCTGCTTGTCCGGCCAGTGACGCAATGTGAAGAGCAGTATTTCCCTTCTGTTTAGACAAAACAGAAGAGAAAACGTTACAGGTTTCCAAATTGTGTAGAAATCAAAATGTACGTGCATTTTTCCAGTTTCTTCGCATTTCAAATTATTAAAATCTGTGTTTTGTCAAAGTAAACCATTCACTTTTATCAAGCCCATTTTGATATTTTTAATATCAAAATACTTGTAATCTCTAGAATCTCGCTTTACTGTCTTTTGTAAAACTGGGGGCCTTGTTGGGAACATAAGAGGGACTGGATTTTGAAGAAGCCGTAGCCTGTGGATGTGTGCACAAGAGACAGTGTCCTGTAGAATTCAAGAGGTGTTTTTTTTTTTTATGAAAAATCTCAAGTATTTCTATTGTGATAAAAGAGCAATTTAAAAATGTTTGTCAAAATGTTGCTCATTTAACTGTGCAAAACTGAGTAGGGAGGCTGGAGAGAGTGCTCGGTAGTTAAGAGCACATGCACGCAGGTCCTGTCACCTGCACTAAGCAGCTCATGAGCACCCGTAACTCCAGGTGCAGGAGCCTGGCTGTCCTGCTCTAGCCTCCTCAGACACCTGCACATATGTGCACGTGTATGTTCAAACACACACACACACACACACATACACACACACACACACAATTTATAAAATAAATCTTACAAAAACAGCAACTCTGGGCTTACAGCTGGCAGAGAAATTTTGCTCAAAGTTAGGTTTTAACCTACAAGGGCACACTTTTTTTTTTCACTCAGAATATTTTAGAAACTAAAAACTAAATTCTGCAACAACCGTAAAATTACCTGTGATTTCTACCACTTGCTACATCAAAATTTATGATACAAGTCAAAGAAAAGTCAAAGAAAATGAAGATGTGATTAAGAGAAATATTGAAAATAGAAAATTAAAACAAACGGAAGCGTAGATTCCAAACCAGAAAGTTCAACTCCGCTTCTCTTTCAGTGACCAGCTCGCTCTAAAGCCACGTCCACTCAGCATTTGTGGAACGGGCTCAGTCTCCTTCTTCAAATTTTTTTTCTCTAGAAAATTCTAAAATTCTAACCTAGGATGAAAAGTAAATTGGAACCCAGGAACCCAGACCACCTAGGATCCACAGTTGGGGTCCTAATTTCAAGAAAGCACAAACTGCAGATTGGTGGTAGGTTACCCAGCTTCTGGGTATGTGCAAAGCTCTGGGCTTGATCCCAAGCAAAAATGGTAGTGGAGACAGGCGAAAAGAGAAAAACATCAGTAGAATTTAGAATGAAAAATAAAAGCTACAACAAACAGTTAAGAACCAAAAAAGTGGAGGGTTTAATGAATATTTTATGCTAATATGACAATTCAAGGGGGAAAAATACTGTGAGCTACATTAGAATCAATACTCTAATAATTCTATTAATTGAATCTATGACCTAAAAGTTCTCTCCCAGGAAATCGCAAAGGATCTGGTGTACTCACATCAAATAGCATGAGTACAAGAAAAGGCGCACCAGTTTAACCAAAGCATTAAAAATGACTGCTCGCTTCCATTGAAAGGACAACCATTTCAGCAGATTGGTTTTTAATTGTTTGTTTGTTTGTTTTTAAATGAATTGACTTTAAGAAAACAGGTGCAGTTGTCTATAGAGGATCTTGCTGATCCAGGCTTCTTTGTGAATCAAAGGAAGAAAGATAGTACATTAGGTAGGAGATCCGGACTTCCAGACTTCTTGAGTCTCACGTCGACATCCTGAAATGAAATAACCCAAATGCTGCAGAGAAATGAAGAAGGTTTCAGTTTTATTCTTGGGTGATCGATAACCCCCAGCAGATTTCTGAATATGGGAGAAGGCTTTAAAGCTCTTCCTGATCAAGAACTAAACAATTTACTATAAGTTAAAAAAACAAAACAAAACTGTTCTTCATTGTTAAAAAAACATAAGTTCCATGCACAGGAACAGTACCTTAGTGGCAGAATCCACGGAGGACCCTCTTCCCAGCAGTTCCTGCACGAGGCCCACATGGCCTTCCTTGGCTGCCAGGTGGAGAGCGTTGAGTCCATTCTAAGAGAAGAACAAGTCTTGATTAGAAGCAGAGAAATGCTTAAGAGACGATGTGCTAATCCTACACCAACACAACCCAGGACACACATACACACTTATGCCTTGTCTCTGCTTTTCTTGTCGTTTTTGTTTTGTTTTGTGTTTTTTTGTTGTTGTTGTTGTTTTATTTTACTTTTCTGTGTTAACTGGAGTCGACTTCAGTTCAGAGAGATGAACTTCTGAGGAGGCACAATGGTAATTGCACACTAGAAGCTTCATTTCATCAAACGTGCACTTCTTTAATGGAGAAGTATAGGAACATGGGGTTGGAGCGAAGCCTCCATGTTTATATCTCAGGCTCTAAGTTTAGACTCTAGGATCACCAGAACCCACATAACAAGCTGGGTGTCAGAGCAGGAGACATGCTTCGGTGGTTAAGGACACTAGCTGCTCTCCCAGAGTGCTCAGGTTCAATTCCCAGCATTCCCAGCTCACTACTATCTGAAACTGCAGTTGTAGGGTTCCCCGTGTCCTCTTCTGGCCTCTGTGGACACCAGGCATACATGTGGTGCACAGATATACATGCAAGCAAAACACCCATGTGCATAAAATATTAAAATAGTTCTTTAAACATTATATTTTAAACGCTAGGTGTTGCTACACACCATCTGGAACTCGGCACTCGTAGAGTACCAGACAAGAGGATCCCTGAATTAGCTGGTAAGTAACCTAGCTCTAGGTTCAATGTGAGACTGTCTTGATGAAATAGGACAGAATGGTATGGCAAAACACAAGATGTCCTTCTTTGGCCTCTACATATATGTACATATATGACACTCACACACATATATACATATGCACACATACACAATGGATACACACACAGACTTATACATAAATCATATAAATGTTTTCTAATGAGAAAATAAGGAAAATAATTCTGAATTATTTACTGTGCCGGCTAAAGTCAAAACTCTGTTCAATATCAAATATACTGTTTTTTCAATAAATCTTATTTTTAATAAATTATAGGAAAATCTCTTTTATAAAGTGATTAAAAGCCAAAAACCCATGTTTCAAGTTACATAACTGCATCAATAGTATTATGCTTCAAATAAATTTAGAACCTAAGAGCTTTTTCTTTTAAAAAAAAATCCTTAATAATACTGTCAAATCCAGTTTCCACCTACTGAATTTTCTAAAATCTAACTATGTACCACAGCACTGAAAAAAGTTGTTATCTATATGTAAATGTGACCAATAAATTAATGTGATGTTTGTTAAAGTACTGATGAAATTTCTTACAGAAATACACATTTACACAAATCTTCTCCTAACATTCAAGGCATCATAAAAGACCCCCAAATAGCCAAAAGTGACCTCAAAATATATAACAAAGTTGGAGCAATCAAGCCGCATAGCACAGACATAGAAAGACATATGGACTTACGGGACTGAATGAAGAACCCAGGAACGAATCAATACACTGACAGTCAATTGATTTTTGACACATGTGTCAAGAACACACATTTGGGGAAAGATAGCCTTTTCAAGAAATGGAACCAAAAAGATTCAATAATCTACAACAGTGAAGCAAGTCCTTTTTACCTTATCAGTTACAAAAGACAACACAAAATGAAATGGAGACTTAAATATAAGGCATGAAACTATAAACCTATTAGGAAAAGTGTCAGGAAAGGCTTTGTGACATTAGACTGGACAGAGGGGTTCTTGTTTTGTTGTTGTTGTTTTTGTTATGTTTTTTAGGATTGATCTCAAACACATAAGCAATCAAATATTAAAAAATAGATGAATGGGATCAGGTCACACAGAAAAGATTCCACAAAACAGAGAAAAGAGCCTAGAAAACCAGAGAAAAATGTTTACAGGCCGCACATCAGACAGAGGAGATTTCCCAATGCGGGAGGAACTCAGAGTGCAATAGTGAAACAAGCAAGGGCAAAGACCTAGAAAATAAGCAAGCCACCTAAAAAGACATTTGGCATACAATGGGGAGCAGGCATGTGAAAATATCACTGATCAGTAGGGAAATGTAAATCGAAACCATAAGATACTAAGGTATTCCTGTTGGAGTAACCAATGGCCCTTATCAAGAAGAGAGAAATGTCAAGTGCTAGTAAAGATGTGGAGCACAGTGAACCCTTACACATGGTTGCTAGGGAAGAAAACTAGTTCAGCCAGCATAGAAAATGGTAAAGAGTATTCAAACAGCTTAAGAACAGAACTACTGCATAATCCAAAAAAAAGCAATGTCACCATAAGGTGGGACTAGCATTTTAAAAAATACAATGATATTTAAGATATTTTTACTTCCCTGGTATCTTTTTTTCCCTGAATGTTCTGTATAACATTTCATTGTTTTGCCTAAATCATTTAGTGAAGAATTTTTACCATGAATAATGATCCATGATCATTTAATTAATGTAATTACTTTGAAATAGAAATCATAACAGACATTACAGTGATAAGGATTTTTTATGTCAAGGTTTCATCTAAATAGGATTAGAGATTTGAAGTTTGACGTTTTCTTTCCCAGATGTTTTAGATCTGTTAATGAAACAAAGACTTTCTCTGCCAAAGCCATCTCCTCTCTAAAGCATGAGGTCATATAATTCAGTAAATCCTCTTACTCTACTGCAATGCCTGGCGTATTGACTGACAAATCTCTCGTGTGACTTTCTGTAATGATGCACTCTGTGAACCTCCTTCCCAAGAGCAGAGACTGTACTGTTTGCTTTCCTGAAATTCTACCTCTTTTGGTTTAAAAATAGGATCTTCAGGCTAGAGTGATGGCCATGCAGGTATGAGAACTCGTATTCACGTCCTCAGTGTCTGGGTAAGAATGTAGCGAGTGTCCCTGGAGCCCCACTGCTAGTAACCCCACTGTTGGGGAGACCTGGTGGACACAGGGGGTTCTCTGGAGGTCTTAAGCCAGTTTAGCCAAGTGAAATCGATGAGGGTCAGTGTTAGACCCCATCTCAAAAAGTAAGGTGGCCATCAATTGAGGAAGACTCCTGACATAGAACTGTGACCTCCACACACATGTACACACAGGAACATATAGATGTACCACACAAGCACAGACAAATGCTCTGGCATGCGTGCGCGCACACACGCACACACACACACACACACACACACACACACACACACACACATACAAACACACAATCTTTTTGATGATCATTTGTACCTCACTAGAATTTTCCATTTAAATACTTTAACTTTTTAAAAGTTTTCTTTTAAAAATCCCTGATGCCTGTCTTTATTACAAGTTAAAACATGCTTAAATTTTTTTTTAATGGCATTTCTAGCAGGGATGACATGGGGGAGGATTTTCCATCACATGTTCTTAAATTTATTACTATAGCAAATAGATGCTAAAAAGCCCTTACACTGATGTCTTGGCTTTGGAATTTTTAACTAAAACTAGAATTACTCCGAAACAGAGTTTGTTTGATACATACTGTCAAAAATAGCAACTTAGCACATGGACACAGCTGAGTGAGTTAAGGCACTTGCCGCCAACTCTGGCACCTGTGTTTAATCCCTAGGTTCCATGTGGTAGAAGAGACTCCTGGAAACTGTTGTCTGACCTCCTCAGGTCGGCTGTGCCATGCTTTTACTCATATAACACACACACACACACACACACACACACACACACACACACTCACATACACACTCACACACACAATTAATTAATTGATTGATTAACACAATTCATAGCAATAGTATTAATTGACTTAAAAACTGTTTTATCTATGAACATGAGGCAGCATAGAAGTTATTATGAGAGTGCACAGTGAAAACAATGCCATTTAATTGTACAACTTGGTTCTTTTCCTGAGACTACATTCACTGCTGTTAACTTTTCTGGTCAGTCGTGTGGGTCATTCTCCTGAAGACTAAACCTTCAGTCTTAGTGACACTGTGGTACAGAATAGCACAGACACCTGGCAACACTGGCCACATCTCACGGGATCTTTCACTTTTGATAAATACGTTTCACACTGCTCAGAGACCACAAAGGAGACAATTATGGAAAGCAGGTAGCCTTCACGTTTGCGTGGAAACACAAAGCAGGCTCTACAACTTTCCCGACAGGGACTCCTGCACATATGCCTGAGAACTGCTTGTTCTTCCCATATCAAAACATAAAACATCAGTGTCTGCATTCGTTAGAACATTCAATGTACACTTATTGAGTTTGAAACAAAGAATTTTCTGGAACAATTTATTTATCTGAGACATTAAAAATCCATTCCCCAGGTATCAGGATAGACATGTGGTCAGGTCATCAGAGAGCTTCGTGTCTGGAACGTGTTATCACTCTTCCCTGTAGGAGGGACTTGACTGTGTTATGGAATATCACTCACTACACATCTGGTTCTTCCACAAGGTGGATATGAGATAGCCATCTGAGCGACACTCATGGCTTGTGTGCATAGTCCATTCCTTAGGTTAAGTATTGCCATACTCTGGAATGAGAACAGATGAAGGCTTTCTACTTCCTCTTAACTGTCCTCTAATTTTAAAAGAAGAAGCATAGTTCGGTGTTTGTGTTTTTCCTTAGTTGCCAGGAAACGCTGCATAGCTTCCACATCTGAGTTAAGGAACTCCATATTCTATCTCTTGCTACTTACTTTGTTTTGTGAAGGTTCATTGTTAATGATGCCATAATCACAATACCAGTGATCATGTATGTATACATGCTGTAAATATGTCAATAATTTATTGGGAACATTTTGTGGTTCGTTTTCACCTCAGCCCAGCACTGTCCTAAGTGCTTTTGCACTAATTTTGTTATGAGCCATGTTTCCTAGAGTTAATAAATGGATAGTAATGATACTTTATTCACACAATAACCTCTTCTAACCAGATGCTAATTACTCAAATGCTAATGAACATTAATCTTAAAAACTTAAAAATTCAATAAGAATTTAAGATATAAATCTAATAACTACTTAAACTTGAAAACAGTGAGATAAACAAAGAACTTATATTCTTAGTGCACCAGAGTGTGTCAAAAGGAGGGGCTACCACATAAGAAACTACAGCAAATCTGAAAGAAAATAGATGAATTTCCAATGACTAACAGTACCAGCAGCTGATACTGTCAATGAGTTCATAGAAAAGGGCTGGAAATCTTTCTCTGTGTTGAAATGGACATTGTTTTTCATTTGCATGTAATTATTAAGCTTTTCTCCTTTTCTATCTCTCATTATTTTTTATTTCCTATTTTTTGGCTATGCTTAATTTCAGAAGTAATAAGATGTCCCTAGTATTAAAGGAAAGTCTTTCCCTGAGAATCTGTGCACCAGCATGTGGCTTTGGGCAACTCTCTGGCCCTCTCAACCCACTGACTGTAATGTCTGCTATAACATCTGTAAATAATGACAATGGAAACATAAGAGATGCCTATTTGAACAACAGGATGACAAGCATAAAAATGCAAGACCACCAATTGCATGCTTCACATCCATTGCTTTGGTAAGCGAAAGATACAGAAATTAGGATCCCCTGAGCTGCCTGTTATCCATACCCTGCTGGACAAACACCAGTGCCTTCATCCTCAAAGCTGAATCTAGTTTTCACCAGATACTGTAGCACAGCTTAGCCAGAAAAATCTTAAGCAAAGTAACAGCTGGGCAGATGGCACAAATATTAGTGTCCATATCCCACATGCCTTATAAGGTTGTAACATTTATTGAAGTGATACATTTTAATGAAAATATCTCTTGACCCCCGAAAGACCGAACTTTTGCCAGACTTTACAGTCAAGTTAATAACAAGTTTTGAGATCAATTAAGGCTACATACTTAGGCTGCTATAGCCAGGCTGCTCACATTTCAGCTGCCTTTAAGAGAACCATGCGAGTAACATTATTATGCCTTCGATTTCCCATGCAAACAGTTTTTACAACCCAATCTAATGGCTTTAACCTTAGATTATGCACTCTTCCATGCCTCAGGCCCAGTATGGTGTGTGTGTGTGTGTTTGTGTGTGTGTGTGTGTGTGTGTGTGTGTGTGTGTGTGTGTGTGTGCGCGCGCCCCCGCGCACACACCCGTGCTCACATGTGTACATGTGGGTGGGTGTTATGGTAATGATTTGCGGCAAACAGCCAGCATGTTGCCTCTACACAAATGCCCAAGATAAATGCTACATACAACATGTGGCTATTCCTTAGGAGCTTCTGTTCTCAGTTATGAATGCTATTCAGGGTCAGTTGGGGTCAGGAAAATAACTGCTTCTCTTGTAAAACTCTGCTAAAGGCTTCTATAAAGAGTCCTGCCTCCTGTTCTCACACCATGCTTTCTGTGCTGTTGTGTAAATACAAAGCAAAGCCTTTTGTTAGGGACAGGGATGTCAGACTTCAGGCATGTAAATCAGGGACCAGAGATAGACTAATCAGATACACACAACAGATATGTCAGTAACTATAACCACAGACAGACAAAAGGCTCAGAGAGGGTGGACAGATCAAGTTTGGGCTTGCTTCTGTTTAAATGAATCCCAAGAAGTAGTTCCTTTACTTTCATTAAAGAGTCTCAGCTGGAGATGATACAATGGAAGGATTTGATGCAACTATCAAAGAAAGTGTTAAATTAAGAAAAAAAATTCCTGACACAAAACATCCAAGAAACCAAGGACACAATGAAAAGATGAAATCTAACAATAATAAGAATTGAGGGAAGAGAAGATACCTACTCCAAGCCCCCGAAAATATTTTCAACAAAATCATAAAAGAAAATCTCCCCAATTTAAAGAAAGAGATGCACACAAACACACAAGAGGCCTAAGAACACCAAACAGAGTAGACCAAAGAAGAAAATCCTCCTGCCACATAATAATCAAAACACAAAATGTAAAGAACAAGGAAAAATATTAAGAGCAGCAAGGGAAAAGGGCCAAGTAACATACAATGGTAAATCTATCAGAATCACACCCAGCTTTTCAGCAGAGACCATAAAGGCCAGAAGAGCCTGCAAACTCGAAGAGACCACAGATGCTAGTCCAGACTACTATACCCAGTGAAACTTTCAATAACCATAGATGGAGAAAACAAGATATTCTATGACAAAGACAAATTCAAACAGTACCTACCCACAAATCTAGCCCTACAGAAGATAGTAGAAGCAAAACTCAAACCCAAAGAGGCTAACTACACCAAGGAAAACACAGGAAATAGATAACTTCAGTTTAAAAAAACAAAAACCAGACACACTACCACAACCAACATCAAAATAAAAAGACCTCATAGTCACTGATCATTAATCTCTCTCAACATCAATGGTCTCAACTCTTCAATAAAAAGACACAGACAAACAGAATGGATGCATAAACAAGACCCAACAGTCTGCTGCATTAAAGAAACACATCTCAGCCACAAAGATAGATATTACCTCAGGGTAAAGGCTGGAAAAAGGTCTGCCAAGCAAACGGACACAAGAAGCAAACTAGAGGAGCCTTTGTTTTCATTCTTTAATGTGACATCAAAACATTTTGTGGCTTCTGGTGTTATCATCAATGAGTCCACTGAATCAATTGACACCTTTATTAAGTGCCAATTAAATTTCCCCCACAAAACTGAAATATTTTCATTCATATAAATTATATAAACCAAGCACTCTGCAAAATGTTATTTCATTAATAATCTGAAAGTTGCAATAATTAGTTTTGGGAATGAATTATAAAAAAGGATGTATACTATATCAACATTTATCTTCAAGAAGTACTTATTTTATATATTTTACTTTAATGATTTTTTTTTCATTTTATGTGTATGTTTGTGTGTCCAACTGTATGTACAATGTATGTGTGTGTAGCTCCAGAGACGAGAAGAGGGCATCAGATTCTCTGGAGTTAAAGTTAAAAACAGCGGTGAGATGTCTGACATAAATACTCAGAAGTGTTCTTAGCCTTTGAGCCATCTTTTCAGCTGCTGTATACTTTATTATACAAGAATTATTTATCTAAGAATGATTGATGTTCTAAATGTACAAAGAAAAAAAAGACTTTTACCAACCTGACATCTGTCAAATGCCTAATATCTAAAATATATAAAGAACTCAAGAAATTAAACACCAATAAACCAAATATTCCAATTTAAAAGTAGAGTACAGTGCGAAACAGAGAAGTCTCAACAGAGGAATTTCAAATGGCTGAGAAGCACTTAAAGAAATGTTCTAAGTCCTTCTTCATGTCTTTAGTCGTCGGGGAAATGCAAATCAAAACAACTCTGAGTCCATATTACACCTGTCAGACTGGCTAAGACCAAAAACTCAAGTAACAGCAGATGCTGGCAAGGATGCAGAGAAAGGGAAACACTCCTCAGTTGCTGGTAGGAGTACAAACTTGTACAACCATTTTGATAATCAATGTGACACTTTCTCAAAAAAAAAATCTGGGAATAGCAGCAATTCAAAACAGATGCTGAGATTCGCAGCCAAACACTGGACAGAGCACAGTGAGTCTTGTGGAAAACTTGGGGTAAAGATAGAAGGACCCAGAGGGGACAGGAACTCCACAAAGAAGACCAACAGAGCCAAATAATCTGGGACCAGCGGGGCTTTCAGAGACTTAGGCAACAACCAAGGACCATGCATCGACTGGACCTAGGCCCTCCACACATATGTACCAAGTGGGCAGCTTGGTCTTCAGGTGGGTCCCCTAGAAAGGGGATCAAGGGCTATCTCTATCATGGACTCTATTTTGTGCTTTTTGATCAATTCCTCCTGGTGGGGCTGCCTCTCCAGGCTACAGAGGAAGACTCAAGTCTTCTTGAAGTCACATGTAAGTATAGAAAAGCAGTCAATGGCAAATAGCTCATGAAGTCAGGAAGAGAAATAATGAATGGGGAACAATGAAAACGCAATAGGAAGCAAACTGCTGCCTACTGTTTAATGGTACTAAACAGGAAGGCAGTATAGCATGGTTTCTAGCCATGGGTAGCTTATAAATGTGCTGGTTAAGTAATAAAAATCAACTATCTACTACATAGGCTTGTCAAAGGTTTCATTTTCATATCTCTGGATAATCTGCTTTGTAAATCCTATAGGCCCTCTACTCTGGCTTTTGTATATCAGAAAAGCACAACTAACTATGCTCTCTAACTGTGGTAAGACATAAGTGTTTAAGGAGAAGCAGTCAAAATACAATGAGTTCAGGGGAAAGTTCAGAGGAAATGGTCATGTTAAAGACCAATAATGTTGAACCGTGGCCCCGATGGCCTCCAGCCATGGGCAAGGTACCTTATCTGTGCTGTGCAGGCTCTCCTGGAGCTACAGTTATGATGAGTTGAGTTGAGCAGTGTTTATTCAAAAATGTTTACTAATAAAAGTATTTATGTATACAAAGTGATCTATTTTTTAAAGTATTTTTGAATCTCAATGGCACCCTGGGAGCAAGTGCATGAAAGGAGACTGGTTCCATCAGTAACCACTTACTCAACAATACTCTATTCATTTGCATGCCATTTTCACAAGTCTGACTCCTGTGCTTAAATTATTTCTTACGGATTTTTTTTTTAGTGACTAACTTAATATGCATTAAAGTAAAATTTTCATATAAATCTCAAAGAAAAATGACTATCTACTTGTAATTGTCATGTTTTAATGAAATTTAAATGTTCAACTTAAAGGGAACACACTATTTAAATAATAGCTAAAGCTTGCTATCTTTTTTTTCTTATTATCCAAGCCATATGTTAAGTATACAATTGTATTAATTCATCTAATCTTGAAATTAAAACCTACAAAATATGAACTAACCAGTGACTTGGGATGAGAAACCAAACTCCGCTTGCCCCTCCCTGCTATAATCCTATTTTACTCTTTAGAGATCAGCTTCTTGTGGTCCCTATTTACAATTCTAATTAGTGAGAACCAGCTCAGACTCTGAAATTTATCTCTTAAGCTTTTAGAATTACAAGGCTCAAATGTGCCAAAGTGATAAAAAACAATATTAAAGTGAATTACAGAATTCTGCAGTATCAAATGAATTCTACACTTAGCTAGCTTTAACTTAATTCAAATAAAAAACTTACCAATTTCTTTATTTTTTATTATATTTCTTTTTTATGTATACATTTATATTATTAAACATAAATAAAATAAACTATATACAGCAGGAAGAACCATGAAACAATCAGGAAGTATATAAATGTTAAATTCATAGTGATTTGGCTATTCATATTTGGCAAACTTGAAGTAAACATCTTTCCTATCTTGGTGCATCTAATATTCTTAATGAAAATCAGTATCTATCATAATCTCATCTCTATTAACTTAAAACATCTATCTAGACCTAAAAATATCTTAACCCCTAAACAACTAAGACTAAACTATCTGGTCTTCAATGACATCAGAGACTTGAGAAGGAATAAAACTTAATTACCTGAGTGAACCTGAAGTGCAGCTTAGCAGCTTCCAAAATGAAAAAGAATGGTGTTGTGGTGGCTGTTCTTTTAGTTTCTTACAGTAATAAAGTACTGTGATTCAAAGCTTCGAAGGTAATTAATGACACGACACTTCCCCAATTATTTTAATTTTATAAACTTCATTACCTAAAAACATGCAAGTTAAGTAAAAACATCACACACCTAACCTATTCTACACATGTAGAATCAGCCTTCAGAGTGGAAGCTGTGGGATTCGCTCTAATTCTCTGCTTGCCCTGCTGAATATATTTTATTCACTTGTTCTCCACCAAAAATGAAAAATCTATGACAGAACTGAGACTAGAAAACAGCTATATTTTGTCATCCTTTAAAACTCATGCCCATTTCCTGCATTTGTCCCTTCCTCATCTCCTAACATTTAGCCTTTTCTCATTCTTTTTTCTACATGTTACACTGTCCCTTTTTAGAGACATAACTCATTAGATAAGGTCTTATTCATGTGTCATGCAAAGTGTTTAAAAGAAGGGAGCTGAAAAATCTGAGTTTTCTCCCTTTCACAGAATTTATCAAGGTTGACAATAAGAGAGCATGTGTGTATCTGCCTACAGCCCTCCTATGGATGAGAATTTTTTTAATCATGATCAGCAGAACAAAAAGATGTCTGGAAATTAGTATATTTATTTAAAATATTTTTAGCAAAATTCAGGGATAAATGCATTAGCATTTGCCTGGAATCTGTACATCAGTAATTCTAGAATAAATGCAACCACTGTTTGCAGCTCACCCCTCTTTGGTTAATAAGATTCTAACCTCAGCCGTTATAGAGTCATGATTTGTTCTCCTGAGTGAAAGTGACTACAATGTAATGGGTTGTAGTAGAACGCATTAGAGGCCTGACATTTTTCTTTAAAGTAGAGCACTGGGTTGTGACCACTGTATGTCATGTACAGTACAGTAATAAGTATTTCCTGGGCATGCAGTAAAAATCAATAGCATTTGATGCAATAGATATTATTGATTCCCACTTCATGGACATCTAATTTACTATTCAGAATGAGTTAAGCAATTGGTCAACCTCCAGTGTTCGGTCATGTACTTTCTGAATATTAATTGGATACACAATATTCATTAACTCTTGGTTATTTAGGGGTGTATTCTTTTTACTACCAGTAACTTGTAGTGCATAGGCTTTAGTTTGTAAGTCACTGGGAGCTGATTCATGTAAATCAGTGCCTAACTCTTCTCCACAAGATAACTTGACCCAGGTTTACATCAGTACATTTCAGAACTTGGAATCACCAATCCTTCAATCTTCCTGTGTTGCTAATGTTTCCTGGTCCCAAATGTGAGGCACCTGCATACTTTTCTGCATATGGCTAAAATTTTAGCAGTGGGCACTGAAGAGGTAGCTCATTGGTTAAGAACACTGGCTGCTTCTAGAGCACCCCAGTTTGATTCCTAGCACCCATAAGGTGGCTCACAACCTTTTGCAGCTCCAGTTCCAGGGGATCCAACACCCTCTTCTGGACTTGACAAGCACCAGGCATGTTTGTGGTATGTAGACATACATGCAGGCAAACACTCATGCACATAAAAAAAATAACAAGAGTAATAACATGTAAAATTTTAGCAGTGGATGAAATTTATTAATAAGACTCTAGTGCCTTTTTTTTATAGACATGAAAATCTCACTAAAAGTACAACTATTTGGAAAGGAAAAGGAGCTGTGTGCTTAGCATCCAAATGGCTAACTCTAAAGAACTTGAATAACAACTTTGGAGAAACTCCTTGCTTTCTTGGATGAGAGACTTCATTCCTAACTCCCTAACACACTTCTTCCCCTCTCTTCTTCCCTTCTTGGCCTCCATGGGCACAATTATACACTTTCCCTTATTTCTCTAAGGAAATATTATGCCATAAATTTTCTAACAAGCCTTTTCTCCAGGGGCAGAGACATGCTTCCCTCAGCCCACCAATGACTACACATCCACTAAAGCTGCAAGGATTCATTTCAGACCAGCCACCACCCAGTTCCCTGAACAAAGAACTTCTTCAGGGTGTGCACGTATGCATGCACACACACACACAGATATGTGTGCACCCTTCTACGCCAAGGTGCACCCTGTGACCTCCTGTTTCTCTCAGTTTTGGACTCTCACCCTGTCCTTGAAGACCTTCATTTCTGGTGAAGAAGGCTGAGCAGGTACAGAGAATAAGGGGGGAAAACAATTGTCTACGCCATTCTTACCACTACACCCCACACAACATGCATTACCTACAACAACCCATCATGCCACATACATGTTCATCTAGGAAACCAAAATATAACCTTGACTGTTGAGAGATTAGAGTTCAAACACCCCCCCCCCACACACACACACACAGACAGAGGAGAGAGAGAGAGAGAGAGAGAGAGAGAGAGAGAGAGAGAGAGAGAGAGAGAGAGAGAGATTACACTCTGGATCATGCTAATTATCAGTGTGATGGCTATTTCTTAATATGAAACTGCCAAGTTATCTTTAATGTATGCATTTCTTTCATTTCTAGGAACTGGCTTGCCACAATTTGAAGTAGTTAACGTTTAAAACAAGATTATCCTTTTCTCTTATGTTTCTCATTCCAGGAGACAAAAGGTTGGAATTGGGGTGCTCTATTCCACCTCTGGAGAGGAAAGAACTAGAGAGAAGGAGGAGAGAGAAAATTTCTTCAGAAGGGAGAAAAGATTCTTTAAAGTGGCCAGAAAAAAGAACAAGAATGGAGAATCCAAGTAAGCAAAATTTTAGGTACTACTAAAGGGCCAGGTGGCTTCTGATGGCACAAGGAAACTAACCAAGGAGAGAAAATGACAAACAGGAGTGGCAGCACAGCCTCTCCTCATAGCTCACCTGCATCTGCTCATAGTTCCCACAAGAATGATGTTGAGAACATGTTTTGACCAAGATTTCCAAGAGCAGAGATGAGAGTGTAACTCTATAGAGATCTACAGCAAACCCTGGTTAGTTTCCCCTACTTGTCCTCCAGCTCTCGACTACTTTTTACTCAGGACCTACCTAGAGAAAATTCATCATGCCATTTCCCTCTACTGAAGCCAGTCACTAGACCAACCTTAATCTCACCAAACATAACTCCTGTGTGCCTCTGTGCAATCTTCTTCTGTGTCTGACTCTCTCCTGATATCCCACTCCTGAAATTTTATACCAAGCCCTTTAATTCATGAGTGGCTTGTCTGTGCCACATGTCTTCCCTGAGTAAAACTCTAAACCTTGTTCTTGTTGCTACCAGAGCTAAGGATGCTTACTCACTGCCATCCGTACTCGCTGTGCTTGCTCACTGTTCTATCCATCTTCCAAACTCTTCACCTTGGGGCCCCTAGCTCCCATTCCTCCTCCACTGAGGACTATAACTTCACTTTAGTCATAATCTCCCACCTACTCACTCATGAGCTTACCGAAATATTTAAGGTTCCAGAATTCTTCTCTGACAATGATGTATCTTTTCCTTTCCCTTGTGTACTTACTCGAAGATCACAGCCTACTCCTGGCTGTTTCAAATATGAGAACTTTCCTCCAAGATCCGTTGTACCATTCATCCCTTGACCACCACCCACCCAATGTCAGCAATACTCCCACCTCTGGTATCTAGAATCTATTCATTTGTTTATCTCACTGTCATCTTGTCTCTACTCAGCACAAATTCCCTGCATACTCTTTGAAATGATGTCATCTTCACTTGCATTTCTCCAGCTTAGCCATGAATGGCTGCTTAAACCACATTCCCAATCACAAAAAAAATGCTACCTTATGCCTGAACCTGACTTTAGAAGAACACAACACATGCTACCTAGACACATTAAAAGTCCATCCTCATGAGCCTCAAGAAGGTCCTTAACGTTGCATGGCAATCACAACCATCACAGCTACCCTTGTGCATTCTTTCCTATGCTCCTGAGTCAATCATTTCACATCTTCTCTCTCCACAACCTCTATCACCCCTCTCCCATAACTCCACTAGTAACTTTGACTCTGAAACGAAGGAGGAGGAGGAAGAGGAGAAGGAGGAGGCAAAAATCTCCTACTTGATACCCAGCTTTCATCCCCATACCCATTCTACTTCCGGATACTTTTACCCACAAGCCATTTCTTTTCTTAACTAGCTACATCCCTAGGAAAGGACAGCTCTCCACTGTGCACCAGCCCTGATCACTTTACCAGCTAATCAAGGAACCCATTGCCATTCTCCAGTCTCTTTAATTTCCCCTGTCTCTTCCTTAAATCATTTATTTCTTTCCTAGCTGACCTCTTCCCATTGTTAAACACAAATGCTATCGCTTCTTTTACATAAACAGAAATGCCATTCTTGATCCCATTTTCCCTTCCAGCTACTCCCTAGTCTCTTTTGTGCTTTATGGAAAGGGTCCTTGGTCTGTCCATTGTCCAGTGAGTGAACTCCATCTGACTTTACTCCACCCTCCATTGAAATTACACTTATGACATCATCTCTTAAAACCACAATACCCCAAATATTATTTAGTTCCTTGGCTTATTTGGTCAATAATGTTTTACAAAGTGGACCATTTCATAGACCCAAAAATAACTTTTTTTATTAGGTTTTCAATACATAAATCTCTCCAGGTTTTCTCCTACATTTTTGCTCACTCTTGCCCATTCTCACTCCCCTGACTGCCCTAAGGTTCAGTTTTCAAACACCTTCTACTGTTCATAGATACTCATAAATACTTTTAGACAATCTTATCCAGTTTCATGGTTTGTCTACATGCTGACTGAACTCAAGTTTCTATCTCTGGCCAAAGCTTCTTTTCTGAACCTCACACCCGTGTGTCCCACTATCTAATCTTTGATAGCACAAACTTAAAATATTCAAAGCTGGCTGAATTATTCCTTCAAGCCTGCTCATCACACAGACCACTCCATCATAAATCATGAAGAAAATATCCCTCACTTTTCCCATGACAACCATAAACCCTAAAATTCTCCAGCCTCGCTTCTGCCATCATCCTGCCTCCAATCCCTCTGTAAGAACAAGGCCATTGTGCTCCCAGCTGAGCACTAGGGGAACCAGAAATGCTAACTATGCAGGGTTGTCTTCAATGGGAGAGATGCCTGTTTTCTGCCCAGACAGTTGAGAATGGATGTGGTTTGCAGCCTAGTGACCTCTATGCTATCTGTAAGGCCAGGCCACACCAGGCTTCCCCAGACTCTTGCATTTATTGTATTCATCCTCCGCATACCCTTATCTCAAGCAGTTTCTCAGTTAATAGAACCCATCCATATGGAAAAAGTCACAAGTATTTTGAAAAGTTGGAATATAATCTTGTCTTAAGCTTTATTGAACACATAGGATTGAGCTAATTATCACCAGGAAACTTCTTCCCAAAATTATGCTGTGCTTACATGTGCTTAAAATGACCTTCCTGTGTAAGACTTTGAAGTTTGAACCGACACAGGCTACCGAGCAGTTGAACCAGCCTTCAATCTTGCCTCATATGGGTCAACACTCTGCCTACCATGCTGTTTGCAGAAATTGCTACATCCATCAACAAACAACTCTACCTGTAAATTCTACCTTGAAGCCAAATAGGGATGACCATTTCTGCCTGCTGCCTGAGGGTAGAACACCTCATTTCTCAGCTAAAGTAAAGTAACATCTATTCCTAGACTGTCCTTGCTCCCTTCTGTCTGGGTGCTACTACTGAACCTTAGTTAAGCCAGTTCTTGTCACTTCTTCCTTAAAATATCTCTCATCACTTTTCTTCTCACTCAGATTCAAAGCATAGGTTATTTCTTAAAATTACCTACAGGAACTAACCTACAGATGCTAACATTGTCTTGGGTAGCCTTCTGCTCTCTCCCAAGCTCCTCCTGTTCTCCTCATCATTTTATTTCAGGCAGGCTGACCTCCCTGCTGGTCCTTGGACATATCACCATGTTCTGTGGAGCTCTCACAGTAAGACTTTTGAAATGTACTCTTTTGAGAATAGGGCATGGCTTCATGCTCTGCTCTGTAGGGTATTCAAGGGACCTTCTTGACAGTCATGACACACTGCTCCCTTTCCACTCTCCCCTCTCTTACTGTCTGTTTCTTCTCCATGTCTTATACTGCTTTTATTGTTTTTTTCCCACTTCTTTCCCTTGTTTGATATGGGCCTTATTATGTATTTCTAGTTGGCTCTGAATTCACAGATATCCCACTTGTCTCTATCTCCCAAATGCTGAGATTAAAGGCGTGCACTAGCACGCTCAGCTTGATTTGTTGATTTCCTGTTTCCATACGCACTAGTTACTTTTCTATTGCTGTAAAACAAAGCAAAACACCATGACCAAGAAAACTTTTAAAGAAAAGTCTTTCATTGGACATATGGTTTCAGAGGGCTAGAGTCACTGATGGCAGAGTGAAGGCACATCTCAGCTAAGAGCTCACTTCATTATCCATAAAGAGGAAACAGAGAGAGAAAGAGAGAGCAGTGGGAATTGTCAAGTCTTTTGATATCTCAAAACCTGTCCCTAGTCAGATACCCCCCCCAATAAGGCCACACCTCTTAACGTTGTTTCCCAAACAGTCCTACCAGCTGGGGAACAAGTCCTCAAATGTTGGGGTCTATGGAAGCCGTTCTCTTATTCTTGTCACTCTCATTTGAGGGTTCAGATCGTAAACTTCAATACAGCAGAGGTCTTGCTTCTTTTTGATCTACTGCAACCTCAGCACCAACAATGTGTTGTAATAAACACATGAGCAAGTGCTCTCTGACAGCAGATTGGAAGGAAAGCATGCTGTGGTTACGATAGCTAAAGTGAAGCAGGGAGATGGGTAGCTTCTGGGAAGCCAAGCATTAAAAACACAATCCGTGTCCTTGGTCACAGGGAGAGAAGACTCAAGAGAATTCCTTAATACAAAGTGTTCCATTCCAGTCTAAACCAGGCAGACATTACTTAAGAGCACAGCCACAGTAATAATTTGAATAAGGTCACCTCTGCATTTCTGAAATGAAAGAGTCGTCACATTTCCATCCACTTGCTCAGTTCCAGTAGGTGCGAATACAGTCAAAAGTTATTAGCGCTTTGGATGAGTACTGAATGAATGTCTGCTAAAATTGCTTACTACTGAATAAATATCAATGCTGAACTTCAAAAGATTAGATAGACTGTATTTATTTCAAACTTGAATTAACACTATCTAATATAATGTTTTATATATAATATAATTAATGTGATATAATGGCAGGAAGCCTTTGCTTCTATTAAATGAGGCATCAGAAATAAACACTATCTCGGTTAGATTTTGTTAATCTGACACAAGCTAGGGTCATTGAAGAAGAGGGAATTTCAACTGAGAAAACGCCCCATCAGACTGATTTGTTGGCAAGCCTATAAGGCATTTCCTTGATTCTTGCTTGATATGTGATGGCTCAGATCACTGTGGGCAGTGCCATGTCTGGACAGGTGAGCTTTGATGATATGAGAAGGCAAACTGAGTAAGCCATGTTGAGCAAGCCAGTGAGAAATCTTCCTACAAGATCTCGGCTTCATTTCCTACCTCCAGGTCATTCCTGCCTTGAGTTCCTGCCCAGACTTCCCTAAATGATGTACTGTGATCCGATGTGTAAACCAAACAAACCGTTTTCTCCTCAATTTACTTTTGGTCATGGTGTTTTTTTGTTTTTGTTTTTGTTTTTTAAATCACAGCAATACAAAGCAAACTATGACAATCGTTGATATTTAGCTATATTTTATAAATAAATTTGTGTCTAATTTAAATGGGTATAAAACTGTAGATTATGGTTCAATAATCCCATGAATTCAATGATTTTTAGTTCTTTTTTTTTTTCCCTTATCAAGTCCCAGACTGATATTACTGTTCTTAGCATTTTTAAAGACAGGTCCAAACCAGATGGATGTAAATGGCATTCGTGAGAAAGATTTCAGTTACAGAAAAACATTTTAGCTTAGGACAACCCAGATAAATGGTAACTGTTATCAAATTACAACTAAGCATAATCTTTCTCTGATGGCACAGGCTACAGACATGCTATTTAAGATTCAGCCCAACCTATGAAAAATACTACTCTGCCATCACGTAGGTTAAGAATCACGATGAGATGGCTGCATTATTCTAAACACGGATTGTCACGTTCGGTCATATGCAGGGCATGTTGATTCTGCTAGGACTTTTTCAAGCATTCCCTCAGTCGTCTACAACCCTGACTTGAGGCTGTTATAATCACTGAAGTTGTATAAATTCAGCTACGAGAAGGTAAATTTCCCAGGGTCTCTTAGGTTGAAAAAGTGAGAAAATAGATTCTGGCACCCACATTTTTAACATGACTACCAGAAATGGTCTGAGTCACACTAAGAGAACATCTGCTAAAGTGATTGTTGACTGTATCATCCTGTTGCTGAAGGCTTGCTGTCACAGAAACATTAATATTACCTTAAAATGCTGTTTTAAGATTATACTCAGCTATGGGCAAAAGAAAGGTGAGGTTAAGCTGATAAGTTAGGATCTTTACTGCTAACATTTGGTGGCAGCGATTCCAAGTGCCAAATGAGAGCACTGTAAAAACTGTTGATCCTTGTTATGATTTGTAAGATTACATTGAAAAGGTGCCAAGCACCAGCCCTTTATGTTGAAGTCAGTGAAGTGAAACAAATAAATCTGATACAGGCAAGGCCAAAGTATGTGAACCTAGTGAGACTTTTATTGACATTTAAACTGGCTATAAATGTTTATGGAAATGTTATAGTTTATTTTACTACCTGGGCGTTAGCCTTGTTTATAACAGTGTAATATCAGTTCTGACAAAATCACTAAATAAATATTTTAAAGGAATATTTATGACTTTCAGTAATGAAGTGAATGTTAAGGTTGTCTTCTTTTTTAAGCTTTTAAAATATATATATATATATATAGTTAATTTATTCATATTACATCTCAATTGTTATCCCATCCCTTGTATCCTCCCATTCCTCCCTCCCTCCAGCTTTCTCCCTACTCCACCCCCTTATGACTGTGACTGAGGGGGACCGCCGAGGTTGTCTTCTTAACAGAGGGAAAACTAACAAGACTAGTATAGTCTAGTCTAATCTTTTAAATAAAACAAGTAAGTGATCAAAATTACAATCATTGGGAAAAGAAGATGAAAGCTTGAAGTTTTTAGGGTGTTTTCTTAGGCCACACCTCCATGCCCTTTAAGATACACATCATCACAAAGCTCAGACCTCCCCAGGCCTCTGTTTCCTTTAAATTATTATAAGCTAAGGTGTATTTTTAGTTAAATTTCAAAATTCACGTCATAATTATAAGACCCACTTTACTTTTTGAAAAAAAAATCTGATCCTAATTTCAGTTTAAGGACTCTCTTAGCACACGAACACATGTGATATTTTTGGCAAGTTGGTACATCCCAAATTGTCTTTCATTGAGAAAGTAACAGGGTACAGAGAGTGCTGGTTTCTATATTGCATGTCAGAATGCTCCCTGGCAACCCCGGCTTAGAAGAAAAGCAGAGAATACCCTGTCCCCTCTTTGTCCCTACGCCATAGTATGTGAGTGTGACATAATTAGAAATAGGAATATTTTGGCTTCAATGGATGCTGATTTCATTTTCATATGTATTTGGAAATTATTTTCAGTTCTACATTTTATTAGAATTTTAGTAGAATTCATGGTAACTACAGTGGAATTTCTGGTGATGATTTTCTTCGCCTTAGGGATTCCTTTATCTATTGCATTAATCTGAGAATAAATAAATACTCTTTTCTATTAACAATGGTAAATTATTGACATGATCCAAGCTTCAGGATAAAGGACTATGTCTCTGTATATCCTGAAAGGCAGCTCAAATATCTGCTCAAGATGTCCTGCGAAGCTCCACTAGGAAATCAGTGGAGCCAACAAATCTGAGGGGAAGAGGTACTGCAGAGACTGATGTGCCAACCAAGGACCAGGCATGGGGAGGACCTACACCCTCTGTGCAGATGTGGTAGGTAGGTAGCACAGTCTCTTTATGGGTCCCATAATATGGGGAGTAGGGACTACTTCTGATATAGATTCTGGCCCTCACATGTTGATCATTTCCCCCTGGTGTGGCAGCCTTGCCAGGCCACAGAGGAAGAGGATACAGGCAGTCCAGATGAGACTTGATAGGCTGAGGTCAGATATTAGGGGAAGAGGATTTTCCCTTTCTGAGGACATGGAAGGAAGGAGGGAATACGAGAGAGGGAGGATGGCACCAGAAGGTGACAAGGGATGGGGCTGTAATTGGGATGTAAAGTGAAAAAAAAAAAAAAGATGTCCTGCAGCAGATACAATTTGGATATGACACATAGACTTGTGTGACCCCAAGAATATTACTTAACCATCATAGATTCATTTTCTGGGTAAGTAAACCCAGGCTTACCCCACATCTCAAGAGGTTTTGTCTCAGATAATTGAAAAACTCAGGGTCCAAAACTTGATGCGCAATAACCCATTAACTGTTATTACTTTAACTTTATAACTTTTAGTTACATTTCTGAATAATAATAATAATAATAATGCATCAAATACAGGCAACAATACTTAAAACCAGTTAAATCTAAGTGATTTGAGACAATCACCTTTTAGTTTTGTGGGAGTCAATTATAATTTCTTCATTGATTATGTACAGTAGTTGTAATTAGACTGTAGGAACCTTAGAAGACTATGTTTAAGTGTCTCGTTTTGTAGTTTAACTTTCATTGCATCCCTGGGAAGGAAGCATTGAGTGTGTCTTCACTCTGTTTACAGACTGGAGCAATTCCACTTGCTGAACTGAGATAACTTCCAAAAGTTATAGAACTTGACTATGAGCCTCTGGTTTATGATATCATGTCTCAGAGAAATGCTCTTTTAAGGTGAAACATTAGGGAGTTGGTGGCTACTAGAAGAAACATGCTGGACTGGTTAAAACTTTTCAGACTAACTCAAAAAGTTAGGCTTAGTGTTGATCACGCACAAATACAGAATTTACTATTAAGAGAGAACTCCCTCCTAAAATGGTGCCTAAAAAAAAAAATTAATAACTGTTAACCTGTCATATAATTACTTTAACATGATATGAACTTGGTCTAAAATAAGTTATTTTCATTTTACTCAATGCTATTTTGGGTATTAATTATGAAATGTTTATTTAATATTTACCTAAATGGAGTAATAACTGTATTTCCTATTTATTAATATATTGACAACTTAGAAAGTGAATTAATTGGTACTAAAATTTGGGAATATATTTAATTTATTTAATGAATCTAATGTAATAGGTTAAAAATAGAGCACATTTCAAATTCAAACACATACATTTTATTGAGTAAATATATGTATGAATACATATATACATATCGGAGCTTGGTTTTCTTTTTAATATAATAAATAAATAAAGTTCAAATTATTTGTTCAAAAGAGTAATAGAAGCATATCAGATAAAATTATTCCTAATGGAAAACAAGATAAAGAGGGAAGATTCAGCATCTCATGTGATCTTATTCCATCTATACATGGAGAGGAAGCTATTTGGTCCCAAAGTACTGTCCAGTATCAACATTGCTAAAAGACGAGAAACCCTGTCCTCAGTGACAATGTCTCTCCCACCAGTGATTCTCAACAGGAAATAGAGACTTTCTGTAACACGATGGCCCTGCTCTTACGGGTGGTCAAGCCACAGGAGACTTCTGTATGCTAGAAGCGCATACAGAATAAAATAAAAAATAGGCTTTTATTTTAGAACGGCAACATAAAATAGCAATGAAGTGACCAGAATAGACAAGAGACAACTGAAAGTGTGGGGGTTCGTGGTCACTATGCCAAGTGACCGTGAAGACTCTGAAGTGAATGCGAGCCTAGATGTAGATGGTCCACAGTGGTACACGCTAGAGATGCACACTGGCCTGGGATTGACACAGTGGCATAATACAGAATAGACTCCACCTCTGTATGGATATATGGGATTATCTTGTTCAAGAGTTAATCAAGTTGGGCGTGACAGTCTCCTAAGCAAGGGAGTCTGCGCATTTTTTCTGAGTTCCTCAAAAAATGTGTAATCCTTCCCATCCCCCCTGCCCACGCCTCTTTTTCTTTGTCATTTTCCTAAGGATGTTTTGGGCTTCTCTCTTTTTCCAAATCTCCCTCCCTGACGTGGGCTGCCTGCCCACCATGTTGGCTGACCTCCATGCCAGCTTAGCTCTGAGCAGCTGCCTCCTGGCAGCTGTCAAAGTTTACAGCTCACCTCCCTGAGGTTTGCTTTTAAACTGTAATAAAATCATCCTAGGGCTATTGTCCGAGTTTGGTCTTAAGTTCTTTTACTGACAAGATGAGGACCCAACATGTAGCGACTCCCATGAGACTCTCCAAAATGTTTAGTAAACACAAATGGAGACAAAATGAATAGATAGGAATTTAGGGAGATAATCATTTAGGGGTGATAAATAAGCAAATTGCATTTTGGGATTCAAGAGATTTGCCAATTTCACTGGCTTTTTAAAAGCAAGGCTTTTTCCACTTATGACCTCTTTCCACTCAAGTAATTTTATGGAACTCTGGGTGAGTATATATAGCAATATAAAATATGCACATAAATCAAGCATTGCCTAATAATACAACACAAGGAAACTTGCTTTAAAGCAATTTTGTACTTTCTCATTTAGTAAAGATGAAAGTGAATATATGTATTACTGAAATGGGAATGTTTCTTTATTTTTGCATGAAAATTGAATCTTGGATGAATATTTGATGACAGATGTCTTAGAGTTGATGGGTATATATATTTGTTTGTTTGTTGTTTTTTTAACAGAGTTTCTCTGATCATAAATGTGTGTGCCACCACCAGGTTGGTACTCTGATTTTATATCCACCCATTCTAACAATGTCATTTCACATGAGTACATATTAGAAAATAGCAGAAATCTGCTGAGTGTCTTCTCTGAAATCACGGGCAATTCTGCCCCTAACACCAAACCAAACTTCATTTAATGCTTTTTTTTTAATGATTCTTAAGTCAGGAATTCATACAACAAATTTTTAAATTCAAATATTCTAATGTAATGTAATCCAAAGACATACTAATTTGATATTTGCATGCTGAGAGATGAGGGTCAGGAAATATTAAAAGTCTTTGTTTTTTATAATTAAACTATTACATTTTCTTATAAAAAGAAAACTTTGCATGTGTCCAATGATGCTGAACTCTATGGAATTTCCTTAGGCTAAAGTGCTCATGATGTGTGTCTAGAACCAAGGCTGAGAACTGTACGTTATAACAGGGAAAGCACTGAGAGAAACACCTTGGGTTGATTACAGTTTGATTCCAAATTAATTTTGGTAATTGCTCATTCAAAGGCATTTTCTTCTTAACAGTGTCTTGTGACATCTACATTCAGTTCTTTAACCCCATAAAAGGCACAAGCCGCAGCTTAGGAAACTTGGCTCTAGAGATCTAGTATAAGTGGACCGAATGCATGGGCAGATGCAAAGCAGCATCCAACAACTCCGAGATAATTTGGAATCAAATAATGAAATATACCTCCTATGAACATGACATTAGCCATAATTATTTCTTTCATTATACTATCTGTCGCTCACTCTTGACATGACCTCTTATTCTTTATTATTCACACACACACACACACACACACACACACACAATTAAACCAACAACCACAACAATAAACTATAGTGATTACTGGGTTCTTCTAGACACTTCAATTTACATTACAAAAATCACAAAAATGATTCGAAAATATCAATACTCTTGGGGACAAGTAAAATAAAAAATGGATAGTTTTCTATAGCATCTAAATACTTCATTTAAATTAATGAAGTACTCTTATATATTCTCAGAATTAACTATATTTCTAAACCAGTTGGCGGAAAGTGTTGTTTTTAGCCCAAGCTCGCCTTGACCTCGCTGAGCAGCTGAGGATGACCTTGAACTAAGTATTACATTATTCTTAACCACTCAAAATACCAGATTAGGTGGTTCACATCATTTCAGAGGAAAATACTGACATTTATTTTCCTATACTTCACAAGCAATAGTACTTCTAAAATCAAACATCGACATTTCAAAAGTCAGTAATGTGTTAAAAATGATAAACTTTGTGACACCTCAGTAAATCTATATGAAGAGAAAATAGCATTGTGCTCTGAGACTGCTTGGATGATGGGTGCTGCTCAATGTATGGCCTAAAGCTAGCCACTTCCCCTTACCTGGTTGCAGGTGTTGATGTCAATGCCCCCCTTCAGATACTCCACGACTTTGTCCAGGTTGCCTGCTCTGGCAGCGCGGAGGAAGCTGGCATTGCTGTCAGACTGTAAGAGAAAGAAAAGCCCTTTGATGAATCTGCAGAACCACCAATGTACCAGATACAGGAAGACAAGAGTGTGAACCCTGCACATCAGACAAGCTTTGGCTGGGAAATGTTCAGTACTGGCTTTAAAACACTGGGGTATCTCATTCATAGCATAAGGTGACAACCACACGATGGCTTAAGGATGTTGAAAATAATGAGAAACACACTTTATACATACAAGAATACAAAGGAACCATCAAAATAAAAGTGACCATTACTGCTTTACTCCAAATTCTTCAGCCAATACAAAGATGAATTTACACTATGCAAAATTCTACTGTTATCCACTTTAGATTTTTTCCCCCTGGGTTTCAGTGTTGTCTGCAAGGCTGTTCACATGTGTATGGGTAGACATGTGAGGGGGGTGGTGCAGGAGGCTGTGTGATCGTGGAGGCCTGTGTCTTGATCCATCACCACTCTACTTTCTGTGTTATTTATGGGGGTAGGAAATGTCCAGTGGGTAATTTTGTGAGTTGGCTTGCCCTTGGGCTCCTCTGTCGCTGTCTCCCCAGTACTGGGATTACAGGGTCCATCATGTCTGCTATGTTCTGGGGATGCTAGCTCTGGTCTTGTGTAGCAAGTGCTTTATGCATTGGGCCATCTTCACAGGCCCTATCCATTTCCTTTCACATTCGGTTTTTAGTGAACTGATACTGTGCCCAATGGCAAGTGAAAAAGAGAGAGAGAGAGAGAGAGAGAGAGAGAGAGAGAGAGAGAGAGACGGAGAAAAAGAGACAGACAGAGAGAGAGAGAGAAAGGAAGAAAGGAAGAAAGAAAGAAAGAAAGGAATTTAAAACTAGCTGCTTGGGTTCCTCTTTGTGTTTCTTTACTGTTAGTTTTCAGATGACTCAGCGGAAGAACGCTGAGTTGGGGTCACTGCAGTCATCCAACCTCATGTTGAGAGGGAAAAGATGCTTTGGAGACAAGGAAAGCATTAGCTGGCAGGTGTGCACTAGGCTGATGCAAATTTCGTACTCCTAGTGGTCTGGGGGAAAACACTGTTAAATGTAAACCAGCTGACATAATACTAGACTGAGATGTCTTGCTAAAGATGAGAGCCCTCTGGATGGAGACTTTGTTTTCAGGTTTTCATCTTCCCACAGTTTCCACAAATCTGGTCCTGGGAAAATCAGCTGTATTTGCCTCATGGAAGGAAAGTCAGGAGGCTGTTCCAAAGGCAGAATTAACGATCGCCCCAGGCTTGGATAAATACTCTGACTCTCCAACCTTAACATAATAATGACAATAAGCTTTTG
Source organism: Acomys minous (assembly GCF_964271855.1). NCBI lineage: Eukaryota > Metazoa > Chordata > Mammalia > Rodentia > Muridae > Acomys > Acomys minous. The sequence goes on from NC_140496.1 coordinate 82,545,972, forward strand.
TTAGGAAAGACACGTATGTAACTATTGTAAATTTTCTTGTAGTATAATATCTGACCAAGGAGAAAGGAGGCCCAAAGAGGGACATGAGTCCTGCATTTGGATGTGAGAGCTGAGTTTGACGAGTTCTGTTTGCTTTCAAGTTTGATGACATCGCCTTTAGTAGTCTGCACAGCCCCCTTCCCACGAAGAAGACTACACTTGGCAGGGATTCTTGGCACATTGCGTCAAAGCTGTTTTTTAAGATCCGTGATGACGGGCAGGTGTTGGAATTGAGAATATTTTCTCGGGGATTTTCAAATATATGATAGCTTGCAGATCATTAAGCGATTTACACTCAGGAACCTGAAAACCCAAGAACTGAATTATCTCACATTGGTCCAAGTACCACATGGGTTACAGGCTTCCAAGTCACATGGATGCTCAAGAGTTGAAAGGCATGGCTGAAATCTAGACATGCAAAATGTGTGCTCTGATTCTTCGGGAATGCCTCATGATGTGACTAGTGTGGAAATGTTCTCCTTCCCTGGATGCCTCGTGCTACATCCTTCCTGAAAGTCATGCCCACGGCAGCATGCCCTGAATCCATCTGCAATGTGGCAGGGACAGAACCGTGATTCACTTTAAAACGCTTCTCCTAGAATATCCTCCCCACTGTCTCAGTTTCCTAGTAAGTGAAGGCTTTCGTGGGACATGCCCCTTGGGCTAATATGCAGATATAAGTGAGTGTATACCATTTGAGTCTTTCTGCTTCTGGGTTAACTCACTCATTATGATCATTTCTAGCTCAATCCATTTATCCACAAATTTCGGGAATTCCTTGTTTTTAATAGCTGAATAGTATTCCATAGTGTATATGTACCACAGTTTCTTTATCCATTCTTCTACTGATGGACACTTAGGCTGTTTCCATGTTCTGGCTATTATGAATAAGGCTGCTATGGGAGAATGGCAAAGTAGAAGGATCCAGAGGGTCCTAGAAGCCTACAAGTAGAACATTATGATAGGCAGATTTGGGCCCAGGGTTCCCGCTCAAACTAAGGCACCAGCCAAGGACAATACAGGCGGTAAACCTTAAACCCCTACCCAGATCTAGCCAATGGACAGAACACTCTCCACAGTAGAGTGGAGAGTGGGATATGACTTTCTCACATACTCTGGTGCCTCACCTTTGACCATGTCCCCCGGAGGGAGAGACCTGGTGGCACTCAGAGGAAGGACAGCAGGTTACCAAGAAGAGACTTGATACCCTATGAGCATATACAGGGGGAGGTAATCCCCCCCAGGAGCAGTCATAGGGGAGGGGAATAAGAGGAAAATGGGAGGGAAGGAAGAATGGGAGGATACAGGTATGGGATAACCATTGAGATGTAACAAGAATAAATTAATAAAGGAAAACAAACAAACAAACAAACAAAAAAAAAAACCGCTTCTCCTATGCAATTATCTTTGCTGTTTTCAGTTAATGCTAAACTACAGTGGGATTTTTTTCCCCTCCAGGTTTCTTGCTACATCACTTACGTATAATTCGATGTTAAACATGGCACTATGAAGAGTTCACCAAAAAAATTTTATTTTCTTTTTTACTATAAATCAACAAAAACAAAATATTATCAAGTCCTGTGTGTGAAATATAAAAATATTATTATGTAAACAGGTTTTTTTTCAAAATAAACTGTATTAAAAACTGGGGGCTGGAGAGATGGCTCAGAGGTTAAGAGCACTGACTGCTCTTCCAAAGGTCATGAGTTCAATTCCCAGCAACCACATGGTGGCTCACAATCATCTATAATGAGATCTGGTACTCTGTTCTGGCTTGCAGGCAGAATACTGTATACATAATAAATAAATCTTTAAAAAAAACTGAGTCAAGGAGATACTTCCAGTTTGCATATGAAACAAATAACTGTAGGTAATATTTATTGAGTATTTACTGTGGAACAAGAAAAAAGGTAAAGAAACCATATGCACTGCATAATCAATACCCATATCAAGACTATAAAGAATGATGTGTCATTATGAGGAAAGATGCCTAGAAAGTTTCTTAGGTCATATGATTTCTTGAAGATGGGGGCAGATTCAAGATTATTTTCACATTTATCAGAATCAGAATCAGAAACCTCTGCTATTCTCCTCCCCAACAGCACAAATTATCAAAGTAGAAAACATTACAGATTGTTCCCTGATAAACTAGGGTCGTGTCTTTTCTCATGACCACACTTATGCCCTTGGTCTCCATGATCTCCATGATCTGTAAGCTACACCATCATTTATGACATCAGTACTGCACAGGCAATTCTTACCTTCACCTACTGCTATTTCCAACACTTAAGATCTGAGTGAGAAAAACCCAGAAACTTGTTCATTTAGGAATGGGGAGAAAAGTGGCAATGTATATACAGCATTACAAGGTCAATCAAGAGGGCTGGACAGATGCTGGCTCCCTGATTACAAAGCACTTTCTGCTCTTCCAAAAAACTTGTGACTGGTTCTCAGCATCCACAATGAGCAGCATACAACCAACTGCAACGCCAGTTCCAGTACACGTTGTACCCTATTCTGGCCTTTGGGTACACCCACATAAATGTGGCATAAGCTTATGCAAACGTACACATATACATAAATACAAATTAATCTTTTGTTTTTAAGAGACAATCTACAGAAGCTCCAGGAAGTGCACAAGGACCTCTGCCAAGCTTCTCTGAGGAATGGCCAGGTGGCAGCTGCCTTTGTTGTTACAGAGTGTTTTCATAACTGGGTGTCTCTTTTCTGAGTTAATTTTTTTTAAATGGATACATTTCAAGACTTAGAAAAAAACCCTGAAAGGTTAGTGAATAATATTCCTAGTGGTATAGTAAATGTACTATATGTGCCACCCTGCCAGGAACCTCTTAGTTTAATATATGTGAGATTCCTCTTCAACCTTGTAAAAGGACTTAGTTTTCCCAAGGTGAGGAAATTAAAATAAATAAATATTATTATTATTATTATTATTATTATTATTATTATTATTATTATTATTATTTGGTTAAAAACATACATTTCAAGGACAGAATTAGAATAAACTTCCAAAATTTATAAATAGAAAAGAAAGGAACTTTACTGAGGTTCTAATGCGTTCTTTTGCATAGAAATATACTTTTCCTTTCTTGCACATACACATTGACAGATACAAATGTGACATCAATCTGTGATTACAACTCTTGACAAAAGAGCTCTAGATGACAGGAGTCTGGTTACTTTTAATCAATAAGGAGATAAAAGAGGATGCAAACAGAGAGAGTAGGGGGGGAGAAGAAAGGAGGGGAGGGGAGGGGTGGAAGAAGAGAAGAAGGAAGAACAGAGGAGAGTAGAGGAAAGGAGAAAAGAGGGGAGGAGAGCAGGAGAAGAGAGGACAGGAGAAGAGAGGGGAGGGGAGGGGAGGGGAGGGGAGGGGAGGGGAGGGGGGAGGGGAGGGGAGAGGGAAGGAGAGGAGAAGGTTTTTTGCCAACCTGTCTTTCTCTCCGATTATTAAAAAATAAAAGTAGAGATTTTAAGACAAGGATTAGCAGGAAGAAAGCAAGCTTTCCAGTTTTCTGTTTTCGGCCCAGGAACTTCTCACACCAAAGCTCAATCAAGAAGAAAAAAAACAATGGCAACTCCTTTGTGAGAAGGTCTGGTCAATCCAGGAACTTCTCTCTGCTTTGCTGCTTTGTGTCTGTCCCTGGAACCTCCAAACTCTATAACCAACTGTACAAGGCCTATAAAGCTCCACTCTCTGGAAGGAATTCAAATGCTCAGTTCCGCCTATTTGAATATGCAGCATATGGTAATCATTAAGTGAGCCCGCTTTATAACCCTTGTGTGACATCTCCAGCCAACAACCAAAGGCTTCCTCTTCAATTTGTCTTGACACAGTTCCATTTCTGAATCGCAACATCAGCAAAATAGGACTTTCCTTACACCCAGCATGACTGTGAGAAGGAAAGTGTGCTCCCCAGGCCCATGATATCCTGTAAGAATGTTTTTTACTAATGGCTCAGAACCCAGGACTCTACTCAGTGCTAAATATAATTACACTTATTATTAGGCTATTTCAATACTAATCTGATGAGCAGAGTAAATGCTCCAGATCACGTAGATGGCCAGCCTATGACAGAACACAGAAGATTACTCTGGTGTATCTCTTTGTACTTCTAAATCAGTGCCTAGCAAGTGAGATCTACCAGACATGTGTGTACACATTTGCATGTATTTGTATGTGTGCATGCGTTTGTGCATGTGTGTTTGTGTATATGGATATATACATGTGTGTATGTGTGTTTGTGTATGTGTATGCTTGTGTATGTATATATGTGTGTGTGTGTGTGTGTGTATGCCCACATATGTGCATTAGTTTTTGTTGAACTCAAGACAATGTGTAAAGACAAATAAAATATTATACAAGTCTTAGGCTGAATGTTATGGTTTTTCTACAATATGCTCTTAATAGTTAAAATAGCATGGAAATATGCACGTCATATACCAACAGTATACAAAAATGAAATTAACATCAGATTTTTTTCTTCTTCTTTTCTTTTTTCTTTTAGACAGTGTCTCCCTGTGAAGCCTTGGTTGGCTGGCCTGGAACTCACTATGTAGACAAGGCTGGCATCAAAATGAAAGGCATGTGCTGCCATACCCAGCTGGCAGAATTTTTTGGTAAGATTTCCTTTTATTTTTTTGTGTATGAATATTCGCCTACATGTATGTATTTGTAGCACACGTGTGCCTGGTGCCCTCAGAGAACAAAAAGGTCATTAGAACTGAAGTTCCAAACAATTGTGAGTTGTGTAGTTGCTGGGAACTGAACACAGCCCCCATGCAAGAGCAGCAAGTAGCCAAGTATGGTGGCACTCGCCCTTAATCCCAACACTCAGGAGGCAGAGGTGGGCACAGCTCTGTGAGTGTGAATTACCCTGATTTACATAGCGTGTTGTAGGCCAGCCATGGCCATATAGAGATGCTGTTTTGGGAGGACAGGAGTTAGTCCAACCACTCAGCCATCTCTCCTAACACTGAAAGTTCATCAGCTCCTCTGCATTCTGTTGACATCAGCCCTCAGACATCAACTGAGGATCTTCCACCGATATCGTTTGGATAACAAGGGAAACTGTTCGGGACTTGGCCTTGAATCTACTATGCTGCCAAGACTGGTTTTGTTTCTGCCCCACGAGGGCTGCGATTCTAGGCATAGGCCACATCACATGGTTTTTGTGATTCTGAGAATAATCCCACTACTCCGTACACGTTAGGCAAGAACTCTATCAACTGAACTGTATCACCAGCACACAAAATCACTGTCCTACAAATCCTATACCTAATGATGTTCCTCATGTCTAACTAGTTGAACCAACCCAACATGCCAGAGGGACTACACAAAAGTGTTCACTGTACTTGCATGGCATGTACAGAAATTAAAAGAAAATCCCTTTTGGATCTTTACTGATCATAAAGCATTTGTTTTACAAACAAATAATAATAAACTCTAACAACTTTTAGTCATGGATAAAAAGATCTCTGTTACAACGGCTTGTTTGGCACTTTAAAGTATATCTGAATAAAATGCTTTTCACTCCCTGACTAATCAGTGTGTTATGATATTACAGCGTATTCTCCAAGAAGGGCATTAAAGTGCGCCCCCAATGAAATGTATTAAGGATGAGGATAAGTAGACTTAAATTACATTTTATCTCCCTTTATGGTTTTTAGAACTCTCATGGTATGAAAAACCAGGCCCAATGAAGTGGGCATATCCTTCCTCGATGTTTTATTGTGCTAGGCATCCTGCAGTGCTAATTCACTGCTGTCCCCTTGAGATAGGCAATGTGATTTTTATCCCTATTTGTCTGACTACTCTCTGCCTTCAGAGGCCATCTGCTTGAAAGCAGGCATCCCTCAGTCACAAGCAGCTTCGTGGCACAGCACAGACTGCCCCACAGACAGCACAGTCTAAGCTGCATTGCTTTCTTCATTTTGAATTATTCAAGGTTGAACCAAGTATCAAGTCATGAAGTGAAAGTTTCCCAATTATTTCCCTGACATTAGAACATTTTAAAACAAGCTGCACAGGTTTTTCCACTGTGACACATTTCCTTGGGCTGATGATTTTGTGCAGCCCCATGGAAATGGACATGGAAGTATAGACAGTCTGAGGTCTTTTGCGTGTAACACTCAGGAATCTGCCTATAATTACCAGTGAGATTGCATTTTCTAGAAGGCATCACTTAATTACAGTTGGACAGCCACACATCATGATACCAGGACTCAAAACAAAATTCAAAATTCTGAACTCAAATGTAAATTTTTGACAATACTAATATCTACACTTGTCTAGCATAAAGCTCAAATTTTTATTTTATAATATCATGTCTTGTCCCATAACAACATTTAAACATTCTGGGAATAATGAGCCCACAAATATTTTATGCATTCCTCGGAGCTCCTGGTTGATTTTTTTGTTTTGTTTTGTTTTTGTTGTTTTTTTGTTTTTGTTTTGGTTTTTTTTGGGGGGGGATTCTTTCTTTTTTGTTTTTGTCTTTGTAATTATAAGGTGTCTGAAATTTCAGTATGATAATTATGTTTTTTATTATAAATCATGTGCTTGCCTCTAATCCCATTCATGGGACTATTATGAAGTTCATTACCGCTATAGGATGTCAATAGCCCATCTTTCTGATGGTCATTTAATTGTTGAAAACATATTCATTTATCCCGTCTTCTGGAATATGTGAGTTTTATAGGGGAATGAACAGCTCTAGGATGCTTTTCTATACTAACTACAGTCCACATGGATGCAGAATATAAACAATGAGTTTTAAAAGGGAAAACCAGAGTTCTAACAAATTATGCTAAGTTAAACATATAGAAGTCTTTTACATCCATTTTTTTACCTTAACCATGCCACTCTAGTATCAAAAAAGTCTAACGTTAAATTTAAAGCAAACAAACAAAAAAAGAAAGAAAAACCACATATATTATATGTACCACATGAAAAGGAAGTTATTCCCCAGTGTGACTCACAGTGCTTAAAATTCCTGACAGGATCCATAGTTGTACCAATCTAAATGCATGCATGTTGGAAAAACAATAGCTTTCCATTTAGAAAGAGGGGAATTAAGCTAATCTAGTAAGTACTTTGAAAACAAATGGTTAAAGATAGCTAGTCAGTAACAACAAGCTACTTTGTTGATAGCTGTTTATTTTTGAAGTACATACTCTGTGCCAGATAGTTGTATTTAGAAGCTAACTGAAGAATAAATAAGATGGTCCATCCCACAATGATCCCTATTTTCATGTATGTGAAAATAGGGATCAAATAGGGACAAGAGTAGAATGTTTGATTCAGGGTTCTGATGATGTCAGGTGAAGCCATGGCTGGCACAAAACCAGCAGGTGCTGTGTCACAGGAATAAGGGTCACTGCGTTGGCTCTAGGAGGGACAGCAGGTGATCTGCCCAGACCTATAGGAGCCATGCAACGTGCTGACTAACAGAATAGAACATCTCCGCGTGTCCATGTGCATCAGTGAAACCGAACACGGCTTCTGTGCGGGACGCTTGCCCCAAGTTGAGCACACTGATGGGTGCCACAGCTGTCATTTCCCTATGAAGCCAAGATACTACTGAGACGCCACTTCCTCCTCACAGGGGAGAACCTGCTGACTTTCCAAACTTAACCCTCGTGCCATAAATTTCAATCGTTGGGAATGGCTTACATGATTTAATTTTAGCTCAATGTAGTTCTCTGGGGGTGGGGGTGCCGTATGTAATCTTGCACTCAAAGTATAAAAGGTAAGATGGGAAACTGGCTTAGAAAGAATGTGTGTGACAAATGACAATATGTAACATAGCAGGTGGGGAAAAGCTTAGAGAATAAAATGTTCCAAACTCAGGAAGCAGTCAGCTTTTCCTTTCAACATTTTAGCTTACACCTCAAAGCGAATTTTGTTGGACCTCAGTAAAAATCCCTAAAGTCACTGTTGCATTTCAAAGAAATTTGCTAGGATAAGAGCTTTGGGGAAGGGGCACTTGTTTACAACTCATAACAAGCAAAACACCACACCATAGCCAAATTTGACTTAGTTGAAATATCCCATTTGCGTTACTGATTGCCAACGAAGAACAAGGTAGCAGATTCCCTTTGTCCTGGTACTTAATGTTTGTAAAAGTTAGAGACACTGAGAAGGTCATGGAGCAAATGCTGCGACCCTGCCAGTCGTGGCTGGCATTGTATAAACTGGGAAAACACCATGGGAAGCACGGCCTGGTGAGTACACACAGGGCCACTCAGCCCTGTGCTGCGAGGCAGGAACCACTGTCCTTCTCTAAGTTTCCTCACCAACGGTGTACGATGTTTTTGTAACTGAGTTTCCTCACCTGTAATACTGCTAAGGTAGCAGTGAGTGTGTCAAGTACACACTAGTGTTGCTAAGATTGATCCTGACCATGCTTTCTTTCTGTGGTTACAATTTTAAGCAAGAGAATTAATCACAATGTGTCTTGTGTTACCTAGTTTTAAAGTAACACTTGCCAAACAGTGCATTGAGCATCATGTTTAATAATTTTACATGACTCGGGCGTATGTGTGCATGTTGTACAGAAGTAGATGCGTACATATAGATGCAGTTTTAGCGATTTTGGTGATGTTAAATATTTTCTTAGCAAATATGACATTGTGGCAGGAGTCTATCTGCCTTCCACTTCTCTATCCATTCATAAGACTAAAGACTCCACCTGGTTTTGTGTGCACCCTTGGGCTGCCCCCATTGGATTCTCAGCACCTTAGGGAATAAGCAACATACACTTGTGTTGTTTCCTTCCTGTGCGTTGCACTGCAGCATGAACAGCTAGCCTTGCTAGATGCCAAATACATTCTTAATCTTATTTAATACTCATAAGCTTCTCTAATGCGGAAGCCTGGGCTCAATAGTATTGTGCCTCTTGCCTGTAGAATTGGGAGTAAAAAGTGGTAGAACTGAGAGTGAACCCTGTCTTGCTAGAGAGACCCCCCCCCAATTCATTACCACCTCTCCCAATCCTGTCATTAGTACTGGATATTAGCTTTCTGTTGATTGGGGAACAGGTGGCTACTACCAGCACATTCTTGGCTCAGCATTCACTCTGATCCTCTAGTGCCAAATTCCCTTTCTTGTCTCTGAAGAGAGTCTGCAATTTGAACTGTATCCAGATTTAAAAAAAAAAATTCTTTTTTTTTTTGTGTGAGAAAGCTAACACACATGTTGTAAAAACCTAAGGACCCAATTGCATTATCTTAAAACTCTACTGTATGGTACGCTCAATACATAAAACTAGAACCATGTTGCCATCACAACTGTCACTATTACCGTGAAAAGAAAAGGCTTTTCAAGCTGCATCGCATTGGTGGCTTCAGAGACATTTAGTCTGCTGCTTCTGAGGCAACATGAAAATTTCCAGTGTGCACACAAGAGTGCTTCCCTGCGCTGGGCAGCTTCCAGACACGTCCAGAACCTCTCTCAGCTGTTCTTAATTAACTCCACCTGCTGCTTACAGCTCGGTCACACTTTCAAGATATAATAGTAGTGATTTTCCTTTTTTTTTCCACTAAGATGTGAATGATGAAAATGTATTTGTAATAAGGCCTACCCTCCAAACTGGTTTAAAGTCTAAATAAATATGACATTAACTAAAATGGATTGTTACGAACATAAAAAAATATTTAAAAGTGTATTCTAAAATAATACATATATGAAACATAGAAACTTTGTTTTTGTAGTTTTTCTTTTTTCTTTTTTTGCTTTTAATAATCTCCCATATCTCAAAAAGGATAAATAATTGTGAACATATATAGGCACATACAGATAGGCTCATAGCAGAACATTTGAAAACTAAATTTTAAAAAATGCTGGTCATAGTAGTCCATTATGTTAAGTTAACAATTTACATTTTCATGTGGTCATTTTGAGAATTTTCTGTGTACATAGATGTTTCCACACATTTGGGGTGATAATATTCTGCCTTTTACTTTAAAAAATTACTTTACCAAATAAGTATTGTCTCTCCCATGTAAAAGGTTTAAAACATATTCCAAACCTCACAAATGTATGCTAGACAGATGATTATATTTAGCTTTCTGCAATCATATATACATAGGGAGCTAGCCTCTGTGACTTGGGTTATCTTAATCAATTTTATGATTAAAACCTATACAAGTTTCTGCTCCTGGTTGTCTGCAGCCATCCTGAAATCCCTAAGGCTGGGCTAACGATTTCATGGGGCTCTGGATGCACACATTTCTGCCCTGAGCTAGTCACAGGAAAGGCAACCTCAACACAAGCGCAACCTCATGTTCGTCCTGCCCTGCTGATACTGATACAGTCTCGCCATGGCCTTGTTAATTCTGAAGAGTTTGAAAACTTAGTCGTGTATTTATTGTCAACTCCATCTTCCTTCATTGACTTAATCTGTCTGTGTTTTCTTGGAGCTGAAATTGTCTTTTGTTTTGAAAATACTTACACATAGTAAAATTCTCTCTCCTCTTCCTCCTCTCTCTCTCTAAACCAAATTTACCTGCTTGTTATATAAAGTACAAAATGTAAACTTCTACTTCTATGAGAAGTTTGCTTTTCATCATTTTTATGTTCTCCAGACCTTAAATCAGTAAAAACATTTCTCTATTTCTTCTAGATTATTTTTTTCTCATTTTTATTTGCATTTAATTGCATGTGTATGTCGGAGGGCATTGTGGGTAGAATTTTTCAGTACCCAGAAGCTTACAGCCTGAAGTCCACTTTCTCTCATGTCTCCCTCATAACACTGCTGTTTCCTTAGAGGTCCAGCACGACAGTAGGATGTGCTGAAAATGATCTTCCTAGTCCTGGTTCTATCACCTGCCATGAGAAGCTATGCGACCTTAAGCAAATCACCAATAACCCTGCTAGCTTATCTATAAAACAGGAGGACTGTGCGAATGATCTAAGGTGATCTATGCAAATCCTTGAAAACATTGTAAAAGTGCAGTGGAACATGACTCACAAAGCTATTGTCAGGAGTTGTGGAAACTTATACTTGTTTAATACCTCAAGGTATACCAGAACAGAAATGAGGGATAACAAACAATCGATAATAGGTAATTAGCATGGTGTCCCACACACATTCCCACAGCTCATATTTTTATGATTCTTCCCCATTTGTTAGTCCTTTCCTATTTGCCACCTCTAGGTCACATTATGATCCTCTGTAGAATAGATTCAGTCTCACTATCAAAACAAGTTGTAAGACACAAAATTACATGAGCACTAATAACTTGCCTGACCAATGCTCATGGCTAGGTTCTGGCACATAGCTGTAATTGATTAAATAATATGCAAAAATGAGAATGGTAATTGGCATGGACATCTGGATCAGTGTGTAATTCCTTACCCATCACCAGAGCCAGGATTAGTTCTTTAAGGGACAGCTTATATTAGATAACAAAGGGGAGGGAGGGAGGGAAGGAGAGAGGGAGGGAGAGAAGAAGGGAAGGAGAGAGTAGATGAGACTTAATGTAATTCAATATTTACTATCTTATAATATATTGATTCAATATTTTAATTTTACACATAATTAAAACAATTGTACAAACAATTAAAAATATGGAATGGAGGATCAAATGGAGCTGAGAAAAGAAAGGAAGTAAGGAATGGAATATGTGAAGGAAAATTAAAACTAAGGGCCAGTTGAGGTGCTCATATAGAAACCTACTACAATAGAAGATTAAATTATATACATTTATGAAGGTGATCTAATGGATTTAACAAATAATGTGGGAGATGGTGCCCCAACTCTGCCACCAAATGAAATCTCCAGTGCCAGGAATGGGTTACACCTAACTTAATTGTTGCCCAAAGGGGCCCTGGAAACCCCTAAACAACCTAAGCTATTTACGAAGCTATTGGTAGCTCTCCACAATGGCTTCTTGGCCTTTTGGCTAAGATCAAGTGTGATTGCTCTCCACAAACTAAGAGTAAGACCTTATTGCCAAAGACAACCCTTACATAACTCACTGAACACAGAGAAGTCAAGTTGATACCTAAATAGAACCTTCACCTTTACTAACTAGTGTTCATATTACTGGAAGGTATTTTGTACCTTTCTCCAGAGGAGACAGATAAACAACAACCCAACTACAAATCCTTATCTACAATTGTGACCTGCCTACAAGATACATTAGTGTAATATTGGCACAAAGTTGTGGCAATAAACAACCTCTCTCTCTGCTTGGATTTAACATCCACTCCATGAAATGGAGCCCATGACCAACACTGCTAGGGTGGCCAAGAACCTGAAACAAGATAGGCCATGGACTTAGGAGAAAACCAAATACTACTTCTCTGCTAATAGGAACATAGCAACAAAACGGCTGCTAATGATATTCTGCTATACTCATACATCAGTGTCTCACTCAACCATCATCAAAGAAGCTTCCTCCTGCAGAATAAATAGAGACCTGCGGGAATAAATCGAGACCTGCGGGAATAAATAGAGACCTGCAACTGAACAATTCACAAAGATTGAGAGATCTTTGAATATTCAGTCCTAAATAGGATGTCTCTATAAAATCCCTCAGGGCTCAGGGAAATCTGCAGAAGAGGAGGCAGAAAGATTGTTAAAGCCAGTGGGGATGGAAAACACCAAGGAAACAAGGTTTTGTAGACACAGCAGTAGTGGTACACGGAGGAACGCAGCAACTGTGGCAGTGTATACATCTTGCACATGTCTAAGCCAGATGGGATCCTAGCACTGAGAGGAAAAGTGGACATATGCCCCAATCCCAGAGTTATCTCCAATTGATAACAACCCCCCCCAAAGGAAAAATTAGTGTTCTCTAGTGGACTCTCACAGGATGTACAAACCACTCTTAGGGCAGGTCCCATGGCCATCAGTAGGTGGCCAACACAAAGTAAACTAAATCGTAGTTTTAGAGGTTTTAGTCTCATATGTTTTGTTTGGGCTTTTTTTCTTTTCTTCATGTGTCTTTTGCTAATATATTATGATTTCCGATTGGGTCTTTTTATGAGATTTCTGTATGTGCAAATGTATGTTTCTTTGTGTTTGTATGGACTTCCTGTGCTTTTGTGTGTGTGTGTGGGGGGGGCTCTTTGATGTCTGCTTTTTGCTTGTTTATTTGGCCCTATACAGGTTTGCTGATGTTCTTATTTTCCTACTTTTTTATAGGTGCCTGTTGGTTTTCTAATGTGATAGAGGAATAAAGGGTGTGGGTTTGGATGGGTGGGGATGTGGGGTGGATCTAGAAGGAGTTGGAAGAGGGGAGACCCTATTCAGAGTATATTGTACCCAAAAAAAATCTATTTTCAAATATATATATGGAATATTGGCTATTTTCTATTTCATATTATTTCTATTAAACAAGTCCAATTTGCCTTGCTGCTGCCTTAGTACTCTCTACTATGAGTGCCTCTGTAGCCAACTGTGACCTCATGTAGCACACAGATAAACTGCAGTGAACAGAACACTCTTAGAATTAGTTGCTGAGTCCAGGCAACAACAGCTGATCTTTAGCAGTCTCAGGCCGCTAGCTGATCAGACAATGGCCAAAGGCAGCAAATGGCTTCTCACACCAGACTGGAATAAGGCTAATGCAGAGCTGTAGCTGTTTCCATACAGGGCTTCTGCCCATACTTCCTGCCTGCTCACTGCTAAGCCTAGTCCTGGCTCTGCATTCATTAGCTGCCCTTTTGCTGAGACAAACTACCTCTAATATGCCCATGGTCTTGCTTTTAACAGTTGATGTGCTAAGAACTTTAAAGGAGGCCAGAGATATCTGCAAATCATCGCTCGTGTGCTGTGTGACCTTTTGGGCAGAAGTGTGGAATGCAGCCAGAATAGTAGACTGGACTTGAATTCCAAGGGAGGAACAGGGCCATTCTGAACAATCTCGGTATTCAAATGGCTCCACGGTGAAGGAAAATTCTAATTTTTAAAACTTGGGAGCACATTTTCATAACCTCTGTAGTGCCTCTGTGCCCAGACTTCTGATGAGAGCTGACACGGTCACACAAGAAATAAAAGGTCTCCCCTGTCGGAGCCCAGAAATGACTTTCTTTTGAGAGTGGGACTTAAGTGTGTTTTAAGAGCTGTGGCTTTAAGCTTCACTGTGACATAGAACAGAGCTCTTCTGACTTTTAAGGTGGTGCACAAACCCTCAGGGGTCCAGTTTGCTCGCAGAGCATCCTTTGTTCCCACTTGCCCCGTGTGGTGGTGGCTTCTTTAATTACCAATAGAGTGCTGCCAATGAGTTGAACAGGAAGGGCTTATTAACATTCTTCCCGTCCTCGTGTGCTAAGGTACACACCCAGCCCGTCTCTTCAGAAAAGTCAACCCACCACTTTCCACGCAAAGTAGTACTTATCCTACCCAAATCCACTTATGAGCTACTTAGAAATCACGCTTAATTTTGTTAAACACATAGTCCTGCCTACCCTGAGACTCGACTCGTGTTCAGGAGATCCCAAAAGGCTCTGCAATTCTAAGACACCACAGGTGATCTTTCAGATACGGCATTCACAGAACACACTTTGAGAGGAGCCACCTTTCAAAGACTAACTAGATCTTCGTGCTATATATCTATTATACAATGCCAAATAGGCATCATCAATTAAGCCATCATCAACCATCAAAAATTACCATGGAACAAAGCATGAAGTTGAATACCACGCACCATTTTTTTAAATTGCAACTGGGCCTCACCCTGTCTTTCCTGGATCACCACTGACTTGTCCTGGAACTCACTCTGTAGACCAGGCTGGCCTCAGTTTCACAGGGATCCACATGCGTCTGCCTCTCAAGTGCTGGGATTAAAGCCATGTGCCACCACACATAAGTCATTTTTAAAAAGAAAATAATCATAGAATAGCTGTCAGGACAAAGTTATAAAATATTCACTATATTAATAGGAAACTGTTAATCATTTTTCTATCCTAAACAGTCTGTGGTGATTTGAAGGACAATGCTCCCCCAAAGACTCATGTATTTGAACATTTGGTCCCCAGTCGGCGATGCTACTGGGAAAGTCAAGGGGGTGTGGCCTCAGTGGAGGAAACATTCTTGTGTGGGCTTTGAGAGTGTGTCGACTAGATAAAGTGTATTTTTCCATGATAAACTGAGAATGCTTCACTAGATAATTTACCAATCTTAACATTTAAGTTTAGTGCACTGTGCTTACTTACTAAGGAAAACTATTAGAATGTGGAGAATGCTATGAAATCAAGCAAAACAAAATCTAACATTATTTTAAATCCCTCTTTTTTTATCCCATTGATGTCAGTATATAGAGTGGGTGGAAAAAATTAAGATTTTTAAATAAACTGTATGTCAACACCCATAATTCCTCAAAAATCAGTTTCAATGAACAATGTCTATTGCTAAACACTCAGCTTTCACGGGGCTGCCATATATAACTTACTTGAGAATGCCACCACAATGATTACATGTCAGGTAGTCATTGGGATGTTTGAGCTCTTATAGGACAATATTACAGAAAGGTACAAAAGAAAAGCTTTCCTGTGCTTCCATAAGCCCACACAAATACGACATGAATGTAAGCACTGCAATATCAAATCTCTAAGAGTTCTATAATCAAATGTAGTAGAAAATGGCATAAATTTCAAAGAAACTCAAGTGAGAATAAAGGAATCACAAAACAAGGATGTTTCCTGTAGCATAATGAATTTAACTAAGGAATTAAATCAGGATCTGGAAATGAGTAAGAGTCAGAGCAGATGTCTAAAGAAAGCAAAATATGGTCAAAAAATAAAAGAAATTTCTTTCCCATGGGTTCTCAGCTCCACTCCAGACAGGCGACCATGTAAAGACAATGTGCATGTAGGGGAGTCAATCTTATGAAAAACATCAGAAGAAAAGGTGCTTTAAAATCGACACATAGTTCAAACAAACACAAATATTTGGTTCGGATGTACTCATTGTAAGACTGGTACAGGGGAATAGTCCAGATACTGAGCTAGACATTGTTGCTTACATTAAATTATTCCTCTTATAGTAATACAATCTTTTACTACACATCTTTAAAATGCAACTAGTGTTCTTTGTGTATAGTTTGTTACATGGGTGAATAACTATTCAAGAAAAGACCTATTATTTCACAAAATAATGTGTAAATTACAGTAAAGTTGAATCACTTTTTGAACACAAGTTGATGATGAAAACTTCTTAGTCCTTTAAATATTGTTTATTGTAATGCCACCATTTTACCACCCCTGCAAGATATGAGGACAAGCTACCTGCATCCAGAAAATGTCCCCAATGAGCTCTGCTTCCCTGGGTGACTTCCTAATCAATTCATTGATCTTTTCCACAAACATTCCTTACTCACCTATTGGGCAGGTGGTAGGCATTTCACTGGGCATGTCAAAGAGAAAGTACTTCATGCCATATGAACACGACCTAACCAGTTCTCCAAAAATGCCTTAGGTCCATGGTCTCCTTCTAGTACACAGTCTATGTTTTAAATTTTGGCCTTGTATCTAGTAAAAATCAAACCCTATGCTTTTTACCCAAATTTCACTGTTTCTGTATCTGAATGACAGGTAGTATAGCTGGGAAGGTATATAGTATTTCCAGATCTGTCTAGTGTCACACCACTGGCTCCAAGATTAACTGGATGCTCCTTGCATGAATTGAATAAACTGGATGGCATTACAGATCTCATGGAAACCGAGTTGCCATCGTCACATTCTCCATAACACCAAAAGTCCACTAATGGGAAGAATTCTTTGTCCCATCTTTGCACATTCCTTCAGACCAGGGGCTGGCTCGTTCATGCTTACTGAAAGCCTAAGTGTAATTTCTTCCACACAGCAACCCAAACTCTTACTTTCAAAGAGCTTCTGAAATCTACTTCAGTCACCATCTTCTCCACTAGCAGGAGTGACATTTTGAATACTGAGAGCTAATTCCATCTAGGCACCAACAGTCAGTGGATACTGCTGCTGCACTGAGGCTGGTGGCCCTAGAAATCCACGCATCATCCTGCTTGCTTACATAAAGCATGTAGGGAGGCTGGGGAGATGGGTGTGGGATCTTGGCTACCGGGTCTGATTGGCATTGGCAGAAAGTCTACTCTGGTAGGCTTATAGCAGGACCTCTCTAGTTAACTAGCCATCACAGAAGGTCTTCTGCCTCCTACCTGCTGAATGTCTCTGCCCATGAATCACTCCAAGGACGCAAAGCCTACAGCGGTCCTTCCCTTCATCAACCGTATGAGGATCTATTTCATCCTTCATGGCACCACTTAATTTTATTATGTCTTATACTTTGATTATATGTGTCTAGGTCCTACTTCTAAAACTGGACAACTTCTGGTCTCTGTCATTAAATAGGGCATCCCCAAGGTACTGACCATGTTCTGTGCCATTGTAGGATGATTTTTGTTATATTCTTAGTTCTTATTAGAGTTTCTGTTTAACTACATGAACAACTTTTCTTTTTGTTCATATAAATTCAAGTTGCATATTTTATTGCTTTAGTATAAAAAAAACTGAGAAGTTTAACCATCTTGACATACTAATAAGGCTCACAATATTTTCCCCCCTCTCTCTTCCTCTCTGCCTTTGTCCCTCCTTCCTCTTTCTCGCCTTCCTGGTCCCTTCACACACACATACACACAGAAAAACCTCCTCCATTATGGTAAATAGTCCTTGTGACTAGTTGCTTAAGCCAACACACCTCTTTTGTAAACTAACACAAAGCTCTAATAGAAACACAAATACATTTTGAGTCTAATCACTTCCCATCCCCACAGATTGTACCCTAACCCAGCCCCCCAATCCCACAGGCAGGTGGGGGGGGAGGGATTAAACTGTTCTGCTTCTTTCTCTCTTGCTGAAGCTAAGTGAGAGGAAAGGGGGTAGGGGAGGAAGGAAAGAGAGATGTCAGGGGAAGGGAGAGAAGAAGAGAGGAAGAAAATGGGGAGGGAGGGATCCTTTCAAACTAACTGATGTCCAACCATTTGGTCAGGGCATCCTGCCATATTTTGAATAAAAGTAAAACCCCATTATCAAGTTAACCTCTGTGGGGGGAAGGAGAAAAAAGATCTAAACTTCTGCCAAGGTTGGCCCCTGATTCTTTATTATAATTCATCTTTATTCCTATTATGTTCACTGTGTGTCAATGGCGGCAGCCTCTCTCTCCTCTCTCTCTTCTCTTTTCTCCTCTCTCTCTCTCTCTCTCTCTCTCTCTCTCTCTCTCTCTCTCTCTCTCTCTCTCTCTCTCATCACATTGCCTTATTCCATTCTCTCAGCTTATCTCCCAGCTTGGCTAGCATTTTCTCCCCAAACAGCAGGAATGCCATCTTACATGCCTTGCCCCATAACTATACCATAACTATACCTTGCTCAGGAAAGAGTTGTTGGTTGACCTAGAAGCTTTTGTGTCAGCCTAATAGAAGACTGCAAATTGCTTATACACTATCACAGGGCTCACTGCTCACAGTCCAAAGTAATAAGCAAACGCACAGAATAGTGAAGAATAAAATAAAAAACTGATATTTTTCTACTATAATTGGGGCAAAGTATGAAATAAATGAAGCATGGAAATTAAAATCCCTGAGAGGGAAGTCATAAAAAATGAAGATGATGGTTCCAAACTCAACATTTGTGATGAAATCCTGACACATTTATGGTTTTGCTCTTAGATGAATTTAAAAATCAATTTGATATAATAAAATGCAATATGAAAAAACTGCATGAGTACATGCCGACCAATATACAAATTTAAAAATGATGTCAATAAAAATGCAAGACAGGGCAAAGAAAGGGAGCTTCTCTGACAGCGTTCTAGAAGGCACCTCAGCAGATGGTGTCAAATCCCATTGAGCCTACATGGATGCTGCAAAGCCTTCAGGTGTGTGTCCCTGGCAGAAGCATCCTGGGGGTAAGACTGTCCTATGCTATGTCTCTCAAATTGAAATGAAAGGATGCAAAGATCATCTAAATAGAGATGTATCTAAGATGTGATGCAGTTTTCCCTGATGTGATAAACATGAACTTAACATGACATAAGAATGATACAAAGAATTGAAAATTCTCTCCTACAGGGTCCACTCTACATAAAATCGATATGCAATTGTTTTCCTCCACTCTCTTCTACCATGAATGTTTCCTCTTTGTAGGCGCTGCCAAGCAAATCTTTGAACTGGATTAACATCAGTAGCACCGCATGTCTGAAGAAATCCCTGACACAAGCCAAGAAGGGCAACATTTTCTTTCAGAGGGCAGCCATGTTCTCAGTAGATCTGTCATGGATGAGCATCCTCCAGGGCCTTTGAAGGATGAGAAGCTGAGAACATTCAGCTGTGTGGTTCTGCGCCCAGTTATGTAGAGTTGCGTGTCATATTTCTGCGCATCTGGTCATCAGGCCTTCCTCTCACTGTAAATACCTCCCTGCCCTACATGCCACTGGCAAAGTGAAAAATAGGTATCGTAACCAAATTTTGCTATGGTTTCCCAAATTGCTTTCAAAATAACTATAACAATTTACAATGTGCCCAGAATGCTTAATAGTCAACACATTTTCAAATACCATTAGATTGTATATTTTTATTAAAATAATAGATATATAGTAACTGTTAATTTTTACCTTTTTAAGCTAGTAGAATAGTAACTTAAATCTCTCATTAGTGAGTGAATCATTTAGCAACAGATACTTTCATAATAGACAGACTTTGAAGTACAGCTAAGCCAATTTGTGTCTCTCTCCCTGTGGGCTACCAATGCAGAGAGGACTGGCTACAGTGAAGATTCCATGCCATCAGGGCCAGAGCAGTCACTCACTGGGCCTTTCCAAATAGAGTCTGATTAATTTATTACAAATTTGAGCTTCAGTGAGTGGAGACCTTCTAACGGTAGCATACTGCTCTCCAAATACTGAATTTTTAAAATGTGATGCCAATTTTTCACGTTAGTTTTCTAAAACATTGTTTTAAAACTTGAAAGTTATCATCCTGTCAGAATAGAGCCTAGTGTGATGTCTACAATTGCTTTACATATATATGATCGTGTCTTATTATATAAGGCACCTGGTAATTATTCTTCTGTGACTCACTTCCTCTTTCTTAAAGCCTATCTATGAAATCTCTCAAATGCAGGTGGATGATAATAGCACTCAAGAAGAAAGTTTCGTTCTTTTACTATCTCCACCAGGGGATGAGGCTGCTTCAGCCTCTTGAGTTGGCACATTACAAGAGTGTACCAGCACACACAGAAAGAGACCATGCTCCGGAGTATCATTTTGGATTGTTTGTTGATTATTTATCTGCTTGTTTCTTGAGACAGGGTTTCTCTGTGTAGCCCTGGCTATCCTGGAACTCTCTCTGCAGACCAGGCTGGTCAGAGATCCACCTTCCTTTGCCACCTGAGTACTGGGATTAAAGGAGTGCACCACTACCACTCAACTTGAAATATCGTTTTGTTTTGTATTATTGTTTTTTGTTTTGTTTTTTGTTTTGTTTTGGTTTGGTTTTTTTAGCTACTTTTTGAACTCTGAATCTCTGAATGAATTTTTCCTTTGGGCTTCAAGATCACCTTGTCACTTCCCCTTTGCCTCAAAGAACATATCAATGCCATAGAAACTCAGGAAGTTATCCCTTCTCTGTGTTCTGCATTTAAAAGATGACCTTGGTGTTATTCCTGCATTTTATTCTTAAGGTGCTTTCTATTTCCTTCCGTGCATTATTTTACCTGAATATGGAACCCAGAGCCTAACATGTGCTAGGCAAGTACCCTACCAAGGTGTTACATGTCCAGTCTACTGATACTAAAAGAGAAATAAATGCAGTATACATGTACAATTTAAAGACATCAAGGTAATTATTAACTAATATTTTTAAGTGTCCTAAGTTCCAAAATATATCTAAAAGCTCAACAACATGAAGTTTTTAAATAAGGTAATTAATTCTTACAGAATATATTGTTATCCTGCAATCAGACAAGTGTGAGGTTACTTCTTGCCCACCCTGTTTTTCCCCCTCAGCTCGGTAGCATTAAAAGAGATCCCTGTGAGAGCCTCAGGGACCTGTGTGTGGATATGGCTAATTTAAACTCTGACCCAGAAAGACAACCTCCCTGCTCCTAGGTCCACCTTGCCTAAGTGATCTCAGACCATTCTTTTCCCTGGAGGAAGGATTTGCTTTCCAAACCCTTCGCTTCCTCCGACTGGGTAACTCACTCACTGTGAGGAATCGCTGCCTCCTCTCGCGTCAGCGCTCTCTGCTCTCCACTGCCAGCTACAGCATTGCTCTGCAAAGCGTTTTTATTGACAGGCTCTAAGTCCAGGTTTCAGGTTCACTGTGATCTAACAATTCCAAAGATCCGGGTCAGAGTAAAAGCCGAACAGGACCGCATGCCCCCGAACCGGTGATCACTTCTGGAATGAGTGGTAAACACAGAAAAGCAAAGCCCTCGATGACGCTCACTCACAAACCTTCCTGATGCCAGTTCAGTATGAAATTCTGGTCAACTTCTGACTCTCGTGGTGCATAGGAAAATCAATGTCAGAAAGACAACCCGAGACGGCACTTACTTTCATGTCACAGTAAGTCTTTGCACACCATGTCGGGGAATTATTATAATCTGAAGGTCAACTTAAATATCTGAGTTCTCGGCACTTAAGCCTTCTCACAAACTAGCATGATCACAACTAGACCTATGTCTAGAGGCCTCGCTGGAATTACTCACAATGACATGAACAATGCCTTGATGCTAGAACTGGGATTTTAAGTTAACGCATGCGTGCAAAATGCCCTCTGGCCTAATGAAAGAGTGAACTGTACAGGATATATAAATAGGGGAAAGAATTTGGCAGCTCAAATGTAAGTATCTACAATACTACTGAAAGTCACTCTATAACGGTGTGTGTGTGTGTGTGTGTGTGTGTGTGTGTGTGTGTGTGTGTGTGTGTGCCACATACATGCATGTTTGGCCTTGCCAAAAGTTCACACTAAAGAGACAGTGCAGCGTTCCTCTTCACATGTCAGTTCACAACTATAGAGAAGAAAGAAGAGACTAGCACATGGCATACTACAGCATTCAGACTAAACAGACGCAGGCCACAGAATCCCAGACAGTCAGGTGATGAAATCACATTGATTTAAACGTCAGCTTCCTTCCTGGAAGTTGAGAGATTTGACCAATGGGCATCACTGTTGATTCCTAGCCCAACGTCCTCCCGTCTTCCTCATTTGTGGCCTAACACTTACCAGTAGGCCAGGTTCTTGGACATCGTCACTGTTACAGCCATAGTAGTCCAAAGCAGTATCCAATTCCAGCATGTTTGCCTGTGCTCTGATGCTCTTGTTCGCGTGGCAAAAGGAACAGAGAGCAGCATTCCCCATCTCTGCTCTACAGTTCCTGCTGTGGGTGGGCCTGCCCTTGCCCGGGGACTGGCCTCCCAGGCATTTGCTAGCAGAGACAATCCATGCTCCTTGGCTCCTCAGCTCAGCTCTCCAACATGTCCCTCACCAGTTCTCCCGTCGGGTGCCCGGCTTGCTGTTGTCAGAGAGAACTCAAAACCCCGGCGACTGTAGCCTGCATTCAGTGACCATTTCCAGTTCAGGGACTGCCAGTCTATTTTTACACCTACCAGGCCAGCTATGCATGTCAATAGAGTGAGGGGGGTGAGGCAGACAGAGAGCAGGGGAGGGGGCGGTGTTGTTTTGTTTTTTCACCATGCAAGCGGCCTGCCTCACACATGGGCTGACTTTCCTGCTGTGTAAAACGTCTCTCCATAAGAGAAGTTTTGCATTCCTCAATAAATTCCTGGTAATCCTTTGATTTTTTTTTTCCTCCTCGCCATTCTTGTACTCATACAAAATACAAACTCTCTTAATAACTTTGCTTCACCAATGTAACAGACAACTGTTATTTTGTAAGTGCTTAAACCAAGTGGCAACCAAAGTAACCGATGGCCCCTGCCTTTCTTTACCAATCACAGAAAAGAATTGGCTCTCCCTTTCAAATATTCATTGGACACATGACAGTCAGAATGGTTCATTTGAACCCTGTGTAGAAGTTTTAATTTTAAAAAAATCATGCACGTGTCATTACCCATAAGTGACTGCATAAGAGCAAACACTTTTGGTTCATTTGTAATTCTTGTTCATTTTTAATATTTGAAAAATCCTCGTAAACCACATAAGAAAATATTCAAGATGGCTTTCAACACGGCACAGTCTTTGAAATTGTATTTTGGCTTTTGAACTGTTTCTTGCGTTCCTTGCTAAACACTGTAAAGCACACAGAACTCAGGAGGCTGACTGTGATGGAATATGAGGAGCACTAAGGACTGGTGATCACCGCCTCCACTAGGGACTCCATATGTAGCGATTTGAAGTAGTCCTCCCTTCCTTACTTGTTACCGGGTAGGTGTCTGTGCATATTTTGTGTATAGAAATCGTCTTCTTCAAATAGTTTTACGCTATGGCAGCTGGGAGTTATTGTTTTGCATAGGACCTCAAGACACCTCATTCCAAGCCGTGGCACTAGGTTACATCACGTAGTATAAAAATCTTATCCCTACACCACTCCAATTGCCACTATGCAATAAAATTACTTTATTTTTTAACTATATAAGAAAAGGTATCATTTTTCACTTTAAAACATTTCTTTATTAATTTATTTACTGACTTGCTTTACATCCAGGTCATAGGCCATCCTCCTCACCTCCCGGTCCTACTAGCCCATCCCCCGCCCTGTTCTTCAGAAAAGGGGAGCCCCACTTCCAATCCACCCCGGCTCATCAAGTTGCTTCGGGTCTGAGCACATCCTCTTCCCCTGTGGCCTAGCAAAGCAGCCCTGCCAGGGGGAAGTGATCAAAAAGCTGACTTTTAAACCTAGACATTTTTTTCTTAAAAACTACTTAGTAGTACAAAAACACTACAACAATGTGTGGGACCCATTCTCCACTACATTGAAGAAGAGCGAGCTCATCCAGGTGGTGGTAGCTCACACCTTTAATGCCAGCACAGGAGGCAGAGTCAGGAGAAGCTGTATGAACTCAAGCCAGCCTGGTCTACAGAGCGAGTTCCAGGACAGCCAAGGCTACACAGAGAATCCTTGTCTCAAATGACAACAACAACAGCAACACGAGGAACATCCTCTAAACACTTTCAGTGCTCAATTATGAGAAAGTACACCTGAGGACAGTACTTTGCTTTCAGTAACAAGGTTAGGCTGGGGCTGAGGTGTGGCAGGCAAAGACTTTCATCTTGGTTGGATAATTTTATACAATTGAAATGGCTGACTCATCACAACACTGTGATTTCTCACCAACTGTTCCACACACTTGGTGCATGGGCTATAGGAACTGGGCAAGCTATGCTGTTTAATTATGTGTTTTAAAAAATCTAGTCTCCAAAGATGTAGCTTTAACTTTCTGTCTTTTTCTGGTTTCTCAGAGCCTGGGGAAGATTTACAGTCCACAAGGCTTACAAGGGATACATCTGAAATATGTATGACCTATTCAGAATGTAAGCCAGGATTGTTCTGGCTGGTAAAAAGGGATGCACTCTCCCACTCTTTGTAACTAATTTAAAACATTTTTGCAATATAAGAATTCAACATTTGACTTAAACTTTAATATAGAATTACGCAAATTACAGGACTGGAAGGGAACTCTGCAAACCATCTCTAAGTTCCCTATTGCATTCTAGAGCTGAGATCTGGAAGTCTTCTATAAGTAAATGGGGCATTTAGCTCCTCCAGAGAGGGCAATAGTTTGAGTTGTGAGTGAACAGTTGTGCTGTTTGCCGGCCTGAGGTGTTCAATGGCATCTTTCTCTCATCACTGCTGCGCAATCTACTGGGTACCTTGGCTCTTGCTTCTTCACATCTACTCCCTCCTTCCTCCTCATCTTATAGCTCACATTTGCCTGACATTCCGTGTTATGCCTAAGTACTTTGCCCCTGTTTGCTTACTGATTTTCTTTAACTTCTTGAATAAGGTTGGAACCGCTATCAGCCTTTACTCTCCTTTCGTATGGGCCTGCGTGCTCTCACTGACCTCTTCCTACCTAACAAAACACATTAACACTAACGCTAAGTGTGAAACAAATGAACGAAATGCAGACTCATCACTTCTATATTTAACTAAGCTTGACTGACCTTAACTTCTCTTCTCTATATATTAGGACAGGCTGTTACATATTAGAACAGTAAAAGGCTGAATAATTTTAAGGATGACAAAATTTTCAGTTCATTTCTTGACATAACAATAAACATCCCTTTTAGTATTTGAAAAACTATTAACACTGTATGGAGGCGACTTTTACTAGAATAGAAATTGTACAATGCTGTTGAGTGAAAGGGGGCAGGGGGATGCTTAAAGCAACAAATTGTAACGTAGCATGTTGGCAACTCTCAGAAGATACTTTCCCAGTGGAAACATGTTCATTCTTTCACCAGAGAAACCTTCTGCTCCTTGAGTATGTATATTCCTATCACAGGGGCTGTCCAAAGGGCAACATGGGTTAGTCCTCAGATCGCACTGATTAATAAGAGCAGGCAGAGGAGAGGTAAGTAGAAACTCTTAATATCCTGTGATAGCCGAAATTTCCTGGTTTCTACTGACCAGGTTTAAATGGTCATCAAGCTAGAAAGTCTCAAGACCCATGAAAAGGGAATTATGAACAATTCTTAAAAACCCAGTACTTTCTAAATGACAACAAAAGTGTGAAGGGTCTATAGAAGAGTTAAAAATAGAAGTTAAAAGAGCTAAAAAGCCAGGTGGGCATGTCCCCGGAGGGTAAGTGATGTAACAATCTACACACGCAGCATTTTGTCATATTGAAGACAAAGTGAACAAACACAGCGTCATGTCTTAAAAGCATGCTGGCTGACTCCATCTCTCAAGATACCTACAAAGGATGTACTTGATCCTGGAGCAGAACAATGCCACCACTGTTCCTTAAAAATGCTTCAAAGTCATTAGGGCAAATTACTCAGAAAGCAAATATTTGCATGTCTGACCATACTTGGAGAAGGATACATGAGCTTGAGACATGATTTCACAGGTGAAATTCAAATCCCTAGTGATGTGGCATTTGCAGTACCTCCTTGAGTTCCTGAGCACTTGGCTATTATTATTTCATCTGTAATCTTTATTCTGTATTCTGTATTCTGTCTTTTGATCTATTATAAGAGGAAAACAATTACAGACTGAGAACAGAGGCTGGCTTCTTTGCTGTAAAAGACTTTGCTCACACCCCTAAGACAGCAAAACTGAAAAATTAGCCATTGCTGTTTTCAGTTTCACATTTTAAATGGAGAGTCCTGGTTAAAAGTCATCAGAAAAGTCACACATGGAGAAGAAATCACTGCCTGGGTTGTGTCATCTGACTTAAAGACTTCTGCAGGGGAGTTTTGAAAAGATCTTGGCAGGCACTATTCACTGACGCCCTGGCTTGACCACTGGCTGACCCGTGCACATTTGTGAAACACTATCAAATCTGTGCTTCAATCTTCTCCTTTGGGAAGTATAGACCTTCAACTAGATCACTAGCTCCTTCTAAGCTCCTGAAGTGTTTGTCTTCCAGGACACAAAATCTGTTAATACTTGCACCACTACTTAACACTCAGGGGTAGTAGAGGCTGACCATCTGTTTAGACCATTCAATGGGCAGGAGGGTGGGGGGTGAGGGTGGAATAAGAACTTCTTGTTTTCTTGCTATGATCTGTCAGGCTCCGTTTCTGTGAGCTGTCTTCATTCATTCTGCTTTCCCTGGAAGACTCCTGAGGAATACCAAAGGACCTTGGTGAAATAGGATGGACTCTTCCTGGGTACCCAGAAGACTCCTCTTAAGGAGAGAGCCTTCTTGCCCTGCCTTTCTTGAACACTAACCAGATTGACAATTTTGCTACAGCTCTCAGAGTCCACCAGAGTGAAATAATGGTAACACTGGCCTGGCAGTAGACTTGCTTTTCCAGACTTACTGCAAGAATTTATAGGACCCAGTAAGACAAGGCCACAAAACCTGTATAAGCTAAGAGGGGTCTTAGTGTCCCTTGAATATTTTGATTAGCTTGTTCATAAAGTGAGTATGATCACATTAGATATATATCTTAATGACCGTAAGTCTGTTAAGGAGCCAAAGAGGAAAGGAAAATTCACTCAGAATTATGGAAGTTAATTTTTCTTTCTTGGTCCTGGAGAGATGGCTCAACAGATAAAGCCAACTTTTGCTCTTTCAGAGGACCTGAGTTTGATTGTCACACTGGGTGGCTTGCAACTCCAACCAGGAGATCTGCTGTCCTCCTCTTTGGGTACTGCACCCAAGTACACAGCACCCACCCATCACCTCCCCACCAGACATACACATAAATGAAAACAATTGTTTATTTTTTTAAGTAACACTTTACCCTTACCTCCAAGTTGCAAGGGTTACCACACAAACAAAAAAGTCTATGTAGAGCTTTTCCATTTGAACTACCATTTACAAAACAACTTCCCTAACATGTTACTTAACACTCTGTGTTTTACAGTTCATTGTTAATATGTAAGTTTCGTGCTACTTGTGCTGAACTTAAAATTCTTTAGTGGAGCTAGGGAGATAGAGATCAGTCAGTAAAGTTCTTGACTTGCAAGCATGGGTTTCTGAGTTACATCCATTCTTCTCCCACACAGAACCCACAAAAATAAATAACAAACATTGAAAGACAAATAGAAAAGGTCAAGTGCACACCCTTGCAATCCCAGGGTTGTAAACGCAGAAACAAGTGGTTGTTGCGTCTTACTGGCCAGCCAGCCTAGGTCAATAGATGCATTCCAGACCAAAAGAGAGCCTGCCTCAACAAAATAAAACAAAATAAACAAGCAACAACAACCTGAAAGTGACACCTGAACTTGATCTCTGGATGCCCCCCCTTCACATAAGAGTGAATACACACTCAATCATAAACTTTGGGGGCTGTAGAGATGACTTAGCTGCTCAGAGCATGTCCTGTCTGACCTGTGCTGGGTTGCTTGTACACACATGATGGTTTACAGCACTCTGTATCTTTATCTCCTAAAGATATAACACTCTCTTACAGTCTCCTCGGACAACAGACATGCACATGGTACACACACACACACACACACACATAAACACACACACACACACACACACACACACACACACACATGCAGACAAAACACTCATACAGAAAAGTACATAAATCCTTTTAAAATTATAGCTCTTTTAAAAATCTGCTTAGATTACAATCTTGCTATTTTTTCCAGTTTAACTTGAAGCTGGCTGTTTTGTTCAAATGTATCCATCCGATTAAACAAAATTTCTGTTATTCCATTGTATGTAAATTCTCCCAAACACCATCACATGAAACCAAGGACAAGTTAACCCAACTTTCTGAATCACTGAACTATGGAAATAAAGCCGGTACATGCTGTACAGGAGCCCAGTTGGCATGTTGTTTTCCTTCTATGCTCCGGCCCATCAAATATAATTTATTTAGCTAAAATTGAAACTCATAATGATTTTTTTGTCAGCTGAATCTGTTATGTAACTGATCATTAAGGAAAAGTGCATATGTATGGATTTCCACTAGATTTCCCGTATCTTCCCTTCTCGAACTGAGGTCAGTACAAATGAGTTCTACTGTTGGTGCTTTACACCCATTACCCAAAATAGATACCACCAAGCTGTTCACGGGCCCACAAACAGCAATTAGCCAATTTACTTTTTCAGTCCACCCAGCTATTACTTCTTTGCAGACTGTTGCCTCCTGACTTGTGACATATCAAGGACAATATTCTTTAACAGAGAGTTTCAGAGCTTAGGAAGTTTTCCGAAGGCCACACCACTCTATGCCCTGTATAACGCGGGTACTCAATGTCACTCGCTGACGTGAAGGAGTCTGTGAGGCAAGGAAGGCACGGTGTCCAGAGAAGACCATTTGGATGACTCTATGTCATGGGAAGGGGATTTCGAAATGCAACAGGAACAACAATGTAATCAGTGTGAACTCCTACTTGATCTAAAGGAAAGATATGTAGAGACGGTACTTAGAAAATAGGCTGTCTCCTCTTGGTATCCCCTCAGGAACAGTCATAGGGGAGGGGAATAAGGGGAAAATGGGAGGGAGGGAAGAATAGGAGGATACAAGGGATGGTATAACCATTGAGGTGTAACAAGAATAAATTAATAAAAACATTTTAAAAAGCTGAATAAATAATAAAATTTTTTTAAAAAAGAAAAGACACAAGTGTCCTGTGAAGAGCCGGGCAAGTGATTAAAACCAAAACACGAATTTGGGGCTGGGTCACGGTATAATTTATTTTTGAAACCCAATACAGATTTTTTTTAACTTACTAAGCTTTCTGAAGGCTTCTGAAAACAGCTTCAAGGAATAATCAGATCTCTGTTCAGTTGAGGTGAATTTAAAATGAATAGTGGATGGCATTGCTCTTGCTCAATACTGATGCCTGGAGGCCCAACATTCATAGACAAGGTGACTGCTAGGGAGTCTGGAGAGAAAGCTGCCCAGTTGCACTGTATGCTGCATGCCACAGCTGTCTAGTCTTTTCCATCAAAAGGGAAACTAGAAAAAGCACATGCAGCAGCAGTTAAAGCCACTGAATGAACATCTAGACAGGGCAGGTCACGGTTCTGCACTAGTGAGGGTTCATATGACGTCCCTGGCAGTCCTCACTCTTATATATTCAGCAAAGCCCCTCTTGCCCCAAGCGCAACTAAATGACCCATCGCTGAGACCAACAAATGAAAACCTACTTTAGTTCCATCCCATCCATTCTCACAGTGCTTAGTGTTTGCTTTCCCTCAAAGGTTCCTAGGCACTGAGCCATACACATTTTACATGCTGTTTGTAGGGGCATCCAGACGGTCAAGAGAGATCATTACTGGTGCATATTTTGACTTATGTCACAAAAACTGTATTATTTTGATCCATTTGGAATTATCAAAATTTTCTTTTAATTATAAATTCCATGTAATTATACATGAAAGTATTTTAATCTAATGGTCTCAAAGTATTTTCGAATTGTGTGTGTGTGTGTGTGTGTGTGTGTGTGTGTGTGTGTGTGTGTGTGTGTGTACGGGTACATGAGTAAGTCAGAGGTCAATATAAGGTGTCTTTTGTCTACTTTCCAACACCTTTTTAAAAATACACTTTATTTATTAAGAATTTTGCAGTACTCCAGGGCAGGCCTCATGTTCAGGTGTAGCTGACCAACATATAAAGGACTGCACCGTTTGCTTGTTTGTTTTTTAAATGTAATTTTATTTGTTTACAGTTTGCTGGGGTTTTGTTTGTTTTTTTCTTTTGGGGTGGTGTTTTATTGGTTGGGGGGATTGTCTTGGTGAGTTGGGTTTTTGTTTGTTGAGAACCACTTAAGAGTGGGTAGGCAGAGGAAAAAAAATGTGAAAGGACTCTAAGGAAGAGAAGAATATGATCCAAATACATTTAAATTTAAAAATTGTTTTAAATGGTAAAAGTTGCAAAGAGACAAAGATCATATACTGAAATTAACCTGACCCAAAGTCGATACACCTCAGTGAACTTGTCTGATTTGCACGGCGATTCTGAAGGCGTGGAGCTTCCCACAGGACTTCACACGGTCACTATCGGATATATTTCGATGCACCTAGGTAGCCCTGAAACTGAAACACCCATGACAGACTTAAAGCTAGGAAAACAACTTGCTTTATAAAGCTACTAGGTTGGAGTTGGTCTGTTTAGACAATGTTTCCCAGGCAACCTGAACCTCCATGGTGAGCTACACTTGCTGGCCAGCCAGCTTTCAAGAGTCCGTCAGTCTCCACCACGCCTTTGCCAAATCTCTACGTGGGTATTGGGAGTCAAACTTGGGTCCTGATGCTTGGGCACCAGGTAGCAACTGAAATTGACACCACAGCTTTGGTTTCTAAGTACTTAAGATAATAATTTTCTAACAAAATAAACACAAAACCTCATTTGAAATCAAACAGAAGATACAAACATTTAACCTATACAGAGTGTAGGATGAGAGACATACAATTTGTCTACCATGTACAAGGCTCTGGGCTTAATCCCTAGTACAATAAAGGAAGGAAGGAAAGAAGGAAGGAAGGAAGGAAGGAAGGAAGGAAGGAAGGAAGGAAGGAAGGAAGGAAGAAAGGAAGAAAAAAGAAAGAAAGGAAGGAAGGAAGGAAGAATAGTATACTGCGAACTGCTGCCAGGCATTAGCCATTCAAGAAAAAATTCAAGTTCAAGGTAAATGTCACTATAGGAGTATCCATGGGACATTCTCTGGTTTACTGTGAGTGTAGCCACAGTTTCCTGTGTCCTACATAATACACTGAGTCAAGAGAGACCCTCCTGAAATGCTCACTTCAGCAAGTGATTTTAAATCTGGTGTCTTTTGTTCTAAAGTGTGCGTTGAGCACACACTTAATAAAAAAGCAGTAGGACTAAGGCAGGAGATTGAGAGACTAAATTTAATTCATTTCCAATGTGAAGACATAGAGAATCAAAAGGTACGAAAATGTCATAATGCAAACAATAATTTATTTAGCTACTGTTTCAAAGTCTCTTTAAAACAAGTACGTTTAGCCGGGCATGGTGGTGCACACCTTCTATCCCAGCACTCAGGGAGGCAAAGGCAGGCGGATCTGTGTGAGTTTGAGGCCAGACTGGTCTACAAAGTGAGTTCCAGGACAGTCAGGGCTACACCCAGAGAAATCCTGTCTGGAAAAGCCTAAATAAAAATAAATAAATAAATAAATAAATAAATAAATAAATGTGCATCTGTGACTCTTAAAGAATAAAGAAGTATTTCTAGTCCTTATATATTATTCATTGTAGCATAAATGTCCCAATCACATATTGTTTGTTCTCCCTGGAGAAGGGCAGAATTATTTTAAGTTTTCAATTACTTTTCAAATGGATCACTTTACAGGCAATCAGAAACCCCGGGAATATAAGCAAGAGACATAAAATATTATAAGATCAATACTGTCAATTTAGTCTTCTTGAATTATTGCCAGTGTGGTCTTCTGGCCTCTGAGCTAAGATCTCTCTGGGTACACACTGCAAGGGGATCTATGCTGAACTTTAGTATTCCCATCTGTATAATAATGAGATATAATAAAAAGATTCACGCAAATGTTTGCAAGGTTTAATCTTTGGAGTCAGCATTTATAAATCATGCTATTAGGTAAGCTTACAGTATATCGCCTCTATGAGAAGAGGAAGGGAAGAGAAAGGGGAAGGGAAGGAGAGAGAGGGAGTAAAGAAAATATAAAAATATATATATATATAAAGAAAATATAAAAAAATAAAAATAAATAAAAAAAATATTTAAAAAAATATATAAAAAAATATAAAAAAAAGAGCTAGTTCTGAAAATTAGGGTGTTTGTCTTTTAAGAGTGTTAATGAATATTTTTAGCAAAATGTTTTCCCTTCTACTGAGTTTTTAGAGAAGGCTTTAAACATCCTTTGTGGTTTTGTAGGTCAGTAGAGAGCCTCTCCACTAAGCCAGTGTTCTGCACTCACCCGCTCCCAGCACAGCCTCCTCCTGCTGGGAAGGCAGCAGCACAGCATCTCTCTTGCTGTCTGAACTGAGTACCTTGTTGTTTAGGCGGTCCCTGCTCCGTATATATTCCAGCAGAGTGCCCTCATTCCTGTTCCTTTGCTACTATTTTAGGTTAGTAATCCTCTTTACAGAATTACTGAGGCCGCCACATAGACAATTATTCCCTGTTGCAGCCTCACTCACTGCACTGCAATCTGTTCCCCGACACGGTATCAATAGAGACCTTTCTAAGGCTCAGCAGCGTGAGGAATACCCCTAAAACCCTTGTGGCAAAAAACTAATGTAGTACAGGTCTGATCCCCAATAATCACATTGGTCTTCATACCCTCTGTGCCTTCCCCCCCCCCCCCGCCCGCATGCAATTGCCTTTATTAATAGTCTTCTATCTGGTCCCGTCCCTCCCTCTGTCAATAGTTACAAGACTTCTCTTTGAAGCCGTGCCTGGCCAACAACATTGAGGGTCAGCTCTGGACACAGGGACAGCATGGTGACTGTTAACACATGTGCCATTGTTTCTTGATGTGTTTCTCTACCTCACTAAAATATGGACTGATGTTTTATTATGCCGGTTCATCCCTAGTACTTCTGACAATGCCTCTGCATAGCAAGCATGCACAGACAATTACTGGGAAAAAAATCTTCCTTCGTGTGTTAAAAATGATTGATTTCTACAAACATTTACTTCATTTGTCCCATAAATATTCATTCAGCACTGCATGCTAGGCCCAAACCCATCATCTAAATGAAAAAGATGCAAACGTGTGATATTAATGATGTGCACACAGAAACGCGTCAATGAATCTCTGAGAATAGCAATCTGCAGAAATTTATCCAATTACCATTAAATGTCCCTTTGTTCTGTTCTCATTACCCTCCTGTCATTTCTTGATATGGTTATTTTTTTTTTCAGATGCTTGATTTCGTTATGAAATGGTCCAGACACTAAATCCATTAGTCATCATCTGAATATAAGGAATAGTGAAAACATCCAACATGCAAATGACCACAGGCCCAATAGTAGCCACTATGATGGTGGTCCATTAGGCAAGGATGGGGTTGCTAAGGACACAGGCACCAGCAGAATAGCCTCGGATACGCACAAGAGAAGAATGCTGTCACTGTTGCTGACCCTGGAAATGCAGGGTTTGCTCTGTAAAGGTTTATGGATTACTCCTACAATAAGGGTGCATGCACATATCCATTTCTCTGAGGACTAGCCATCATGAATCTATAAAGACATTATGTACAGTGAACACTCCTTTGACTCTATCCTTTCCTTTGGAGAGTTGTTCTGTGTTCCTTCACTGCTGGCTCCACCTCCCCCGCCCTGCCTCCAACACACCTGTTAGATCAACAGGCTCTTCCTTACTGTCATCACAGCTACCATCTCTGTACGGCCATCACTCCTCTAACACAGCCTTCCAACTTCCGGCCCTCATCTTCTCTCCACTGCTTTGTTCCATATAGTTCTTCGCTTCTAATGTGTTTTACCTTCCATGCAAATCTTAATGACTTACACACAGCCACCATCAATAATGTAGGAAACGCATAAATGCAAAAAACACATCAGGGTCATGAGATTGCTGGAAGTGCCTATAGAAAATAAGTATCTGCCTCCTTTTTTCATGGTCAATGGCCAAGTACTCAATGAAAGCCTTCTTTTCCTTCCACTGTTGGATATCATTTAGAGGTTGACCTGTTGTAACTATCCCTCTGAAACAATGAAGGCCAGAAAAATTCAGTCTTGCTTCCTCTCTGCAATGATAGAGTTTGAAATTACAGCTTTAAATTTCTAAATCCCTATGTTTATAGAATGTACTTTAAAAATATTTTCCTGAGGCGGGGACAGCAGGGTCTCACTCTGTAGCCAATGCTGGTCTTGGCTTCACATCCTCTCCTCCCTCCACGTCAACCTCTCAGGGTGGCTAGGACTACAGTGACCAGGTCTCTGGAGTCACATTGGATAACTCAGCTATTCTGATCAGAGTTTGCCCAGTTTTGCTAAACACATATCTTAGGCTCTATCTAGTTGATCAAGAACGTCATGGCCATTTAATTTTCTCTGAATTCCTTTCCCAAAAAAAACATCAATAGGAGTGAGTGTAGTTTCCATTAACCACTGACGTTTTAAAAATACCAACCTTGCTGAAACATTCTATCTATAACATTGAGTTATAACTGGTCAGGTTATCAAATGCTACAATCTATTTCTAATAAGATTCTTCCTTCTGCTTCTTCTGGAACCTGATAGGACTTGGTATATTATTATCTCACTTTATGATGCAGGAAGATTGATTATTCCATGGTGACAAGGCACAGATAGATCTCTGACTTCCCTATTGAGCAGAAATGCTGATCAGATCTTTATGTATGGCCCAACATTTTATATTTATACCTAATGGCCTTCCCTTTTCCTTTTACTTGCCTTTTGATCCTCCCTGGTTTCCACAACAACACAATAAACAACACTAACTGTAAAACAGCTCACAAGAGAGTTTAGAGTTGTGTCTATCTGCAGTTTAATGATATGTGTACAGACTAACCACTTTTCTCTTTTTGTGGCTAGAGGACCTCTTCCCCTCTCTCCAGCTCCTGTAAGATTCCTGTTGAAGATTTCTAGAGCTTACACACCTGCATGGAAGCTGTTTAGGTCACCAGAGGTGCTGATAATGTGAATGGCTCCAGAGTTGGTAATTCTGAGTGTTCTATACATCTCCTAGTGACCTTATTATTGAAGACCTTGCTGTAGCTTAAGCTACATGACAAATCATGAGACTGTTCTATATTGTGCTTGCTCTGCTCCTTGAAATAGTAACAATACTTATGAGTTACTGATACAGCTTCTCTGTATTATTACCATCTTTCCTTGAGCACTATAAAGTCAACTGGAGAAGCAGGGAGGCAAATTACTCTGAGGCTTATTACTTCCTTTTTATCAAATCTCACTTTCGGCCTTGACTGAAGAGTTGCCAAATCGCTGTTACTGAGAAAAGTAAATAAATACCATTGGACCTTCTTGGAACAGCGCCTGGTCCCTAGCACTGCCCATAGAGTTAACTGGGATCATTCCCCATTGACTTAGTCATTCTCTTTCCAATCAGGTGACTCCAAAATTTTGTTATCTTTTCTGTAGGGTGTAATTTTAAAATATAAAACATCCAGCATTCTGTCTGCATGGTCTGGAAAAGAGGTACAGACTTTGAATCCAACACCTGTGGTCTTTGAGATTAGGGGGAAATGAATCATTTTCAGCCTCCTCTCTGGCGCCCCCCCCCCACACACACACACACTCCTAAAAAAGGAAAATTAAAAATATCTGCCTCATGGGGAGAACTTCATGATACAGTACAGTGCGCAGCACCAACATCTGCACCCAGTTGCTCAGTCCAGGTCTTCTTGCACCCCCCCCCCACCGCATCACTCACCCCTGCTTTCAGAATAAACGGGGCAAGCCTCTTCAGGCTTCCGGCTGGTGGTGACTCACAGGGGACTCATCTCCGGATCCAGTACCCTCAGCTTCTCAAGCGCTTAGGAACAAGTCATTGTACCTTCGCCTATATCTAGGGACAACCAGTAATTAAGTTGCTGCTTCTTTTTCCTCCGGTGCTAAGGAGAACTAGCTTGTTACTAATTTCAGCCCTACCCTGCTGGAGGGCTGCCATCAGGAGGACTGTGGGGAGTATGACCCTCAAGGTACTTCCACAGTGCTGTTTTCTTTCCCAGTATTGAACCTTGTCCCATGATCAATATGACTTTTAGTGATTGGCCAAATGAGTACTAAACCCTTCCTTGGTGTTATGCACATGTTGCTGAAATTCTCCCATGGCTGTAGTCCCACCTTCCTGAAGGAAACCCCAGTGTTGATGATTTCTCACAAGGACAAGGCAAATATGTAACGCTATGATGAGTGAACTGCCAGGAAAACTATCTCCTCTAGGTCAATTTCTTCACCCTGTCCACAGATCTTATACCAGGTCCCAGATGCCCCTATCCACGACACATGAAGTCATTCTGTTTCTAGACTTTAAATTGCAATACTTTTTAATTGAAAAAAAAAAGTTTTTTTCAACTGCAAATATTTATCAAAAGAATTAGTGTCATTGGTAAGTCTTATTAAAATGATTACACTGACAACTACATTTGAAATACAAACTATAGTAAAAATGCAATAAGCAACATGAGTATGTTGAAACTTGGGAAAAGACCGGAAAGGATAACATATTTAAACATATATTAAAAATAAGACATAGGGCTGGACAGATGGCTCAGCAGTTAAAAGCAACTGGTGCTCTTGCAGAGGACCTGAGTTCAGTTCTCAGCACTCTCAGGGCAGCGCACAACCTTATGCAAGTCCAGTTCCAGGGCATTCTGACACCTTCTTTTGGTCCCATAGGGTACCACATACTTGTGATGCACATATATAAATGCAAGCACAATTCTTACATGTAAAATTTAAATAAAACTTAAAATAAGATATAGGATTAAATGTATATATATACATATATTTTATACATATATACATATATTTATATCATACCATTTAAACAGAATCACAAAGTTTTTTTTTCAAGAATCTGCTCTGATATGAACTAACTGAAAAACGGGGGGAAAATTGAGTTCACAGAGCATTAACAGGGGATAGATGAGACAGCTAGGGACAGCTTTCTGTTTTCTCTTTTACATGTTGAAGAAGTTTTCCCTGGCCAACTTTATTACTCTGCTGGTCAAATTCTTGGCCTCTAGAACCCACGACACAAAATGGTGATTGAGCTCAATGAGAAAAGGGAGACAAATGAAGGGCAGAAACCTTTGAACCCGTAAGCCTTTTGTCTATATATATCACTTTAATATCTTGCCAGATGTGTTTTTATCTCTCCATCTTCTATGAAAATGCATGTAGTTTCACACAGAGAGAAACTGCCCCTTCAGGGTGCATGGAATCACAAAGGTCCCATTGAAATCCACTGTGCTCTAGTGTGCAGGAATGCCAGGGCGTTGGAAACTCAGTCACAATACACTGTTTGTTGCAGCACAAGTGTTCCTTGGGTGCTCTGATTTACAGGTCTGTCTTCACTTAAAAGTCTGTTAAGACCCAGACATGCCACAGCCACCGAAGTCTCGGTGAGCTTTGCCCTTCTACTTCTTAAATCACTGTTGCTTCCTAATGATGTGCGTGCTTTTTAGCAGCTTTAGAGTAAGAGACACTTGCAGTCATCAGGGACTTGAAAGTTTTAGAATCTGGAGCGCTGATCTGAACTCCACAAGGAATGAAGTTTAAATTTCCGTATCACGCCTACGCTCAGATAATCTGCATGCCGGGGTCAAGTGAACACAGCCATTTCATGGCAGAAGCTTAAATGACGTTCATCCAGTTTGAGCAGAGAGAAAAGTTACAGAGATTAAGCAAGCTTTAGGACAATTAAACATGAATAGGAAGTGTGACAAATAATCCAGGTTAATGAGACAGGAGAGTAAAACAAGTGGGAGTGAGTGAGGAGGGAGGACTTCCAAGCAACTGCGGGAGATTTCGTGCATCCCAGGGGAGAATTTCATGTCCTATAGAATGGGAATTCTTATTTAAAGTTAAAGAATAAGCAGGATACCAAGATGAAACTTGATAGCCTATGACCATATAGTGGGGGAGGAGGTCTCCCTCCGTCATAGACCTAGGGGAGGGGAATAGGGTGAAAGCGGGAGGGAGGGAGGAATGGGAGGATACAAGTGATGGGATAACAATTGAATTGTAAACTGAATAAATTAATAAAAATTTAAAAATAAAACAGTAAAATAAATAAATGAGTAAAATTAGAGAAATGGATAAAATGAGTGAAAGTGTTACTTTGCTTTATATATCAGTATAACTAAATGCAAGCCCGGTATATTACATTTAAAATGTTACAAAAGGAGACAAAATATATCTCTAGAAAAGTTCTGTTTCTGCCTTCAAAACATCTTCAGTCTCTTTGCTAATCTATAATAACATCAAGAACAGCTTTATATAAACAACTTTAAAACCCTGACTGAGGCCTGGAGAGATGGCTCAGAGGTTAAGAACATTGTCTATTCTTCCAAAGGTCCTGAGTTCAATTCCCACCAACCACATGGTGGTTCACAACCACTTATAATGAGATCTGGTCCCCTCTACTGGCATGCAAGCACACATGGAGGCAAAATACCATATAAATAATAAATTAAAAATTTTAAAAACCCTGATTCACCTTGCTTTTATGTGTATTATAACCTATAGGTTGCCTAGGAAAACTCTTCTCTATGTCTGATTCAGAACATTAGCCCATGACAAGTGAAGAGTTTAAAAGAGACAAAATCGATGTTTAGAATCAGCAGGGCATCTGTCACATCTTAGGCACTGTTGACATGATATGGAGGAAATCAGTGGTCACTGCATGATCAGATTTCAGCCCTGCAAGGCTGCACACACTGCTCTGGGCAAGAAGCTTTCTTCTGGAGCATTTAACCTTCAGAGTTCACAGAGCTAGAGGGAATACCTAGAGACTCTAAGGCAGACATATTAGCTGTCACAATACCATCAGTTATGTATCTAAGGAACCCAGATGGAATCTTAATATAGGTACTGGCCTGATGTTTAATGAATGTTAGAGTGATGTGCAAAATATTTAACAGCATATGCCCAGCTTCTAAAAATCATTGTAGGTTTAGTTGCAACTCAGAAATTAGGCTCCAGAGTGAATGAAAATAGTATATCTAAATATTTTACTGGGAAAAAATTGAGATGGACTGTTGGGGGTTGGTCTATACTAATTACCAGCCCTCAAGATCTTGTTGCCCCTCAGAGGAGCACAGTCTCAAGTACACCTGTTCCGGTTGTGTAAACCTGGCTCTACCTAGTTTAAAGTTGATTGGTTAATAAAAATCCTGAAGCTTGTGACTGGGCAGAAGAGAGGTAGCTTGGGGTCTCAGAGGGACCATGAGGCTGGGGGGAGGAGAAAGGAAGCAGAAGATGGAGCAGAAGAGAAAGCCAGAGAAAAGAAGTTGCTATGGGGCAGTGTGGACCATGAGCACCAGGCCAAGGGAAGTTTGCCTTGAGGACTGATTGATGGAACAGAAGCAGCCCATGCAGGAGCAATTAGACAAGTAACTTGGCGTGTGTAGCTGAGAAATAACACAATAGCTTAGAGAGCTGATATCTGCCCAGTTACTGCACCTTAAAGCTTTTATAAATGCAAAAGGTCTCTGTCTTGATTATTTGGGAATTAGCCGAGGAGGAGAAGCCCATGAGAGTCTAATATCTCATCTCCAACAGTGGACAAGTGAAATATTGATTTACATTTCAGAACTTAATAATACTTTATTAGTTAAATTTTATTTTTTTTCAAGATTTGTTTATTGAGACTACTATTTTCTGCCTCACCACGTA
Source organism: Acomys minous (assembly GCF_964271855.1). Taxonomy (NCBI): domain Eukaryota; kingdom Metazoa; phylum Chordata; class Mammalia; order Rodentia; family Muridae; genus Acomys; species Acomys minous. Next base: position 82,585,963 of record NC_140496.1, read on the forward strand.
TTTTTTAATTTATTAGTTTACTAACATTAGTAAAGACTTTTTAAAACATGACTCATAATTTTCTATTCGTGTATATGCTCAAATTCTTATAGCGTCACTGTGAGATCCCTCAGGTTGATGTGTCCCATCACTTCCTCTGCACATTCTTACTTGAATCAGACATTTTCATTTCTGGCTCTTTCTGCTGGAAGTGACATTTAGAAACGAGGCTGGGGCTCGATGTGCTCATATCAATACTTGTAGATCTCTGAGTACAAAGTTAGAAAAACTATGTACACACAAACACACACACACCTACCTGTTCCTTCCTTTACGCTTATCTGAGTAGAGTTTTAAAACAATAATCTCACAGTGATTATTCTATGGACATTCTTTTAAATTTTTTGAATGACATTTCTTTTTCTCTCACACAAAGCCAGGGAAGAATATGTTGATATAATAAGTAATATATACACCCACAAAACCTTCGACCCAAAATTTAGCTTGCCTACAAGATGTGTAGGGACAAGATGGAGCAGAGATTGAGGGAGTGGCCAACTAATGACTGGTCAACCAAGTCAACCAACTTGAGACCCACCTCATAGGAGAGAACCAACCCCTGGCACTATTAATGATAATACCCTGCGATGCTTAGAGATAGGAGCCTGACATAACTATCCTCTGAGAAGCTCCACCCAGAGTGGATCAAAAGAGATGCTCAGACCCAAGGTCAAACATTAGGCAGAGCTTGGGGAATCTTGTGTAAGAGTTAGGGCAAGGATAGAGGGACCTGCAGGGAACAAAAACCCCACCAGAAGACCAACAAAGTCAACTGTTCTAGGCCTCTGGGGGCTCACAGAGATTGAACCACCAAAGAACATCTAGGCCCCCTACACATATGTAGCTGATGGACAGCTTGGTCTTTATGTGGGTCCCCTAGCAATTGGAGTGCAACTATTACTGACATAAACTCTGGTGGCTGCTTTTGGGTCACTTTCCCCTAGCTGGGCTGTGTTGTCTGGCCTCAGTGGAAGAGGATGTGCTCAGTCTTGATGCAACTTGATCTGTTGGGATGGGCTTGTACAGGGTTGGCCCCTATTTTTTGAGAAGAAGGGAGAAAGGAAATTAGGGAAGAGGGTAGGAGGGTGGAACCAGTAGGAGAAGAGCAAGGGGGCTGTGATTGGGATGTAAAGTGAATAAATTAATTAGAACAAAAAAGTAATATATAATAAATGTGGTGCATACAGTGCTTTCAATAACACTGTTTCATTTTAGTTTCCACAACTGCATTTTTCATATGTGTGTGTGTGTGTGTGTGTGTGTGTGTGTGTGTGTGTATAATACATCACTTATTAACACAGTTTTATTGATTGTTGGACACAGAATGTGGTATAGCTGAGACCTGAGTTAAGGACTTCCAACTCTATACTATTTCTACTATGCCAAGCAGAAAGAAAAAACATCTTTATGTTAGTCATTTATATGCAAAGCCTCTGCCATTTAAGCATTGCCACCTGCCACCCATTCACACTCTTTCTATATAAAGCAATGTATTCTTCCCCCTTGACATCATTTTGAGATTTGTTTGGGTAGATGTTACCACTTCTAATATCACTGAAACACAGTGCCTTGCTATCATATTTTTATTTAAAAATTTCCACTCAGTATATTTTGATTATTTTCTTTCCCCTACCCCCAGATCCTCTCTACCTACACATCCAGCTTTCACTTTCTTTTCCTCTTTCAATAGCAAAAACTAAAGTCAAAATAAAACAATAAAATGGAAAAAAAATAACCCAAATTAAAATATACAAACACGCACAGACACACACACATAAAAAAAAAGCAAACAAGTAACAACAACAACAAAAACATGGTGTCTGTTTTGTATTGGCCAATCATTCCTAGACATGAGGCCTGACTTATAGTGTGGTTGATATATCCATTAGATAAAAATAATTTTCCCTATTCTAGCAGCCATAAGTTACTAATATATTACTGGTTACAGATGAGACTCTGTGTCCACCTCCCCTTCTCAGTGGTGGCAGTTTGTCTAGCTTGAACCTATCCCTGCAAGTCTTGTGCATGCTGCTACAGTCTCTGGGAGTTCACATACGTATCAGTCATGTTGTGTCTGGAAGATACAGTTTCCTTGGAGTCATCCATCAGCTCTGGTTCTCATCATCTTCCTGCCTCCTCTTGGGCATAGATGTCTGATCTTCGAGGGGAGGGGAACAATAAAGACATCCCATGTAGGGCTGAGTGCTCCTAAGCTGCTCACTCTCTGTAGGTTGTCCTGTTGTCTCACCATCATTTTTATTCATCCGCTTATGTTTCCTCCTCCTGGCTTGCATCTGCAGCCATCTTGCTTCCCTTTCCTTGCTGGTCTTCCTGCATAGTCATTAAACCCCAGATCTGTGCACCTCTCAGTTTAGTCTAAGACTTTCCTGGCCTGCCTTGCTAGCTTTGCTTCTTCCTGAAATTGTTTCCTGTACTTGCATCTCCTTTTTATCCCAATGAGTTTATTGCCTTGAAGGCTCAGAGAGAAGAAATTCTTTACCATACCAAACATGAGCCATCCTTCACATCCAGCTTCTTGGCAAAAAAAAAAAAAATAGCTAACTGTTAGCTGGGAATGTAGCCTAGTGGTAGAGCATTTGCCTAGCCTGGGTAAGGTGCTGAGTTCAATCCTCAGGACGGCAATAAAAACAAATTATTAGACCTACCTAACATAGAACTCTCTTTTCTGTTTCCACTAATATTAATCTAAAATAGTTTCCTAAATAGAGAAGCTACTTGAAAGACTGAACATTTTCTTTCTGATTCAATAACTTTTGTCATCTTCAGTGTGCTATTTGGCGCACAGTGGTTATTCATTAATATTTTTCTGATCCATGGCATAGCCACACCATATTATATACATCTGAGCCCACCTTGGAAATAGAAAGAAGACTTGATAGGCAAGGATGCATGAAACATCTATATCTAAGATAAGAATGAAAAAAATACAACAAGTACAATTTAATAGAACTTCTGGTTGCCTTGAATGAAACATGATTAAAATTTAAAGACATGATTTTATTGAATATTGAAGAGGTCTAGTGACCAAATCTCTTCCGCAGTTGACTATGAGGTATACAACATGATTATGAGGACTAAACAGACAGCCATCCTAGAGATTTTGTTTCTTTCACTGGAAAACAGCTCTTAAACGAATGTACTATAGACTCCCCCACCTGTCAAGGCTGCTTTCTGGTATGAGGGCTCACAGCGATGACCTGCTGCTTCTGGTGCAGAATGACTGGATGTATGTAGTGGCCGTGTCATGTACAAAGCCCTACGCACATTAGCACAGAGCTGCAGTGCAGGTTTGGTGTCTTCTTCTTATTGCCCTCTGCCTTCTTCCCCTCCACAGGAATGTGTACTTTCTCTCCCTTATACCCACATCCTGCCCCTCCAAACCCACACTAACATCTGTGATCAGTAGGTGACCTCCTCACAGAAAAGCTCCTCATTTCCCAAGTGGCTTCCATCCCAAAGGAGTTATAGCTGCCAGGTAGCCTGGCCCACTTGCACTTCGCTGACTGCAATCAATTTAAGATATGACATGGTTTAATTAAGCTTTCTGGCTCAGGGTTAGTTAGGGACAGACCATAAGTGAGGAGGAAGTTGGTGTCACCACCCTAGAATTGCGAAGCTGTTATTCTCCTCCAGTGTATAGTTGAGTGGTCCAGAAGGCCTATAGATGCTTTACTATATAGATGCTTATCTGCTTGGTGTTTTACAAGTTCCAAGGTGGCCATCATTCCTGATGTAGATCTTTGGGAAATGATCAACACCACCTCAGTAATGTTTCTCTGTGGGTTTTTTAACCTGGCATTGTCAGCTCACAGAGCCTCTAATAGAAAAGAAAAGAACCACGATAAATTTCCTTCAAATGGTTCAAGTCAACACAGGAGACACAAACAACAACCGCACACTTCACAGGATGACCTCATTTTCTAAATGAGGCCTGGATAACTTTGAGAGAGTGTTGAGCACCATGGCAGGAACCATTTCTTCCCACTACTACTTCAACTGTCAGGTAAGACGTTTAAGGAAGATTTGCATCATATATACAAAAATAGACCATGACAAACCTAACTTAATGGGCCAAATGGTGTTCTCTTCCTGTATTGGTGGAAAGTCCCATCACCACAAGTGGTCTGTGGGATCTTCCAAGGACACTACTATGTCTGGGACAGAGAGATGGCTCAAAAAATTGTATTAAATGAAGGAAAGCTTGAAAATACCACCAACCTATCTCATGAAAATATACAAAGACATCATCAAAAATGCCCAAAACCATCAAAAACCAAAAGTGATCCTAACCAATCTCAGGTTCCCATCATATTACTGTTTAAACTGAGATCAAGTCAATTGGAACCAAAGTCACTGTTTGTAAATAAAGCTTAGTGTAGGTTTTCCAGGCTTGCTTTTCTGAAGCTTTTTAGAAGTCTTGTGTGAAGAGAAGTTATAAAATTAGTAAACAACTGACTAGCATGTTGTCTGTTCTGTTGATTTGTTGTTGTTTTGTGTTTATATGTGAGAATAGGTATACACATGTATGCATGTGAATACAAAGGCCAAAGGCCAATGACATGCGTCTTTGTTAGTGGCTCCCCACTTTTTTTTTTTTTTGAGATAGAATCACTCACTGAACCTAGAGGTAACAGGTTCTGCTACACTGGTTGGACAGTGTGTTCCAGGAATACTCTTGTCTTTGCCTCCCCAGTACTGGGGTGACAGCCATGCACTGCTGTGCCCAGATTTTGGCATGGGTCTTAGAAACTCAAACTCAGTTCTTCATGCTTGCACAGCAAACACTTTACATCCAAGGCATTTCATTTCCTAAGCTCCTGTTGCCCACTCTTTTTTTTTTTCTTTTTGGTTTTTCGAGACAGGGTTTCTCTTTGTAGCCTTGGCTGTCCTAAACTAACTTTATAGACCAGGCTAGCCTCGAACTCACACCAATCCACCTGCCTCTGCCTCCGGAGTGCTAGGATTAAAGGCGTGTGCCACCAGGCCATGCTTCTGCTACCCATTCTTTATCATCTTAAATCTCACTTCCATCTCTCATTTCCATCAGCGTTTCAGAAGGGGTAGTGGCTAATCTTCATTCCAAATGCACTAGGTATTTGATCTTTACATTAATAACAAAAGCAGACCCTTAGTAATCATTTTTGAGATATTGATACAAATTAAAAGTGCCCATGAGAAACAGAAATTTTGGAAAATAACCTCCTTGATTTATGAAGATTAACAAAGAAGCCAGCCCATAAGACACAGTCCTAAAAGCTCACCTGCTTGGGAGACTAGGGAATGAAGACTGTAACTTGAAGGCCATTCTGAGCTACAGAGGGAGTTCAAAGCCAGCCTGGGCAACTTGATAAGACTGTCTCAAAAATTAAAAAGAAAGATAGAGGAATGTCAGTGATAGATGTTTAGTAAGCGTGAGACCCTGGGTTCAATTACCAATACAGGGAAGAAAAAGATAAATAATTATATACACAAAAATTATTTTTAATTTCAACTTCTACCAGCTATGAAAGATTAGTGTGTTAAATTAGTAATCCACAAGATTGTTTGCAAATAGACATACATATAGCTAAGAAATATGTAAAAATGGGAAATTACACCATATTCATAACCAAATAAGTTGATTAGATTTGTAGCTGTGTAGTAGTTGTTGTGCCCTGATGATTCTCTTCCTTAATACTGCTTTTGTTGAAGTGTTCCTCGTGACAGAACAGTATAATTTTGGCAAACAATGAATGAGCATTATCTAGAAAGGAGACAAGGTGGCTGAGGTAGACGATTGTTTTCCTCTGGCAGAAATGCAATGACAGAAACAGAGGGTATAATTCCAAGTGTACATACCCAAAGGGTACATTCCAGAAGCCTGTACAACTAAGTATGGAATCCCTTTCTAGCTGCCCTGGAAGCTGTCATAGCCAGTAAGAGAATGAGAGTGCAGCTGAGAAAAGTATTCACGAAAAACACTCAACAAACATCAAAACAGAGACCCTGGCACCATAAGTAGATGAAGGATGGGGTGGGAGGGGCCTCCTTGGAGATACTTCTTCTCTTCTTCACCCTAGTTGTGCCATTTCCTATGGTCTCCTGAGGATCAGTCCAAGCCATGCATGTGAAACAAAAGGCAGTTACTGACTTATGTTAGGAGCTGGAGCAGTGTCAGCTCCTCTAAATATTTGAGGTCTCCCAGGCTGCTAAGTTAACGATTAAATCCCTAGGACATTCATTCAGCTGAGTCCCTTCAAAACACCACCAACTGCTGAACACAGAACATTTAAATCACGACTCAGAGCATTCCTTCAAAATTCTTTCTATAGAGTTATATAACTCTCTCGCGCACGTGCGTGCACACACATTCTGGTCCTGAAGACCATGCCGTTGTGGCAAAGACAGATAAACTGTGGATCATGAACCCTTCTGACTTAACTCTTAAACACTTGTTTCCTTCTCTCTGTGCCTGAGATTAATTGGATGCTATATCCACTAATTAGTCTTATTAAGCTTTCAGAAGGTCTCCTATTACACATGGAAAAATGTTCTCAACGGCAATTTAGAGCCACACTAATTATTAGAAGTAAATGGTTGCTGATCTACATTTCAAGATGAAGAAGACCATTGGCTGGCGGAGAAATGGAAATGTTGATTCTACTTGTTTTAGCGTTGGCTTGCTATCACTGAGGAACTTCAAAAATATGTGGATTATAGGGCTGGGAAGGTGGTTCAACATTAAGAACTCTTGTTGCTCTTCCAGAGGGACCCAGGTTTGGTTTTCAGGATCCACATGGTGGCTCACACCTATCTAAAACTCCAGTTTCAGGGGGTCTAATGCCCTCTTCTGGCCTCCTTGGCGCTCTCTCTCTCTCTCTCTCTCTCTCACACACACACACACACACACACACACACACACACACACACACACACAGAGCTCACATACATGCAAGCAAAATGCTCATACACATAAAATAAAGATATATATTCTTATGTAGGTTATGATCTGTCTTCGCTCAGACCCCACCTCTGAGCTTATTTATAAGCTAAATAAATAGAGTTATTTATAAGCTAAAACCAGAGGAGTGTGAGTAAATACTCATAATAAACATTTTAAATCATAATCACCTCTGAAGTAATAAGTCACATTCTAGTCATTGATTCCACTAGCAATATATATGAGTGTCTATAACTTAGGAAAGAGACTCCATGGGTAGTCCTTGTTTTAATACACAATGTCTCTTGCTGAAAATAAAACTGTTCTATTTGCAAAGAATTTGAGAGATCAAAATGAAAAAGAGTGACTTAAAAGAAATGTAAAGCCACAAAATGGTCATCAAAAATGATGTGAACAGAAATCTTAACTTCTGGGTATTTCCACTAACTTGACACCCGAGCAAAATATGTTCAATATTCTGTTTAATGACAACATAGTCTCTCTAAGATTTTCTTCTTTTTAAGTCTTGAAATTTTTAGCTTTAGCCATAAAATAGAGACTATTTACAATCACATGAATTGGATAGCTGTAATCCTGAGCTCTTCACCCACTCAGTGACTAAAGGAAGTTCTTCATAGTTAAAATTGATAGCTCAGGATTCACAGTGTGGGTGAAGGGCACCACTCATTTGTAAAGCCAGTAATGGCCTTGTGAATTAAGCAAAGAGAAAGCCATACATAGGATGAATGTCAAAGAAGAACATTTATTTTTAAAAACATGGATGTATGGAAACTTTCGCATTTAAGTAGCTATCCGAGAACATTTTTAGTTGTATGGGAAATGAAAGGTAAATGTAACAAGACTTTTCAGTATTTATTTATGATTGGACACCAGACTTGAGAAAGGCATCTCCAATCCACCTTGCATTAGTATAGTTACCAAACATACCCACGTATTGAAGGAGTTGCAGAAAATCACAGAAAGGTGATTGGGTGTAGCTCTTTAAAAAGGCTGGTTGGAATTGTCCGTGTGTGGAGAGTGCCGGAATATGATCATCACACAGGGCCACACTATTTTGTTGTGCTTCGGACCTTTAGACCTGTGTTTAGTTCGGTGCTCAGAAATCTCTGTGCACTTACAGTTCTGAACTAAGTGTTGCTGCTTCCAGAACGTAACTGCCCTTAGGAATCTGGCTGCCTAGTGCAGGAGCAGAAGGCTTCAGGGCAGGAACAGTGACAAGCTCCTCCACTCTGTTCCCACGCAGCAGCTCTCACCCACAGACCACAGGAAAAGAAAACACTGCTCGTCACCATCGGGTATATGTTTGTAATCTCCCGTCATCTGTGGGGGATACAGTCCAAGATTCCAGGGGACACTCGGGATAGCACTAAACTATGCACATGACTACTTCCTATACATGTAGAACTAGAGCTAAGGTTGACCTATAAGCCAGGTTCAGTAAGAGACTAATAACAACTAATGATGAAATGGAAGAGTTGTACCAATATGTTTCAGTGAAGGTATGTCAAGGTACCTTTGCTGTTTTCTTAAAGGAAGGACGTTATATCTGAATTGTCAGCAACCACCACCACTGCCCTTTGGGGGTCGTTATTAAATAAGAAATGGAGTGCTATAACAAATGTGTGATACAGCTATCTGATAGCCAAGAGGACTACTGAGTAGCTCACAGGCAAGGAGTAAGTAATGGGTGCGTATGGTAGGCAAAAGCATCCCAGGCAGGACAGGGCAGGATTCCGGAAGATTTCACCACATTAGTCAGAATAGCGCACAATTGACGATTATGACTTGTTTGCTTCTGAGACCATGGCAAGCCAAGCTGGATAACTGAGGGACTTCTGAGTTATAACATATTCATACAACAGAGTTCAAAGTTCTAGAAAATATCCCTCTCAATTTACAAATAAAACACACCGCCATTTAAAGACATCCCAGTGCTCCTTTCAGAACTTTCCCTCTTTCCGTGTCCCTTTACAACCTGATGAGAAGCCCACTGCATAAACCCACTAAGAATTTTCATTGTCATCAAGTGTGTAACCAAATAGAAAATATGGAGAATAAAAACATAAACAAGGTGATGCTGGAAACAGTAGGCCCTATTCCTCCAAGGCAAAATATATACTAAACTAAACGTATGAACTGACCAGAACCTATATTTTTTTCTGCAGAATTATTTGAAAGAGATTCAGAAAAAAAACTTTTATTTTTCTATTTTGTCCCATACAGTGTTACCTTGGAGTTTAATAAATATAAGTGTGCAAGTGTGTTTTATAAATCCTGACTGCCCCCCAAAAAAATAACAGAAAGGTGATGACAATAGTTTATCATGGGAAGCAACCGGCCATAACTTAAGGTACAAATCTTAACTTCAAAAAATTTATTTCCCAAGAAACTTATGGAATGTTTGGATGGAATTACAGTAAAAACACAACTTTAAATTTACGTGGTGTCCCTCAAATGTGTTGTTTAATCAATCCTTAAACTGCCTAAGTTTCTTTCAGTTGTAGAATGTCATTTAGGAGGTGAAAAACTTGCAACATTAGTAGATTAAATGGTTTATTTGCAATTTTCATTGTTGGTACAACTGTGCTATCTTTTTTCCCCAGTGAAATTTGGGCACAGACAGATCTAAGTTCAAGGCTCAACTCTGACACCTAATAGTTGTCTATGACTAAGACAGCTCCACTTCTGGGTCTCAATTTCCTTGTCTATGAAATCAAAAGGATGTCTAATGAATACAATTATTATTGGGGTTAAATGGCCCAATATGTATGTGTCTAATATAAGGGTCATTGGTACTTAATACATTATCTTTTTCAAGTTCTCCAAGGTCTAGCAGTTTTAACAATATAAAATCAATAAGCCATTCATTAAAAATAATAGATTTCTGAGTGTGGTGGTGCATACTTTTAATACAAGTGCTCAGGAGGCAAAGGCACAGGAATTTTTTAAGTTCAAGGCCAGCCTGTTCTCCATAGTGTGTTCCAGGCTAGCTAGAGCTACATGAAGAGCTTTACAAAAAAAAAAGGGGGGGGGAGGGAGAGAAATAAAGAAAGGAAAGAAGGAAAGAATAAAGAAGTTGATAAAGAGAATGTTGTATATATACACAATTGAGTTTTGCGTCATGTTTGTATGAGAGAGAGAGAGAGAGAGAGAGAGAGAGAGAGAGAGAGAGAGAGAGAGAGAGAGAGTGTGTTGGCATGTGTGCATGTTGGGGAGGGTACACATTATTCATGCAGAGGCCAGAGGAGAACCGTAAGTATGCTATACTATCACTCTCTATCATATTTTCTCTGAGACAGAGTCTCTCACTAAACCTAGAACTAAGCTGATTAGTAACCCTCAGGAATCCTCATTTCTCTGTCCCCAACAATGCTGGGCTTACAGGTGCACACATGGCCAAGCCTGGCTTTTAATATGAATAACAAGATCAGAACTCAGGTCCTCGTGCCTCGACAGCAAGAGGCCTTTATCCTCTAAGCCACCTCTCCAGCCTCTAAAGTGGAATGTTATTCAGCCGTAAAGAACAAGTTGTGCCAAGAAGATGGATAGAGAGACAATAGCTTAATCAAAATAAACTAGGGTAGAGAGATAAATAATTTTTATGTGAAAGCTTGAAAAAAAGATATGGGGGAATCCAAGATGGCGGCGAGCAGTGTGGACCGTGTTTGAAAGCTCCAGCGAACAATTCAGGGAATTGCACAGATTTCTGAGCCAGGAACACCAAGGTCCCCACACCACGGCAGCAGAAGTGCTCCACGGTCTGGAGGGACCAGGGTGCGGAGGACCTGCCGGCCCCTGCACACAGGAGGAGCGAGGACTTTCTCGGATCAGAGCGGCGGCGGTGAGAACAACAGTGCCCACAGCGGCTCCGGCAGCGCCAGAGGCGGTGGCTGAGGTTTGCAGCTCAGAGCCTTCCAGTGGAGGCGATTAGTGCGGTGGACAGTGGGAGTTGCTGCGGGAGAGGGGACTCTGGACAGGATTTGGGTCGCGTGGTGCCTTGAGACCCAGGCTGGACTCAGCGGACGGTTCGGCCCCAGAATCCTGGGTGGGCTCAGTGAGCTGGGCTGTGGAGAGGCTGGCTCGGCTGCCTGAGGCGCAGCTCCCCTGCTGTGACGCAGGCGGGGCAGAGAGCCGGCTTCCACCCTGAGCTCCGGCTCCGCGCAGACGTGGTTTTCCTGCTGTGACGCGAGCGGGGCAGAGCGCTCAGTTATACCCGGGGAGCTTGCTCAAGCAGCCTTGGTTTTTCGGCTGTGACGCAAGCTGGGAGGTGAGCCGGCTTCCACCCTGGGCTCCGGCTCAGCGCAAGCTCAGCTTTCCTGCTGGGACACGAGCGGGGCGGAGCACTCAGTTATACCCTGGGTGCTTGCTCAGGCAGCCTGGGTTTTTCTGCTGTGACGCAAGCTGGGCGGTGAGCCGGCTTCCATCCTGCGCTCCGGCTCAGCGCAGACCTAATTATCCTGCTGTGACACGTGCAGGGCGGAGCGCTCAGTAATACTTTGGGTGCTTGCCCAGCTCAGCATTGGTTTTTCTACTACCACGCAAGCTGGGTGGAGCGCTCCCTTCTACCCTGGGTGCTTGCTCATCAAGGTCCCAGTTTCCCTGCTGTGACACAAGCCTGGAGAAGCGCTCACTTCTACCCTAGGTGAGTGCGCAGCACTGCCACAGTTTTCCTGCTGTGACGCGGGCTGGGCGGGGCACTCAGTTATACCCTGGGTGCTTGCTCAAGCAGCCTTGGTTTTCCTGCGGAGACACGGGGTGGGTGGAGCACTCACTTCCACCCGGGGTGATTGCTCAGTGCAATCGCAGTTCTCCTGCTGTGACAGACGGTTCAGGCCCTGAGAAACTAGCTGAGCTCGCCACGTGGCTCGGGCCCAGTATCTCTGGCGGGACTTGGCAAGGGACCCAAAAGGTTGTGATTACCTTGGCCTGACCCAACGATCACTCAGAGACCCAGAAAGATTGCAGGATCCACAGCAAAGGGGAGCTGAGGATCACTGGTGGTGAGAGCCCAAAACTACAGGGCTAACCTCCTGCCATCCACACCAGTGAAGTATCAGGGCTTCCAGCCTACGGAAATCGTGAGAAAACAAGTGAATCTATCATCAGACTCCATCCACTCAACTCTGGAAGTTACCCAACAAAAACAGAGACGGCAAGATGTCTAAGGGACAGCGTAAAAGCATTCGCAAAAAACCCCAAAACAACATGGAGTCTCCAGCTCCCAGCTATCCCAAAGAAAACAACACGGAGAACTCACATTCAATGGAAACACAAGAAAATGACCTCAAAGCCTTGGTAATGAGGATGGTATCGGAGGAAACAAATAGAATTAGAAATCAGATGCACGAAGAAGCAGCGAAGCAGGTGCGAGACATAAAAGAAGCACATAGAGTAGAACTGGAAATTTTTCAGGAAAACATAAGCAACCAGATGAAAGAAATTAAAAAATCTGTTCAAGATATGAAGATGAAAATGGATTCAATGATAAACACACAGACAGAAGAAAAACGAGAACGTGAGGCCTCAGAGAAGAAGGTGAATGACTCAGTGCTGAGCTTTTCTAATAGAATCCAAGAGATGGAAGAGCGAATCTCAAGTCTAGAAGATACAATCACAGATCTTGAAGCGACCAATAAAGAAAATGCCAAATCTGGAAAACTCCTGACACAAAACATCCAAGAAATTAAGGACACCATGAAAAGAAGAAATCTGAGGATAATAGGCATTGAAGAAAGAGAAGATATCAGACTCCAAGGCCCAGAAACTCTTCTCAGCAAAATCATAGAAGAAAATTTCCCCAATCTAAAGAAAGAGGTGCCTATAAACATACAAGAGGCATACAGAACACCTAATAGAAGTGACCAGAAAAGAAAAACTGCCCGTCACATAATAATCAAAACACAAAACATACAGAACAAAGAAAAAATATTAAAAGCTGCAAGGGAAAAGGGCCAAATAACATTTAATGGCAAACCTATCAGAATTACACCCGACTTCTCAGCAGAGACCATCAAAGCCAGAAGGGCCTGGACAGAGATCCTGCAAACCCTAAGAGACCACAGATGCCAGGCCAGACTACTTTACCCAGCAAAACTATCAATAACCATTGATGGAGAAAACAAAATATTCCATGACAAAACCAAATTCAAACAGTACCTATCCACAAATCCAGCTTTACAGAAGGTACTAGAAGGAAAACTCCATCCCAAAGGGTCAAGCTACAACCAAAACTACTCAAGAAATAGATAACTATACCATGGCAAAAAGACAACTACACAAACGCTCAACTGAAAACAACATCAAAATTAAGACTCTTAATAGTAACTGGTCGTTAATATCTCTCAACATCAATGGTCTCAATTCTCCAATAAAAAGACACAGACTAACTGAATGGGTGCATAAACAGGATCCAACATTCTTATGCATCCAAGAAACACATCTCACCCATAATGATAGGCATCACCTCAGGATAAAAGGTTGGAAAAAAATATTCCAAGCAAATGGACACAAGAAGCAAGCAGGCGTAGCCATTTTAATATCGAACAAAATAGATTTTCAACCAAGATTAATCAAAAGGGATGAGAATGGACACTTCTTACTCATCAAAGGTAAAGTAAACCAAGATGACATCACAATTCTGAACATCTATGCTCCCAATACAAGGGCACCCACATTTGTAAAAGATCTGTTAAAAAGGCTTACACCACACATCAAGCCCCACACAATAATAGTGGGAGATTTCAACACCCCACTCTCACTGAAGGACAAGTCATCAAAACAGAAACTAAGCCAAGAAATAACATCACTAACCAATGCCATGGGTCAAATGGACCTAACAGATATCTATAGAACCTTGCACCCAAACAAGAAAGAATACACCTTCTTCTCTGCACCCCATGGAACCTTCTCCAAAATTGATCACATCGTAGTTCACAAAGAAAGCCTCAACAGATACAAGAGGATTGAAATCATACCTTGTATCCTATCAGATCATCATGGGCTTAGGTTGCAATTCAACAACAACAGAAATAACAAAAAGCCTACACGTATGTGGAAACTAAACAACTCTCTGCTAAATGACACCTGGGTCAGGGAAGAAATAAAGAAAGAAATCAAGGAGTTTCTGAAATTCAATGAAAATGAAGGAACAACATACCCAAATCTGTGGGATACACTGAAAGCAGTGCTAAGAGGAAAATTCATAGCACTAAGTGCCTTTAAAAAGAAATTGGAAGCATCGCACATAAACACCTTAATGACACAACTGGAAGCCCTAGAAAAAAAAGAAGCAGAAACACCCAAAAGGAGTAGACGCCTGGAAATAATCAAACTCAGGGGTGAAATTAACAAATTAGAAACTAAAAAAACAGTCCAAAGAATCAACAAAACCAAGAGCTGGTTCTTTGAGAAAGTCAACAAGATAGACAGACCTTTAGCCAAACTAACTAAAAGGCAGAGAGACAGTATTGAAATCAACAAAATCAGGAATGAAAAGGGAGACATAACAACAGACACTGAAGAAATACAAAGAATCATAAGATCCTACTTTGAAGGCATATATGCCACAAAATTTGAAAATCTAAGGGAAATGGACGATTTTCTTGATCAATTTCACTTGCCAAAGTTGAATGAAGAACAGATAAACAAGCTAAATAGTCCCATTTCCCCTACAGAAATTGAAGTAATCATTGATAGTCTCCCAACCAAAAAAAGCCCAGGGCCAGATGGCTTCAGTGCTGAATTCTACCAGACCTTCAAGGGCGAGTTAATACCGATACTCTTCAAACTACTCCAAAAGATAGAAAGGGATGGAACATTACCAAACTCATTCTATGAGGCCATAGTCTCATTGATACCTAAACCTCACAAAGACTCAACAAAGAAAGAGAATTTCAGACCAATTTCTCTGATGAACATCGATGCAAAAATACTAAATAAAATACTTGCAAAACGAATACAAGAGCACATCAGAGATATCATTCATCATGACCAAGTAGGCTTCATTCCAGGCATGCAGGGATGGTTTAATATACGGAAATCCATCAATGTAATCCACCACATAAACAAACTGAAAACAAAAAACCACATGATCATCTCTTTGGATGCAGAGAAAGCATTTGATAAAATCCAACACCCATTCATGTTTAAAGTTTTAGAGAGATCGGGAATACAAGGCACTTTCCTCAACATAATAAAGGCTATATATAGGAAGCCAATAGCCAAAATCAAAGTAAATGGTGAGATACTCAAGGAAATTCCTCTAAAATCAGGAACAAGGCAAGGCTGCCCACTCTCTCCATATCTCTTCAATATAGTACTCGAAGTTCTAGCCAGAGCAATAAGACAACATAAGGAGATCAAGGGTATTCAAATGGGAAAGGAGGAAGTCAAATTATCCCTATTTGCAGATGATATGATAGTCTACATAAGTGACCCTCAAAATTCCACCAGAGAACTCCTACAGCTGATAAACACCTTCAGCAAATTGGCTGGATACAAAATTAACTCAAAAAAGTCTGTAGCCTTCCTATACACAAATGACAAGCTTGCAGAGGAAGAAATTAGGAAAACTACACCCTTCTCATTAGCCACAAGTAATATAAAGTACTTAGGAGTTACTCTTACTAAACAAGTGAAGGACCTGTTTGAAAAAAATTTCAAATCCCTAAAGAAAGAGATTGAAGATGACATGAGAAGATGGAAGGATCTACCTTGCTCATGGATAGGGAGAATTAACATAATAAAAATGGCCATCCTACCAAAAGCAATCTACAGATTCAATGCAATCCCTATCAAAATACCTACACAATTTTTTAAAGACATTGAAAGTTCAATTCTGAACTTCATATGGAAAAACAAAAAACCCAGAATAGCTAAAACAATCCTGTACAATAAAAGGTTCTCTGGAGGAATCTCCATACCTGATCTCAAATTGTACTATAAAGCAATAGTAATTAAAACTGCATGGTACTGGCACAGCAACAGGCTGGTTGATCAGTGGAATCGAATCGAAGACCCAGATATGAATCCACACACATATGGTCATTTGATTTTTGACAAAGAAGCCAAATCCATTCGATGGAAAAGGGATAGCATCTTCAACAAATGGTGCTGGTCTAACTGGATGTCTATGTGTAAAAAAATGCACCTGGACCCCTATCTGTCACCTTGTACAAAACTCAAATCTAAGTGGATTAAAGACCTCAACATAAAACCAGAGACACTAAATCACTTAGAAGAAAAAGTGGGGAAGAGCCTGGAACATATTGGCACAGGAGACAACTTCCTGAACAGAACACCAACAGCCCAGGCATTAATGTCAACAATTAATAAATGGGACCTCATGAGGCTGAAAAGCTTCTGTAAGGCAGATGACACCGTAAAGAGTACAAAGCGACAGTCTACAGACTGGGAAAAGATCTTCACTAACCCCACATCTGACAAAGGTCTAATATCCAAAATATATAAAGAACTCAAGAAATTAAATACCACCAAACCAAATAACCCAATCGAGAAATGGGGCATGGAACTAAACAGAGAATTCTCAACAGAGGAATATCAAATGGCTGAGAAACACTTAAAGAAATGCTCAACCTCCTTAATCATCAGGGAAATGCAAATCAAAACAACGCTGAGATTCCATCTTACACCCATCAGAATGGCTAAGATCAAAAATTCAAGCGACACCACATGCTGGCGAGGATGTGGGGAGAGAGGAACACTCCTTCATTGCTGGTGGGAATGCAAACTAGTACAACCACTTTGGAAATCTATCTGGTGCTATCTCAGAAAAATGGGAATAGGGCTTCCTCAGGACCCAGCTATTCCACTCCTTGGAATATACCCAGAAGATGCTCCAGCACACAGCAAGAAAATTTGCTCAACCATGTTCAT
Source organism: Acomys minous (assembly GCF_964271855.1). Classification (NCBI taxonomy): domain Eukaryota; kingdom Metazoa; phylum Chordata; class Mammalia; order Rodentia; family Muridae; genus Acomys; species Acomys minous. The sequence continues at coordinate 82,602,857 of NC_140496.1, forward strand.
AGCAGCCCTATTCATAATAGCCAGAACATGGAAACAGCCTAAGTGTCCCTCAGTAGAAGAATGGATAAAGAAACTGTGGTACATATACACTATGGAATACTATTCAGCTATTAAAAACAAGGAATTCCCAAAATTTGTGGATAAATGGATTGAGCTAGAAATGATCATAATGAGTGAGTTAACTCAGAAGCAGAAAGACTCAAATGGTATATACTCACTTATATCTGCATATTAGCCCAACGGGCATGTCCCACGAAAGCCTTCACTAACCAGGAAACAGAGACAGAGGAGAGGACATTCTAGTGGGACTCTAGATGTGAGATTCATGAGAGAAAGGCAAAGTAGAAGGACCCAGAGGGTCCTAGGAGCCTACAAGTAGAACATTATGATAGGCAGATTTGGGCACAGGGGTCCCACTCAACTAGGCACCAGACAAGGACAATACAGGCGGTAAACCTTAAACCCCTACCCAGATCTAGACAATGGACAGAACACTCTCCACAGTAAAGTGGAGAGTGGGATATTACGTTCTCACACACTCTGGTGCCACACCTCTGACCATGTCCCCTGGATGGGGAGACCTGATGGCACTCAGAGGAAGGACAGCAGGTTACCAAGAAGAGACTTGATACCCTATGATCATATAGAGGGGGAGGTAATCCCCCTCAGGAACTGTCATAGGGGAGGGGAATAAGGGGAAAATGGGAGGGAGGGAAGAATGGGAGGATACAAGGGACGGGATAACCATTGAGATGTAACAAGAATAAATTAATAATAAAAAAAAAATGTGGAAAAAAAAAAAAAAAAGAAGTGGGCTTTGAGGTTTCAAAAGACTTGCACTAGACTTCCACCATTCCCAGTAAAAAAAAAAAAAAAAAAAAAAAAAAAAAAAAAAAAAAAGAAAAAAAGATATGACCGTAGAGGAAGGACTATGAAGCAAAGAGGAAGGGGTCAGTTGGGACAAAAGAAAAGAAAGCAGAAAGTGGACTATGGCAAATGTAAATGGTAAACATGTGTGAAAATGTCATATTTTGTGATTCTAGTGAGTAGTGTAGATGTTACACATTAGAGAGGGATTTGTCCATGCTGAGAAATGGGAACTGCAAGAGCTTCTATGAAAATTCATAGTTGACTTAATGATTTTCTAAGTATATATACTTTGCTTTTAGAAATATAATGGCATTGTCACTTTTACTCATTCTTTATGAGTAAAAATTTGAAAAGGTACAGATGAGAAATATTGCACAGCTTAGAGGGAAAAAAATCTTATATTTGGAATTACTTTCTAGTGCTAGGGCTGTCTTGCCAGCATAAAAATTCTGATACTTTACTTAGCTGTCCTATCTGCCAGCTCGGCTCTCAAATTCTAGACATCTAGTTTAGGAACCAGACTTTGTACGTATAAAGATTACTCAGTTAATACTAAGGTGATAATTAGGACAGAATAGCCTTTTACCCCAGGCATGATGATACATCAGTGTACTCATTTTGAGAAAACAAATTCAGATTAGTTTGTTTCAACCACTCTTGAACTCAGTTCCTTTGGTTAAAGCTTAGATTCATTATACCTAGTATTCACAAACGCAATGACCATGCCATATACTACATTTAAATATTAGTTATCCAGAGTACAGTCAAGGAAGCCTGAACATTTTGCTTACAGTGAGGCTGAAATGAAATCTCCTAACGTGCAAACCATTGTCTTTTTTTTTTTTTTTAGGAAGTAATATAAATACAATGTAATGATTTATTTTTTTTTGCTGGAATTTTTTTTCCTTTATTCATTTATTCTTGTTACATCTCAATGCTTATCCCATCCCTTGTATCCTCCCATTCTTCCCTCCCTCCCATTTTCCCCTTATTCCTCTCCCCTATGACTGTTCCTGAGGGGAATTACCTCCCCCTGTATATGCTCATAGGGTATCAAGTCTCTTCTTGGTAACCTGCTGTCCTTCCTCTGAGTGCCACCCGTTGTCTTTTAAAAACACACAAATTGTAAGTTAGTATTAGGGTATTGTTGAGAACTGAACAGGACACAAGTTTAGAAAGAGATAAGATTTACTTTAACATGTTTATATGCTACAAAGCAAAATAAGTACTCTTTTAGTTAATATCAAGTTTATAGAGGCATATTAAAATGAAGCCCAAATACAAGGCCACCTAATTGAATTATTTTAAAAAATCAATAGCTATCATCTTGGTAAAATATCGTCTTAAAATCAATTAATTCCCCCTGCCCCAAGCTCTGTAGTTTTATCTGCATTGGGTATAGGTCTTCCCTGAATCCTTTGCATAAAAGTTTATGGGTAAGAAGCCTTGCATAGATATGAAAATAATACTCCCTGACCTCTATGACTCCTACAACTGATGTATTCCTTTACAATTATGAAATGACATCAGCAGAAAATGTGATCATTTTAAAATGATTTTCTAAAGATGATATTCTAGAGTCCAGTAATAGGCATTTTCATCCCTCCATGAGCTATCATTTTCTACACCTTAAGAAATAATCATGAAGTATGCCTTTTTCCTTTGGAATCATATTTGAACGCTGGGTTGGGTGAGGATGTGTATGTGTGGGAGGGGAAGTTGTCTCTCTAGGAAAGAAATTTGATATAGCTCAGGATACACCCTATCATCTGGTAAACTGTTACTGTGCTGTGCAATCCTACGTGCATCTGCTATGGAAGTAAGTATATACAAAAACACAAGAAAAATGAGGACAAATACTATTAATTACTCTGCTTCTAGGGTAATGGTATCTAAACGTGCCCAGATGATCTTGTCCTATTATATTACTAACCAACAGTCTGGCTGACAGTGCCAGATTCAAGCCTAAGCAAGATGCCATTCAAGCAACTGGGATTCCTTACCACTACTGGCACTTGCCATTTTAACGATGTAACTTTTTCAGGCATAATGAGGTTTAGAGAAAGAATAGCAGTGGAGTCCATCTGGAAACCAAGCAAAGTTGAAAGGCTTCCAGTGAATGGAGGCAAGGCGTTTGGGCTACGAAATGTTATTGGGTCTCAACTGGATGTTGTTCAAGCACTCCTGGCCAAGAAATAATGCACTGTAACTGAGGGAACAAAAGATTTAAGAGGATATAAATACAAGAAAATACTTGAAGTGGTAATGTTTCTATTTGGAGGATTAAAAACAAAACTACAGGAGGTTTAGAGGAGGAAGCCAACCCCAACAAAAAATGGCCAGTAAGACTTGGATACTGTAAAAGAAGGTATCTGAAGACACTGGAAAAGAAGATCCTGAAACAAGGCATTTTAAAGGTCAAATAAACTGTATTACATTTTCTCCAGAAGGCATAGTAATTTCATCTGTTTTCAGGTATGAGTCTTTGATCTAACAGTAGAAAAGTAAAACAGAAACAAGTTGAACCTCTATGCAGTGAGATCTCAATTAAGTGTGGTTCCTTAGGTGTCGCTAAAAAAAAAAAAATATTTTAAGGCAAAGACAATGTATCTCAAATATGAAGGCCAATATGGCTTTTATGGAAGGAAAAGGTCCAGGGAGCAGGCATGTGAGTCCTCATGCATCTCTAATCCCAGAGCTGTTTACAAAGCACTGTTTTTACATTCTGCTAGTGTAATATACCATTTATCATCTGAATTTATTCAGTGACCTACTTTGTTAATTAAAGTGTTTACATACAATAACTTTACAAATCCAGACTACTGGCTTTAAAGAGTATTTTATTACTGTCAGCTTGTAAGATTTATATTTTTAGGCCAAGTTAATTAAGGAAAAAAATGTTTACGAGAAAGACAACTATTCTATGGTTTAGTATTAGGAGATTCGATGATTCATTGACTTGGTTAGCTAAATATTTTTATTTAATTGCCATTTTAGAAAAGAAAAGTACAGAATTAATACTAGAAAATAGAAATTCTAAAAATGCAGAAGCTCACTGTGCCAATATTTTTATCCTACTCTCGTGTAGAATAATGTCAACCCTCAGGAAGGCAAGGAGGTATATAATGCAGACTCCGGCTTATTCTTAATCAGGGATCCTTATTGAATCTACTGTCAGTGAGGAAGTGCCAGCGGTCCAGTAGTAGACACAGGCAATGAGAAGAAGTCAACCCTCCAACCATACAGCAACCCTTTCTTCTTCTATGAGAGTAAACTGGAAGACTGGAGAACCCAGCCTTGAGACAGAATACTCTGAGATAGAAGAGAGAAAATGAAGTGACGGATTTTGCTTTGCTTGAGCAAAGAGAAGGAAATCCATCCTATTCAAGCATCTCCTCCCAATGCAGCAAATTCAGGCGAGAGCTCTTCCGAGCTGCAAACTGTGCTTGGAAATGGTGCAGGGGAGTGATGGAAAAAGGGAAGATGAAGTTGCCAGGTCTAACAGCGCTACGAAAGTGGGGGAGGGGGGAGCACTGAGGCTCTCCCTACCTTTCTTTTCCGTTCCATTCGATCCCTGGGGATTTTCCGTTGTTTTTTCCTCTCTCTCTCCAGATTCTTTTCCTTTTCATCCAGGTCAGCCTCTCGAACTTTTTTGATAGAAGCAGCAGCGTGAGCCATGTTTGCAGACGAAATCGGCAGAGGATCACTTTCCACTCCCCGGCAGTACAGGTGATTTTACTGCTATGTGGAGATGTGATTTCCCCAAGCAGAGCAATGGCTGGCAGCCAGAACACTCACAAAATAATCCACTCCGCCCCCGAGCTAGGTCATAATCTTGCTCCAGCCTCTGCAGCACCCATAATTCACTCGAGTGTCCCTCCGGTCTGCAAGTCAAAACCCCCAGCAGCACACACCTGCACACTGGCATGCACAGGTGAGCGCCCACGCTCAGCAATGGTCCCAAGGGAGGGCGGAGCTCTGGACCCGGAGCTCCTCAGCAGTTGGGTGGCCCCGAGTGCAGACAAGCATCCTAATAGTTGCAAAAGCCTTCCTTAGTCCCTCATCACCAGTTGGAACGGTCTTGGGGGACTCCTCCAGACAGTCTGTCTTCAGACCGGAGCCAGGAAGAGGCCACCTCGGTGTAAGTCCTAGGGGGTGGGGAGTTCTCCGCCGCTTGCAACCACACCTCTATGCAGGGCGAGAGAAAATGGTGCAGTCTCGCTAAGGACTCGGCGGCGCCGCCGCCGCGGTTGCTACGGGCAGCACGTGACATGGATCCCTGCGTCTTAAATCTCTCAGCCCTTCCCTTCTCCAAGGTACATTTCAAGAAAAAGAATCAACGCTGCGGGGCCGAGAAGAGAGGAACAGAGCTGGAGTGACTAGCCGCTTGCAAGGCAGTGAGAGGAGAGAGGATCTGGGAAGGGCTGGGAGTTGCCCATGCTTTCCGGTGCAGTTTACAGACCCACGTGAGGCCGCCTTAGCAGCTTGTTTAGGCAAGGAATCAAACCAGGCTATATGTACGTCAGTAAGCACCGTATAAGCCGGATTTGGTGAGGTTATCCTGAGGGAGCAGAGGTAGAGGAACCCAAGAAGGAAAGCAGGCACCGCGAAAACCATCCTCCATCATTCTAAGAGGGAGAGTCATGTACCCTCTTAGAGGTGCCTTTGGAAGCAATAGAACAAAACCAAGTAAAATTAAAATTTCTGGATGTTCTCTTACATACTCAGTAGGGAAAGACACCAGGTGGAATAACGTAGTGTCTAAGATGTAGATGCTCCTGTTAATACCCAGTAGGAAGACAAAGACAGAATATCACCTGTAAACTCAAGATGGGATTCTCCAGTCACAGACACTGTCCAATTTTCAGAAGTTTGCTAAAATTTTGTCAAGGGCTGACTGAACACCCTCTGTGCCTCATTTTTAGCTGGACAGAGTCTCAACACTGTTATGGAGGTGGATGGTGAAGTCCCGTCCTGTAAACCTTCATATTTTAGGGGAACAATTCTGAGCACTATAGCAAGAAAGGGCAAAACCATATAATTTGATTCTACGTATATCCTAGAAGTAGAGAAAAATGTTGAAAGTACACTTAGGAGAATTCTATAATGAAATTCATCACTATGCCAACTTGAAATTTTAATAATAAATTGTTTATGTTTTGTTGTCTTGATTATGTGAAAAGAGTACAATAGTGGGGTTTTTTTCTTTTTTTTTAAGAGAAAATGCTAGGTTTTTAAATTTGGTCTTACATGTTTTAGCTTATATAATTTACAATTTTTTTTTGTCTTTCATTTAAACTAACTTGAAGGCAGCGGTCGATAAATGTATTCTGTGGTAGAACAGAGTTGTTAGTTCTTCTGATTCAAATGGTTCAAAGCAGAGAATAATTGCCCTGGCTTGAGGCCACATGGGATTAGTAATGTGGTAGTTCCAGGGTCAGGCAGCTCACAACAGATTACGTCAAAGGGGGGGATCCGTCCTTATGTAAGGACAGCATCACCTTTTTTTGCACCCATAGCTGAGAATTCAGATCCCGGAAAGCCACTTCATCATGCCTTCAGCCCTCCTAACCCTTCTCTGGGAAGTCTTTTACATATTCATGTAGAAACACACATGTCCATCCAGGCTTTTTGGGGAATTAGCATGGATTTGGGGGCAATTCCTCTATCTCCTTGGCAAGTGTGGCCATGGCTGCCTCCTAGTTATATCACACCCCACACATATCCTCTCTGTCATAAAATCAAAGCCATCATTTACTCAAGAGTGCTTCTGAGAAACAGCAAGAACACAGCACTGGCTGTTCCTGGTGCCATCTGGCATTCCCTTTTTCTTCTAAACCCTCATTAAAAAAAAAAAAAAGGTTTACAGCAAGCAAGCCACACCTGATTCGTGGCTGTTCATTTAGCTTAATGATCTGAGTCCTGATGGAATGTGGTTGAGCCTCCTCCTACTGTTCCTGAGCCTCCTCCTCTTCCTGTTAGTGAGGGTGACTGGGGATTCTCCTAGGAAACACCTTTCCCACCGCCTCAGTAGGATCTTCTATTATCCTGTAGTTTCCTCTTCCTTTTCAGACTTCTCAACAACAGGAAAGCAAAAATCACATAGCTTCAGCAGAAGGTGAGCAGCACCTGATGTCGAAAACATTTGCTCATTTACATTAGTTCTTCTTACACTCACTACAGACCCACTTGGAACATTAGCCCGTATCAAACTAACTATGTCGTTCTCTTATACCGGGACATTTTCACACCTCTCAACTTCAGTTCGGTAACTAAATAGGGAACAGCTTTGTTTCCAGGACTCTTTCAGCTTTTATCCTTTGCCTCATCAAGAAAGAGCATGCATGATCAGCCAGCCATTAGATCTTCTCTTGACAGGCAAATCTTTAAAACAAATCGAGACGTGACCTTGCTTACTTTTTTGTGCGGTATCATTGCATGTGGGGCCAGAGAAGCAAAGGCACTGTGCGTTTGCAGATGAGACTGGAAGGCCAATAACATACTCGAGACAGCTTTCCTCAAGACCTCATGGAATAATAGCAGGAAGGCTAAGATGCAGGGCTTCTGGACTGCCAGTGCACCTCGCGAGAAGGAAGTGTTGAGGGAGCCACCACTGTGAGATCTGCCACCTTCCAACCACAAAACCAGAACTCTCAGATAGGTCTCAAATAGGCAAACATATTTTTTAAATAAAATTGACCACAAGTCCTTCTTGCGTGTGCTCTGTTCATTTATCTTCTCCCCAACTAAGAAATGCATTGCTCCTATTTGAAGTGAATAGCAGAAGTGATCCTTTCAAGCAAGCAGATTAGGCATTTCTACACAGTCGTAACTACCTATGGCTGACTTACTCAGCAGTGAGCTGTTGAAGAAGTGACTTCTTAAAGACATCCCTCCTCGGTGACTTGTGATTGTTCACCCTTGTCTATGATTTCTAATTGTGTGAGGGAGAGAAAAAAAAAAACAACCCATCACTTTTCCTAGGACAGAGCATAGTGCACTCACCAGCTGACCTCGGCACAGACAGGGCACCAAGTTCCAGTCCCAGGAGTTCACAGCCATTTAAATGATGCACACACCACATGGAGACGGGAATCTTCCCCTCAGGCCTCCAGCAGAGATACAGCACTGGCTGCGTTTTGAGTTTGTACCAAAAGCTGATTCCTTCCGCCAAGCATCTTGACCGGTAATGACAAAAACCAGTGTCTTGCCTTCAAAAGTGAGGAATGCACACAGTCGCCCTGTCGTTTACGTTTGAGAAGCAGAATTGAGAGATTGCCCTTCGGGGAGGGCATGCTTTGTTTTAAAGACGGGAGAAAGCCAGCTATTTGCAGTCCTCACTGTGCAGCAATCCATTGATCAGAATCCAGAGAAAATCCTCTGCGACACCAGGCATCAGTAAGGGCAGCGTTCAATATCAGCTGTGCTGGCCATAGGCAACTTAATCCCTCATGTCCCTCCGCCCTCCACAGCTCCTCCCAGGAGAAGCAGCCACACAGCTGAACAGCATAGTCACTCTATACAGTCCGAGCGTGGATGGGAGTGTGAAGGTAATCAGCAAATCAGATGATGATGATGATGATGGTGATGACGATGATGATAATGATGTGACTATTTTGGCTATGATATAGGAGGTGATTATTAGCAAGTTCATGGTTTTCATCCATGAGAGTCTATGTGTTTTCTAAAGTTGATGAATAGTTACAATAAGACAAAGCAAACTGAGTGAGTGACTTCAGTGATATATCACCCTCCATTTGTTTTAACCAGAAGCCAAAGTCAAAAGCCAATCTGATAAGTGCAAAATTGCTAAGGAAGTGTCTGCTAATGATACAGTGGGTCCTACTTTAAAAGACTGTGTCCCTCTAAGATGATTTTTTAAAAAGATCACAATGTGCAAAAGTACTACTTTCTTCTATTTCTGCCTGAGGGAAGAAGCAAGGATTCTAGTCTAATTCTAGGAAGGAGTTGTGGCTGATGCAGGCCCCTCACCATCCTACCTTAGAAACATACCACAAATGCTTCCAAGCTACATGGAAATTTTCTAGCTAGCGACACTAGGCAAAAGACAAGGACGGAAGGCTTCCCCACCAAGGCCTTTCTACATAGGGTGACAAAGCCACATAATATGGGTCATAAATAGTTACTGTTCTGTCACCACAGACCTCTCCTTGCTCATACCTTGCCAATGGTCTCAGTCGAAGATTAGGGCTAAGTTTGCAGGGGGTAGAAGGAAAGAGGAATAGAGAAGAGAAAGCCAAAGGAGCTACAACTTGGAAGGAAAGGACATTGCTAGGAATAGCATCTCTTGCTGCATGTTCCCAAGCCCATCTCCAGTGCCATTTCCTCAGCCACAAAGTGTGAGCCACCATGGACAATGGCATGAGCCTCCTCATTGTGAACAGCTTCCGATGAAACCTCTCTCCACCACAGCTGAGAGCTGAGAGAGAGAGACAGAGACAGAGACAGAGACAGAGAGAGGAGAAAACATGCTATTTGACAGGAAATAAGAAATAAATTCATTTGTTCTTTCTTTCAGTTTACACAGTAAACATAGGTGTAATCCTGTACTTTTTCTTGTAGGGGGAACAGTCTTCATTTAAAATCAAGCCTTTCTCACTGCTCCCAACTCTTTGCTGTACAGTTTCCAGCTGCAGTGCTGTCTTTAATCAACCATCCCAGGGGCCCACAAGGAGGCATAGTCTTCCCTCTTGAGATGAGCACCCAGCCTTCCTGGGACGGAGCCTCTCCAATGTATCGTGAGCAGAGCTCATATGCAGATCTTGGACAGAATGCTGTTTCAGAGGTTTTAAGCATCTGGACTCAAGTTTCAGATTACTTATAAATATCTTGAAATGTTCTCAGGACTTCTCTCTTCCCAATAATGACATCTGATTCTATGACTCATGGACAAATAAATATCCGTATGTAAATATAAAAAGATATGCTGATTTTGAATAAGAATGTGTCTGTGATTATTAAAGAACTGAATCTCTGACATGGGCTTTAACTCCTCGTAGGGATTTGTTGTTACACCTGCTTTTGGTTTATAAGAGATTTTTCTAAAAGCTCTGGAGTTTATTTCTTTGTCCTTTTCTTTGACGAAACTTAAAAAAAAAATCACTGGGTCTTACAAGTTGGCTCAGCAGGTAAAAGCTCTCACCACACAAGCGTGGTGACCTGAGTTCAATCCCAGAGATCCACAGTGGAAGGAGAACTGACTTGTGACAGTGATCAGGCACTCCTGCGATCCCAGTACTGGAAGGGAAGATCCCGGGGGCTCAGTAACCCAGCCTGCCTAGTTGACTGGGCAAGCCCGAGGCCAGTGAGAGATCGTGTCTCAAAACACAAGTTTTTGAGGAATGACACTCTAGGTAGATCTCTGACTCATACATTTGTGCTTGGCCCCATACACACACATCATGGAAAAGATATGCTAATAACTTCACCATCTCAAGGCAAGCTATTTGTAAGGGGAAAAATAATGTGATCAATGCTTTTATAAGTCAATTCTAAGTATTATTTGGATAAATAGCTTGCTAGAACACTCGAAGAGAAAAGATTACATGGGGGAAAGCTATTTTAATTATTATTATTATTTATGTCATTCTAAATTTAAATCATGTGTGTCTTATATTTTTGTGAGATATAAAATAATAATATTTAAAACCCACTAAGAATAGATTAAAATAACTGAATTACTGTGCTGTTTCATGGAACATGAGTTATAACCCTCTAACACAATACTCTGCCAGTAAAAAAAAAATTAATAGAAACATTTCAATCATTTTCAAACTTAACAAAAGGAATAGAAAAGATGTAGTTTTAGAGTGTGTCCGATTCTTCTAAGTTTAACAGCAACTGAGTGGTGGATGTCTCTAGTCTCTGGTGTTTTAACATAAATCTCATATCAAAAATATGGACACAAATATTTTCAGCAATTCTAGGAAAACAATTCTGCACCTAGTAGATTCTTAGTATATTAGAAACTTCAATAAATGTAAAAGAGTCATAAAACATGCTTTGATCACACAAGCACTGGAAAACCATCCTCTTGAGGGGATTGCTCTAATGCTATGCTGTCACCTGGTCACCCTTTCCCTGGTATAAGTTACTGTCATCTTCGTGAGGATTTAGTAACAAAGATATAACTCTCTCAGTTCGTACTGCGGCTGAGCCTTTTACAGCCTCCCCTCCCCCCTCCTGCATGCAGGAAGTGCTTCCGGCTCCATTTTCATTTCTTTACCACCAGATGAAAAATAATCTTTCTATATACATTTTTTTGGTTTTGAGCCTAGCCTTTAACGGCTGAGCCATCTTTCCAGCCCAATATTGTTTTTCTTGCAGCCATGTCTAATTAACTTACAAATAAAATATGCTGTTAGCAATTTTTCATTTCTATTTTTAGATATGACAAGCACTTTTATTTTATATATTTTATGTGAACCCATATCCTATAGATACCAAAGCAAGCCTTGCTTGGAAATTACATTTTCTAAGAAAAGCATCTTTGAGTCTTTCTGATCAATAATCAAAACACAAGCACTGACAGGCGTGATGTGTGTTTCCAGCTACTCGGAGACAAGCTGCTGGGAAAAAAAATACTATTACTAAATAAGTTAGAAATATAGACAAATATAAGTAATGTCTTTAATCTATTTTACTTTATGTGTGTGTGTGGTGCCTGTGCATTTACAGAGGGCAGAAGAGGGCAGAAGATTTCCCTGAGAGCTGGAATTACAGGTGTTTGTCAACCACCTCATGTGGGGCCTGGGATTTGAACTTGGTCCTCTGGAAGAGCAGCTAGTTGTCTCTTGATCTCTGGGCTATCTTTCCAGTCCCCTAAAATAGAAACAACTTCTTGAGAGCAATACATAGCTAACATGATAACTAGGGATTTCTAAGTAAGACTGAAAGAAAATGAAGCCACTAAGAAATGAGCAAGCATAGACAGTATGTCTCCTGAATACATTTCCCCAGCAAATCTGCACATTCTGAGAAAAAGGGTAGAAGCTGACTGTAAACAATGTCCAGTGGCAAGGCCCCTCCACAGCCATCTGAGACTATGGAGAGAAATACTCAGGACAAGGATGGAATTAAAGCCATCCATCTCTCTAGCAGATGATGTTGACGAGGCCTACCTGAAGTCACTGCACGACTACTCCTTTTATTGTCATCCATTGCTTGAAATTATCAGTTTAAACAACATCTCAAGTACAGTGATGCATATTCCAGGACTCCTTGGTGTACATTGGAAACAACAGAGCAGGCCAGGGCAGTGCCTGTGAACACTGTGAAGATGTCCAGTGTTTAAATATGGACATAAGGTCTAAGGACCGTCACATAAGGGAAATAGTTCTGACTTCCAAAGTAGTGTCACTCACGGAGTAAGTTAAGCCATCTCAACTCTTGGAGACTGCAGGCTGATTTCGTGGGCCTTTCCCTTCACTGTTGTTAATAAGCCACACTCCTTTCCATAAGATGAGAGGACGATGTCATTAAAGGAGTAGCAGCATGAGGAAGTGAATGGCGGGAGCGATTATGTACTACTGAGGAAAACGTTTCTCTTAATAAAAGCTTTAATAACAATACAATAAACCTTCTATTGACAGCTGCATATAAGCCTCATGCTCACTGCTCTGGGAGAAGAAGATGTCATGTAACCCAAAGCCACTTGGGTTAATCTCAAGAATAATGTGAGTGACCAGCTATGGGAGTCGGGCTTTGCAGTGCAGGGCAGGAAGATGTGACAGCCTTGCTGAATAATACTATGGATGGGCAGGGTGGTGAACTGTGTGGCATGGGGGTGAACAGGAACTGGCTCTTGTGGCTCAGCTGTGGAAGGTGCTTAAATAGGCTGCTGAGTTCACTGGAGTAGAATGGGTTAGGTCATGTAGGGGGCCTCCCAATTCACCACACTCCAAAGAAACTCGTAAGCTTGAACCTTAACTTTTGTCCCCACGCTATGACAGTCCATCACCGAACTTGCCAGGTCAGTGGGTCTCATGTATCACAGGCTGGTCTAGAACTCACTATGTAGACAAAGATGATCTTAAATTTTTAATCCTCCTGCCTCTGGCCCCTGAGTGCTGACACTACAAGTGTGCACAGCCATGCCCAATTTTACATTGCTGGCAATTGAACCTGGGACTTCCTGTGTGCTAGACAAACACTCTCCCAACTGAGTGACATCCTTAGGCCTGAAGTAAAATATTTATATGTATTTTTTTTTACAATTTTCCCTTTTCCTTGTCCTTTTTATTAATTAATCATAGCAGTTTTGATTCCATTATAAAATTAGAGCTCCCTACAATGAGGCAACTTGAGTTTGAGGTTTGCATATCAACTTGAGTCCTATGTTGGGTGTATTTACTATGCTTTGTGACTTTCAATTTCTTTTTACCATCAATGGGGATAAATAATAAGAATAACGTCTAGTTAGCAAAACTGAGTAAATGGGATATTGTGTGTATGTGGTAAATACTCTGCAAGTAGAAGCTACAACAATTATTGAAGGAAAACATTGTGTGTGTGTGTGTGTGTGTGTGTGTGTGTGTGTGTGTGTGTGTGTGTGTAGGGGGGAGCCAAAAGCCCACTATGAATGGACCAGAAACACAATAGAACCATAGCCCAAGATAGTATGTATAGAAACTGCTGATCAACAGTCTCCACAATTGAGTGGAGAGTGGGATATGACTTTCTCACGTACTCTGGTGCCTCACATTTGACCATGTCCCCTGGAGGGGGAGACCTGGTGGCACTCAGAGGAAGGACAGCAGGTTACCAAGAAGAGACCTGATACCCTATGAGCATATACAGGGAGAGGAGGTCCCCCTCAGTCACAGTCATAGGGGAGGGGAGTAAGGGGAAAATGGGAGGGAGGGAGGAATGGGAGGATACAAGAGATGGGATAACCATTGAGATGTAACAAGAATAAATTAATAAAAAAATAATAAAAAATAAAAAAGAAACTGCTGATCACTAGTTATCATTATTCCATTAGTAAACTGCTTATATTATTGTATAATGAGGAAACCCCACATAACCTTGTCCTCCTAGCACTGTGAGGTGAGTCTTACAGTTGGGGGGAAGACAGATGAGGAGGCAGCTGATCAGCCTGATGGAGCATAGCTCCTAAGACACACAGGACTCTAGTGGCATCAGAACCAGAGATTCAGAGCCAGCCTCAATCACAATAAAGGGCCACATCACAAAGCTTTGTTTGGAGTGCAAAAACAAAACAAAGAACAATTGCCATTTGACAACCAACTAGGCGCAATTCCAAGTGGAAGGTTCTGGAACAAGTGCTTTTGCAAACAGTGACAAAGAATCGGGCAATGGAACTCCCATTCCCATTTTCATTCCCATGGCTGATTCCCTAACTCCAGTTTTAGTAAAGCTGGAAACTGGCCCCTTCATACACACACCTATGAAACAGTGTGAAGAGTGTTTGTTAAAATGTTTCCCCCTCATAATGGTAGATATAAAATGCCACCTTTATCTAAATCACAACATAAGCACAAAATGGTTTGAACCACAGATATAGCTGAAATCGAAATCCATCATTAGAAACCACTGTATTATATTTTTACTTGTCTGCACTGTCAGCGTTAGGACTGTGACGGGAGAGAAAGCATTCACTGCTTAATCCAAAAAGAGCTGACAAGAAATATGGAAGGATGCGCTTAGATAAATCAGAGCAGAGGGTTCCTGCTACCCTCCACTCCTTTTGGAACTTTCTGGAAAGGAAGGTTTGCAGCATCTTTCCACTTAAGGATACTGGGTCTTAGTAACAGATTGTAAAACTTCAAAGAAAGGTTTTGCTTTTTTTTTTTTAATAAAAAAAAAATCTGAAAACTGATGAGTACACTCCATAGCTTGACTATCTTGTGTGTTCTTAGAAATTACTGGAATTTGATAGCCCTCTACTGGATGGAAGATATTAAGATGCAATTACTCTAAAATGTTACTGAAGAAATTGTGTTCTAAGGCTTAAAGAAATCCCTTTATTCTTTATATATATATATATATATATATATATATATATATATATATATATATATTGGTTTAGTGGGTATTTTGTCCTCAGTTCTATACTAGATAGACAATGTCATCTCCATCAAGTCATACAATATGGCATTAAGCATAAGAATCTAACACAAATTATAAGACTAAATACTACACCAAGTAAAATGGAACCTGAAACATGGTGAGGCAGAGCCGTGTAGCTACAGGATATCAGCGGGTGTCATATCTCCATTTACGAGTTCTTAAATTTGACCATATTTTAGCTTGTATCAAAACATTTACAACTAATTTTTTAAAGAGCTTTGTTTATGCAACCTCAAACTGTATATAACATCAGGCTTTTTATATATAACAATACAATATGTTCAGACTTCTTTAGAGTGAAAATGCCCAAACCTCATGAGAGAGTTACCCTAAAATATTCAGCCCTTAATTTTCACACACAGATACAATTTCTGAAGATGTAAAGTCTTAATCTCACAGGTAAGTCTTGGTGCTTATGTTAGACCCAGTGGGAAAAGTAGTTTTCCTCACAGAGTCTCCTATGATAGGGATAAATTTGGGGAAAAGTTTACTTGGTATAATTGTCTCAAAACCTCTATTTTTAAATATTTCAACTCTCACTTTAGACCTCTTTCCTCTTCTCTATGCTCAGCCTTCGTTACTGGAGCATCCCAACCAATCAGTACGGCTCAGCTCCTTCAACTATCCAATTCTCACACCAGAGCCTACTTGATACTCAGGAACTCTGCTGACTGACTAAGGAACTGTTTTCCCAGTTTCCAAAACGCAGGACCAGCCCAGCATCGAATCTGTTCAGAAAACTGGGATATGCTTTGTGATCAAGACTTAAGTGAGTCCAGGACAGCTAGGGCTACACAGAGAAAACCTGTCTTGAAAAAAAAAAAACAAAAAACAAAAACAAAAAACAACAAAACAAAAAAGACTTCATTCCCAGGCTGGGTTAGTGACACCCCTAGCTCTCTCCCGGTGGATAAGATTTGTCTGCGATCAGCTGACAGACATTCTTCTGAATCCAAAGCTACCTCTCCTCTTGGCTTCTTAAGTTTTGCCCTGTGCATTGGAGCTTCGCCACCTAACTCCCCAGCCACTGAGTTCATCAGTTCTGGCTAACTCCATTGTTGCCTTTCATTGGAAATAGATGCTGCCAGAAGGGGTCGTCAAGGTGCTGAACCTATGGGCAAAACTATGCTCCTTACCCTCATTCATTATGCATCTTAAATCATGGCTTGCTTGCTCTTTGGTTCATACTCAAACTTGAATTTTTACCATTTTCCTCTCTTTGTCAAAGGAATGTGAGATCTCTTTATGGCAATGTAGTTTTCAGGGTTTTTTTTTTTTAATTAAAAACAGAACAACTGTTTTTATTTGCTCCTCATTTCTCAGCCCAAGAATCTCACATGTCCATCAAAATCACACACACACACACACACACACACACACACACACACACACACAGTCATACATTCACACACACACCTTAAAAACGACTATATATAGCATTTATCATACAGAACATGGACATTAACTAAGCATTATGCTTTCTATAGTTTGTGTCTTAAATGTCCCCAGCAGCCCATCTGTTGGACACTGGATCCCCAGCTTGTGCTATGTGGAGATGCTAGAAAATTCAAAGGTGAGCCAAGAGAGAGGAGGAAACCCTTGAGGGAGCTATTGAGGACAACACTTCGCTCCTCTGTCTCTTGCACTTCCCAGGCACAAAGTGAGCAGCTTGTTTCTGTCACAGGAGGTCATGATGGGTCACCTCACCCAATGGCTCATAGACGTGAACCTCCCATGTCTTGAGTCCAGACAAACCCTCGCTCTTCATGCCTCGGGACTGACAGAGCCTGACTAACTACTGAAAGCAGGGCCAGGCTGATGGATGGTAACCTGGAAGTTTATTATCTGACCTGCTCCCAGGAAATCTAGCAAATACCTAATGCCAAGTTTCCGGACATTATTGATACTTTAAAACATACTGCCTATGTGAGTCTCAGCATCTGCTTCAATCCCCCACTGCGTGGAATCTTTCAGTGGACCTCTATGGTAGGCTCAGTCCTGTTCCTTCTCCACAGCTGCTTCTAATGGTTTCTCTTCAGAACATATAAATCTTTTACCTTTTAAAATCACTTTATAAAATTATAGCATTTAAAGATACATCAAAGACACGCACTCAGATTAAAGCACTAAAATCTGGACAGTAATTACGTTTTACAGGGGAAATGGTTGTAACCGGAAGAGAGAATATGAACAGCCTGTGGCATGGTAATCAAAGCCCTGCTCTCCACCTCGTAATAACTCATTGTCCTATAATAACCTTTATTATGTACAGTATAGTTAATGGGTGGTCCTTGTGAATTAATTTTATAAATATATGTTTTATTTTACAAATAAAATGTTTTATTAATAAAAAAAACATGCCACCTAAAAGCATGAGGGACATGGAAAAATAGAACAAAGGCTATAATGAACAGTTTTTTTTTAGTTTGTCAGAACCCAGATGTCAGTCTTTTATTGTAATATAAATGTAGCTTTAAACATCCAGTTCCTGTGGTATACCTTAGTATACCTTAGTATACCTGAGATGTGTACCCATGCTTCACAATGAAAAGGGACTAACCAGAATGTCCAATATGGACCTCACTGTCAAACCCTAGGCAAGCTGACTTTAAAACACCGACTATAAAAGCCTCTGTTTCAAATGTTGATGCATCATCAGTGGTGCAAACGACGTTCAATAATGCATTTGCAGAGTTCTGCCTCCCTCAAAGGTTTTAAAGCAATATTTTAGCTCAATTTTGCTTAGTGCTAAGCAGGTTGCTAAATTATTTTAATTATTTAAAATAAATTCATAGTGACATACACTGGTGGATTTTTTTACTACTTTGAAAAATTGCCATTAAAATATCAATAACACTGATTACTCATTTCCAAATACATTTTCCACTTAAATCTGTAGTCTCACATAGTACTATTTTTTTTTAAAGGCTGTTGTTTTTATATCAAGAAGTCTATCACTCTCCAGTTCCTGGCCAGCAAAGACTCTGTTTCCTGGTATCTTATACCAGGTCTTTTCTTCAATGACTGTTATTTTAAAATAAAACAAATGAAAAAGACAGGACGTTCCCAGGTATCTTGAATTAAGCCAATACAATATTTGCATTCCACATGACTGCTGTGTTGCAGCAAATGCTCTACTTTGGGATTGAACCACTTCAGGAGTAGACAAAACAAGAGTGTTATCTATGGGAACGTGATGAAATGGGTAACATAATAAAAATATATTTATCATAGGGGCTTGGGATGTAGTTCCTTGGTAGACTGCATGCACGCCATGCTCGGTGCTCACAGTGACAGCATCAATAATAAATATATGTTCTGCATAGTGAGCATGAACTTGTCTCAAAAACAAAGGCCAGCATGGGGGAACCCCATTTATGATCGCAGCACAGGTGAATCTGAAGCTCCAGTCTAGCCTGGGCTACAAAGAAAGAACCCTGTTTTCAAAACACAAATAAATAAATGAGTAAATAAATAAGTGAAGTGGATAGATAGATAGATAGATAGATAGATAGATAGATAGATAGATAAGATAAGATATTGATTTTTTTTTCTAAGTAGGTAAAAGTAAATATATAAATACAATAAGAGCAAAGGCAATTGTGTAGAATGCTACAAAATTCAGCAGCACCCTTCGGCAACTTTTACTTCTTATTCTTTTCTACCCTGAGCCATCTCCCTTCCCTACATAATGTTTTCATTTCGGCTCAAGGGAAGAGATAACTACACAGACAGACCAGTAACAAAACAAAACCTTACAGGAGCAGAAAGAAACAGAAAAGACCATGAAACTCATGGATGAGGCAAACAGAGAAAAAGGAAGGAATGTCCCAGAAATCCAGCAACCCTGCTTACGTGCATCAGGACTCCTAGAAATGCCTGGATGAGGGACCAGCTACCACATCTACTGGAGGGTTGTCAGTCCATGTTGTATGTGACCTCAAAACCAGTTCACAGTTGGACACTCTGCCTCTTGTGAAACTCCTTCACTTAGCCCTGCTACTCAAAATTCCCATGGTCTTTATCTTTTTAGATAAATTCTTCTTTTTCATCTGAACTCAAATGTACAGCACTGTCCTGATGAGGCTGGAGAGACAGGAAAAAAATGGAAGGGACAAGGGAAGAAAGAAAAGCTCCTCACTGTGGCTCAAGTCAAAAACCTCAACAGAATTTTTTTTTGACTTTTCGAGACAGGGTTTCTCTGTTTTAGCCTTGGCTGTCCTGAAACTCACTCTGTAGACCCGGCTGGCCTCAAACTCACAGAGATCCGCCTGCCTCTGCCTCCCCGAGTGCTAGGATGTAAGGCATATACCACCACTGCTCAGCTTCAACAGAATTATTAAAACTGAAATTGCTTAAGAAACTTGGCTTATCCTAGAGATGTGTCAAGCATGGATGCTCTTTGGGCTAGAATATTTGTAGCTTTGAGCTTAATACTTTCAGCTTTCCTCTCATCCCCAATTCTAAAGAATAAACCTCATAAAAAATACTTTATAATGTCATCTACAGGAGGAACCTCTTTAAGAGGCATAAGTAAACAAATTTTAGCTTCTACTTAATTTTAAACCAACTTCTCTATGTTAAAACCATGTAAGTTTACATCTTGTGAGCAATGTAGCGTTAGAAACACACAGAGCCATCCACACAAAGCCAAGACTTAAGGGTATACAGCCTTTTTCTTATGTATCTGTCTAAACTTGCTAACTTTGCCTCACTCTGACTCATACTAAAATTTTCTTCCCCAGGGCTGGAGAGATGGCTTAGCGGTTAAGAGCACTGCCTGCTCGTCCAAAGGTCCTGAGTTCAATTCCCAGCAACCACTGGTGGCTCACAACCATCTACAATGAGATCTGGTGCCCTTTTCTGGTACCACTGTGCACTGTACACTACACTGTGCAGTTAATAAATCTTTTTTAAAAATTCTCTTCTCAAGCCTATTGAAGGCTCTGGCTTTGCCAGAGTGGAGAACCCCCATGAAGGGACTGACAAGGCTGCTGGTAGCTAGGACAGCTTCCGCCCACTGCTGACAGAGACTCTCTTCTTGCTCTATACATTCTCTCTGTTCTCACCAGCTAAAGCATCTATTTCTACAACTTTAAACCTCATATCTGTGCCAAGTATGTAGAGTTCTGACTCTCACTTCTCTCTTCAACTACCTAGACATCCCCATTTAGATAAGCTAGGCTACCTGTGGATCTTTCTCCAAACTGTGTTTCTCCTCCAGACCTCACATGTCAGTAATGAGAAGCCAGGCAAGAGCCAGAGAGTTGGCCACATTTCACCTTTTCCTAAATCTTGTAAGTTTTGCTACTTGCCTCCATTTATACTGTCCCGTCATCCACTCCACCACCACCCGTTGCTGCCTCTTTGTCTAAAACAGTAGCTTCCTATCAGCTCCCCAATGTGTACACCAACATTCCTCTATCATCCTTACAGCAAAAAAATAGATAGAAAGATAATAGATAGATGATAGATAGATAGATGATAGATAGATAGATAGATGATAGATAGATAGATAAAGAAGCTAAACTATAGCTGTGATTCTGCTCAGAAAAAGCCTAAACAATTCCCATGAGTCTCCACAATGCTGAGAAACAATTTTAAATCCTTCACTATCTGTTCTCTTTGCCATCATCTCCTGGCCGCGCACCAGCCACTTGGATGTCCCCTTCCTTCAGGACTGGTATGTGTGTGTCCCTCTGCCTGCAAGGCCATCCTCTGAGATGGGTGGATGCGTGAACACATGGCTTGCTGGCCAAGAAGACTAGAAGTAATGTCAATGGCTAAAATTGCTGACCTTGTCTGTATCTCTGGAAGTCCAGTCAATACCACTGATGTCTAGAATTGACAACTTCCCTTGACAAAAACATAGAATCGTACATCTATGAAATAATTATATAGAATTGCTTCACTTCCCTAAGTTCCAAAGGTGGTGTCAAAAATAAATGGCTGGAGGGGAGTCTTGATTTGTTTCTGATGATAGGGGAAACTGCTAGTTTCTTGCCACCATGAATGATGGCATTTTAGGGATTTTTTTCTATAGACAGTATTTGCTAAGTTGAAAAAGTTCCCATCTATCCCTAGTGTTCTGTAATTGTATTTTAATCAATAATGGGGAGTATGTATTGGGAGCTGAGGGTATAGTAAGTGGTAGAGCACTTGTAACCACCCCCCTTAGTGCCTGAGGCCCTGAGTTCAATTCCCAGAACTGCTAATGTAAAAGAAAAAACACATTTTTGTCATTTAGAGTTTTTTTTTAACCTATTCATAAAATCATAAATCCTGACTTTCAAATGTTGAACCTGAATAAATCCATTTTGATAGTGGTGCAAAAAAACTTTTGTATTCATTTGTTGTATTGAATATTGAAAACATTATTGTATTCCATTTGTTAATTTTGGTGAACTTTTAAATAAGAACTGCTGTCTTTACTTTTCCTTCCCCCTCAAGTCTCTGGTTTAATTGGGGGAAACACAAGCTTCATAGAATGAGTTAAAAGGTGTTTACTTTTAATTTTTATTTTAGATCTTTTTATTACGAGATGTGGGCAATTGTTACAGTTTAAGTGTTTGACACATCTGGGCCTCATGCTTTCTTATGGGAGATTAGTTACTGGTTCAATTTCTTGTGTAAGCACAAGCTTAGTGATTAACTGTTTCTCTTCTCATGAATGTTGTTAGGTTGTGGTTACAAAGAATTGATGCATTTCCTCTATGCTGTCTGTAACATTTATTTATGGTCCTTCTAAAGCCCATGAGATCAATGATAAAAGTTCCTCTCTTGTTTCTTGACATTAGCAATTTGCATTTTCTGTTCTTGGTATTCTAGCTAGAATCATATATTTTTTATCAATCTTTTCAAAGAACAAGCTTTTTTTTATCTCATTGACTACTCTATTATGTTTTATTTTTCTCAATTACATTAATATATTTTCTAACTTGGTTATTTCTCCCCCCCCCCTCTCTCTCTCTTAAATTTTACACTGATCTCTTTGCTCTAGTTTTCTAAGATGGAAAGTGTTTTGGTGCTGGATTTTGGATCTTCTTTTCTAAAAATATAATCATTGATGTAGAATTTCCTTCTAGGCATACTATGAACATTTATTGACTAACAGGATGGCTTTCAACATCGTTTCACTCAGACCACACCTGTTTATATTTCTATGCGTAAGCAAAAGGCAAGCATCAGTAGGTAGTTTTTTCCTTTAAACAATCACCCTGATTTCAAAGTTAGCTTCATAGAAAGTCAGATAATCCATGGTGCCCAAATACCTGCAAACTTCTTCCCTGAATGTGTATCTACATCTCCTCTTCATTATATATAAAGATTAATATCAGTCAGAGCTGGACATGGTGCAGGTACCTATGATCCTAGCACTTGGGAGTCAGAGGCAGGAGGGTCTCAGGCTCAAAGCCAACACATACAACATTTGAGGACCTGTTTTAAAACAAGTAAATAAACAAAAATATTCCCTCCAACAAAGTTAATTTCCCTCTGCAATACACAGGATGCTTTCATCTGCATACTGCTTCTGGAAATAAGCTTATGTGAAAATTAGATGGCTGTGTAAACTTGAGCTGCCACTATTCAGGCCCATATTCATTTCCTTTTTGTTTGGGAAAATAGTAGTCTTCATTATAGTAGTGAACTGTATAAACCATGCACAATTTACATGGCAAAATTTATTGGTTTTATATACTAACCCAAAGTGGCCACACGTACATATGCTAGGACTCATCCAAGCCAAAACCAACCAACCAAACAAACACACAAACAAACAAAAACCTGGAATTCAATTACCTAGTATCCTAAGAAAGACCACAACCAATCTCCATGAGTTCTAAAACTTAGCTCCAGCAGAGAGCACTGTTAGAAATAAACATAGAGGATATTTGTAATAAAAAACACACGACCTGGCAAAATTAACACACAAAACACAATATAGAATATACTATCCCAATAGAGAAATTGAAAGGTTTATTTCTGAGAAAAATCTAATGAGGTGGAAAAAAACCCACAAAAACAAAAACCTGAATGAGAATCTTAGCTGGAATGTGGAATACAAAGAATAATGTTTTCTTGGAAAAAGCCAAATAACCATTCATCAAAATCGTCAGCAAAGAACCACGAGGAGGCTGAGTTCCAGTCAGCTCACATATGACTCTGCCATAGGTGCTGGGGCCACAGTTGCTCCTGCTGTTGGAGAAGTGGCAAATGGGAGCAAAGGAAAGAGTCCTCAGACACTGTACAGAGCTGGTGAGATGGCCCTACAGACTTAGTCACAGACATATCTGAAGAGCTGCCTAAAACACCCGGGTGGTGAATGGAAGCTTTCCCAAAGCAGGCTTTTCTCCAGACAGTAAGCACGCCACTGTTAAATTTATTTATTTTTAATATCTATGGCAAATGAGGTCGGAGAAAATTTGGACTTCTGCATGTTTTAAATACACTTAAGTCCACAAAAACATGTTGACTGTTGATGATCAACAAGATAGTGTTCTAGAGCCTTGGACTTCAGGAAATGATGGGATCATAAAAAAGTTAGCACCCTTCTCTGAGTAACAAGGTTTTGATGTTAAAGGACAGTATTAGTGAATTACAGTGGGTTGGAGTTTCTTGCTGGTTCTCTGGCTTCATTATTCATATGTGATCTCCTCTTCATGTTTCTACTTCTCTGCCATTCATGGAGGGCATGCAGATTTCATCAGGAGTCAGCAAATCCTGTACCATGCTTTTAGCCTTCCATGACAGTGAGCTAATTGACTCTCTTTTCTTTATGAATTATCTACCTCTACTACAGTCTTCATCTTCATTGCCTGAATCACAGTAGTGTAAGCCAGCATGTACAAAGCCTATAGGATAAGTAGAACTACACATAGACAGTAAGTATAACAAACATATTTATATCAGACATTGGAACAAAGAGTAAAGATTATATAGTTCTTGGCACAGAAGAGAAGACTCGGGAAGAGATGGGCTAGTCCCCATCAACTGATGTGTTCTCCTTCCTTTACTGAGGACACTAGCCTGACAGAAGGACCTGTGAATAGAAATGCTGCAACATAACAGCTCAAGATATGGGTGCTTCCTGTCTTTCTGTCTGATGCTAATCACAGGCCATTTGCTCATCACCCAGCTTTATTATTAGAATAGCTTTACATTTACATTACATAAAAATGTAAAACAACATTGTATGTACTCTCTCCAATTTTATGTACCATTCTCCATTTTTATGCAATTCCATTTGCATAATTTAGGAGTTCCTAGACTATTCAGTCAAAGCTATAAGAAAAAAGGCACAAATCAGAAAAGTTAGCAAAATGAATGTTTTGAAGTCTCAATAATCAGAAAGACAGAAAGAAGTCAATCTCTTTCATAGAAAGTTATTGATACTGATGGTGTAAAATCCAATGTGAAACTCCACAGCTTCAGAATGGCTGTTCTAAATGTATAGAAATCACTGAAATGTATAGATGTTGAGTCTGGCTAAGGTCACTATATAGTGTTTTTTTCCTTCAAGTTCCTTGCCATTAGAATATAAATTAAAAAACAAAAACAAGCAAACAAACAAAAACCTGAAAACCAGCATAGACCTGTGTGTTTTCAGCGAGGAAAATTCCTGAGCTATGTGTGTATGAAAACACCATCAGCCTCAGAATGTTTCCCCCACATAGGGCAACCCCGAGACAAATGAAGCAGATCCCACTTCCCTTTGGGATATTTACAGGGCCAATTCTTCAACCCCCAGCAATTAAAGGTGTGGCTTGTGCTCCTGGTTTTCTACTGTAGCTTCCAGAAGCAGCAGAGTTGCTGTTCTTCAAAGTCGCCACTGGAGGCCAGTCATGCTGCAGTACGCATCCCAGCCACACCCTAGGTTTTAAAACAAAACAACCCCCCCCACACACACACACACCAAACTACAGCAAAAACAAAACAAAATAAAAAGTCAAAAAACAAAAATCAAAAATCCCACAACATTTTTGAATAAGCATAAATAAATGTACATAAATCTACCTGTACATCTTAGAGTTCAACATAAGAATAGAGTTTGGCTGGGGAAACATGGAATCTAATTCTGACCTTGCAATTAAATGTATCTACCCATCCCAAGGTAACTAAATATAATTCTTACCTTTATTATAGTGATGAACTTATGGTCTATGCATATGTCAAAGCTTATCAAATTATACATTATGTTTAATAGAATACATTGAATACTTACATCAGCTACATCTTATAAAACATGCAAATACAAAATATAAGTGATATCCATTGTGGCTTTAACTTTACAACAGTATAGGCTCCTCCTTATTGCATTAAATTCCTTCTGGTCCTCTTAATGCTGGAAATAATTGTTTTGAGTCTGTAACCAAAGCTCTCCCTTTAGATCCATGGCCACATTTTTAATCTTTATTATGTGGGCATGGCTCTCTTGAGACAGTCTTTTTCTAGTGACTTAAGAGTCTTTGTTTCAGAGATATGTTGATATGTTGATAAGAAAGGTCATTATCTATTTGTGAAACCATGCTTAAGCAAGATAACACTCCCCAGTTTTTAGGAAACTGCTCTCTTCTTCTCCCCCATCACCCCCATTATAAAATGACAAGCCTTCTCAGTGGGATGTGATTTTTAGACATATAAGCAGAGGAAAATTTGCCTAATTTAATTTACATTCGCTTCAGTATGCAACTCAATTTAAATATTTATTCAATGTGTTGGCTGCCTGCGCACTTAGAAAATTTATCATCGCCAACAGTGAATGAGAAACAGAACACAGCAAGTGGAGAAAGGTCCAAGAAGGCTTGTTATTCCCAAAGCATCCTAACACAATTAAGTTCAAGGGAACTGGAAATTGGGGGCAGGATTTCAGACAAAGAATTATCAAGTTCTTAGTTAGCACAGAGTTGATACTTTGCTACAAGCCCTACAACCAAATGAGAGAAGAATTGTGTTTCAGTGAATGTTTATTTTATGCTTGTTTTTGAGACCAGGTCTTAATGTATTTCGGGTTGGCCTCAAACTTCCTATGTGGCTAGGGATGACCCTGAAGCTCCAGCCCTCCTGCCTTTACATCCCTGGCTCTGGGATTACATGCATGCAACATCACACCCATTTCATGTGGTGCTGGGGAAGGAAGCTGGGGCTTCATGCATGCTGGAAGAGCATCACCCAAGGAGTTCTACTCCCAAGCCCTTCAGAGAATTTTAAATGAAGAGTATTAGAGTGACATCCTCTTCTGTTGCCCTGTAAAAAGCTGTTGTATGTCTGCAGGGCCTCTGTGCCACTCAAACAGAAAGGCGGCTTTCCAGAGAGAGCAACAACAGTCTTGAACATTTTATTGTTGTTGTCGTCGTCATTATTTCTTGAGATAGGGTCTCAGTATGTATGCTAGCCTAGTACTGAACTCCACAAGTTGCCCAGGGTGGACCTGAACTCAAAATGCTCCTTCCTCAGCCTCCTGATTGCTATGATTATAGGTGTGCACCACTGCAGCTAGCTTTGATACACAGGTTTTCAATTAAATAGTTGCTTCCTGTAGAAAATAAAATGAGTTCAGGGTTGGAAACAGGCAATTTGGACACGTTTCTGTGGCTGAAATAGAAAGTTAATAATCTGAACTATTTTTCTAGAACTTCTAAAAGTAATCCAATGTAGTGGCTCTGAGACCTCAAGCTACGTGACCCTACATCACTGCTCTCATACACTCGGATACTGTGCACAGTGTCAGGCCATTACTCAGCTAGCAATCTATAAAACAGTACTAAAGCATCTTATATGTCGTTCAGCCGCCTTGAAGTCTAAAGAAGTTAAATGACCAATGCAGGGTTCGAAAGAACCGAGAAGGAATGTGGCTGGCTCAATTTGGCTCCAGTGTCTGTTCTGTTGGGCTCTTTACGTCAGCTTAGAATCGTGTGTTAAGTTTAAAAAAAAAACCCAAATATATGTCTTCACATAAAGTTTTGAGACCAACTTCTTAACCCATCTCTCATGCAACCAATAGGATACAGCCATACACAGAGAATCCATAATTAAAATAACCACTGCACATAGTTATTAGCCATGTCTTCAATACTGCATATACTTTACAATTATTGCCCCATTTAATTCTTACAATAATATGGAGTAGACACTACTATCTTTTATATACAACTCAGTGACGATATCAAATTAATTTGCCTAGAATTAGCATTTAGTCACTGGCAAGAAACAAAGGAAACTAAGATACATAATGTAGTGGATAATGTACTAGAGGTTACACAGCTAACTGGCGGCAGAATCCAGTCTCTCCTGCCGGGTGCTTTTCAACCTCAATGCATATAGGATCAGCCATGGGCGTAAACATAGATTCGGCCTCTGTAGCTCTGGGGTCTGACACTTGAAACATCTCTAGCTCCCAGCGCTGTCAAACTGCTGATGTAAGGACATCTGAATTAATAAAGATTCATATCATTGTTACCCCCAGGGTAGCCATGAAGCTGCTTCTCATCAGTACTGTACACGTTCTCTATCACACACACACACCCTATACACACACACGCACCCACACGCACGTGCACATGCACACACACACGTGAACATGCGCACACCTCACAGTCAGTTACACGTTATATTTAATGCTATAATGTGTTTGCTATTTTGTACAGTGAGGCTTGCATTCTGTGGCCAGATGCCATTCTAAATAAACTCAAATATTCCCACCCTGATTTTCATAGTTGCACATCCCCACATCTTAAAAATAATGTTGAGTACACTGACACGATTCAGACAGCCTCGGGTGAGAGAAGCCATGACAACAGCAACATACGTTTTTATTTTATAAGGAAATTTCTGTTTCCATCTATGCTCACTATGGTTAATTTTGTTACCTGTCATTATAATATCTATGATTATAAATCCTCAAGTCTCATTTACTCTGTCACAAAGCACATTTTAAATGGCTGGAAAGAAAGGACCATTTTGGAATGTGATGGCAGTTGTTCCCTGTGTCTGCGCAGGAGGGGTGGGGGGTGGGGCACAGACCTGGAAACACAGCCATGGTAAACCTGTGCCTTGCAAGGTTACCAAGAGCCATTCTCTCTGTGTGATCCAATGGTCTCCTCTAAGGACTGCTCCCTACCTCAAAAGCTGGCGCCATGCAATGCCACTGACTATCCACTACTATTAGGCATTGGGCTTAAAAAACAATTGGGTAATTTTTCTGTAGCATTCCATTGTTCTGATTTCAAAAGCAGAAGCATGCTCATTTGTGCAGATTTACTTTTTAATCAGCATTAAATTTTCCTATTCCTATGACCATGATAACTGGGATTTTTGGGTATGTGTAGCAATGACAAAATTGTGAAACATGCAAGTGAAAAAATACAGGTCAAGAGGTTGGAAGTATGGCTTAGCGGTTAAGAGCACTTGCTCTTGCAGAGGTCTGAGCTTTGCTCCCCAGACCCACATAGTGGCTCACAACAAATTGCAATTCCAGTTCCAGAGTATCTGGCTCCCTCTTCTGGCCTCTGCAGGCACCAGGCATGCACGCAGCATATATACATTCATGCAAGCTAACCGTTTGTATATATATAAAACAAAAGTAAAAATTTAAAAAGCAGATTACACATCAAAACCCCTAACATTTCTGCCAATCCTACACTGGCTCAGAAGATTTGGCTATGTTTAGGTTGATTTGTCTAGATTTTTAAGTTCAGAGTTCAGGGTGATTTGGAGTTACAATTATTTTCCCACTCTAACCCCCTTTTTAGTAGCTTTACAAAGGCATTAAGGGAGGTCAAAATTTTCAGGTTGGGCTGGCCTCCATATCAGTGTGTTGGTGAAGATGACGGATAGGCAGGATTTGTTAAAGCAGCAAGTGCAATCTG
Source organism: Acomys minous (assembly GCF_964271855.1). Classification (NCBI taxonomy): domain Eukaryota; kingdom Metazoa; phylum Chordata; class Mammalia; order Rodentia; family Muridae; genus Acomys; species Acomys minous. The sequence goes on from NC_140496.1 coordinate 82,631,704, forward strand.
TGCTGAAGTATTACTGCCAAGATTGTCGTCTCTCGTGGTAAGGTTCGGAGACACGCAATCTACACTGCTATTCAGAGCTTTACAGGGAGGCAGAAGGGATTCTGAAATGCAATTCTCCCCCACCCCCGCCCACATACACACACTCATCTACCTGAGAATCTCCATTTTTATCACTGATGCAAAATCAACATCCCTACTGGCACTTCCTGAATTATCTTTGATTATCAAGCACCAGAGGAGTGTTTGGATCCTTCTAACCATTATTGTGCCATTGGCTCAAACTCAAACACCTAACGCAGCCAAGCAGGTTATGTAAGTACGGGATGTGGGTGATGGTGACCGGATTGTACATGGACCATCTGAGTCAGCATCACATCGTTATGTTCAAGTCATAAGGCTGGCTTGATGTTGCATTATTTCTATAGAGAAACTAAAATTTCAAAATCTCTCTAGAAAATCTTCTGATGGTAAATTGGCAACAAATTCAAATTTGCAATATATTTTGAGAAGACTGGAATGTAGTTGTGGTTTGGTCTGAGTCATAATTACTTTCCCACCCTACCCCTCTTTTTAATAGCTTTACAAGGGATTTTTTTTTTTAAGCCACAGGCTTCATGGTAACAGTTGCAGTTTGAGCACATACACATGTATCAAAACACTTCAGTAAAAAGAACAAAGCCCTAAGAGCAAGCCCTTCATCTTTATGTCAGTTAGTTTTCTCGGGGTAAATGATAAGAATCTCTTCAGGGCTTCAGGATTTAGCTCAGTGGTAGAGCACTTGTCTATCAAGCACCAGGCCCTGGGTTTGGTCCTCAGCTCTGAGGGGGAGAGGGGGGGAACGAAACAGCAAAAAACCTCTTCTGATAGAGAGATTAGGTAGATACCCACTCGATTACACTCCTTTAAGATTTTCTTACTCATCTTTGCAAACTGCAATAGTCTTTTGAGATGCCGAAAGGAATTGCACTTTGAAAAGAGGGAAAGTTAAGAGGAGTGAAATGTGACTTAAAATGGTTGCTTATCAGTGATTTTAGACTTGTATAAAAACTGTATTCAAGGCTAGAGCGATCTGTGGGAAGAGAAGATATAAACTGAGCAATCTCATGGGGGGAGGGAAGTTTTTGAGGCAGCAGTGTATCTACGTTAGTCAAAACCACTCTCTTCCTCCTGGATGGGTCCACAGAGGTTTTGTATGAGCACATCTGGTTCTAACACTATTCACTACCCAAGGGACGGAGGCTTCTCCATACAACTGTTGTTCGCCGATTGATTTTACACACACAAATGACACAGCACTAAATAAAGGTGATTGTGTCACACTCACTTCAGGAAAACATTACTAGTGTTTTTGTTCATCTTGGAGAGAAAACAATACGCCCAGTGAGCTGAAGATAATGCTAATCACTTTCACATCTACTTTTCAAAATCAACGGAGCTCTCTCTTCCACTGTGGGTCCTGGCACCTTTTGCGTTGTAGTCACACCTTAGGTTACACATGGCTCAGCTGGTTGACTTTCAAAACTTTTTCATGCTTTTATCATCACTTTTCACAGCCTTATCTTCTTCACGGTAAAGCGGGTTAAAATTAGGAGCTGCACTTTACGGATCAAGAGTCTAAAGATCGTTTAAAAAGGATTCTTATAGTTATTCATTCATTCGTTTGTCTATTGAGCACCTATGAAGAGGTCAGAGGATTGCTTGTGGGAGGAGTTGGTTCTCTCATCACACAGGTCATGGGGGTTCAAATTCAGGTTTGGCAGCAAGTGCCTTTACTTACTGAGCCATCTCAACTCTCTGAGGTTCTAAAGTTTTACTTTCTAACATCCTTAAGTTTTGGAGTAATACAAAGTGGCACAACATATTAGCAATTAAAATCATTACGGAGTCATGACAGATTTCATAAGATCATGAAATGTTTCATAAGATCATGGGATCCTCCCATCAAGGGCGATCCATTTCCCTTCAAATGTTTGGGGTGTGCCGCTGACTTCTAGAAGTGGCATCTGCAAATGCTGCCCTGAGCCGACCATAAAGCAAAGCTGGCTGAGTTCACAGGAGAGTGAGAGAAGGTGGACTGTGGCTGCTTCAAGCCATTGAGGTGCTTGTTGTGCGGTGGGAATTAAGTGCAGCAGAGCTGCGGCTCAGAAAGAGCAAAGTCTGTGTTTAAGCAGAGCCTAGTCCCGGGGGACCGTCACCAAAGCAGGCCTGTGGCTCACCCAGGATCCCTGAGTCTTCCTTACTCATCTGCTAAGGCAGAATGCTCATGCTTCTGTGTGTCAAATGTGGCACATGCAGGACTGATGCCCAGGCTACAACTGCAGATCAGCCGCAGCTCCCGCCACCTCAGCTCATTTGACCTTTGCTTCACTAACTTTGTACATTCATAAAGTTCTTTTCTAAATAGAATTTCACAGCATCATTAATATATCAAAATACTTGGGTTTTGTCATGGGAGGCCCATTAAAATGAGGCTACAAAAAATGAGACTACAATCCAGTTGTAGCTTTGGAGGCATTAATAATGCACTGCTCAAATCCCCACATATGTAAGCTGTTATTGCCTCTTTAAAATTATGCTTGAAGGGGATGGGCAGATGGCTCCCCAGTTATAAACACTGGCTGCTCTTTCAGAGCACCCAGTTCCATTCCTGGCACCCACTTCATGGCTCACAAGCATCTGTAATTCCAGTTCCAGAGGATGTGATGCCTTCTTCTGTACTCTGAAGGCACCAGGCATATGCACGGGGAACGGACAAACACCCCCTTTCATATTTTAAAAATACGTAAATAAAACTACACTTGGAGAATCAGAGTGTAAACAATGTCTCATTCACATGAACATGTATATTCTAGAATGTTTGTGCAACCAGCCCAGCTGCCCATTGTTTCTTCTAAATGAACTGTGAGGGCAGCCAGTCCCTAAGGAAATGCCTTCAGCACAGCCAAAGTGCCACCTGTGAACATTCCCAGCGGATCAGCGGTGTCTCCCCGGGATCCCTCACAGCCCTAGAGTGTACGGTTCCCATGGCACTGGCTCCCCATTCTAATCAAGGGAGCATCACCTCACAATTCATTAGTGAGCAATACTTCTGAATCTGCTTCACGTACCTGACAGAAGACATCCCACACTCTTGGGAGGAAATTTAGAGACATGGGGTCTTCAAAAGGAGAATCAATGGAATCAGTATGAAACCTGTCTTTCGAGGTTCAGAAGTTCAGCAGCAAGTAGGGATACTTAAAACCTAGTACTTATGGCCACAGAGATGGCTCAGTTGGTACAGACAGGTGCTTGCAACCCAGCCTGACTCCCTCAGTTCTATCCATGGACCCATAGGGGAGAAATAGCTCCTTTAAGTTGTCCTTGGACCTCAATAAGCATGGTTCAACACCTACACTCTCTACACACAAGAAATAAATGAAGTAGATATATAAATAAAATCTATAATTTATTCATAATTTATTTTTTAAAAAGGTCCAGCCATAGTGAAAGACAACAAAGTGAGTAAATTGTAAGCAGTAATAACAGCCATATAAAATAGATGAAGTCTTCCAGGAATGTGAAATGGTCACTAAAGATCACTATTCTACAACTCTAGGGTCCAGGAACACAGAAAATCCTAACCGCTTCCTAATCCTTTTTAAAAAGCAAATAATTTAAGTGACATTGGTAGAACATGGAGGTTGTAATTTTTATCTCAAAAACTAAATATTAAACAGCCTGTAAATTCTGTTTATAACCTCTGAGAAAACAGATGAGCCACTCCTGTGGTTGTTAGCCATTTTCCCTTCTTCAAGGGGGTCACAAACAGTAATAGAATGAAACAATAACTTAATATACTGGATCAGAATCTTCAGCTCCTGGGGAAAAAAACAACTCAATTGAAAAGGGAGAAATGATGCATTTAAAAAGATTCTCCTTCAATTTGAACTTTACAGTTTGGTTCCAATTTACTTCCCACTCTTGACTTCCTATACTTTTCGAGTGTCTTAAAATTGTTTTATTTTGTTTTGCTTTGTTTTGTTCTGTTGTTGTTGCATAAGACATTTTGATATACACTATGTGCACTAGAACTTGTCACAACCCCTTGACCTTGTCATATGCTGCTCCCTGTTGAGAATGGTCTTTCCTGCCAGCTTTTCCTTAACCTACACCCCAATCCTTTTCATCCTGTTCCAGAGCATATCTTAAATGCAATTAGTTACCCTGCCTATTGAGCATCGCCTTTTTATAAGACAGCACCTATCACAAATATTTGCAACTTATGGCAAACTTAGGGTTTCAAAACAACCTCCCCTCCTCCTCCTCCTTCTCCTCTTCCCTTCTTCCTCCATCCCATCTTTCCCCTTCCTATGCTATCACTAGATAAGCCCCAGCATCAAAATGACAATCCTCTTGCCCCCCCCCCACTTTAAGGGCTGTGTTATAGATATTCACCAATACGCTCAGCTTAATACCAACTACTGAAGTTAAGTGTTGCTCCTGGCTTCAGCCACCTCTGTTTTTTACTCTCAACAGCTCAACAGCGGTCCTTGGGCTTCATCCCTAAGCCATTTTGCTCCCCAGACTCCAGAACTACTGGCCTTCCTGCTCTTCAGCCACAAGCCAGTTTCCTTCTAGGGAAACTCTGGCCTTGCCAGTCCTCCAACAGGAATCCACTTACTGTGATGTCACAGAGGTGACTCCCTCCTGTTCTCCGCCCCCTCCCTCCCCACAGCCTCTAATCAAATACCACCTGCTTGAGGAGGCATTCCTGATTATCCTAGTTTACAAAGACACAAAAATCCTTTTTTGTTGTTGTTGTTCTTTATTTTATACACACACACACACACACCACACATACACACCACACATACACACTAACTAAGCAACTAAATGAAGGCATCTTTGAAAAATAATTTTAATCCAGATTTATCTAGAAATGCAGTAGATAGGAGCTTCTGCTTTGATGACTTATGCACCTTAATATCCGCCCATTTTTTTTTTACCTTACCCCATTAATCTTTAAAAGCTAATACATAAGACATGGCTCTACCAGCAAAATAAAAATCTAGCAAGGCTAATCTGTTATTTTGGTCACATCACTTGCATCAGTGGTCATTTTCATAGATTGTGTAAATGAATACCTAACTAATGATCCTTTCCAGGGTCCCAGTGAGGACCGTTCATCATTGTGGGTAATAAAAAGATCATTATACGATGTGAGCTCGCTTTTACCTAACCTTTCCTAATCAAAGAATTTTAGGCTAGTGATGTACACATGGAGACTCTCATATTCCTCATCCAAAGTGGATGAAATACCAATTCTAACGTCAAAGGATCACTGAGGGATCAAGTGCCATAGGGCCTTGAAGTACTTGTAAAATATGGTGAGAGCATAGTTACTGTGTTTTCCTTTACTTTTAAAAACCATACAGTGTATGTATGTGGTTGCACAAGTGAGAACACACATATACACTCACATGTGGATATCAGAAGAAAACTTGGAGGAGCTGGCTTTCTTTTACCACTTGGATTCTGGACATAGATTTCAAGTAGTCAGGCATGAAGACAAGTACTTTTACCCACTGAGCCACCTTACAGCCCCATGGTTATTCTTAAACATGAAAATGTAAATTAGCATCATGGAATGCATATATTGTAGTCATTATAACGAGATGGTGTGTTGTAAATTTATAGGAAAATGAGCATCTCACTTAGCAGACTTTTTGAGCAGCTACAGAGAGAGATTTTTAGCTCTTTGTTGAAAAAAAAAAGCATCACCAGAGGGAAGGGGGAAGATGCAGAGAAACAACTGCTTTAAATTTCAGAAAACCCAAAGCATCTTCTTAGTTATCAAAATGTGATTCCACTTCAACAAAACATCTCTGCTGATACAACAATATTTCTAAATTGTGAGTTTAATACTTTTCAGTTCCATTTTTATAATGACCTCATCACCCAAAGATAATTTTCATTTTTGTCTGAATATAATAGTCACAGTAATTCTCTTGCCATGGTGAAGGAAGTCAGATGTCCACCAGAAATCCACGCTGCCTTTCCTGGAGAAGTAATGTTTGTGGTGCTTCCTATGAAAGACCTCATTTTCTAGCCCTTGTGCCATTGACCACACAGTGGGGTTCAAGACCTAAGCAAAAGGTGTATCTCTTTCAGGCATGGTCTTTAGAAGCGTACTGCCCAATCCCTGTATTTTTACTTCCTCAGACAGCCTTCTGGATGCCAACAGCTAGAACGATCACAGAAGACAAATGTTTGGGGGAAACAGTGCGCTACCAACCCACCCCTAAACAAACCAAAGTGAAGGACTCCACAGACAGCTACCTACAAAAAGATACAAGACTTGTTGCTCTCCCCACCCCCACCAACTAAATTAATCATCTTTGTACTAAGCCATGAAGTTTCAGGCCTATGTTACAGCAGCCAGAAATAACTCTTCTATTACCTAAACCTTACCAAAAATAAAACAAAACACACACAAAAAAAATCAAGAAAACAAAAAAGCAAAAACAAAAAAAAACTCCTCAGCATTCCCTAGACAGACATTCTCAGAAAAAAAGAAATAAGTGAATTAACTCAAAACACTGGATATATAAAACAAATATACATACTAACAGCTGATGCTTGCTAGTTTTATGTCAACTTGGAAGAAGCTAGAGTCATTTGAAATAGAGAGTCATTTTAAATCCACGCATTTATGCTATGATTTTGAACTTGAGTATCTTTAGGACTTTGATTAGCCTATATATATATATATATATATATATATATATATATATATATATATATATATATATAATTTATATGGTGAGAGTAATAAATCACTGTTCTTCCCTAGTCTTTTTATGTCTCATTTTGCACTTCAAATAGCATAAAATTGAAGACCAAATGCCACCAATGCTCTACTGTAACTCATCACTTACAAAAGCATATAGCATGTACAGTACTTCCAGATGATGCCAACTGTTATCCCATTGTAACTCACACTGTCTGCGCTGAGGCCATGAGATACAGCTATATAGTATCAGTATCAGAGTAAGTGACCCTCTGATCGGTTCTGGCCCAATCAGTTATTATTAACCAGGATGGAACTGTAAGGACTTCTTAACATGCCATGCATTTGTGTGGCCTCTGAGACTATATTGTGATAATAGAGTGACTCCCCTTGTAGTCACTTTAATCCTGAGATCACAGCTTCAATGGTCCAGTCACCTCCCAGTACGTCCCACCTCCCAACAGGGCTCACTGGAGGATAAGTCTCTAACACATTGAAATTGTGGAGAAGATGAATCAACCTCCTGTGGAAAAAAATTACTTTCTTACATGTTTATGTAGCAGCTATTGATTTAGGCTTCACTAAAATGGTCGTGTAGTAATATTTAACAAAAGAAGGCACATTCAGTGATGAGCCTGGTTCAAGCAACTTACAAGGTGGAGGCAGGAGGATCAGGAATTCAAGGATGGCCTCCGGCTACATGAGGCTGTGTCTCAAAGGAAAAAGAAAGGATGGAAAGAACAAATCAAGAGTCAGAGAGAAATAGAGTGACTCCGAAGACCAACGGGAAGAATTGATGTGTGAGGGCCATGGAGAACACGTAGCATAATGCTGGCAGATAGTAACTGTTCCCTCCTTTTCTCCATTAGATTATAAGTAGATGGAGAGCCACATTGAATCTATGACCCTGTCAGTAATCTGAATCCCCAACATTAGCAGCTGATTTTACTTCCAAAATATTTGTTGAGTCTTTCCTCTCCTTATTTAAAAAAAAGTTCTACCTGCTGACTGAATGCATGACTCCCAGCCCCCACACCAGAAAGGTCTCAGAGTGAGTTTTACAAACTACAAATATTGCTCCCTTTTAAAGAATTATGTACATACACACACACACACACACACACACACACACACACACACACACACACCAGTAGAGACCAGAAGAAGGTGTCCAGTTTCTTTGAGCTAGAGTCGCAGGTGGTTTGCTATGGGTGCGGGACCCAGCTTAAGTCCTCTGAAGGAACGGTACCAATTCTTAGCCTCTCAGCCATCTCTCCACTGCTCCGCTCTTGACCACAACCGCACTCCCTGCAAGATAATGTAGCTCGGTTTCTAAGGCTTTCAAAGCATACAGTACCCACCAACTTCTCCGTGCTTGTGAAGCTGCAGAAAAACAAAACTCGCAAAATCTTCTCATACGGAGAGTCAGGAAAGGTTTAACCAGTGAGGTAGCATAAAAATCAAAGCAATGCCAGCTACACTTCCTCCTTCCAAAGAGTAATGCTGATCTAGTGATCCCATAATAAAAGAGAAAAAATAACAACATAATTTCAAGCTTGGATATTTTTCTATGTGGACAAAACAAAAACAAAAAAAAACAAAACAAAACAAACACACAAAAAAAACCCCAGAAAGTTTATCCTCTAGAAAGTCAATAAACTTTTTAAGGTTAAAAAAAAAAAAAGTAAGACTAACTCTATGAGGTTTAGGCTTCATAGTTGGAAAATCATCATTTGTGTGTGGCCCTGACAGGGTATGGTGCTTCACCTGGCTGAGTTACCCCAGACACCAGGGCCACTCCTGACCAGCAGCACCAAATCCACCAAAAGAACAGTCCCTGGCAGCTCTGCCTTCTGGAGGTGTTGCTCCTGCCAATAGCAGCACAGCTTGTTAGTGCCATATGCCACCTGCACACGGGCTCGATTTGATAGCGCTGTGCCATCCAATTCCACTCCTATTTAGATCAAGCATGATACACCTGAAGAGGAAAAGGAATCACATGAGAGATGTGGACATAACCAACTAGTAAATTTTTTTTTCCATTTTAGTTTGAATCATGCTCTTGCATTGGTTGAGGGAGGAAACTGGCTGAGGCCACTGTGATGCCTATTTTAAAGGTCTATACTGATGCTGGTTGAGTTTTGCAAGTATGCCATTATGAGGTGACCCTTCATATGTTTGTCTACATAGTTCACATATGTATTCCAGAAGCAGAGATGGGAAGAAACACATGTAACCGTTCTGGGTGGTGTATGCCTTATATGAAGGCTTACGCAGACCTACTGTTTGAAAATTAGACTGGGTCCATCATCCTGTGTGATAGCATGGTGACCAGCTGCTGGCTTGGATTCACCAGGCAGTTGTAAAACGTGAATGACACTATCACAGAAGCAGAGTGCAGTCTTCCTGGGTGACAGCTTGAACTCAATCACCAGCTCTATTGGTTTAAGGGGCAAATGTGCATGGAGGCACAGAGAGCTCACAAAGGCACTTTCTCTTCCTGCCCTTCTGGTCACTAGGCATAGGCAGATGGTCCTCACAACAGAAGGATGTTAAGGCTCATCATTTCTTCTGTCCACTTGGTCTGTGAATAGTTCTTCTTAAATAACTCAGGTTTTTAAGAATGCTCCTTTAAATTTCTATGTAATTATAGAACTAGGCTATGCTCATTAAAAATATTTTGAGCCATATAGAGAACCATAAAGGAAAAAAAAACCTTTAAATCATCTACAGTTCAATAGTCCAGGTATGGCGATTATGGCTTTTTCTGGAGACAGGACCTTACTCTCCAGCCTAGGCTGGCATTAATCTTGTGGCAACCGTTATGTCCCTGCCTCTGACTGCTGAGACCATAGGCATGAGCCACCTGGCTCAATTTTTACGTTTCAATCCAATGCTCAATCCAATTCCATCATAGTCAAAATTCACTTTTTAATTCTCCCATTTTCTCATAAAAAGATATTCCTGTGTAACTTTCTTATATTTACTGACTACATTTTCCCCTCCTATGGATATCCCAAAATACATGTTTGACCATAATCCAGCAAGCAAACTGAGATTTTGGCAAAGAACAAATAGAAATGCTGGAAAGGAAAAAAACAAGTAATCATGCAGCAAACAGTTCTGTTTGCAGAACCAAGTTATCTGCTACTGATAAACACCAAAGCTATAATCGCTTACTGAAATAAGCCCTATCAATAGGTCTATTATTTCCTTGGGGCAAATGCCTAGAGACAAGTATGTAGATTCTCTGGCTCTTATTAAAATATTGTATTCTAGCCAAAAATATTTTAAAAATACAAGCTTATTATTACTACATTAAATATTCTTATATTTTTAGATTACCAATTCAAAAATGCCTAAGTATTGTGAAACATTTTATTTTTAAAGACACTCAGGCAATGAAGTTTGACTGTCATTGTCCGATGACAAATCACTGTGTAATTGATTGTAACTGGAGTACAACAAAACCTAAAATATTAAAACACCCTCTGTTCGATGAAAATTTAAGACCAAAAGGCAAAGAGATACAAAACAAGAGGGTAATTTAGTCATCATCTGGTCACTCCATAAACCCTCTAACAGAAGATCTAATGGGATCTTCAGTAACTGAGTATATTTTTTCCTTCATTTATCAAAAACTATATTCCAAAGTTCTTGAGTATTAAGCTTCATCGTTGCCTATGTAAACATATGCATATAAATTCTCTCAGCTCCATTACACACCAGGAATGTGATGAAGTCATTATCTCTGTTGCAAACTTCAGTAATAAATTGAGCAGAAAGACTTACTAGAAAACACTGCATTCCCCCAAGGTAAAAATAGTTTCTGGTGTGGATGACAGGGACCCCTGTCGAAGTCTTACAGAGGGCAACTTTGTCATGAAACACCAGGTACATCAATTATTTTTGTTTCATTCTTCACATCTCTAGTGCCATAAGGCAGGACACAAAATGTTGAAACTGCTGATGCCTTCCTCCAGCCCCTTTGCCTTCAACGGATCTTGGTAGATTATAGTTTTCCATAACGGCCTGCAGTTTACTTTCCTTTCTCTTCTCAAGCTGAACAGATACTACAAAGCATTCATGGAATTTTCAATAGCCAGGTACTGGAAATAACCATCCAGAGTCTAAGGCAGGGCACACTTTCTGCCACTGTCAAACAACATTAGTCACAAGTTTCAGAGCACTGAGTATGAGAGGCTTCGGCGCCAGGAAGAGGGTGCTTCCATGTGCTACGGTAGGACCGGTGCTTTCAGAGGCTCAGCTGCACATCACTTCTTCCCCCTCTTGCCTCAGTTCATGTTTCTAAGGGAAGCCCTCCTAGCAACACAGCCAGATTAAGAGAGTAGGGAACCAAAAAGAAGAAAGAAAGAAAGAAAGAAAGAAAGAAAGAAAGAAAGAAAGAAAGAAAGAAAGAAAAGCAGACAAGAGGGAAAGAAGCAAGCAAGCAAACAAACTAACAAAGCCAGGTACTGGGCAGTGGTAGACTGTGGCTCAGCTCTGGCACTAAGTCTTCCACAAAGGTCCTAGGGACCCATTTGCATGATTCTATCTAAAGCTAGGCTCCACTAAACTACCTGCATGACCCAGGCATACAAACGTTCTCCTGGCTATGCTACCCAGATGTGTCTATGCCCTTTATGCTTCAGCAGAAACCCAAAGTGTTGTCAGTAGTAATAAAGGGGCTTTTTTCTCTTATTTTTGTGTGTGGGGGTGCATTTTGTGTGTCTGTACATATGTGCACTGTGTGCCTGCAGCCTGATGAGGCCACAAAAGGACATTCAAACCCCTGGAACTGCAGTTAGAGACAGTGGTGAGTCTCCCAGTGGGTACTGAGAACCAAACTTGGGTCCTCTGAAAGTGCAGCAAGTGCTCTTGACTAATGAGCCCTGTAAAATCTTCTGGATACATGAATTGACAGAGAAGTGAACTGAGCAACAATTGGACAGTAGGCACTGCTCACAACTCTAAGCGGTTAAAGCCAGCCTCAGCAACACGAGGCAGAAGACAAGGCAAATGGTCATAAATTGTGGGATGGAAAAGGAGCTCAGTATAGAGACTTTAATATGAGATGGCAGCTCCCTAACTACTCTAAACATGTGCTTGAGGTGCTGAAAAGGCAGCAGGTGGGTGGGTGGGTGAGGAGGGCACTGGAGTAAGTCACCATGGCAACTGTCTCCACTCTGGCTGAGCATCATAGGTACTGCTATAGCTCAAGAGCCCCACAGCCTCTGTCTGCTGTCCACACCCCAACCCCTACCCTCACTTCTAACAAAAGAATCTCAGTGTCCCTCCAACTTTGAGAATAATACTTCATTTGGATATGCAAAGATCAACCTGCCAGGAAGAAAGCAGACTGGCATCTGAACTCCGGAGAGTTCAACTGGAAGACTCTTGCCACAGAAACTTGATGTCAGTGCTGTTTCAGTTCACTTGGTATGGGTCTCTGGCTCATCCCCCCCGCCTCCCCATGCTAGAAGTATACTGGGAACCAATCTGGCTTCAACACGTGTCCTAGCTTCTTTTTCAGTGGGGATGAAATACACTGACAAAAGCCACCTAAGGGAGAAGGACTTGTTTTAGCTCACGTTTTAAAGACACATGGTGGCGGTGAAATCAGAGCAATGGAAGCTTGAAGCAGCAAGTCACAACTCCTTCCCACTGAGGGAACAGGAACAAATACTCACCTCTCAGTGGTACAAGGGTCTCCTTTATTTACCCCTGTTAATGTCATCCAATGTAATGTGACAGCAAGTGAAAGGGATTTGCCAAGCAACTAAAAAAAAAAAAATGTTTCCAAGGGCTTATCTCTTGGAACTGAAAAGACCGGGCAGATGGGCTATAATGGCATAGGCCATAAATTAGTGCTCAGGGGTTTTCAAAGGCCAGTAAATGGCAAGCATCAAGTGCAGTCAGGAAAGCTGCACAAAAGACAGGGCTGCTGCATCTCCCCCAAAAGAGAATGTCACATAGCCTAAGGTGTAGGAGTCAAAACCACATTGCACTGACTGATGTCAAAACTAACACAGAAAACAGATAGACCATCTCCGAACAAATTTATTGCTTTTGAGTTAGACCACAACCAGATTAAAGTATGTTTTATTTAAATTGAAGCTATGACTCACCATGTTCAATCAAAACTGGCAGAAAGAATTCTAAGGTGGAGCAATGCATTTTTATGTGAATAGTCCTTGAGTAAAGAGAGCCAAGAAGTCCTGTGCATCGAGCATCACCCAGACCCATCTAAGGAGGGTTTGCAGGTTAGTGAGCTGACATGGTGGGGATTGTAAGACTAGATGTCAGCAAGGCACGAAGGAAAACTGATCAGCTTCCTCCAGCAAAGGACGGAACACAGAGTTAGGAAAAGTCAACAAAGGAAGCAGTGTTTTGACTGAAGAAACATGAGCTATAGTATTTCAGAACAGAGAGGCCCAGAGAATAGTTAACACGCCATCTCCCTGCAGTGCTCACCCAGTGTCAAAAACAGATCTACAGATGGTACAAAGGTCAAGCTTTTGTGCACGGTGAAATGGAAGGGTGAACAGGACAATTCACAGGGGACGGGATTAGACTTGTTCTGGTCAAGGGTTAGTTAACAGGAACATGCGCAGTACCAAACAAACATAATTTCAACCTATGCCTGGAAACTGAGATGTGGGAGAGCTGGAGGCACCTTCGGTAGCAGCAGCAGGCTGTGACCTAACTACAGTGTCAGTGGCACTGTCCTCTGGTTAAGGCCAGAGAGCAAGACTGAATAGGAAGTGTATTGAAGGTATACGTGTTAACTTAGATACATCACTGGAGATTCAGGACCAAAAACAGCAGTGATTTTCATGAGATCCCACTGCTAAAAAGAAACAGGACTTCCCATGGAGGTTTTATGTGCCTGCAGAGTACTCAGGTCAAGACACCATACAGCTAAGCCAAAGGCCAAATGGATTTGTTACTTTTAGAAAACTCAGTTAACACAGAGCGCTTGCCTAGGACGTAAAAAACCATGGGTCCTACGCTCCACACCACACAAACTGGACTGGGTCGTATGCACCTATAATATCAATGGTCAAGAGGTAGAAGTGGGTAGGTCCAAAGTTCAAGGTCATCTTTGGCTACATAGTGAGTTTGAGGCCAGCCTGTGCTACATGAGAGGTTGCCTCAAAACAATGATTTTATAGATCAGGTATGACAACAATTGCCTGGAACCTTAGCACTCATTGCCTGGCACTCATGAGGGTGGAGCTAGAGGATGGGGAACTTGAGGCTAGCCTGGGCTACATAGAGACCCTGTCTCAAACAAGAAAACAAACCACAGTTCACAATATGCAGCACTCATGAGCTTATAGTGGATCTTCCACTTGCTATGCCTTTCTTTCTGGAAACATGTGCAGGTCTTCCTAATGCCTAATGGCTACTGCAGCCTGAGCTGGAGACTTGAAAGGCATCCTGCTCTAATTTGGCTGCCTTGATGGTTTGTGCCAAAATAAAAACTGTTAAATTCTGCTCTCCAGGTGGCAAGGCTGTTTTATAACAAATTGCTGGGTAATTAGGGCATAAATGTTTCTTTCTTTACTTCTCGTTGACCTTGCCTGCTCCTTCCTCAGAGCGTCACTGTTCTAGCCATCATCTTTTACTTGCTTTACAGTCTCATTGGCTCTCCTCCTTCCTTCCTGCTCCCTTTGTCCCCACTTCTGCAGCTGTTGGGTCCGATGCCTCTTGCTTGGCTTCCACTTTATGTTTTCCTAATTCTAAAGCAGTAACTTGAGCTGGAGAGATGGTTCAGTGGGTAAAGGCAATCGCTGTCAAGTCTGACAATCTGTGTTTAAGCCCAGAACCCACATTAAGATGAAAGGAGAGAACCAACTTCACAAAGCTGTCCTCTGACCTCCACTGGCATAGCGTGGAATGTGTCTGTCTCTTCCTGACCCTCACACACAATAATGAAATAATAACATAATAAAATGCCAACTTATTATTTCTTATTGTCTGTAATTTTTCTTACTTTTAGCTATGCCACTATTCTTATTACATAAATATACAATTTCATGAGTTATTTCTAATCCTTTTCTGTATGAGATATAAAATTCTCTCTGAAGTGGGATTGGTGGCATATTTCTTTTATTCCAGAACTAGGGACGCAGAGATAGGGGACCTCTGTGAGTTTGAGGCCAGCCTGGTTTACAAAGCAAGTTCTAGGACAGACAGGACTACACAGAGAAAGCTATCAGTCCCTCATCTTTCCCACACTCAGGATGTGAAGATAAATATAAATTATACAGTGTGGTGATTGGTTTACTTTGATGGATGCTCAAAGCATCCCAGGAACTGTATGAATAGTACATAGTAGTCTGCGTAGAACATGCTAGAATTACCAAGTGGCTCCAGTGACAGGAGTTATATGGCCAGAACAGACAAGTGCGCAAGTGTTGTTCATGAAGGTAGAGAGAAACATCAGTGGTTCTTTACATGTTACCCATGACACCTGAGTGACGTTTCAGGAGAACACTTCAGGTTCACTCTTGGGGCTAGTACCATCATCAAATAAGTGCAAGATAGGAAGGAACAATTAGACTCTAAGACTGGACTTGAGGCATCTCCAGAGAGACTAGATCGGGGAGTGAACAGTGAGCACGCACCCTGGCCAGTTTTTCCATGAGTCCACTATCTTCTCACTCACCATCTCGAGTACATATGCTTAGCTTTCCCTGTGACTCTAGACATCATACCAAGATTCTGCCCTCCATGAGGGATATCCTTACTTTTCAGGGCTCTGAGCTCACAAAGCTGATGGCTTCTAATCATATCTGTCATGAGCTTTCCCCTCATGTATCACACTTGAAATGCTTGTTGCGCTGCTGGAGGAGGAGCCTCAAACATAAGAACCAAACTGAGGGGCTGGAGAGACGGCTCAGAGGTTAAGCATACTGACTGTTCCTCCAGAGGTCCTGAGTTCAATTCCCAGCAACCACATGGTGGTTCACAACCGTCTATAATGTGATCTGATGCCCTCTTCTGGCCTGCAGGTGTACATGCAGCTGGAGCACTGTATACATAATAAATGAATAAATATGTTTTTTAAAAAAAAGAATCAAATTGAGTGTCCTCTCCTTTGTGCCTGCTCCTCCTTCTCATTAATGGTGGCTGTTGCTAGTGCCACCAGGTCACTTAGGCTGCTACCTAGGAGTCCTCATTGACTCTTGCCTTTCCTATTCTCCTCTCACTCCTGTGCTCAATGACTGGAAATTCTCACCTTGGCCCCTCCACCTCCACATCTATTCCTATATTGTGGTTCGTCCCCATTGCCCATGGGTACATGGCCCTAAAAAAAAGCCTCGAGACTTTTCCGTTCTCTGAAGTCTCTAATTGAAGAGAAATAATCTGGCCACGTCACCCCATTTCTTTAGAAGTCCCTTCTTCAGCCACACAACATAAAGCCCAAGCACATCTGCATGAGATACAGTAAGCTAACTCCTGTCGCCAGCCCCACTTCTCAGCTGTCCTGTTTATTTCCCATCTATAATCTAAGAATGGAGCATTGACACTGAACAAACTATGGTACACCCCAGTCTAAGCATTTGGCACTTGTTGGCTTATTTCTCACAGAATTCTTGCTGGATGAGCCATGAAATGTCCTCTAGATGAGGAAACTGAGGCATGGAAGCTTGGCTACCTGTGCAAAATACAAACATCACATATAACATGAAGTCTATGCTCTACCAGGTCCACCCTTCTTTGCTCAGTGTGCTCTCTTCTCTCTTCCCGGAACACAGATCGTACTCAGCCCCTCTGCCAAAAAATGCTTCTTTCATGATGTGCCCCCACCCATCCCATCATTGTAGCTTGAGCTGTTGCCTAGCCTCTTCCCTTGTCAAGAGCCTCCACTGCGTTGCAGTAATCAGCTCTGTATGCTGCCGTTGCCATGGTTACCATCTGATACCAAGATCACCTATTGATGTGTTTGCCATCCTCCATAAACTCCTGAAGCCAAGAATAGATCTCTCTCCTTTTGATGGTGTATATTTGGCCGGACATGAAACTATCCAGCCCTTGAAATTGATTCTTAAAACATACTAGGAGCTGAACCCATGGATGTATAGAGGAAAACGGATACCTTGCTAGTAACCACAGACCTTTCCTAATGAGAGAATCATAGTATGTGAACTTCAAGGGTTCACAGTGAGTGCAATAGCCCCTGCAGTTAACATAAAAAGATTGCAGGAGGCAAAGGTGTGTGTGTGTGTGTGTGTGTGTGTGTGTGTGTGTGTGTGTGTGTGTGCTCCTGAGTCATC
The DNA here is from genome assembly GCF_964271855.1 of Acomys minous. Classification (NCBI taxonomy): domain Eukaryota; kingdom Metazoa; phylum Chordata; class Mammalia; order Rodentia; family Muridae; genus Acomys; species Acomys minous. The sequence continues at coordinate 82,648,759 of NC_140496.1, forward strand.
TCAATGAAAGTAGAAAGGAGCCCAAAAGACAGCTACATAGTTGAATTAAAACCAAGCACCTTTAAAGAATTAGGAATTCTTTGTTTCTTTGTTCAGTCTTAAGGGTTCAGAACAAGCTGTGTGTTGTTTTATCAAAATACTTTTACTTCAACAACACTTTCAGTTTATTTTATAGTTATTTGTAGAGAATGTCTTAAAGTATGAAATATACACCTGGACAATAGTCCAGAAAAGCGATCTTCCTCCCACATGTGATAGCTGAATGGAGACCTTTGGTTTGGGAACATTTGCATGACAAGGTCTTCAGAAACAACCAAATAGGAAACAGAGAAATTAACTTTAGTTGCATAGCTTCGCCCAGGAAAGCTCAATGCACTCATATGTGTTAGAAAATGACTCATCCTCTCTTAGTGACCTCTATGTCATTGTCCCCTTCCCCTTCTGGCATTTCTGAAGCTGTGTCTTTCTGGGAACCAACACTTTCATCCTCTTTATCACTGCCAAGCTCTGATTGCCCTCTATGATGATCACTAAGCAATAAGATTACTGTTCTATCTAGGAATCTGATAACTAGCACGCTCAGCCCACGACAGCAGCTAACTACTTACATCATTTGAGACAAGGCACTTGACTTTTCTGGATCTCAGTTTCCTCAGATAAAATGGTAATTGCATCTCAAGATTCCAAGCTACGCGCAGCTCTGAAGGTGCATGCTCTCAAAGAAAGCCAGTATGAATCAAACATTACAACTACGTATGTACATACTTATGCACACCACACACACACACACACACACACACACACAAAATGTATTCACATATACATTGATTTTACAATAAGACAAATATCATTTCCTTTATCACATGCATGCGATGGGTGATATGTGTTCCCCTAGAATTTGAAAGGTGCTGTGGTTGATTAAACTTCAGGAACAGCATTTGGGTGTGTGAGGGGCTCTACATATGCACAAGAAATTTAACAGTCATTCACATCAAGAAAATCTTAAAGTCAGAGTTAAAATCCACTTCTCAAAAAGCCAGGTGAAGCAGTAATGTGTATGGTGGTTGAGATTTTTCCTACTCTTCAGCAAGACACCACAGATTGAGGTTAGAGTGAGGTGGATAAACTGGCACGTGGAAAGGAGGAGATTTTTGTCAAGTTTAAAACAGGAGGTGGCTTTAGGCATTGTAGAATGTGTGGCCACTCCTCTTTAAGTGACAGGCACCACCTGCTGTTCTCTGTGTGTGTGTGTGTGTGTGTGTGTGTGTGTGTGTGTGTGTGTGTGTGCTCGCGCGCGCGTGCTCGCTCCCATAACAATGGGCACCTGCACATGGGAAATGTGATTAAAGTTCTGACAAAAGCCCATCCCCATGACAAATCACGAAGAATATTCCTTGGGGACCTAAAAAGACAATGAGGCCTAGGAGGAAAGGGCTTTCTTAACACTATAAGACTCCAGGCAAAATATACTCAAGAATATGATAAATTCTCAAAAATTATGGAAGCAGAATTTCTCTATAAGGGATATGCCTCTTTCACACCTATGAGTAATTCAGCAATTAAACTAGAGCTTGCCACTGAAACCTTCGAAACCGAGTTTCAGTGAGAGGAAAACCTTTGCACCTCTGGTTAACAAAAGCAGTTCTTTTGTTCTTATGGAAAAATCAAACACAAGTCTGATGTTTTAACTCATTCCCAAATAAAAAGGCAGCAGTGTGAAGTGTGCTGAGTGGTGACGTTTCCATGACTTTTAAGCCATCAGGTGAAATAAAGAGCATGTTCCCACTGCAATCTGAACACATGAAAATATATTGAGTCAAAAAGGTCAAGAACACACCACAAGGTGCATGCCTAAAACTCCCCACACTAGAAGCTTAATAATAGCCTTGGCTACAGAGTGAATCTAAAAGCAATGTGTGTTATAAAAACAAAGCAAAGCCTCTAGTCTAATAAAAACGCCCCTGGCGTCTGCTGTGCAGCTTCCTTCCATATTTATACCAAATTCGGTTTCATTATTATAATAATATTGGTATGAGACAAAAATGCCATCTTCCACAATTCATCCCCTTTAGTTGTACATTCACTGTGCACTTTCAAGTATGTTTTTAATTATTAAAAAAGAAAAGAAAAACAACCAGCCACAATCTCTAGCCATACCTGTTGATAATATCATGGTTATATATTATTTACTCATTTATTGGGTCTTCAAACTAAGAGTATAGCTACACAGATACAGGTAAATCTTCTAGGAGATGGACAAGAAGCACTTAGTTTTAAGACAGAAAACGTCTGTTTTAAAACATCGCTTAAAAAATACAACTCTGGTCAGGCAAAAGGAAGATGGCACCATATGTTTTCTGAGAAAGCAATGCTGAGCTCTGCCTTTCCAAGAATCTCACCTTAATAATTACTATTGTCAATGTTTTTATGCATAGTGTTGGCTTCAGGCATGAGAGATTCACTAAACTAAAACCAAATGCTTTCATTCTGAATATAGCACAAAACTCATTGTCTCTTTGCTGCTGTTTGATAGCATCCAAACACGAATATTAGATTCCAAGGAGACGAGAGAACCAGAGCCATGGGTCAGCCACCACACACGCACGCACTTTCCTCTGGCTCCTAAATTGGTTTTAGTGCAGTAATTCCTCCAGGTCATTATCGGGTCAAGAGATAAAAGAGTAAGCTAGGGTAAATAATCAAATTTGTAGAGAGAGAAGGCAAAATATTCATCCAATTATTAAATGTCATAGCCATACAGCCTTGTAATTATTGTTGGACAGACAACAAATGACTGTTTATGGGACAACTGCTGTTGAACAGATGCACAGGATCATTCTCACACTCCATGAACACCCAGTGTATCCAGATAGCTAGCCACAACAGCTTCAGTACCCTCATGATGTAATTGCTTCTGTCAAAAAATATCCCACTTGCCTGGCATATGCAAGACCCTCAGCTCAGTGTACAACAGAAAGAGAGAGAGAGACAGAGACAGAGAGACAGAGAGACAAAGAGACAAAGAGAGACAGAGAGAGACAGAGACAGAGACAGAGACAAAGAGAGACAGAGACAAAGAGACAGAGAGATTCTATAAAGGCCATGTTCAATCGTGTATCCTCAGCTTATTGAACTATTCACAACTGTTCACTTCTTCAACTTACAAAGTATGTAGTATCAACCTAAACATGGCTCTTCTATATGTTACAGAAAATACTTTCGGCGAGAATACTATAAAAGAACAGCAGGAAGCCATACAGCAATATACAAAGCTGGAAAGTCAGAAAAGACAAAGCACACATCTCAGCTGGGGAAATATTTGAGGACCTGGGTTCGATCCCCACCACAACAAAAAAGCTAACATGATAGTACCCAGCTATAGTCTCAGAACTGGAGAGCTCGATTCAGGAGAATTGCCTGGACTAGAAAGTGAACCTCAGGCCATCCAGAGCTATAATGACACATTGAATCATAAAACAGAAACAAAGTTATCTTAAAGTTATGACTTGGAAGAAGCAACAAACGGGAGGAACATCACCATTCTGTGTGTGATGGCCCATGATTCCATACTTCTCAATCTGATCAAGGTGCTCTGTGAAACCACACACAATCAGTCACTGTGATCAGGAAATGCTCTCAGAAGTCAAGTGTGGAAACCATTTAAGGTCACAAAGGCCTCTGACCCACTCCAACCCACTCCAATCCACAGTTCCTCCACAGGCTTGTACACAAATGGCTGAACAGCCCCATATAACAAGCCTACCTGTTCCACTGGTTTCTTAACAGCTGGAAAGAGATTCCTGCTGTGTGATGAGATTACAGAGCACACAAGAGTGTTGACATTTTGAATTAGGACAAGCAACATGAACTCACTAACAGATTCACTCTTATACTGGCCAGGCTCTGTTAAAAGTGTCAGGCATTTGTCAAAGATGCTTGAAGTGCAGATGGAAAAACCACAGTATGAAGCTTCATTCTCCAGCGTTCCACTCGGAGAGTGGACTTCAATATTCTGAAGGCTCCATGGTTGAAATCAACAATCACAAAAACATTTTTTCCACTTGAATTTATACTTCTGCTTTGAATGGTATTTGGAAAAGGGGGTTTTAGAACTCAGCTTTTAAAACTCACTGGGCAGTTAGATTGGGCTAAATGGCTAGACTCTTTCTCAACTAAAGGAAAACAAATAATCATTTCTAGTAAAATGTGATAGAAATAAGATAGCACTCTTGATAAGAATGCTTTAAAGATAATGCAAGGCCAAATGTATTTTATAAAATAATAGATAATATACATTGATATATATGATGAGTTCAACATAGACTAACTTGGCCTTGCATTATTTTTACAGTATAGAAAATTAAGAATTAAATTTATTATACTTCATAGCAAAAAGAAACACGTAGACCAAATTCATATATGTAACTCATCTTTAGGCTCTCATTGACTGAAGAGAATATATATATATATATGCTCATATATATTTGTAGATAATCATTTATATATATATGGATTTATCTCAAACTCAAATTATTCATTTTGAGATCTACCTTGGCTAAATGGCTAGACTCTGTCTTATATATATGATATATACACACACATAGGCTCTCACTGATTTAAGAAAGACAGAGAGAGAGAGAGGGCAGAAAGAAGGATAACTATATAATCATGTTAGGTTCTACACAATCTAATATGGTAACTAAATGTGAGGTGGCTTTAGGGGCCATTAACTTCAGAGGTGATCCTGTCCAGAGGGCAGGGTACTAAGGAACAGGATTTGTTTCTTGACCAATTTGTTAATTTAATTGATTTAATATAGTTTTTGGACAATTAATTTCTACCAAATGAGGATAAAAAAAATGATAGCACCAATGAACCAGGGGGTAGGCCCTCGCCAGAATGGATATCCTGATGTTTTTACCAAAAAAACTGATAAATGAGGGTCTGTGGACATAGCTCAGTTGGTAGATGCTAGTCCATCATCCATAAAGCCCTGGGCTTGATCTCTAGCACCAAGTAAAAGCATGTGTTGTGGCAAATGCCTACAATGCCAGCACACAGGAAGCAGAGGCAGGAATGTTGGAAATTTAATGGCATCCTCAGATACAAAGCAAGTTTTAGGAGTATCCAGGCTAAATGAGACTCCATGTCAAAAATAACCAATAGCAACAACAACAACAACAACAACAAAAGTGATAAATGTTTGATAAGACAAATATTTGAACAAAAAATAATGTTTAATGAGACAGATATCTGGACATTACACAATATACACATCTATTAAAAGATCACATGGTATGGGTCCTGTATGTATGTATGTATATATATATACTTTTATTCATGAGTTCATTAAAATTAATTTAATAAAAATATTTGGAACATAACCATCTAAACAGGCTCAAACTGCCACATGGAAATACTTATCAAAAATGAGCAAAAAAATGACATTATGGTAAATGGTTACACTATTGCCCACACACTGGCCAAAACATTCCAGGAGACATACAAATTACTTTGGATTTCTTCAAACTCAATAACCAACACAGACCCTACCACTTAGCTCTGGTTCTATGTTTTGACTTCTAAAATATCTTCCTCTCCCACCCTTTAATCTTGAGTGTTTTCTGAGGGAGTGGATATAAGTGTTCTTATTTAAAAGGGTAGCGTAAAAAATAAAAAGTGGCCAGAGGTATAGTTATTGCACAAGGGTCCCTCCGCCTTCCATCAAAGATGGATAAAGAAGACTATAAAAGCTGGAGGCTCGATCAGGAACAAGAGAAGAGGGAAGAGTCGTGCATTTCTCACTCAAAGAAAAGAAAAATCCAAGAAGAGACTACATTATTACCAATAATGTTTATGTATTACAACATGATGGCACATGAAAATAATATAGGAAGTCTTATTTGAGAGTTCCAGATAATTGCCCTCTTGGATTACCAACGCCCTTTTGCTAAACAGCAGCTTACTTGGGGAATAACTTCTAAATTATCCATACTAGACTAGTTAATTTGAAGATTTATTAGCTGGAATTTACTACTAATTGCACAAGCAGTTTACAAGCATAAACATATACAAGGAAAATAACATAAATAAAATGAGTGACAAATACTTGAGGAGAGAAGCATAGAGTAATTCTCCCAAATAAACTGGATTCTGAGTTGGAATCCTGGAGCTGAACATAGCTCACAACACAGACAAACACGTGGGAGCACACCTTCCCACGTGACAATTTGTCCGCCCAACTTTCCTGCCTCTGTGCTGTGGCATGTCTCCTCTCAGCTTCCTAACTTCCAAAGCACCCTGGGAATTATGTGGCTGAAAAGTACCTGTAAGATGTTGTCAAAATCCAGGGCTCGGCTCTGCTGTTCCTTCTTCAGAGGGTTACCATTGTAACAAACGCACGCTGATCTCTTATTCTGCTCAATTCTATAGAGTTTGTTTCTGGCAATGTACAACCAAATGCTCATGCTATCAGTCATAGTACTTGTGATATTATGACAGTACACTATTTCTCTGGAGTGTTCATTACTTTATTCTTGGATACTAATGTCCACTCAGATCGTAAATTCCATGACTTTGAGCCCATTAGCCCATAGCACCTAACACAGTGAGATACACTCAGCCAATCATCAAATTGTTGCATCAAGGGAACTTTCTTGCAAATGAAGAAGAAACATCTACATTAAACTGATTAGAACAGATGGATTCTTTGAAGCTGAAGCTCACTAAGCAAATGCTAGAAATTAAGGTTTTCGTCTTAATGACTGACTGCAAACACAAAGCAATGCGTAGAAGACAATAAGTGTGCGTGAGTTCAAAGAAAAACATGAATTAAAAAACAGATTTGAATCAGATAGTACTGGTGCACTCCTTTAATCCCAGCACTCAGGAGACAGAGGCAGGCAGGGCTCTGAATTCAAGGTCAGCCTGATCTACAGAGCAAGTTCCAAGACAGCCAAGGCTATCCAGAGAAACCCCATCTCGAAAAACGAAACCAACCAACCAAAAATTAAAAAACAGACCTGGGAGGCTGCACTTGATAGCACAGACCTGTAATTCCTGTATTTGTGAGGCAAAGGTAGGCAGATTCCTGTGTGCTCAAGGCCAGCTTAGTCTACACAGCTAATTCAATGCAGTCAAAGATATCTATTAAGATGCTGTTTGGAAAATTAGATAAAATTTAGAGAACACCCAGATCTGGGTAGCAGATTACTAGAAAACAACTTGTCTCATATACACTAGGCCTTAGGTTTCAACCCCAGCACTGTAACAAAAATAAAAAATAAAAAAATTTTTAAAAGGCTCAAGTGATTAATACTCCACCCCTCAGATTTGAGAGAGAGAGAGAGAGAGAGAGAGAGAGAGAGAGAGAGAGAGAGAGAGAGACAGAGAGAGAGAGAGACAGAGAGACAGAGTGACAGAGAGACAGAGAGAGACAGAGACAGAGACAGAAAGACAGAGAGAGAGACAGACAGACAGACAGAGAAAATGACTATATTATGTGTGTTTCACTACATTATGCAGCTCTGGGTAGCTAGACCAGTCTGGCCTCCATTTTACAGCTATCCCTTGGCCTCGGCCTCCCATGTGCTGCTATTACAGACATGTACCACTATGCCTAGCCATAGATTACAGCATCTTATTAAGTAGATAGTATTTTACCACCTTACACTGGTTTTAAAAGATTGACTTTCCTTCAAGTGATAGGGAGTACTAGTGGAATTCAGATAAAAAAATCAATTTATAATATTTACTTGTCTCAATTACACAAAAGATGTTTTTCTATCAAAATACCTTTTTCACTGAGATGCCAATTTTGTCTTAACACGTAAAAGAAAATTGAAATGGAAACTTGATTTTCTGTCATGAATTCTGCCAGTGTCCAGCGAGATTAAAACTAAGCAGCGGCTTTGTTTTTTATTTCAAAAGAAATCGGAAAAGAGCACCAGCAGGAAGGCAAACTAGGTATAAGCATTTTCATAATTTCGCATACTCTGAATCATGACAAGACAAAGAAACGTGAAGCCTCTTTCAAAATGCAATTACATGTCTCTTTTGGAAGTCTACAAAGAAGGAAAGAAACCTCCAACACTCCTGAAGAGTTGGATGAGAAGGAACCAGTAATAGAACAAATATTGAGAGGGCTGTGTTTACAGAGCTCCTCAAGAGAAAAGTAGACCCAAAATCACGAAAGCAGTATGAATTCTATGTGCTAGCTTAACTGAGTGTGCCTAATCCATGTCAATGTGCCCACTTATGTATTTGTGCCGTTCCACCAGTTTCTATGTGGGCATTCCAAGTCAAGTGCATGGTCTGCCTAGAAACATCTACAGGGACTTATCACAAGGCATAGGAGCCAAAAGGTGCTGCTTGGGGGAGCGTTCTAGATAGCGAAGAAGAAAGTTTGCTTTCTTTCACACGAACTCTGGTGCCTCATATTTGACCATGTCCCCTGGAGGGGGAGACATGGTGGCACTCAGAGGAAGGATAGCAGGCTACCAAGAAGAGACTTGATACCCTATGAGCATATACAGGGGGAGGAAATCCCCCTCAGGAACAGTCATAGGGGAGGGGAATAAGGGGAAAATGGGTGGGAGGGAAGAACGGGAGGATACAAGGGATGGGATAACCATTGAGATGTAACAAGAATAAATTAATAAAAAATTTTTAAAAAAGAGAAAAAAAAGAAAGTCTGCTTTACATATTCTCATAAGCATTTTATAAAATGTGATCATTGAAGATAAGCAATAACATTAGGAGAAAGAATGAGACCATCTCAGATGAGAACCAAAGATGCTGAGAGCCACGGGAAGCCTGGGTGGCAGCATTCATCTGTAACCCTAGCTTTCTGAAGCCTGAGGCAAGAGAACAGAGAGTGCAAATCCTGCTGCTACAGAGTGAAGTCTTAGGGGTGGGGGGAGAAGAGAGTGAGAGGGAGGGAGGGAGGGAGGGAGGGAGGGAAGAGAGGGAGGGAAGAGTAGTTTAGCTCAACCTGATTTCCATAAGAGAAACTGCTCCAAATCTGCAATTAGTTGAACACAAAGGAGACTCCTGAGGGCAAATGTAAAGCAATCCTAGGATCCAGACCTCAGATGCAAAGGGAGAAAACACTTTCTCTCCCCCTTGTGTCACTGCTCTACATCTAGACTCCTAAAAACAAAGGTTGACTGTAAAAGCCAGGAAATAACAATGTATCAAATCTAACCAGAACTTCTTCTTTCCTTTATTTTATAAATGTTAGCTAATTGGTTTTACTTAGTTCTGATTGTCTTGACACAGTTGACCTTCGTTGCTATGGTAGCCGAGGCTGGCCTTGAACTGTGAATCCTCATGTCTCCATTGCAGACAAATACTACCATGCTCAGTTAAAGAATTCTTCCTATTAAGACTAAAACATCGTCCTCACTGACCACTCTCCTGGTAATGACTAAACTTGAGCGAGGTAAGATAGGAACCTGCTGAAAATCCCCAAATGTTCTGAAATAGCAGGTTTGAAGTTGGTCCAAAGAACCAAATTTTTCTGACAGTGGCCAGGATATGACTCCTGGTAGTGTGGTGAACAAAAAAAAAAAAAAAAACCTACTCTCATCAGGATATCATAGGATAAATTATTACAAAAACATGAAATCACCAATACAAAGTATCACAGACATGATGGGAAAAAATACAGAAAGCCCGGAAACAAGTTAGGAAGAATTTTTCCATCCAATATAAATTCCATCATACCTGACAGATGGTCATTTTAAATACCTTCAGTGACAGAGAATTGCTGTCTTCAGGCAACATAGGCCATTTTGTCTTATAAATTGATGTTCTAATGAAAGGTCAAATTATAAGTTATTTGGAAAATTGAAGAAACGGAGCTATGACTCGGGACAACTTATGCATGAAAACCTCTCTACATTTGATTGAACTCATAAGACACTAACTTTAATTCAGAGCCAATTTGAGTGCATGAGCATGTGAACATTCAAATGTTGGATATGTTGTCAGACTTCATCAAGCCATGCTCTGTGTGGCTACTAGAAAAAGAAGGCTTTTAGTGTGTTTCTCACTCACATTTCCATGTTGCAACACTCTAGTCACACATCTGGTGACATCTGCCACCTCTCTAGTTAGGCAGTAGCAAGTAAATCAAAATAAAAATAAGAGTGTCTGGCTGGTGACCTGAGTCCCATCCAAAAATCCAAACAGTGGAAAGAGAGAAATGGCTCCCACAATGTGCCCTGTAACACATGTGCTTCCATCTCAACACAGGAAATAAATAAGTGTTTTTTAAAAAAGTGTTTTAAACATACACATAATGAAAAGGTCACATGATTTATGAATATTTTTATAATTGGTATCACCACACCATAAATAAATATAAGGTATCTTACAAAGCTACTTCGTCCTACTACCCTCTGAAAAACAATGTTTTTCGTTTTATTTTTATCTATATAGGAACATTTTTAACAAATGACACAAGTAGTTTTGAAGTCACGTATGTGTTTATCTGTCTTGGAACAACTCACTGAGCCCAGAGGTTCTAAGTGACTGTCACATGTGACTGATGCTTGTCCACTTCCATGTTCACTCGTGTACATTAGGTAAGCCTTCTACGGTCGATTCTAGGGCAGAGTCACTGCCATCTTACTGACATAAAGTTGGAAAGCACGTAGAGCTGACCAATAACATGCTTCTAGGTTGTTCTAATAAAATAAGCCAAAATACTACGTGGAATAAGAAGTTTCTGTAGAATCTCCTAGGACTTAGAATGGGCTCTTCATTTCTATAACTCCTAGGGTTTCATTTTTACGCCAGAAGCTAGTCTGGAGTTGGCGTAGGCCCCTGCCTTCTCCCCATATGACTCGGAACAGCTACCTCAATTCTGCATCTTTGTTAATACTTATATTGTGTGAAATAGTTATGTCCTAAGAAAACTGTTCTTTGAAATATTAGCAGCTTACTAGCCACAACTTGTTTTACTTGAACCTAAAGAGCATGCAATAATAAATGTATCTGTGTCTCAGCAAAGGTGACGTTCTGCTAAGGCTGGAAAAAGAAAATGGGAGCCACTAACTTCCAGCAGCTGGCCTTGGTGTCCTGCTGAATGAAGGCCACTCCATCCAGGAGCATCAACATCTCCCAAGGTCACTCTGTGCCCAGCAGGAGTGAGACAGAAACCTCATCCTTATCAGGTCCAAACACAGACGAAGCACAGACATAGTCCAAGCTACAAAATACCAAACACCTCCTCTTTTGATAAATGAGAGATGACTATGTCTTTGGCAACCACAGATTTAGTAACACTGAGTTGTACCTGCCATCCAGAGAATGAACCCCTACTCTTTGGGAACCCCTTTTTACTCCAAATCCTGTTGTGAAGGTCCATTCGGATCCTTGAGTCCCATGGGTACCTCTCACTGCAATGATCTACTGTCCCTATGTTGTGTATCTTCCTGCGCACTGCAGTGGGTCAAAACACAGCAGTTCAACCACAAGTGAATTCCTAGTGATCACTGGGTGGAAAGACTAACAAACTCAATTATGAAGCTCAACAAGTTATCCCTGAAGAAATTGCTGTCCTTAAGGGACTCACCAAAACTCTGCTATGAACAAACACGTCTTTGAACCTGCTTTCTAGCACTATAAGTCGTGTGGCCAAAGACCCTCTGGTCCTCTCCCTCAGGACCACTTTAATGCATATAAAGAAGAGATCCTGGCCCATCTGCTCTTCATTCACTGGATCAGAGGCATGTGCACGAGGGACATGATGGATCTCCACCAGGGCCAAGGCAAGCTGGTGACCCATCATCCTGGGCACACAGAATCTCACGCCACATCACTGTGAACCTCTAGCAGAAAACCAGAGTTGAGTTAGAGGGCTTGGCGTTGCCTTTGCTTCAACTCTTGGTGTCTTAACCTGAATGTCTTTCCTTGATTGGTATTTCCTACCCTAAGACCATTTAATGGTCTAGTTTTTATATATGAGGAATTTAAAAGGATGCTATCCAGTCATCAAGAGCTTTCCTAGAATCACGAAACACTCAAGCACACACACATTTAAATATATTCAAAACCTGCTACTAATTGCTCTATTTTAGGTATAAATTTGGAAAAGAATACAGTCCTAAAATCAAGTGAGAAAAATGAAACCTTAAAAAAGAAAAGTATTGTGCTTGCTACATGGAGGTTTTAGCGTCTCGGTGTTCTGTTATACTTTGAGTGGGCTCCCATCCTGCAGATTTACTATCATATTTGAGACCTTAAATTTTTCCCTGAGAGACATTTCCCACCCTTTTAGCAATGCTTAGAATACCACTCACAGGACAGCTAGGGGGCTTCAGAGAGAGACGAGAAGAATCCTGAAATGATAGTGTGAACTGCAGCAGACCCGTACCCCCACCTCAATCAGCTAATATTCCATAAAAACACCCTGCAGTGACAGGAAATCCAAAGCCCTCAGCTGCTTAAGGATTCTGTGCTCACACCTCCCTGAATTATCTATTTGCCTTTTATCAGGCATCACTGTCTCCGTGCTATTATTAAAAGCTGTCATGTGTGGGCACGCTTATTTCTATGGGATTGCATGACCACATGCCACTGTACAACAAATGCACCACCCTCTTGTTAGTTGTATCCTTTAAATTGAAATAGATTTCAAATTATTTAGACCTCTGTTAAGAGACATTTATTATACCACAGAGCTATAGTTTGGAAACACCATGCATGCCCAACACAAGCCAAAGGAGAAATACTCATTTTTCTCATGACTATTATTTTTGTAATCTGCATGTTCAAAATCCAAAGCCATCAAGCAGTAGAAGTCATTTCTATGAGAATCAGATAGAATACCCCGCCCATATTTTTGCTCCAGGACATGAAGGGATCTTAGGAAAATTTCTCCTCCGGAAAGCATCTCTTTTAGAGGTGGGGCTCAGGAGCCCTGCAAGGCAACAGTTCACCAGAGAGTCAGGCCATAAAGAAGTGCTGGCTTTGGGTGGGGCCGCCTAGTTTGCAACACCCCGCCCCCCAACACACACACACACACACACACACACACTGGTGTCATTTCCATGAAAATCAAGGATGCGGAAATGTATCAGAGTAAGAAAGCCTACACACTGCTTTGTGTGCCCAACCCCTCCCCCAGCCAGTATTATCTTCGGCTGTTTATCTTAATCTTTAAAAGAACTATCAAGCTAATGCCAGAGAAAACTGTAGAAGAGCTAAGAGAGCAAAGAAATACCACGCCTGGATTCCTACTGCTCCTGTCACAGCAGTCTTTTCATTAGGAAGAACACACTAAGGGTGGGACCAAAACGGCATCCCCTGTCTAGCCGTCTCAAGATCCTCACCCAGCAAACACAGCTGACCAAAAATCTGCCTTATGCTGTCCAAGCTACCTTACTACACACTCTAGGTCTTAAACTCAGTCATTCAAAGCACAAATAAATAAACGACTCATAGCGACAGAACACCCAAAATATCCATCGGAGGTGGCACAACACACCTTAGTCGCGCTCACTTCACCGCGCTCCATGCTGAAACCCTAGGCTTCAGTCCGAATCCCAGAAAGCAGGCGCTTGCACCTGCCTCTTTGCAACGCAAGGCTTGGCACTGCTACTATCTATAGTTAGTTACTCCTAAGCCCCCAACCCATGGTTTCCCCAGCCTTGCAGTGGTATGCACACAGAATCACACACCCCACAAGCATGCACACACACGCACACACACATTTATATACAGACGTTCTGGAGCCTCCAATGCACCTTCTTGGGTCTTTTTCTTCTCAGACTACTGCCATTGAACTTCTCTCCGCTGTCGCTTTTCTGGGCTGCATCTTCGTTCATCATTTTGAACAGTTTGGGAAGAAAATAGGTGTGCCATCAACCCCGGCGGCGGCGGCGGCAGCGGCGGGAACAGACCACTGGCGAGCATGCACTTGCAGGAGGCAGGCAGGAGCAGGAGGAGGGGTGGGGAAGGGGCGCTCGCTGGGAGGGTGAGGACCGTGACGTTGCCATGGCAGCAGCTGCCACAACTGTTTATCTGACTGCATTGTTAAAACGGATTCAACCAATTACCATGGGGGACAGGCTACAGTGAAGAACACCGTGAAAAAAAAAAAAGAATGCCCGGACAGGAGCAATTTGGGGAACCCTGCTGCTCAGCTTTTGACACACCCATTACTGGATCTGTGCCTGCCACGCATAAAACCTACACTTTATTTTTTTTTTCCTCCAGATACTTCAGTGGGACAGACACAATGCACACCAAGGAAATGATGACAGCTGAATGTCTGATCCCAAAGCAGTGCATTGTAGCAGGTCCAGATGAGGGAAGGGAGGCTATTAATATCCTAGAGTAATTAGGAGAAAGTTGCATTTTTATCATGCTATTCACTTGATTCAAGACTATAGCCTTTTAAAACTCTTCTTAAGGATGACTTCTGTCATAAAGCTTGCGAACAGCCATCAGGCAACCTGACCACTCCCTCCTGGGCAAGCTCTGACAGCACCTGTAACACTCCTGCTCCGCCCATTAAGCACCTGACAGCCCAGAGATAACAGTGAGGAGGAGGGAGGGAAGAACACTGCTTTGCTTGGAACCAACACAATAGCTTTCCATTGCAGTAGTTAACCAAGGTCTGTTAAACATGTAAGACAAACAAAATGTCACAGAGGTAAGACATTTTACACCTATTATAGAAAATTTCTGAGCACAGTTCTATCCCCTGATGAATAAAACATAAGCTCTAATCTCAGGGACCTTTTCATGTGATTTTCCAGAATTGTTCTTGATAAGACTATGTGGTTTGCTTATGTAACAAGAATCCTAATTTCATCTATTGGATCAAGGTGGCTATTTCTATATTTAATGTTAAACTGTGGGTGCAAGCAGAGCCAGATATACTTTGTGTAAGCATACATGCTAACTACTCATCCTTATTCCTAGAAAACTCAAAGTGCAACATGCAAAACACTTAAGAGTAAAACAGGGAGATAGTGTATGCAAGTATGATTTGCAGACTGAAGGTGCCTCTGCATTTCTATTAGGAATCCCACCATTACGAGAGGTTTCCAACTCAGAAATGTCTTCCTTAAAGATGGCTCTTACCTGAAAATGAACTCACCTTCCAACAAACACCTCAAGGAAAAATCCATTCTTTTTTTGCTGTTCTTTCTCTCCAGCCCTTTGCCCCAAGATGCCTGACGTACACCCCTATCCTGCTGTCTTCACTCCCCCCCCCCCCTTGCTTCTATTACAGCAAATCCATCCCACTAATACTATGCCTCATTCAGTAACACCTAGGTCCCACAGACAGGCCAAAGGGTCTAAGGTTCCTTTGTTCTGACAAAAAGCCCTACAAGAACTTCTATAAGAAGCTTCCAGATATTATGTCTACTGTTATCAGGGTCCACACCAAAATTTCCATGATGTCCTGTGTCACTCCATCATCTTCCCTCCCATCTCTTTTTTTTTTTCCCCTCTTCCTCCCTAGGGAAATTCCCTTACTTGGCTTTTTTTTTTTTTTAAGAGAAACCTTAGCCTGGAAATCTGAACTATGACTCAATTAATATTTATTGAATATCTATCATGTGGCAAGCACTAAGAAACAGGAGCGCTCCATCTGATCCCCTAGGCACATAGGAGTGAACAAAACAGGAAACATGTTTGTCACTAGTGTGGTTATACTCTAACAGAGAAATCAGATGAGAAACAAAAAATATTAGTTGTCAAAGCTATGTGGGAAAAGTAGGACAGAGAGTGATGAGAGACAGATGCTGTTTTATATAAGGTGCCTGGGCATGTTCCCCAGAAACCTGAAGGAAAAATATTTCGGTCAAGGAGAATGGCCATTGAAAGGTCCTCAGAAACAAACTTCTTATCAAACATACTAAGAGAACTATGGTACCAGGAAAAGAAAGGGGGAGGAGGAGGAGGGGGAGGAGGAAGAGGAGGAGGAGGAGAAGCAAGATGTTTATAGTAACTAGATCTACCAGAGAGACATTACAAATAGCCTTCATTCTTGGAAGTCAGAATCAGCTTTTCAATCAATAGAGTTGGTAGACAAATTAGAATACTCATCGTTCATCTCCATATAAATTGGAAACAAACACACTTCATATCACAGCAGTGTATGAACTGAAGTTCTGATACTATTCAGCCAGTCTCTTAAAGCATGTCTTCTATAGAGGCAATGCACACTTAAATACCCAGATTTGGGCCTTCACCTTAGATAATCTGCAAACTGCCAGAGTGTTTGGCCTAATTCTTTTTTAGTGTTAAGTGCCTGAGACTAGATATTCATAACAGTTACAGAGATTATGAAACACAGGGTAGGTGCACAGCATGTTTGACTCTAGAGAGGGCCCAGTGTCCCCTTCCAAGACTGTCCCTCAGTGATTCCCGCTGTGGACACATGAAGGAAGGAAGAGAGAGGCGAGTGAGAGGGCCCAGCTAGTGCCCTTTTGTAAGGCTCCTAATCCCACTCACCACTCAGCCCTTGTGTTTTGATTACTTCCTCCAGACCTTTCTCCTGCCAATGCTCTTGACCTCTGAGCCATCTCTCCAGCCCGAGACCTTCTCCCTGCAACAGCGCACCAGGGCTGGTGTTTCAGCATGAATTCTGGAGAGAGCATAAAAATCCACTGCATACCAATGCTGTTCTAAGATAGAAAATCTTGCACATATCTGTCTTTCACAGTGAAGGAACTGCACTAATACAGTGCCAGCTCCCAGGAAAGGTAAGCGTCTATACTAGCCTATAATAAATAGCTCACCCAGAAGAGAATATCCAAATGTCTAAGTGAGTAGTTGGCGTTTCACCTGAAGTTCTCAATCTGTGCTTCTCATCCAGGACCTCTTTCATTTTTATCCTAATAATATGTTGTGAACATGCAGTCTGAATAGACCCTAAACTCCTTGAAAGCTGGGTTTATATCTACTTTGGCATGCCGTGTGAACCTGACACACTGTGCAGTAACTGGCAGAAGCCAGGGGACTATTTCTAAATATAATAAAGACGTATGTTCAATACTGAGGCAATCATGGCGATATATGCTTGCAGTCCCAGTGAGCAGAAGACAAAAGCAGAACGATCAATCCAATATCAAGGCTAGCCTGGGCTACAGTGTGAGACCTGCCTAGAAAAAGAAAAGGAGGGAGTATGGGATTATATTCCTATAATCATAGCAGTTGAGAAGTGGAGACAGAAAAATCAGGAGTTCAAGAGAGTAACAAGAGGCACAGAAGGAAAGAAAGAAAGAAAGAAAGAAAGAAAGAAAGAAAGAAAGAAAGAAAGATGGAGAGGAGAAAGCAAGCAACCTAGGTGGTAGTGTCAGCCAGGCCAGCCTGAACTACAGACAGGTCCAGGACAGCCAGGGCTACACAGTGAAACTTTGCCTTGACAAATCACAAAAAAAAAGGGAAAAGGAGAAAAGGAAGGAAGAAAGAAAAAGAAAGAAAGAGAAGGGAAGAAAATAACATTTTCAATATTATAAATATGAGCTTATCGCAAAATTGCTGCAGGGTAAATGTTTTCAAATCTTAGACTTTTTTTTTTTCCTTTTATGTTCTTCTTGTTAACTAGAAACTGTAAATCTTTCAAGTAAGAGTTTTAAGTGTATTTGGAAGGTGGAACTGATGGATTCAGGATAGCAATGGTGATAACACCTTAAATCTATAACATAGGTTAGTTCATAAACTCTTTATTTGCTTCTGGGATAGAAGCCCCAGCAGCACAGGGCTCTCTACTCTCCCTTTTCTGTGCCTGACAATCCACTGCCAGGCACACAATAAGTACCTGGTGATTTTTCTGGGACTCTCATAGCCACAAAGGGAGAAGGTTCATTTTAATTCCAGTGTGGATAAGAAAACCGGGGCACAGGCAGCTCCGGGTGGTTTGCCCACGGTCACAAAGTTAATACAAACTAGAGATTACATTCCTCTGGTTGAAACCCGTTCTTCTTTTATTAAATCGTGACTACTTTCAATGAAAAGCAGCCACTTTATACAATGGAATAGATGGGAAACGCCAGGAGCAGAAACCAGTCACATGTCAGACACCCAGACTGAGAAAGAGTGAGGTCTTGATTGGTTTTGTGCCACGTGTACTTTAAAGGCATGGAGATTTATAGGTGCTTATATTAATTTTAATATGCCTGCTCTATTTTATTAAACCATTAGAGCTAATAGTATTTTAAAAGTCTAACTCAGACTATTTTTTTTTTAACTGTAAGACTAAGTGGAGTAAAGTTCTTTGGAGAACAAGCAATTATGCCTTAGAGACAGAGCACCTCCCAAAGTTCATTTATGAGTCAGAGCTGTCTGGTGTTACAAACACATTTTCATAGAAACAATATTTAAAAGGTTCAGTTCTGTAAAGCTCTCAATATGCTTGGCCTGGGTGGGGGGGCAGGGGGGGGCAGGACTGAAAATCTGAACAACTTGGCAGATCCAGGAGTTCACCAGTCCATTTGTCTTCTGGGGGTGCCAGGCAGGTGCACCACTGCTGTGAATGAAACTGTCCTTCAATTGATATCTTCATGTGTGGACGTGGCTGCGTTCGGTAGCTGGGTCCTTTAGATGAGGGCATGATGGTTTAGGGAAAGCCCTAACCTATTGCAGGTTAACATAATGACCATGTCCTTGAAGAAGAGAGAATTGCAGAGAGACAGGGAGCCAAATGGGGAAGGAGGCATGTAAGGACAGAGGTGGAGCCTGGAGGGACTCAGCTAAGAAAAGGAATCCCAAGAAGTACCAGAACTCACAAGAACTCAGGAGGGTGAGAGAGGTATCCTTCAGCGCTTCAGTAAGAACTTGACCTAACTAGTGCCCCCTGTCTCTTCTTCCCTCCTTTCCTTTCCTTCCCTCCCCTCGTCTCCTCCCCTCCCCTTCCCTTCCCTCCCTCCCCTCCTGCCCCCTTCCCTTTCCTTCTCTTCTCTTCCTCTTCCTTCCCTCCCTTCCCTTCCCTTCCCTTCCCTCACTCCCCTCCTCTCCTCTCCCCTCCCCTTCCCTCCCCTCCCCTTCCCTTCCCATCCTTTCCCTTCCCTCCCCTTCCCTTCCCTTCCCTTCTTCCCCACCCCTACCCCTCATCCTCTCTGGCAAGGTCTCATGCATCTCAGAATGGCCTCAAATTTGATTTCTAGTAAAGAATTACCTTGAACTAGTTGCTGACCCTCTTGCCTCTGCCTCTTGAGTGCTAGGATTAGAGCACAGGCCACAGCACCCAGTTTTATGCTGTGCTGGAGAATCAAACTCAGAGCTGCATGCATGCTAGGCAAGGACTACAGCGCCCACCCCTCCTGGATGACTCCTTGATATTGAACTTCAGCTGTCGTAACTGTGAGAATAGTAATTATAATGCCCTACTATTCTGTGTCATACAGTTTTGGGCGCTTTGCTGTAAGCACCCCATACAGTGACTACAACCGTAGTCTTCCATCTGATTGTGGCTGGTTGTAATTATAAGACTTGATTCTGCCCTGTACAATACAAGCAGATTTGTATGTCACCTTTCAGGGTTTGGTACCAAAGTCCACCCATAACGATTTTCTGCCCTCATTACCCATATCCTGACTGAACACAGAGGAAGTGCTCACCTATGAGGTAAAAGCGCCACAGACTGAAAAGGCACATGCAGGTCTGAGTTAGCTGTGACACCAATCCTTATTCTTCTACTGGTGTCACATAGCATGGAAAATTATTTCTTCGGAGTTTTAGCCATGGATATTGTGATGCTGCTTTTAACAGAAGCCAACCGTATCTGTTCATTTTAGAATGTTGCATGAATGACAGTCTCAGGGCATCCAAGTTCTGAGCCATGAGAAATGGTTCTTATTTCCTGGACTTAAGCAACTGGCTTGATTAGAAAGTGAGGAATTAAAGGAGGGTCATACTGGTTAGAGGTATGAGCAAGGGTACCCAATAGGTTTATGGCATCATGTTCTCAGATCAACTCCTACCCACTCTCCTTTTCCTCCTGGCTTTCTTCCTGAATAAATTCTTTGCATTCTTTTCTGCTGCTGGATGTCACTGGGCTGATCATTGTAGACCCCTTCTTGACCTACAGGGAATACAAACTTAGAATGTATGCCTACAATGTTTTATCTTGTCAGTTTGATGGTGAGTGTATGTGTGTGTGTGTATATGTGTGTGTGTGTGTGTGTGTGTGTGTGTGTGTGTGAGAGAGAGAGAGAGAGAGAGAGAGAGATAGAGATTAGTGTGTGCATAGTGTGTCTCCAAGTGAGCATATGAGACTTCTGAGGCAGAGGTGGCCTCAGAGTATTAAAAGGCCAGAGAAATTTATTGCATCTTCATCTTCCTCTCTCACTCTC
Organism: Acomys minous; assembly: GCF_964271855.1. Taxonomy (NCBI): domain Eukaryota; kingdom Metazoa; phylum Chordata; class Mammalia; order Rodentia; family Muridae; genus Acomys; species Acomys minous. Next base: position 82,669,080 of record NC_140496.1, read on the forward strand.
TGTCTTACTGTCTTGAGAAGGCATCTCTCCCTGAACTGGAGGCTCATCACTTGGACTAGGCTGACCAAGCAGTGAGCTCTCAGGCTTCTCTCCCTCAGCACTGAGGTCATAGGCACACACAATGCTATCTGGCTTGGGTGCTGGGGATTTGAACTCTGGTTCTCACATTTGTATGGCAAGCACTCTTATGCACTAGTCCATCACCCCAGGCCCTTCACAGGATTTAGAGTTAACCTAGGAAACAAACTTCTGGGCATGTCTATGGAGGTGTCTCTAGAGCCTGTTAGATGAGGTAGAAAGAGTTACCCTGAAAGTGAGTGCCACCATCTGTGGTCTGGGATCCTCAACTAGGTTTTTTTTTTTAAAGACCACAGGATTAACACAGAACTCATCTCTTTCTGCTTCCTGACTTCAGACAGTTTACGCAGCCGCTCACATCCCTGCGGCCACAGCTACGGCTATCCTCCTTGCTCACAATGTGAGCTCCAAGAGGCCTTTCACTCCTTAAGTTGCTTCTCTCAGGTGGTTTTTTCACAAGGAGTCACTATTTTTGCCTCTCTCATAAGTAAAGCCCACCCACCCTTCTTAAGGCAGCCTCAGGCTCTTTGGTTTGCTGTTTTGTTATCAGTGGGAGAAGCATAGCAAAAGGAAAGGTCATAAATAAAGGGAAACTTCTCCGTCTCAAAATGTACAGTAAGCCAAGCGAGACCAAAGCAAACGTAGTAAAGCTGGCTTTTGTAGTGCGCCCAGATTTCAGGGCTACCCATCTCCGGAGCTTTTTCTACATAGCCTGCTGCATTTACGTCATCCTGTTCTGTACTGTTCCTCTGTTACAGACCATCTGAAGACGCAGAACAGCAGTACCTCTACCAAGAAGCCAACGCCAGACTCATGGCCCAAGCAGGGGAGCGCCAGTGTTTCTCTGTTCTTTGAAGTTTTGCCATCAATACCACTAGGAGGTAGTTCCTCTGTCTCCTTTGGGCCTCTTCTGCCTCTCTCTCACCTGTGTCTTTTATTTATTCAACAGGTGCTTGCTGTGTGAAAGAGTCTCAAATGCTGAGACCCACACTGCATGTTGAGATTTTGGCATGGATTAAGCCATCTTTTCCCCCGGAAGAACTCCTGTTCTAAACATGAGAATCACCAGAGAACTAGAAGGGACTTTCTTTGTAAGGTGTACAATCCCAAACCAGGAGTACCAAACCTAGGTTGAAAAAAAAGGAGGATAAATAGAGAGGAAGCACCTTGTAGAATGAGAACATCCAATATGTCTACATGAAGAACAATTTGCAAGTTGGTTTTGTGAAGAGTGAGCTCTTCAGGTGAGCAGTGTGGGCGTTTGTCTTCTAATGACTGAGCCCTTGGTCTTAAAACATCACCATGTGTGACTATGTATATACACTTGGCCCATGTAATTATCTCTTACGCCTGAATGTTGGTGATCTTCGGACTTCAAACACTGAAATCCTAAGTGAGATGTGATCTGGAGCCCTTTGGGGAATAGAAACAATAGGATCTATGTAAATGGAAGAGATGCATTGTGGGAATCAGCTTAGTCCATGCAACCATGGAGGCAAAAAGCCCCCATGGGATGAGATAATCTCCCAGAAGAGAACCAAGATAGTTAGCTGTTTAGCCTGAAGACATCAGCGAGAACCTGGCTACTGAGACAATGGAGGGGAAGGAGATGGAGGTCCCACATGAAAAGAAAGACATTTTACTCTCCATCCACTCTTCTATTCCATCTGGATTCTGGGAGATTGGATTCAACCTGGGTTAGATGATAACTCCAGACATTAATGAGAGAAGCGTTTTCCTGACTTGATCTACTTGGTTAGATAGATGACAATCTCTTCTAGAAACTACCTGCATATTTTTTCAACATAAACGACTGCAGAACAGGCCTGAGGCTGGAGCCTTCATGGCTTAGTAGCCCTTTAAGAAGTCACAGGAGAGGGTTAATTTTTCCTCTTAGCTTTCTGTGGATTCAATGAGAAACAACTCTGGAAACATGACCATGTCAAGACTACAGGCCACTGGTGCCCATCTTGCAGGACTGTGGGGAATAATGATCCATCCTATCCTATCTAAGGCATTTTTTCATAGCTGCCTAAACTAACACACTGCCCACGCATGATACCTTAGGGTGTACAACGTATGACCCACGCAGCAACACTGGCCTATTAGCTTATGCAGATTGTGATACTGTGGAATCTTTAGGATGTGGAACCTCAAAAGAGAAAGGGGTCTTAGAGTTTATACCCTGGCCCACAACTGCTCCCTGATTTCTGATCCCCAGATGTGAGAAAGTTACAGTGTCAGCCCAGGCCACTTCTGCCACTATGCCTTCCCTACCACAATGACCTTTGTCCTCTTGAAGCCAGAACCATAATACGTCACTTCCTCCTCAAGTTACTTCTTAGCAGGTCTTTGCTCACTGTAACAAGAAAAGTAACCAAAACATCCAGAAAAGCTTCCTGTAGGTCTTTACTGGTCTAGGGAAGAAATGAAGTGGTGGTGGGGGGGTAGTTGGCACCATTTTCAAAACAGTATTCTTTACAGGAAGCTACTGAGCGTGAGCCGAGCAGCAGGGTGTGAAGAGCTGTGTTTGAGTCATAAAAGCATCCTGGGAGAGATGACTGATGGGGATGGAGTGGACAGACTCATTCATTAGTCTGTCACCATTAAAGGTGCTACAGTCACAGTTCAGAAAGAACAGAGAAGCCAGAGGGACAGGCAAGGCAGTCTGCCTGAAGAACGAAAGAAGCCTTCAAAGGGACATCTTTGAAATTCATTTCATTTAAGAAAGGAGAGAGCGGGACTCAGAAACAGTTGCTACTCCCTAGATACCAAAACCAGTGCACTGTAGAAAAACCAAGTCTGAGATTCCTGCTACTGCCTGAGGAGCCTGACTGTGGGCATCTTCATATGGATACATGTTAAATGCCTGAGTCAAACTTCATTTATGGCTATTTGAGATGAAGGAACCATTAGTTCTTAGTAAAATGACTACGGTGAATGACAACTCCCCTTAGATAATCAAAAGAACATAAAAACCTTTGCTTCTGATACATTTACGGGGTGTGGCTTATCCTGATGGGAGCAGCTCAGAAGCTGGTTCACTGAGTGAACTGCTGCTGTTTTCTAGACAGATGCTCACTGGGAAACTGAGGCTGGCCTCAAACTTTTGAGCTTCCTGTCACAGTCTATCCATCGCACTGGGATTAACAGGTGTGAGTCGCCAAACCCAGCAATCTGGATTTTAATGCAGAGGCAGTACAAGCTAGCCAGGAGCTTGTTTTGTGCTATTCCAGACAGACATAAGATTTACCAAGAGAGTATTTGGCTTCCATTTTTACCTTTTTAATATAAAAAGAGAGCCCCCTGGAGCCTAGGCCATATAATCTGAGCATTCTGCTTTACCCGCCCCCCCCAGTCCATAACTAGATAAATCAGAGTGAATCTCAATTTACATAAATATTAGCAGCAATGTCTTAGACCAGATGTAGACTGTCACAGAATATCAGAATGTGGGTGAGCTCTCTGTGAGCATCTTCCTGGCTAGGTCAGTTTTTTAGGGCGTGCTGTTACTTGCTTGTTCTGCTGCATGCTCAGTCTCTTGTGATATGAGTTCTTGAAAATAGAAGTTCTAATTGGGTTTCCCTGTAGGTGCAAAGGAGTGGGACTCTGGAGCAGGTTGTGTCCTTGACAGACATTATTCCAGGGAGACTTGACTATCCCTGCAAATATTTGTGACATCAAGCAAGTTTTGCTATGTGATGAAAATCTTTTCCCTCTAACCTATAAAGAGAGGTACTGTATCCCTTGATTAAAACCAAGTGTACAAACAGCGCACTGCCTCCACATTTAATTCTTATGAAAGAATAAATCATAGTTGAAAAGATGTGTGAAAACACAAACAATCATGACTTCATAAAGGAATGCAGACCATCAACCCCAATACCTACTCCCTTTTCAACACACAGTAAGCTCTTGTAGGGTAGGTTGCATATTGTAAGTTTCCTTGTTCTGAACCCTGTGTCAATGGCTTCTAGTAGGTATCATTCTGTTAAAGTGAACTTTGAGCTCTTCAACCACAGTAAACACAGAAACCCTGAAATTCCTCAGGTGTGCCCAGGCTGAGAAGAAAATGTATATAAAAATCACTAAGCCCCAGGGAAGAAACATTTTAGGAATTACACTTGACCTTAAGCAAAAGGTCGAGGAGCTACTATTTTGGACAGAAAAGAAGTCAGGGGGTGTAGCTCAGGTGGAAGAGTGTTTGCCCAGCATGCACAAAGTCCTGGTTTTGATCCTTAGTATGCGTAGTGGTGCCCACCTATAACCCCAGCACCCCAGAGCCTGAGACAGAGGTCTCACACATTCAAGGTCATGCCCATTTACACAGTAAGTTCAAGGTTAGCCTGGGCTACAAGCATCCCTCTCTCAAAACTAAATAAATAAACAAATAGATAAGTAAACAAATAAATACATAAACACAAAACAAATATTAAAAAGAAATAAAAACAGAAAGCTAATAGGACAATTCCCCCAAAAGCTAAAACACTGAAAGATTAAGTGAGGAATTACTGAAATAAGGTGATCAGGGTAGAAGAGGCAAAAGATAATAAATTTGGAGATAAGCTAGTGCTTTTTACATTACTCCCCCTTCCCATGACGAATATTAGGGAATTCATAATAAACTTTACAACTTCAGTCTTTGAATAGTTTGAATGAAAAGGGCAGTGGAAATCAGCTTGAAATCTCACCCTTCTGAATGAATAACTAATTGTCTTAGCTAGAGTTCCATTGCCGTGAAGAGACTTTATGGCCACAGCAACTCTTCTAAAGGAAAACATTTCACTGGACCTGGCTTACAGCTCAGAGGTTTAGTTCATTGTCATCATGGCGGGAAGCATGGCAGCACGCAGGCAGACACGGTGCTGGAGAGGTAGCTGAGAGTTCTACACCCTGATCCACAGGCAGCAGGAAGAGAGAGTGACACTGTGCCTGGTTTGAGCTTCTGAAACCCCAAAGCTTATCCCAGTGACAAATTTCCTCCAATAAGGCCACACCCACTAATCCTTTCGAATAGTGCTGCTTCCTACGAGCTTATGGGGTTATTTTCACTCAAACTGCCACACTAATGATGGGCCACTTCTCTGCCTCTCATTTAATATTTGGTGAAAATGAAAAAAATTTGATTTCCTATATAACTTCTACCTCCCATCAGTCCAAACTGATGCTAATCCATTTATGCACTACCTCACAAACTTACTGGCTTAATCAACACGGTCGTTTTGCTCACAAGTTTGTGGGTCAGGGATTCAGGCTGGGATCTGCGGTCTGGTTCATTCTGACTCATGATGTGCATGTAGAGCGCCCTCTCTTTGGTGGATCCTTAGTCATTCTCCAGCTACGCAGTAGTCATTACTCTTTGCTGAATGTCAGTTCATTCCTCAGACCCTTCTCCCCACGGCTTGGGCTTCTCTCGGTTTGGTGGTCCCAAAGCAGTTGCATTCTTCCAAGACAGCTGGCTGCCAAGAGGAAGCTGTCAGGGCATACAAAGCTCTGTTTTATTTTATTAGTCAAAGTGGTTAAATGGTGACCCCGTACAAGGGGTGAGGAAGTGGATCCTTCCTTGCGTGCTGTGGTGAAAAGGTCATTATCACAGAACAGCTTATTGGATGGAAGCCACCACAGAAGATGTTTCTTTGAGCTTTACAAATTCCCTCCTGGGGAGCAAGGAGAAATTCACAAGACAAGTTCATGAGACTTTTGAGACTCAGGAGGCTGTGCTTCCCCATATGAGTAGCAAATGACTGCTGAGAAAAAACAGTCATTGGGGGAGCTGCCTGCGTGTTGAACAGGGAACTCTAGAGACACAGCTTTCCTGAGTCGTCACTCATGCCTGATGTCGGCTGTCCCATGATGCAGGTGCCTTGGAGTCATGTTTGCTCCGGTGTTTAACCTCTTCCACACGTATCTGCGGGAAACCCCAATAAACTCAATGTTTCAGCAAACTGCACTTGGTAAGGCTTTTTTCTTTGGTCTCTTGTCAGAGCTCTATGTGGCATAAATAGACATATGTTCACATTTTCCCCAGAAAAGGTAACTCAACAAAGGAAATGCTTTCCTTGACGGAGCATTTCAAACACTTCAGGTTGCTCTGCACTTCTGCCATATAGTGCTTTGTACTTGTCTATATCTAAGAAAAAAAATACATCTTTCTTTCACATTCTCTGTGCCATACAACTATAAGAAATAAAAATAATAAATACAGAGCTGAAGACATGGCTCAGTGGTTAAGAACACTTGTTATTTCTGCACAGGACCCTGGTTTTGTTCTCAGCACCCATATCAAACAGCTCACAGATAACTTTAATTCCTGAGCCAAGGGATCTGATACCCTCTCTGGCCTCCATGGATAGCTGCACATGTGTGGAGAGCATACAGACAAACAGGTATGCACACATGTGTGGAGTGCATACAGACAAACAGGTATTCACACATGTGTGGAGTGCATACAGACAAGTAGGTATTCACACATGTGTGGAGAGCATACAGACAAACAGGTATACACACATATGGAGTGCATACAGACAAGTAGGTATTCACACATGTAGAGTGTATACAGATAAGTAGGTATACACATGTGTGGAGAGCATACAGACAAGCAGGTATACACACATGTGTGGAGAGCATACAGACAAACAGGTATACACACATATGGAGTGCATACAGACAAGCAGGTATTCACACACATGTAGAATGTATACAGATAAGTAGGTATACACATGTGTGGAGAGCATACAGACAAACAGGTATGTATGCACACGTGTTGAGAGCAGACAGACAAGCATGTATACACACATGTGGAGTGCATACAGACAAGCAAGTATTCACACATGTAGAGTGTCTACAGATAAGCAGGTATGCACACGTGTTGAGAGCATACAGACAAACATGTATACACACATGTGGAGAACACACAGACAAACAGGTATGCACATATGTGGAATGCATACAGACAAGCAGGCATACACACATGTGGAGAGCATACAAGCAGGTATGCACACATGTGGAGAGCATACAGGCAGGTATACACACATGTGGAGAGCATACAGACAAACAGGAATACACATGTGTGGAATGCATACAGACAAGCAGGTATGCACACATGTGGAGTGCATACAGACAAGCAGGTATACACATACATGCACATAAAAAGATGACTAAATCATTTTTGTATACAGTGAAGGGAAAATAATGGTCCATTTTCAAAATGTACCTGAGCCAACTTCAGTCCAGCAATAGATAAACAAGCAAGACTGGGTTCTGCTGGTTCCTACGCTTTTATCCTGCTAAAAGCCTCTAGATCTATGAACCTCTGTTGTAAGGTGGGAGAAAAGATGACTACAGAGAGATTAAAGCAGTTAAAAGACCAGTGCTCTACTCTCGAACAGAACCTAATAGGGCTGCCTTGCCTTTTAATTTCCTGAAGATTTTTCTACTAGAAAACAGGTGTGAGAAGACACAGGAAATGGAAGAATTTTGTTTTTCTCCAGGTCACCAAATAAGGCTAAATCAAAATACAGTGCATAATTACAATTTTGTTAAGAAAAAAAAGGAGATGGGGTTCACCGAGCTTCTAGAAACGTTGCCTCCCAATTTGGTAGGCCAGTGAAGAGAATATAAAATTTTCTGTTCCTGCGGTCTTTATTCTCCCTACAACCTGCCATCTTAGGGTCTGAAAACTGACTTGATTCTTTTGAGTTATGGAGTAAAGATTCTCCTTTCCTAATGTTTAAATGTATTTACTATCATGTGATTCTTTTGAATTATGGAGTGAAGATTTTCCTTTCCTAATATTTAAATGTGTTTATTATCGCGGGGCACAGTGCAGGCCACAGACTTTATGTAGAGGTCAGGGAACAACTTTTAGGAGTCACTTCTCTTCCACCAATGGTCCCAGGATTTTTAACTTAGGTTACCAAGCATCAGTGGCAAGCGCTTTTGCTCAGCAGCCCTCAGGTGGAATTTTCTAACAATGACGAATGACACTACAGTGAACTCCTGTTCTAATCCAGTATTCTACGCTTATCTGCATCCATCACGCAAGTTAGTAAGTACTTCATGTGCATCTGCCTTTTCTTTCCTTCCAGGTAACTCCAGGACAACCCATTCTCCTGGAAGACACCAAAGGAAGTCTGCCCCTTTGGTAAGCAGTTTTGTTTTCTTCAATAATAAGATCAAACCCAAGACTTCCTGTATGCTATGGGAACACTCTACCACTAGCCACCTCCTGATTCTAATAGCTTTCTTTTCTATTTTGAGTTAAAGCTGCTGCTGTTGGTTTTCTTGTTTTTTGGGGGTTTTGTGGAGCTTTTTTGGTTTTGGTTTTGGTGTCCCCCTACCACTAACATAGCATCTACAATGACAGAAAAGTCTGTTTTTTTTAAAGTAGATATCAACCTAATCTAGGACAAAGGTTGAGTTTTGAAATTTTGAAACATTTCATCTGTGAGATATTTGACATTGGTTCTTGGATAGCATACAGAAAACCTTTGCACCTCTCTATATGGTTCTCAGATATGTTGTTACATTTTAAATGTTATGTAAGAAATTAATTTCATAATCCAGGGTAGATGTCAAAACATCTCTAATATGCCATCTTAAGCCAGAACTGGGCTAAAGAAGAGAAGGGTGTCAGTGGGCAAAATGAATCAAGTAATATCCTCATTTTCTAGATGTGCTCAAAGCAGGTCAATGTGCCTTCTGCACACGCTACTGTGTGGTGCTGAGAGCTGGGTTCTGTTCTCCACTCTAGAGATACAAAGATAATTAAGATGCAATACTTGCCTTCAAGGACTTATAGCAAGAGAACCGCTCTTCTCATTGAGAATTTTCCATTCCTACTTTCACTTTACCCTAGGAAAGTTAAAACTACCCCTGGGGAGGCTCCTTCTCATTGACCAGTCTTTTCTCATCAATATTTTCTTACTGACAACTCTGGCCAAATGGCATGTGATGTGTGTTCCTTGACCAGTTGAGTAGATTGTAGACAAATCAAAATTATCTTGCTATTGCATGTTTAATTGGTAAAGTCCACCTTGCTGCAACCCTTAGGAGGTGCAAACAACAGATACTTCTTGCCTAGTATAAGGGACACTTAAGACACAAGAACCTTTGCCTACATTCCCTCTCTCTTCCCATAATCTTCATCCTCAAACGCAATCCACCTTCATGGTTTTCCTATTCTGTCACAGAAGGCATTTTCTTCTGTTTGAGTTGGAACACTTTTTCCTCTTATTTTAAAAGTCATTTCCCAAGAAATTGTTCATTTTTCTCTGTTAGCCAGTTTGGCATAGCTACAGTCACACAAAAATGGAGTGGCCAGGACAAAAAGATAACTGGAATGTAGCAGATCCACTTACTGGACCCACAGCCCTGGCAGACACTGCAGGTTCATCCGGCAAGCCAGCAGGCACTGTCCAGGGCTGTAGTGATGCTCTTTCTGTCACTCAGAATCCCAAGCAACTGAGGAGCAGAGGCAAGGCAAGCTGGAGGCTGCTAGTGACAAGCTAGTAACAACTGGGTGGTGAAAGATTCTTTTTTAAAATTATAATTTATTCACATTACATCCCGATTTTTATCCCCTCATTTGTATCTTCCCATTCCCACCTTCCCTCCCTCTTCCACCTAGACCTCTGAAGAGGGAGAGGGGCCTCCTCCTCCACCATCTGACAACAGCTTATCAGGTCTCATCAGGTCTCATCAGGATAGTCTGCCTCCCCTTCTTCTATGTGCCCACAAGGCTGACCCGCCAAGGGGCAGTGATAAAATGAGGGGACCAGATTTCATGCCAGAGGTAGTCCCCTCTCTGCCCTCCTCCAGCCCACACCCGACACAAGTGGAGAATGAGCTGTCCATCTGCTACATCTGACAGGGGTTCTAGGTTCTCTGCATGTGTTGCCCTTGGTTGGTACATCAGTTTGTGCAGCACCCTCTCCCCCAACCCTCATCTATTGTTTTTTTAACAGTCCCAGTTACAATACTCAGTGGGATTCTTGGTAATATTCACTAAGGGTCCTAATGAAGATAACTTCTATCTTACCAAGCTTGAAATTGAACGCAAAAACTCCTTTCTAAAATGTCAGCCATTATTACAAGAGAAAGAAAGCTCACTTCAACAACAAAACAAAACAACAACCCCCCCCAAAAAAAACCAAAAAACAAAATGAGGCATGTGATAATAGCATTGTTAGCATTTGGTGGGAAAATAAGACACTTTGCCCTAAGTTTCTGGGTGTCTGAAATCTAAGACCTTGGAGAGCTCCTTCTCCTTGCTCTGCCACCAGAGACCCTGAGCTAGGGCTTCTCCACAGGATGAACTACACACACACAACAATGCCTTTCCTGGATGGACCACTAACTGAATTGGTGACCACAGCCAAATGACTTTGCCCAGTGTCACCGTCTTCTTTCTAAGAAACACGTTTAAACTCCACCTGCGGTTTGCAAGGTTGTGGCCCAAGCTCACGCTCAGCCTTGCGGAGCACACATGTCCTCACATACTCCATACCTCAATGGAATCCTGTTTGGCTGGAGGCTTAAGTCCCTGTTTCTCAAGATCTGTTTTTTAAAAGATGTGTCTTACATGTTGTGTATGTGGGAAGATGTGTGGGGCTGCCCACAGAGACCAGAGGCATCAGATCCCACAGAGCTGGAGCCACAGAAGGTTGCGAACCATCCTACAGGGATGCTGGGAACTGAACTCAGATGCTCTGCACCAACCGTCTAAGTTCTTATCCACTGAGCCGATTCTGAACTGGGATGTGTGTCTGTGCTTTCCATGTGACCAGATGTTTAACTGGGCATCAAATGTCAACCGGAAGCCTCTCCAAAAACTGGCTGCCTCCCGATCTTTGATTCCTGTCTAGAGCTGTGAGAATGTTTCAAATGAAAGATGCTAACATGTATTTTCTTTCTTTCTTTCTTTCTTTTTTTTTTTTTTTTTTTTTTGGTTTTTTTTTTTGGTTTTTTGAGACAGGCTTTCTCTGTGTAGCCTTGGCTGTCCTGGACTCACTCTGTAGACCAGGCTGGCATCGAACTTATAGTGATCTTCCTGCCTCTGCCTCCTGAGTGCTGGTATTAAAGGCATGCACCACCACGCCCAGCTAACATGTATTCTCAGAAGATAGCTGCCTGTATAGAGTTGAGTCCTAGGACTGCCACACCAACTAAACAACACAAAGGGAGATTTGCTTTGGTAACATAAAACAAGTAAGACCCATTTAATTGGAGAAGAGTACTTTTCTTCCCTCTAAAAATATTTTAAGTCTTCCATTAGTAACACTGACCTTGCAAAAATAATAAAAAGGGCTGTTTTGGAGTGATATTTCCTAGACATATTACAGCCTAGCTGAAAAGGCTGGGGACCATACAAATACCCCACAGACAATCTTCATAGCCCAACACCATAAAGTACTACACTGAGAAATCTAAGTGCCTACACTGTGGGCACAGAATTCCTTCAGACCAACACTTAAAGGAGCAAAAGTGAGCATGAAGACTATAGAAAAGGACTCGAGGGACAAAGGGGATTGATATTTCATTATTCTGGAATCCATAGTAAAACCACTGGGAAAACCAGAATTCAATTTCCCAATGAGGGAGCATACTGGTACTGTATCCTGTTGTACACTTGACAGTCACAAAATGTCTTTATCTAGGCAATTTGACCTCAACTCTCACCATGGCCCTCTGGAAGAAGCCATCTGTGGCTCTCTTTCATTCTGCAGAGAACTAAGCCAGGCAAGCCTCGATGAAGGGCAGACTGTCCTGCAACCACATCTCACACTTCTGTGCCTACTGTCTTGAATTTCCTGTATTTAACCCATACCCTTGACCTTTCATACAGTTTGTCTTCATGCCTAGACCAAATCTATCTGTTCATACATTTTCTATATGTAGAAACAATTCAAAACACATTAAAAGAAGCACTTCAAAACATTTCATGTTTCTCTCTCTCTCTCTCTAAAAAAAATAGACATGCCTCGCATTTTATATGTTTTGTAAACAGTGTGTGTAGCTAAAGTACACTAAGCAGAGCTATTCAATGGAATCCTACTAATGTGTTCATCTACCACAGATAGCATTAGTAACCCTGCTGTAGGTTTGGGAAGGCTTTGGTTTCAGGAGGTCTTAGTAACTAATATATGTTACTGAACTCAGAGGGGTGCCAAGCTACAACTTGACTACTCTCATTACATGCCATTGTCACTACCTCAGAACACACTTGGCTTAGCTTGCATAAAATACCAGTTTTCATCTTCGAGAAGAAAAGGAAGGACAGAAAAAAAAAAAGACAAGCACACAGAAGGCTCTGCAGTTTACAGAGCCTTGCATTTGATATTACGACCCACTGCTCACTCATCCTATGTTTTGCATTTGCTAAGTGAGAGCACAGGGGCTGCTCCAGTGGGATTTCCCTGCTCTTCTGTAATGAGGGGCTTTCTCCAGCTGCCTCCTGCTCAAAGCTGCAGCTACATCTGTCCCACACTGATAACAAAAGAACAAAAGAGCAACCCCCAGATCCTCAAGGTTTCGTTGGGAATAACACTGTCATCGAATGTAACTGGAATGAAAATAAAATGGGGAGAGTGTAGGAGAGTGGAAGGTGAAATAATATCTTTTTTTTAAATTACATTTTGGTGGCCAAGTAAACCTCCTTGTAAGTGGCTGCAATCCCTTAGGATGGAGTTTAAAGTCAAATCACGGCAGCTACCCAATAAGAAAGAAATCAGCCCATCTGCCCATTATTCTTCAACAGTCCCCAAGGCATCTCTCTTCCCTAACTAAGTAAACCCCAGGCAAGATGAATGGATAGTGAGAGAAAGACAAATATCTCTAGAAGAGAGGAACTACAGAGAAACTTTGAGAGAATTAATAAACCGATTATAAAATGAATTCTTTCTACTCTACATCTCCTACAGACGTCTCATAAATAATAATGCCATGTAGTTCTTCTTTGCAATTACTGCAAATTAAGTTTCAAAGCCTTTTTTGGCCAATGTTGAATTGTAGTCACAGAGCTGGCAGACAATCTGAGCCATCAACTAAATATCTTTGTTTAAGCAAATGGATGTCTCAGGTTATAAGGAACTAAGGGTGTCTAGGTCAAGCTTATGACCTAGACCTATTGTCTTCAGCTTTTCTAATATTTATCACCCATAAAATCTACCTAAAACGTCTTTGCTGCCACAGGCTCTCTTTCCCTTCATCTCTGTATAGAGAAGACCAGGAGTCATCTCATTAAGAAATCTTTCTGTGTTTAAAAACACTTACACTTGCCACCTTTCAATTCATATTTTTTCACCTTGAACTACCTTATTTTTAAGTCTGCATGTTTTCTTCTTTTTGTAACATGTGTATTCATGTGTTCATAGATGTGTGGGTGTGTAAGTGCTCTCCTGTGTGAGTACACACACACACACACACACACACACACACACACACACAAACACACAGAGACACACACGGATGTGGAGGCCATAGATTGGCTATCTTCCTCATTGTCTTCCGTTTTATCCATTGAGGCTGGCCTCTCGCTGAGCCTACAGCGTGACTGGTGGAGCTAAGCAGCTTGTCCTGTGTCTTCCTCCTGCACTCAGGGATGATGAATATGGACTAACAAATATTGTGCCTACTTCCCTAACCTCTTATATCCTGCCTGGCTTCTGGGATGTCCCACTACGTTCCCTTCTGTTCGTTCCTACTCATTTGTTCAGCTACTTTCCAGGAGTCCTTCAGAGTCTTAGCCTCCAGGACAATTCCATTGAGAAACCTCTGTCCTATTTGGATGGTAATGTACCATTCCATTCACTATTCCCCTAGCATGATCTTTCTCTCATCCTATTGCAATTGCCAGGTTGCCTTGTGCCCTGCTGGGTTTAAGCAAAATGCTAGCCATTACCGGGAAGGCAGAATAGCCATAGTAAGTGCTAAGTAAACGCAGGCTGAGAAGATAGCCGTCAGTCACTTACTTCACCAACACTGCTAGTGTAAAGGAACAGCTGATATAAGCAAATGGACAAGTCAGGGAACACACCTCATACAGCTTCATAGTTTTGTTACGTTTAACAGCAACAAAATTTGCATGCCATGCATGATAATATGATAGTATGTGCCAAACAAAGACACCAGTTATTGGGCTGGAGAGATGGCTCAGAGGTTAAGGGCACCAGCTACTCTTCCAAAGGTCCCGAGTTCAATTCCCAGCAACCACATGATGGCTCACAACCATCTATGATTTCTAGTGCCCCTTGGGGCATGCAGGCATACATGCAGGCACAACACTGTATACATCATAGATAAGCAAATAAATCTTTCTTTTTAATACATCAATTACCTCCTCATCACTATTTTCAAGTAAGTCCTCTAGTCTCCTTTCCCAATGAGATCTCTGTTTCTGTGAGGTTTGTTGTTTTGTTTGTTTTTAGGAAATGTCAACAAAAAGACTTCTATTCATTTTCTACACATATCTCAACAGGTAATTCAATGTAATTTTCCAGAGACTACCTATTTAGAGGGGTTTTTAAGTTCTTAAAAGTAGAAATGTTTCATACCATTCAATAGGGTTGAAAGAAAATAGCTGCCAGACCTTGGGGAAATGAGCTCTTCTTTAGCTGTTGGTAACCTGATATAATTTTGGAGCCCCAGGGGCAGGAGATTGCTGTTCAGCTCTGGCAATGGTAGCCCGAAGAAGGGAACAGGCACTGAGTTAAGTAGAAGGGATACATGCAAGCAGATACGGATCAAATTCTGCACAGTCAGCCAAACCCACAGACTATTCTGTGGGCTCAGACCGAACCTGCGGTATTATTTGAAGTATAAGCCACCTTTAAGGGAGTTCCATGGACCCGGAAACACTGTTACAAACTAGAGCGACCTTCAAATACAGACATCCTATTTTCCTGCAACTGTTGAGGCAGTGTTTGCACTGAACTTCTAAGCACTCACAGATAAAAACTCATAACTTTATTAATTACCCCACACAGATGTTTCCAAGAAAGGCTGTGCATCAGCTCTTCCAACGAGGGAAGGCTTTACCTATGTCACCAGATACTCAAATCAGAAGGAAAGAATCACTTACTTCCCAGGGAAGCAGTGGCCATGAGGATGTTGCATCAGTGCCCAATTTTAAGCAAGTACAGATGCTCCCCATACCCAGCACACCATTCCTTGCCCTCTCTGCAGCAGGTAGCTTCCTCCAGTCTCATCGTTGCCTTCTTCGCTTCCTGTGCAAGGCCTTGAGAAAGTGGCATACCTCTGAGATTTCGCACCTCACTTTCTTGCCTCTAATTCTTCTTCTCCAGTCTGGCTCTATCCCAACCGTGACAAAGATGTACCCTGTCCAAGTGTCCAATAACCAACACTGAGCTAAGTCAAACCATGTCTTCCCTGAATTAAGAGTTGTACGTCTTCCCTTCAGAGAGCCACTCAGCACAGCCAGTTCATGAGTAGCTCTTTCTCCCTGGTTCGTCATCAATTTCCAGACAGAAGCTTGCTCTCCGTGGCTGTTCCCGTTGCCCACATCTAAATCACTACTAGCCTGATTTGCTCTGTCAAGAGCTTAGCACTTTAGCCTCTCTTATAAATGGCCATCCTCCTATGCTCTTTATCCACTGAAACTACTCTTGTGGCTCAAATTTTCCGACAATAAGTCAACCCAATTGAAGCTCTGATTGTGGTAAGAATGTCTCATTATCAGTTGATAATCTACAGTTACAAAAGAGGGTAATTTAGACATGGCTCCTGATATCAGGGAACTTAAAACCATAACTCCCCCAATGCATGAAGGGTCTTTAACTGACCTGGTTGCCAGGATGCTCATCATGGGGGTCCTTGGGTTGGATGCAGCTTGACTGTGTGGCTCCATTGCATGTAGTTTGGCTCTCACACTTGTTTTGGTTCTGTTAGAATTTACATTGTAAAGAATGAGATTGTATTTCAAATGTTTTACTACTCACTTCTAAAAACTCCAGCCAGGCAATAGGGGACTACAGTGTGCAGCAGAAACATAGTGGCCTCTTTTAGAGAGGACATTCACCTCATACCAGACCCCTGATGCCAGTGGCATTCATCCTGCCTTTCAATGTGTTGAGTTTTGTTTTGTTTTGTTTGTTTTGTTTTACAAAAGAGTTAACAAGTAGAGGGGCTCTACCAAATACGCAAGTGCAACAAACCAAAGAACCAAGTGATTCTTCTAATTCTAAGGGAACTTCATTCATTTACTTGGACCAAATATTTCTATTTTAAAGTTTACTACTAGAAAATTAGCATATGTGAAGGTGAAGTAATCTACATTAGCTGACCTGTACATCATTTCTTCTCCATAAAGCGACATAGCTATCAGGAAGGCCACGTGTACCCCTATTAGTTGTAGCATCCATATCTCTACAATGCCACATGTTTCAAAAGGTACTGGTTTTCTTTCTTCCTTTTCTTTTTTATTGGGGGGAGGAGTGTATCTTAGTTTTAGGGGAGTCTTTCTAAGTATTCCAGGGTGGCCTGGAATTCATTATACACCCAGGCTGGCCTCCAACTCACAATTCCCCTGCCTCTTTCTCCCAACTACTGCAATTACAGATAAGCCACCATGTCTGGCTAAATGCTGCTTTTCCACCAATCAGTGCCTGTTTCACAGAGGAAACTAAAGCCACCCATCTGCTATTCACAAGAAGCCAAGAGACACAGTATACAAGGCTAATCACTACTGCCTAAGACATAGCTGCATTCCCTTTGAAAGCCTCGAGTCATAACTGAACAGGAGCACATCACAGAGATTAATTTTCAGCAAGTTTCTGAATAGAAGAATGTTACGTACATAAGGCACAAAGAGAAAAAATACATTTTCTTGGATAAAAACGAAAAAATACGGTCGAGTCGGTTTATTAGGAAAGAAAAGTATGTGCGGAGGGTGTAGGGGTGAAATGGTAGGTAAGGGTACTCAGCCAGAGGAAGTGGTGCTGCTCTGCTGGGATCCCCTCAGTCTGGAGGTGGGGGCAGGAGGATCAAAAGTTCAAGGTCATCTCAGCTACACAGCAAGTGTTAGGCTAGCCTGGGCTATACGAGGATCTGTCCAACACAAACAAAAAGAGAAAACAAATGAACAAGCAGTGAGATTCCCCAAAGCATATGCAGCCCTTCCTCCCATGACGGTTCTTCCAGCGAGGTTGAGAGGTGAGGGGTGGGACAGAGGGTGGAGGCAGCCACTTTGATACCTTGCTGGGAAGAGGAGAAGAAATGGAAGGGAAAGTAGCATGATTTGAGTGACAGCCAAAGAGTGCTTCTTAATGTGATCAAGGTGAAACAAGGCAAACGGTATAGGAAATCCAATATAACTACTTTGCATAAGGATTATTAATTTAAGAGTTGGGGAAATGGTTATATAAAGAATTTGGGGGGTTGTGTGATGATAGGAGAAAATTCTAACAGCAAAAAAAAAAGTTGTATGTTCTAGAAATGGTATATAAATCAAATACAATATGCTTTA
This sequence comes from Acomys minous, assembly GCF_964271855.1. Classification (NCBI taxonomy): domain Eukaryota; kingdom Metazoa; phylum Chordata; class Mammalia; order Rodentia; family Muridae; genus Acomys; species Acomys minous. The sequence continues at coordinate 82,686,640 of NC_140496.1, forward strand.
AATTCTTCTCAAACAGATCATTTTAATGGTAGCATAGATTTCTTTTAGTTCAAAACATTAAAAAAAAACACCTCACTATTGGAAAGATAAATCTATAACACTTTAATGAAAGTGTCCTCCATGCTTTTCCAGCACTATGACAAGGCCTGAGATTATGTGAATAAAACACATTTAGAACAAATGACAAATTATGCTGTCTTCCAGCCACTGGGTGCTGTCTGTAAGGATGGGTGGCCAAGGTGCGTTTAAAGTTTGCATAGCGTGATTGAAGTCTATATTGGTTATTTTACTGTTGCTGTGAGAAAATAGCACTACCAAGGCAACTTATAGAAGAAAGATTTTATTTTGGCTTATATAGTTGCAGAGGGTGGGTCCACAATGGGTGAGGGTAGAAATCTGTGAGATCACATCCTCAACCATAAACACACAGCAAAGAGAGAGAGAGAGAGAGAGAGAGAGAGAGAGAGAGAGAGAGAGAGAGAGAGAGAGAGAAGTGGAAATGGGGCAAGAATATAAACTCTCAACGCCCAACCCCAGCAAGCCAATGCTTCCTTACAGCCTCCCCAAGCATCAACACTACCTGGGGACCAAGTGTTCAAATGCATGAGTCTATGGTACACATTTCCCATTCAAAACAACACAGGCTCTTTGAATAGATTGTCTTCACTAGGTTCAGGATTATAGGGCTGACCGCAAGCCAGGCAACCGTTGCTTACCAACGGAAATAGCAAGAACAGTTTGGTTACATGAACTAATTCCTGGATGCCTTGAGGCTTTCCTCCTCTTGGTGTTTTCATTTGTTTTTGTTGATCAAGGAAAATTTTAATGTCCTGTTGAGCTACTTTTCTCTGAGGCAGATTGAACAATTTTAATAAGGGAAATTTATTATCCCATAATTCAACAAGGTGTCTCCCTGTGTCTGAGAGAATATCTATCTTTTGTTTTGTTTTGCTGAGACAGGGTTTCTCTGTGTAGCCTTTGCTGTCCTGCACTCACTTTGCTGACCAGGATGGTCCCGAACTCACAGAGATCCACCTGCCTCTGCCTCCCAGAGTGTCCCCAGAGTGCTGGGATTACAGGCGTGTGCCACCACAGCCATCTATGTCAGTCGTTTTTAATAAGAGAAAACCTGATCAACAACACTGTTCAGAACTAACTCCTGTCTCTGCAATGACGGAGGATGTCGTGTTGGTAAATGCACCTCTTGGTGCTTCGAGGAGCCGCTCTGTGATAATGAAATGAGCTAGAGCATTGTGGCATCACTACAACAGTAGATTTAAACTGAACTCGATCCTTGACAGAACAAACAAACAAACAAACAGATTTTAGTCAGGTGGAAAAGGGTGGCTTCATCTGCTTCCCTCACTGCTCCTGTCCTAAATTCCTTCTCATGAAAACAGTCCATTGAAATTTTCCTGATTACTTCTGACAAGCAGCCAGCATGCCAGAAACTGATCGGGGTTCTTAAACCGTAGCAATGAACAAACAATAAGAGGGTCTTTGTTCCAGCATTTTCAGGGGTACATCACTCTGTTACATCATCTTTTGTTGTTGTGTCATCACGAGCCATATTCCACCTTCTCTTGTTTAACTGAGGTTCCTGTCTCTGGGTCCCTCTCTTAGCCATGGTGTCTCTTCCCAGGCATAGTGCAGTAACTTAGACAGACATCCCCAGAGAAACAGGTACATACTCTTAAAAATTCAATTCTAACCATTGTGACTTATATTAAAATGAAAGCAACTGAGGGAGAAGCCTTCCCCCTCACTACGGCTTCACAATACTGCTTGGGCTAGCCTCCAAACCTGCAGCAACATGCTCCCTGCAGGATGGAAAAATACAACAATGGGGTCATGCCTAAACTCTCGGGAATCATTCTTGCCACAGTCAGCCAAAGGAAAGTGATATGATGTCTCCCCAAAATAGGCATGATTTTTATTACACCAAATCTACTCTCTAAAACCCTCAAGGTTAAGTGAATTACAGTGTCTGCCAGAAGGATGGGTGAGGTAGCAACTTTATCTTGAGTTTTAAATTTCTCTATCATAATTCATTCCAAAGAACAAAGCATGTCTGAAACTTCCATATACATTCAGTGCTGGCTGCAGGCAATAGCCAGCTGTCTGCAGGGGATGGCTCAGACTTTAGGCCCACCACCATCAAGGCTCTTAATGTTCTGAGTGAGGGTGGCCACATTATGCATAGTGAAGCATTTGAACTACAGGCTTTAACAGGTGAAAAATACGATTGTCCTGGAGCTATCATTCATAGCAAGAAATGTACAGACTAACAATTGGAAACTATAGGCTTTAAGAGAAATAATTCTTTTGCTTACAGTTTGCAATCTGGTAAAACAAACATTTCAAAAATGGCAGGACTATATTGTTGAACTTGCCAAAACTACAAATTTATATACATGTTTGTATTAAAAATGACCACTAACACTGTGCTGATAAACTGTAATGTATCCTATTTTCCTTTCTCAGGGAAAGAAACACACACACACACACACACACACACACACACACACATACACACACAAATATATATTTATAGAAACAAACTTGGCCACCAAATAATTCATTAATACATAATAAAAGGTCTTACTTGGTGAATTACAAATATTTATGTATATTTCGTGAAGTCCTAATCTTTTACAGCTTTGGAGCTTATATACTGTGATGCCATAGAGCACGGTTGACGTCTTGAGCTGAGAACTTTGCACACAAGGAGACTTGATGGCATGCAGAGTGTTCTCCTTGACCTCCTCATAATGTCCTGTCCGTTGCCCCAATAAAACTCATGACAAAAGCTAGAATTCCTCTTCTCTAAAAGCTAGAACTACCTAAAGCAAATCATAGGCTCTAGGGCAGTCTCTCTGGATTCCTGGAGCCCCATTCTGGAGATATTCTATAGGGAAGAAGAAACGCTGTATAAGGGAGGTCCCCAAAGAATCTGACACACAGGCTCACAGCCTTCTCATCTTTGTCACATACTCCATCCATCTCATTTTAACATAGCTGACCATTGCTTTTAGAACCCAATTACAGAAGGAGGCAGCTTTTGCCCAGCCCTTTCATCTTTGTTTCTGAATGCCCCACTACATATAGAACATGGATTAAGTAAACATGTTACACTGGCCCCTTGTCAGCCTATTGCTACAGAAGTGTTGCCTGCAATTGGGACAAAGGGTGTCATCATCTCCATTAATAACAAAGCTGTGTCCTAAGACACAAAATAAGAGCTGGAGATATGGCTCGATGGCAGTGTTTCACCTGGTGTGTGTGTGTGTGTGTGTGTGTGTGTGTGTGTGTGTGTGTGCATGCGGCAGGGTGGGGGGTTGTGTGTGTGCACCTAGCTTTCTACTGTAGCATGTTATCTCAGTCAATGTTCTATTGCTATGAAAAGTCACCATGATCGTGGCAGCTCTTATTATACAAAGAAAGCATTTACTTGGGGCTTGAGTCTATTATCCTCATTGTGGCGCGCATGGCCACACACAGGAGACATGGTAGCATAGAGTTCTACAACCAGATCCAAAGGCAGCCAGCCGGAAGAGAGAGGGATACTGGGCCTGGCTTGGCCTTCTGAAACCTCAAAGCTCACCCCAAGTAACACTTCCCCCAACAACGCCACACCTCCTAATCCCTGTCCAGCAGCACCACTCCCTAATGACCAAACAGTCAAATCTATGAACTAGTGAGAACCATTCTTATTCAACCACCACACATGGCATCCATAAGGAAGAAAATTAGGCCTGATCACAAGGCATTTATTCCTGTTCTCAGACACCCACTACTTGCATTTTCCCTGCATCTTTGCTGTGATATGCTAACTGATTTCTTTAGCAGTAAGGGTAGCCCTGGGGCCTTGTATGTGCTAAGCAAACACTAACTGCTATTTGTTTGTAGCCCTAAAACCTCCTTTTACCATTTTGTACTTTTGAGGCAGGGTCTCACAAAGTTAGGGCTAACCTTTAACCTCTCCGTCCTGCCTCAGCCTTCCAAGTAGCTGTCAGGTTGCACGGCCAGCATAGCTGCCGTGAATATGCTTTTACAACCAAGGACCATCACAGGGACTCCCAGGATAACTCCGCTGATATAAGGAGGAGGATGTTTCACTGAAAGTGAGTATAAGTTTCACAAAGTTGGGTTTAGTTTTCTTTCTAAAGATTTGTTTTAATCCAGGCATGTTGGGAGTTGGTCTGATGTATTTTGATGCTAATTAATAAAAAGCCATCACACCTGGGCAGGGCAAGTGGGACAGACTTGGCTAAGGTTCCTGGGCTGGAAGACAGAGAGAATCTTGGGAAGAGAGACCAGTGGAGAAGGAGAGAGAGAAAGAGAGAATCTTGGGAGGAGAGGAGACCAGAGGAGAGGAGAAGAAGAAGGATGTGCCATGGAGTTAGGTGGAGGAGAAGCCCAAGGCCAGCATGGATGGAGATTTGGCCCAGATGACAATTAGCAAGTGTTTGGGATTATGGGTGGGAGGTAGCTTGATAGAAATTACTAGAAGCAGATAGCATGGGAGTGGGGTAGGTATATGCATACCACTATGGGAAATAGTTCAGGGGATTAATGTCTGCCCTGCCCCAGGTTAACTAAGGCTATTTTAAAATATAACAGGTGTCTGTGTCTTGATTGATTGCTAGTGGGTTAGAATATATTGCCATAATAATAATTATAGGCCTGATAATAAACATTATTAGGCCCTATTGGTAATATAACCGCAACACAGGCATGGTGACACTGATCTATATTCCTAGATTCCAGACTTGAGGTAAGAGAATGAGGAGGTGAAAGGCATCCTTGGTGAGATGGTGAGTTGGACTACATGACACCCTTTCTCCCGGAAAAATGGAAAAAAACAAAGAAAGAAGAGAAATACATTCTCCACAGTTACATGAAGAGTGGGGACTGACTCTGACATGAACTCTGGTGCCCCATATTTGACCACTTCACCTTGGTGGTGAAGCCTGGTGGCACTCAAAGAAAGAATAAGCAGGCTACCAAGATGAGACTTGATAGGCTATGGCCATATAGTCGGGGAGGAGGTCCCCCTCGGTCTTAGACCTAGGGGAGGGGAATAGGGTGAAAGCAGGAGGGAGGGAGGAATGGGAGGATACAAGTGATGGGATAACAATTGAGTTGTAATCTGAATAAATTAATTAATAATAAAAATGATTCAATTTCCTGTGTATACTCGGAGGAAGGACAGCAGGCTACCAAGAAGAGACTTGATACACTATGAACATATTCAGGGGGAGGAAGTCCCCCTCAGTCACAGTCATAGGGGAGGTAAGTAGGGGAAAAGCGAGAGGGATGGAGGAATGGGAGGATACAAGGGATGGGATAACAATTGAGATATAATACGAATGAATTAATAAAAAATAAAATAAAATGATTCAATAGTTTAAAAAAAAAAGAAAGAAAAGAATAGGAGCAGAAAGAAACAAGAAATAAAGACGCACATAAGGTGACAACTAGGGTTATCACTTGTCACTTCCCGACCCCAGATAGTCTTTATCCTGGCTATCCTAGCTGTCCTGAAACTCACTCTGTAAACTAAGCTGGCCTCAACCTCAGAGATTCACACACTTCTGCCTCCTGAGTGCTGGAATGAAAGACGTGTGCCAACACCATCTGGCTATCAATTGTCACTTAACAGAGATTAGAATCAAGACCTAGTAATCATTATGGGTTCCACAATCTGCTTGCCTTGCTCCTCTGCTGGAACACTTTTTTTTTTTTTTTTTTTTTTTTTTTGGTCCTTTGACCTCATCCATGGGTCCTTTCTGTTTTGAAAAATCCTTAGTTTTCATAAATAAATCAGGAACATTGTTTTCAAAGCCACATTGTCTTGAAATGGAAATAGAACCTGAACAGATATTTATGAGACTCGATCACTAGAATAAGTGGTCATGTGGAGGAAGGTGGTTTTAGTGGGGTGAGTGGACAAGCTGTTAACTGCAGCCTGCAAGCGTTTCAGGGTGTGTCGAGTCAGGTGGGCCTGAATTCTATGGGCTGGCCTAGTGATTCATGAATTATTTGTCTGGAAAAGGAAAAGGGAAATTAACTTTCAAAGAGCTACATGGTTTGATGTCAGTATTAGCAAGAGGTTTCAGGAAAACCAAACAGCCTTCCGTTGAGAAATGAAGTGAGGTTTTACAAAGCACATGTGGGCTCCATCTTAGCCAGAGACCTAATCAGTAACTGTCCTGGGAGCTGCTGAATCCCACAATGGATTAACCTACACCAGGTGGAACTGCAGAGTAAGACAGCTTTTCTACTGGGACTTACCTTGAGGGAATGACTTCAAATATTTTGTACTAAAAACTTTTTTTTTTATTGTAACTTTAAAGAACAAAACAATCGGAGAACAGCAACAGGGAGACAGACGCCTGGTAGATCTGAGACTAGACTTTCTTATATGAGGTAAGTGACGGCAGCAACACAGAGTTGGACCGCAACCTGCAAACACCTAGTTCTTCCCCTGGGACAAGTGTCCTTTACGGCTACTTCCCAAATTCTCACCTGATTGACTCTGTAGCTATGCCGCGCTTTCCACTGCTTTCTTTTCCTTTTCTTTCTTAGGACATATCCGTGCACTACACGATATATCTTATTTTTAATAATTTTTGTTCATTCCTGTTCCCTATGATAACTGAAAGGCATAAGGGCAGGAATTCTGGCTACACTAAAATGTCAGATAAAGTTATGCTCGAGGCGCTCGCTCGGCAGGTGCGTTTTTAATGAGGAGGGTCGGGGTCTCCTCTGCATTTGGTTCCCACTCTGAAAACATTATGATATCTCCTCTCACTTATGCCATGAGAATTTGAGCAACTGAGGCACAAGAGCACTGAATACAATGGCCAGCCTGTATCTCCAGGCATGCAGCTAGTGAGACATCAATGCCACCATTGCCCCATTCAACACATCAAAACAGAAGTGAACTAACTTCCTAAGTCACACGAGTGTCTAGTCAGAGCTAGCCAGCATCTGGTTGGACTTGCATTTTGGGACTTAATTGATTAGACATAGAGTGTTACGTAATCCAGGTTTTGCCTCAAGGTGGTTATGTACCTGAGGAGGACTTTGAACTCCTGACTTTCATGCCTCCACCTGCCAAGTGCTGGGATTGCAGCGTGGCCTACCATGCCTGCTTTGTTCAGTGCTAGGGCTCGAACTTTGTGTTCACTAGGCAAGCCCTCTATGCCAAGCCTGGACCCTAGCCCCATCCTAGCACATTTTAAAACAAAGAATATTTAATAGCATGTCTCATTCTTCACACCAACCCTTTACAGAGTGTTTCAGAACAAAACAGAACAACACCAAAAATAGCTATCACTTATCCAGTGTTTACAAAGATGAAACACATTTCTCTCCATAAATCTTTTTGTTAATATGTACTAATATGACCCTGTGACGTCACTTCTACTGTTCATATGCCATTGATAAACTCTGAGTGATAGAGATGCTGTGTCACTTGGCCAAGGTCAGTGCTGAGAGTTTCAGTAAGAGTCTTGGAACCCCAGCATCTGTAAGGAGCTTGGCCACTCCCCACCACCTACACCCAAATTTTCTCCACTTGGCATTGCTGCCTATCTTTTCCACAAGGAGATGCTGGAGACAGATCTCGACTCTAGAGAGCTCTGGTTCTGAGTGATGTGTGGGACAGCAGGTTAAATGGACATGTGCTATTAGAGAGCCATGAAACTGCTCACACTAAGGAGCCAGCTGAAGGACAGAAGCCGCCCAGGGGAAGGAATGCTGGGCCACTCTCAATTGCTCCTGTGTACAAAAGACTCTTTCATCGCAGCTTAGAGAGAAGAAACAATGCCCTCTGCTCTCCCTGCTCGGGAGCCCTTACATCACTGCTTCTCACATTCCAAGAATTCAGCAGAAACAGCTGTTCCATCCCAGGCACCAGGCCCCACTGTATTCCACGTTGCTTGCCACTGTTAAGTATCAGCCTGTGTCTAAATCCACCTTACAACAAAAACCTGCAAAAAAAATAAAAATAAAAAAAAAAAAAACAAAAAACAACGAAAAAAAAAAACAAGAAGAAAAATCTCCAACTTTGTAAGACAGCATCCTGTCCTTCACGTGTTCTGTTTCATCACTCCCCTCAGTCTTCAAACAAATGCATTAAGATTCTTGCTTCTTCTGACAGAACATAGTCTGTACAAATTTGGCCATTAAAATTAATCTCGGGGCCAACCAGCTGGCCCTAGCTGCACATGCCTGGCAATCTGATTTGGATCCCCCAAATCCATGTAAAAGTGAAAGGAGAGAAAAGACTACTCGAATTGTTCTCTAACCATTACATATGCACAGGCAGTTACAGGAGAATGTGCATGCACACACAATCAAACACACACACACATACACACACACATATACACACACACACACATACACACACACACACATACACACATACACACATACATACACACACACACACACCAAGTTCCTAGTACTGAAAAAACTTAAAGTAAAAGGAAATAATTTAAAAACGACTTTGAGCCTGGCATGGTGGAGTACACCTTTAAGGAGGCAGAGGCATACTGAAGGATGTGAGTTCAAGGCCAGCCTGGTCTACAAAGTGAGTACAAGACAGCCAAGGCTACAGAGAGAAATTCTGTCTCAAAAAACCAAACCAAACCAAACAAAACAAAACAACAACAACAACAAAAACCAACCAACCAACCAAAAAAAGACCCAAAAACCAAAAAACAAATAAAAACCTTGAAACAAAAATGTCTGATTTTCTTTGACACATATATATATACACATAAATATATATGTACATATAAGTGTATATATGTATATGTATATATCTGTGTATACACATACACACACACACACATAATACAAAATGGGAGAGTAGAGCAGGGAGGAGTTAGGAAACTTTGTATGCAATTCTCAAATAAATTACAACCCTAAATAATTATCAACAATTACCTAATTTAGGCTAAGCTAGCATAAATAAAAAATATCCTGTGCAACTATTTTTTTAATTTTTTAAAATTATAAAATGCTAAAGATAGGAAATGTCTTAATATGGAATTCAAAGGTCATACACATTGAAGATGATGTCTGCCCCACCTACGTCACCCTAACTCCAAACCCTGACTCCTACTACCACTTCTGAGCTTCAAGGCCGCTGACTATAGGCTAAGGGATTCCTCACTGGCCTAGGACTACTTGAGAGGCAAACCCATCAAGACAGACATGCAGGCATACTTACAAGTACGCTCTAGAAACATATCATCAAAAAGATTATAAACTAAAGGTGTTAGGTATGGTCTTTAGGTTTTGTTTGTTTGTTTTAAGTCTGTATGGCGCACACACATGTGTGGTGTGTGTGTGTGTGCACGTGTGTGTGCCCACGCGCACCTTCGTGCGTGCGTAGGTGCATGCATGCCTGTGTGCATGTGCCTTCGTGCGTGGGTGCCTGCGTGGATGCATGCATGCATGTGTGCATGCGTGTGTGTGTGTGTGTGTGTGTGTGTGTGTGTGCGTGCGTGTGAGTGCGTCTGTTTGTATGTCTCAAGCACACACACCAAGGGCAATCAATACACGTGGAGGTCAGAAGACAAGTCGCAGATGCTGATTTTTCTCCTTCCACAACATGGGTCCCAAGGATCAAATTCAGGTGGTCGGGCTGGTAACAAGCGCCCTTTACTGGCTGAACCAGATTAAGGGCCCTAGAATGTTTCAGCTCTTACAGCAAATGAAAAGCCAGGGAAGGAGCTTGCGCTCTTTCTCTGAAATGTAAGGAAGATCAGTGTCAGATCCTGGCAGGCACGGACATTCTGTTAAATACCGTCATAACTTTTCCATGCACAGATGGCCATTTTATGCTCAAAATAATTGTTAATCTGTGTTCATAAATAACTTCTCACCCATTTAATTTTTGAGAATGAGTTTATTCTTTCAAGCAAAATTTAAAAATTAACATGGACCCAAAAAAGTGTCTTTCTTTATACAATCATCTGAAACAAGGATACATTTCACACTGCTTTATTTTATGTGTTGCCTAATTTATTTTATTTATCTATCAAAGGTAAATGATGCCACTTAATGGAAAATATCAATAATGCTATTTCACTCAAAAATACTGTGTTTTTTGAAAGACTGACTTTTATATACCTAGACTAAATTTAAGTGAAAAAAAAGATATATTCTCAACTTTATTTACATGTATAATTTTTTAATGTTCTACATGTGTCTATTTCACACTATAAAGTAGTGATGGAGAATTGACAAGAACTTTTGATTTAATGTTTTTGAGAAATACTATGTTCATGTAGTGCACTAAAATAAGAAAAAGCTTTCAGTAGATTGTTAGCCAGCTCTTCCAAATATAGAACATGTATATACATATATATCTTTAAATGTAAGGCTGTGCAAAGGCCTTATATGTATTCAATTTAAAGGCTCTGAAATCTTATCTCAAATTCTGATGGGAGAAGTCATGCATAGTTGTCCTCTTTCATGACTTAATTTGAGCAAGGTTCTCATAATGTAAAAGATCCAGCTTCACTTTACATACGCATCAAAAATATTACCTTGACGCAAAATTTAGAATATAATTATCATAGGGGGTCCCAGAGGACTGTAGAAATAATGAATGAGATTGTCTTTTTAAAAAAATAAGTCAGCAGTCTTGCAAAAATCAGTATTTGTATTCCATTTATTTCTACCCAGTGAACCGGAGGATGTGAGAAAATGGTGCCCCTTGTGAATCGGTGCTTAAGAATAAGGGCGGGGAATGGAGCTGCATTCCTTGGCTGAAACGCTGTCAGCAATGACTAGAGAAATATCTCTGCTCCCTCTCGGGGTCTCTGCCTCTCAGCACGTCAGGAGGGGAAACCACACAGGTGCCAGGGTCTGTGTAGTTCTTAGAGCTCTGGTTTGGGTTGGTCCTGGCAATGCCCCTGAAAATCACCTCGTGTACTGCGTCTTGGAGCGCAGGAAAAGGTTCAGGTTTGCACTCGAAATTTCTGGACTGACAAGCTGTCAAATAACAAGGAATGATTTAATTTATCTTCACCTTGCATGGGCCCTTCTTTTAAGAGAATGTGCCCAGGTCCTGTGACGTTGATTCTTAACACAATGGTCCCCGTAGAGATTTTTCTTCCAAGTAAAACTAGGCATTTTAATTGTAAGCTGGTATTTTGATTGATGCTCAGCAACTAATCTCTCTCCAAATATGGCCTTCGCTCCAAAATAGATTTCATTTCACATTTCCTCCTAGTCACAACCACTAGATCCAGGGAAACGACTTCCTGTCAACTAGCCTGTGTTTTATGTCATTAATTCCGGCCACTTGCCTTAGGCTATACCACACTGGTCATGTCAGTCTGAGCACAGAGACGTCAAATTTGACTGGCACCTACAGCTCTTTAAAAATCGAATGCATTGAACATTTTGCCTTGATATTTTCAAGGGAAATATAATTGAGAATTGTGATGGATTCCTATTGTCCTCACACTGAGCTTGGAACCTTCCTTTTTTTTTTTTTTTTTTTTTTTTTTTTTTTTTTTTTTCCTATCCCCTTAAGTCTACATAAGAAAGAATGTCTCCGTAGCCTTTGCTCTTCCACCCACCATATCCAATTATTCATAAAATGAGTGTTCTCAGTACTAGAGGATCATGTCTGATGGGTCACTTGACACTAAAATAACAGTATAAGAGCAAGTTTCTCAGAGCAACTGGGATGGATTCCATGCCATTATACACCATCGCTTCAAAGTGTCCAGTTAATAGGAAATGTCATGAAAATGGAAAACTTCAACAAACACTCCGCCTTCAAGAGCCATTTTTTTCCAAGGTATCTTTGAGTGCCCTTGAGACAATTGGTACATTAAAAACCATATGAAACCCTGCATGTTAATGAGGGATGCAAATCCAACATATGGATGGAATCCAAATAGCTTCAGTTTCTAAAGATTCATGGAGTCTGCGTGAATCAGGGGAGCCCGTTAACGCAATTACAGACTGCAGAAGATGCTTTGCAACCCTAATTTTTCAATGTTGGTTTAGTCTTCTCTTTTTATAACAGGCTGAATTAGAGGCTTCAGCTTATAGAATTTGCCTATCAAAGACCATGAAACTATGTATGCACTGTTCTGAAATTCACCTATAATTTTTAGAAAAAAAATTTCAAGCTGGGAGTAGTGAAACACACCTGTAATCCTAGCACTTCAAGGTAGAGATAGAAATTATATATATATATATATATATATATATATATATATATATATATATGAGAGAAGACTACATCACTGGGCAGGCTAGATGGCTCAGTGGGTAAAGACAGCCGCCGCCAACCCTGAGGACCTGAGCTCAATTCCCAGGACCCACAATTCAAAAAGAAAGAAAGAAAATGAAGACAGTCCCATAGGTAAGTGTTTGCCACTCCATCATAAGGATGTAAGCTGGTTCCCAAGCACCTATGTCATAAGCTGGACACACACACACACACACACACACACACACCTGTGAAAGATTTTATGCTTCACACTTCACATGGGCTCCCCGTTCTCTAAGGCTTCCCAGTCTTCACCCATTTTCCTCCAATGACAGGAAACTTGCCCTGTGCTGGGGATTTTGGAGGGGGAGGAGGCTGTATAAGAATTTTTTCTGAGCTGGGCGTGGTGGTGCACACCTTTAATCCCAGCACTTGGGAGGCAGAGGCAGGCGGATCGCTGTGAGTTCGAGGTCAGCCTGGTCTACAAAGCGAGTCCAGGACAGCCAAGGCTACACAGAGAGACCCTGTCTCAAAAAAAAACCAAAAAAAAAAAAAAAAGAATTTTTTTCTGATCCTCTTGAAAGTTCTTGTTTCTTTTTTATTCTGAGATGCTTCGTGTGGCTGTGAAGGTATTGACATCTAAAGACTCTACCGTTAATCTCTCCTTTATTCACTCTTAACTGGTGTGGCCATGTGAGCTAGATGCTGTTCATCAAGGATCTTAAGCTTGTACTGAATTGTCTTCAACCATCTAGGAAATACATGAGCAAACAACCACGACATCGCTGAGCTAAGTGTAGGCGTGTACCGCTGTGATCCCAGCACTCAGGAGGCTGAGGCAGGAGGATTCAAGTTCAATCAAGCCTACGCTACATAGTGAGATCCCACCTCAAAATGTCCAGGGCAGGGATGTTCCTCAGTTGGTTAGACTACTTTTCTAACATGCACAGGGACTGCTGAGAGAAAAGAATTCATGAACGCGATGGTCATAGAAGACCCACGCAATGGAGCACTCATGAGTTTGTGATATTGTTAAAGCCTCTTTGTAAAATGGCAGATAACAGGACAATAATCATTAGCTGGCAGTGTTACTAAAAGCGGGGAGTGTCTTAATGTTATCGAAGAGCCTGTATCATTTTCATTACTCATAATAGAAATAAGAATAATGAACCATGGGTAGCCAAAGGAGGGGACAAGGATATTAGTCCTCTGCATAGTCATCTGGAAATTCAGTATCCAGGGCTTCCATAGCTCAAAGTTAGGTGTGCTTACAAGCTGGCATATGGATGGAAGGGAAGTACAATGTGCAATTTCAACTGATCACGCTATGGGTTTGTCGTTATTGCGTCCATGGGGCTCCAAGTTACGTCAGCTTCCTTAAACTAGATCACAACCCTGAAATTTTACATATGATTTTATCTCCTTGCAGATATGAGAAAGTTACAAGAAAGGTTAAAATTTTACCAAGATTCAATGAAATATTTTGTATCCGAGCTGTTGCTAATAATTTCTTTCAGCCTACTCAATAAACAATAGGTGAAATCCTATATGGTCCCCAGCTATGGAGACTGTGCCTGCCAGTCTTTTAGTGTGACAAGAGTCTCAGCCCCCATCATTATCAGCACTGAGCTACTGTTACTGTACTACATAGTTTCCATATAGTTTCCATATCTGATTCCTATCCTACTGAAGAAATCAAGAAATAATCACACAGTATCTTTTCTTCTTTTAATTGTTTACACATTTTAACGTGTATGTGGGGAGGAGCATAGTGTGTATACAGAGGTCAAAGGACAATCTGTGGGAGTCTATCTCCTCCTCTGCCTCAGGGGTCCTGAGGATAGAACTCAGGTGGCCAGGCTGGGGGGCATGAACCTTCACAGTGGAATCATATCACCAGCCCATGACACGGGTTTTTTAACATGAACAATACCTTTGGGGAAAATAGAATTTGAAAAGGTACACCATGAGTGAGCTGACAAAAATAAACCCCCAAAATAAAAAGTCTCTGGACTGACAAAGGTTGCATGGAACCACAGAGCCTGGACACAGTGTGTGTGTGTGTGTGTGTGTGTGTGTGTGTGTGTGTGTGTGTGTGTGTGTTAAAAGACCAGAGCTTCAACAGCACCTCCTATACCTCTCCAGAGATGTACTCCTGAGGACCCTAATGGTCCCAGAATTGTAGGCAAGTTGCTCAGCTGAACTCTGCCTCACAGTCACTCACCTGTACATGAAGAATAATAAAAGCTTTATGAGATATTCACCAAGAAGCCAGGCTCTCATACAGTTGCCATAAAGCAGGGGAATTAGTAATCAAATCAATAACCTGTCAATAATGGGAATCAATAACCCATGCTTAGCTCTTAGCTCCATGAACGGATTGCTCTTTACTGATTGTTCAGCCACATGGCATCATTGAAGACTCTGCTTTCTGTTTTATTGGAGGGTCTTGATATAGCCAATAACAGAAAGGAATTCTACCCGTAGTTCCTCCTGGTTCAAACTTATATTCAACCAATTTGCCAGTTCAGTACACAACGTGTTAAAAATGCACAACTATGTTAGTCCTTCAGGTTGATAAAACTCAACAATGCAAGACATCTCCTTCTTTTGCTGAAAAGGTTAGTGGTAAACACATATATGGTCACTTGATTTTTGACAAAGAAGCCACATCTATTCAATGGAAAAAGGATAACATCCTCAACAAATGGTGCTGGTCTAACTGGATGTCTTCATATAGAAAAATGCAATTAGACCCATGCAATTTGTCACCATGCACAAAACTCAAGTCCAAATGGTTTAAAGACCTCAACATAAAACTAGAGACATTAAATCGGTTAGAAGAAAAAGTGGGGAAGAGCCTGGAACACATTGGCGCAGGAGACAACTTCCTGAACAGAACACCAGCAGCCCAAGCCTTAACATCAACAATCAATAAATGGGACCTCATGAGGCTGAGAAGCTTCTGTAAGGCAGAAGGCACTGTCAACAGAACCAAGTGACAGCCTACAGACTGGGAAAAGATCTTCACTAACTCTACATCTGACAAAGGTCTAATATCCAAGTATATAAAGAACTCAAGAAATTAAACACCATCAAATTCAATAACCTAATTAAGAAATGGGGCTCAGAACTAAACAGAGAATTCTCAACAGAGGAATATCAAATGTCTGAGAAACACTTAAAGAATTGCTCAATGTCTTTAGTCATCAGAGAAATGCACATCAAAACGACTCTGAGATTCCATCTTACACCCATCAGAATGGCTAAGATAAAAAAACTAAATGACACCACATGGTGGTGAGGATGTGGAGAAAAGGGAGCACCCCTTCATTGCTAGTGGGAATGCACACTTGTACAATAACACTGGGAATCTATCTGGCACTAACTCAGAAAACTGGGAATAGGGCTTCCTCAAGACCCAGCTGTTCCACTCCTTGGAATATACCCAAAAGCCGCTCCACCACACAAGGACAGATGCTCAACTGTGTTCATAGAGGCTTTATTCATAATAGCCAGAACTGAGGAAATCCCTCAGTCGAAGAATGGATAAAAAAAAAAACTGTGGTACATTTACACTATGGAATACTACTCAGCCATTAAAAACAAGGAAATCCTGAAATTTGTGGACAAATGGATGGAACTAGAAATGATCATACTGAGTGAGTTAACCCAAAAGGAGAAAGACTTACAGGGTATATACTCACTTATAATTGGACACTAGCCCATGAGGCATGTCCCATGAAAGTCTTCACTTACCAGGAGATTGGGATAGATGTGAGTATATCCTATTGGGACTCTAAATGAGAGAAGTATGGGAGAATGGGGAAATAGAAGGATCCAGTGTGTCCTAGAAACCTACAGGAAGAACATCACGATGGCCAGAACTGGGCCCATGGGTTCTGCTCAAACTACTGCACCAACCATGAACAATACATGCAGTAAATAGCAAATCCCTACTCAGATCTAGCCAATGGACAGGCCATTCTCCACACTTGAGTGGAGAGCAGGAACTGACTCTGACACAAACTCTGGCACCCCATATTTGACCACTTACCCATGGGGTGGGCCTGGTGGCACTTAGAGAAAGGATAGACAGGCTACCAAGATGAGATCTGTTAGCCTATGATCATATAGTGGGGAAGGGAGGTTCCCCTCAGTCACTGACATAGGGGAGAGGAAAAGAGTGAAAGCAGGAGGGAGGGAGAAACAGGTGGACACAGGGATGGGATAACAATTGCGATGTAATCTGAATAAATTGATTAAATAAAAAAAAAGGTTAGTGGTAAAAACAAGAAGAAATGGTGACTTTAAGGGTCATTAAAATATCAGTTTACACAATCCTTACCCTGAAGGTCTGTGATCCCCACACTCAGGAGGTAGGGTCAAGAGGCTCAGAAGTTCAAGGTCATCCTTAACCACAACAGTGACATGAATTTGAAGCCAGCCTATTATACATGACATCTTGAGATTTTGGGTTTGTTTTGTTTTTAAATATCTCTTGGGATATTACAAAGCAGGTAAACATCGTGACTTTTCAACTTCAATAAACTAGTGTCATATTTTGAGGGTACACTTAAGTGGGGAGAATGTTAAAGCCAGAGTGAGCATACCTGAGATCCAGCTTGGAGATAAGATGCAGCTAAGGTAGAGTGCTTGCCTGGGACATGCAGAACCTTAGCTTCAGCCCCTACGTCTCTCCCCATAACTGCACAGTTTTCAGTTCTGCTGGCTGGATGTGGTGGCCCACATATATAATCCTATCGTTTTAGAACTCAGAAGGTAGAAACAGGTAGATTAAATGTTCCAGGCTAGCTTCTGCTATAGAGACTTTGAGGCCAACCTGGGCTACATGAAAACAAAGCAGGACAAAAAGATAGCTATAAAACACTTGAAAAAATGTATAATTTTTGCCTTTTATAGAACTGCCAAGACCATATGTGCGCATCTATTTAGAAACTATAGTCATACATAATTTTACAAAATGTTAAAGTAGTTAACTCTCAAGAGGTTTTTATAAACTGTCTACTTCATGCTTTCTATGTTGCTATAATTTTGGGTGAAGACAAAATATTACTATTGAGTGAAAAAAAAAAAGAGGACATGACTGCTCCTAGGTATGATGCAGGAGAAGGTTTTATTGGAGATAAGAGGGAGAGCAGAGCTGGAAGCATCTGGAATGTTCCAGAATGAACCTCCATTAATGAGAGCAAAAGAGTACCTGGGAACCCAGAGAACAAGAGACCAGGAGAAGCAGAAGGAAGAGAAGAGAAGGGAATCCCAGGGGCAGGAAGTTTAGAGTACGTCTTGGGGTGAGAAGTGCCCAAAGGAGCCAGGCCTCTGTAATAGGTATTGGCCACACTGAGAGAGACTGGCATCTGCTTTGTTAGCAGCCATTTGTCCTGAGTTTGAGACCTATCAACTATAAGTAGAAAACTGAAGCTATTTTTATTTCCTAAAAGGAATAAATACCAGTACTAATACTAATAAAGATTTTTGACTCCTCGAGTGTTCTGTGACATACATAAAGAAATTATACTCTTCCTTTTATATGTATTTCATATAGAACTAGGTAGTTTAATTAAGGCAAAATTAACATACAAGAAACATTATCATGAAAGAGGCCACTAGGGTCAAGGACAAGCATTCTAAATCTTAGTGTCATACTCTTCTTTTAAATAACTGATAACTGATGGCTGATCATCTCACAACTTAATGAGGCCTTGGGACAGTCTGATGAAATAACCTTGACCTAAGTGGGGCCTAGGAAATCAATGCACTGATTCAGTAGATCGTAGGTATTTAAGGAACGGTAAACTGAGGTACACATAATTAGTGTGTATCAGTCCCTTTTCGAGGCATAGAATAGATATACTTTGTGTGCTAGATAGGATCACGTTAAAAATACCATCCAGATAAGGATTGTCTCTCACTTATGAGTTCAAACTGATTGCAAGGGAGCTTTAAAGTCCTAGCAACACTGTTGCCATAGCAATGCAACCTGATTAGATATTCTTAGCAACCAGCCACAACTCACGCCCACCCAGTCCCTTCATTTATTCCAGGAAGAATAATGTTGACATTCCAATTTCTAAAATATACAGACCTCAGTGACAGACAGTCACAGATGAGAGGCCTGTGAGAGCCAGGGGAATGGTGTAGCAATAAGCATTCCCTCCTGGCCCTGGCTGTGTCATGTATACATGCAATAAACACATATCCAGGTACACTTGGTACAGTTAAAAACTGAAGGATTCCATGTGGCTCTTGAGGTAAATCTAAATAATTCCAGAATCTTTGATTTCCTACTTCTGTCATTTTTGTGTGCTTCTCTAATAAACTATATATTCTTTTCTACTGAACTCCCAGCAACAGTGAGGGTAAAAAAAAATTACATCAGTCACGAACAACGATTTGGCTTTCTCATGATAACACTTCCATCAGAACTGTCATCCCCCTTGGAATCCCACAGGTGCTAGCCACAAGCAGGGGTGTATGGTTCAGTGAGGTGTAAAAGAAAAATATGGCTGCAAAAATATGTGTAAGATGGCTAATGCCAGGGCAGACATATTATATTCTAAACAAAATAAGCTTCGAAAATTAGATTTCGGAACCTGCCAGATAGACTTTAATCAGAAGGGTCGATTGTGCATGGTGAGAACTCCAACAGCCGAGAAAAGACACCCAGCAATGGGTTAGGGTGACACACCATTCTGCAATTAAATAAAAGATGTTTGTCTTTAAGTTTAGATTCCCAAATCATTATGTTTTGATGGAAAAGGAAACTTAGTCTCTTGGTAGATAAAGCTTCTATTTCACATAGAAGAGAGAAGTAGAAAGGAATTAAAAAGGGAAAGAACCAAAAATCACATTTTGTTGTTTTTAAGGCTTATAAATTGTGAGCTGTGAATACAGTACGTTCAAGTAAACTAAAGATTTAGTAAGCCCTTTTGAAATGTTTCCATTTTTTAAAAATTATTCTAAATTTTAAAATTCCATTTAAGAAATCCTCAACAAAAAAAAATGTGTATACATCCCTTTAAAAAGTTGGCTGTGAAAGGACTGGGGAGCTAACACGTGATGCTCTTACAGTGTACCAAGTTAGCTTCCCAGCATCCACATGGTGGTTCACAAAGCACCTGTCAACACCAGCTCCAGGGCATCTGGCATCTTCTTCTGGCCTCTGTGAATACTATGCTCACATACACAGACACATATAATTAAAAATTAATATAATTTTTTAAATCTTTGTTAAAAATTGACTGTAAACAATATGATACCACAAAGCATGTCCTTTTAGCTGGGCGTGGTAGAGCACATCTCTCATTCCAGCACAAGGGAGGCAGACACAGGTGGATCTCTGTGAGTTTCCAGGCCAGCCTGCTCTACACAGAGAATTCTACAACAGCCTGAGCTACATAATAAGAGTCAGTCTCAAAAAAAAAAAAAAAAAAAGGTCACTTTAGCATAAATATCATTTTAAGCTAAAAAGCCTTTAAAACTCATCAGGTAAATATGGGTTGTGCACACCAGTAATCTCAGCTACTTCACAGGCTGAAGTGGAGCATACAAGAGTTCCCAGGAGTTCCAGGCCAGCAGTGGCAGCATAGTTAGACCCTTATTTTACAAAAATAAGCTAAGGTTTGACAACTAGACAGGTAGATGGGCTTTTTAAAGTAACAGGTGGAAGGGTTCTCGGAATTCCATTTTTAATTCACATAAGTAGAATATCACCATCCTCCATATGGAACCTGTCTTAGTTAGGGTTTTGTGCTGTGGAGAGGCACCGTGGCCAAGGTAACTCTTCTAAAAGAAAACATTTAATTCGGGGCTGGCTTACGGTTTGGAGGTGTCGTCCATTATCGTCATTCCGGGGAGCACGGCAGCGTGCAGGAAGGCATGGCGCTGGAGAAGGAACTGAGAGTTCTGCATCTCGATCCGCAGGCAGCAAGGAGGGACTCTCTTACACAGGCCAGACTTGAGCAGATATATCAGGCCTCAAAGCCCACCTCCACAGTGGCAGGGTTCCTCCAACAAGACCACACCTCCTAATAGCACCACTCACTATGGGCCTATGGGGCCAGTCACATTCAAACGACCATAATACCATTTCTATATCAGAAGGAGAGTAGATTTCTTATGGATGAAGACAGGGAGTCCAACGTTCCTGCCATTAATTCTGTACAAACAGTACAAACAGCCCTTCACTTCCACCATAAGCTGTCCTAAACCACGCCCTCTGTCATGTTGTCAGACTTTGATAACTACTTTTCTTCTGTTTGGTTTTTGAGATTGGGCTTCTCTATGTAGCCTACGTTGGCCTTGAACTCACAGACAATGCTCAGACCTCAACCTCCTAAGTTCTTTGAGTACTTAGTAATTGTCATTGACAGCTATCTAGGCTCTGGGAGGGCACAGGCCTTACTTTTCTTGGTCACTCGAGTTCTCAGGCTCATAGTTTGCTGAATAAATAAATGAGCAAGTGAACAAATGATTTTTTGCGACCATATTGATTTTAAACAAATGTTGTAAGTTCAATATTAAAACATTGGTGAAAGGGGCAGGGAGAGGCGCAGCTTCCCAGTGAACCCTGTATCTGAGAGGCTGAGACAGAGGACCATGAGTTCCAAGTTACCCCCGGCTACATAGCTACCACATGTCTCAAAAAGAAACTGAAAAACTGAAAAAATAATAATAGTCCTTGGGGGATGGAAGTACAAGTAGCCTTCACCCCAGCCCCTCCATCTTGGGGTTATCTTTACATTGGAAAGGCAATGGGGAAGTAAATTAGTTTTGTAGTTGTACAAGTTTAAGTAGACAGCATTCATAATTAAGTTGATTCATGGGACAACATATGCTTCCCTCAGAGGATTTATTACAAAAATACAACCTTCACATTCAGTTGACACAGTGAGGCTCCCTTAAAAAGAGAAGCCAGGTAGCTGGAGACATGGTTCATTTGTTAAGAGCACCGACTGCCCTTCCAGGGGACTTTGGTTTAATTCCCAGCATCCCAGCTCACAAGCATCTGTAGCAGCTGTCTTGGGGATCCTACAGGCTCGTCTGACTTCCATGGCCACCTGGCATGCACATGTACACATACCTTCTTGCGGGCAGAACATTCACATATAAAAAATAAAAACAAATAAATCTGAAAGAGTATCAAGTCTCTTCTTAGTAACCTGCTGTCCTTCCTCTGAGTGCCACCAGGTCATCCCCCTCAGGAACAGTCATAGGGGAGGGGAATAAGGGGAAAATGGGAGGGAGGGAAGAACGGGAGGATACAAGGGATGGGATAACCATTGAGATGTAA
The DNA here is from genome assembly GCF_964271855.1 of Acomys minous. Taxonomy (NCBI): domain Eukaryota; kingdom Metazoa; phylum Chordata; class Mammalia; order Rodentia; family Muridae; genus Acomys; species Acomys minous. The sequence continues at coordinate 82,708,212 of NC_140496.1, forward strand.
CAAAAATAAATTAATAAAGGAGAAAACAAAACAAAACAAAACAAAAACAAAAAACAAAAATAAATAAATAAATAAATAAATAAATAAATAAATAAATAAATCTGAAAGGGAGTGAGGAGGCGGTGTGTCTTGGGGTACCGGAAAACGGTCTAACAAAAATTCTGAAGGACTGAAAATGCAGTCGGCACAGCGCATGGCGCATGCCTACAGTCATGAAACCCCCGAGCTCACTCCCCTGGCAGAGGATAACCAGCTGTGGTGATGCACAGCCATAATCCCAGTGCTGTCAAGTCAAAGTCACGAGCGTCCAAAATCCAAGGCCATCTTCTTTATACAGCAAATTTGAGACTAAACCGGAACACAGGAGACTCTCAAATAAATAAACACATGGAGCAATAAATACGTAAGCAAATAAACATAACTCTGAGCCCACTTATGAGGATGGGGTAAGGATTCAAAGAGCATACCGACTTCTTAAAGCTCAAATATTTTAAAATGTACAATTTGTAAAATTGATTTTTTACACCACCAAGTTAGTGTGAATTACTTTACAAAACACACAGTCAAATGGGAAACAACAACAACAAAGCATCCCCCAGGCCACCTCTTCTCCACATAGGGCCAAAGAAGCCTCCCTTCAGATCAGCTACAGTATCTGAAGCCTCAGCATTAATAATAATAATAATTATTATTATTATTATTATTATTATTATTATTATTATTATTATTATTATTATAAAGGCAAAAATATCTACAACATAAAATAAACAGTCTTCAGCTGTTTTAGGCACTCTGCCCTTAAACCAAACAATAGCATGGGTGCGCTGTTATTTTGAGGGACCCACTTGGTACCACACCCATCCTCCAGAGTCCATTCTGTAACCCCAGAAGCATCTAGAAAATAACCAGGGGGAAAAAATTAAAGAGAATATTGTCCTCCTTTATCTACTTGCTGGAAATTTAAACTCACCAGGCGTAGTTGCTTATGCCTTTAATTAGAACACTCCAGAGACTAGTCTGATCCACAATAGAATATTGTAGACCAGTCAGGACTGCAATAGTGAGTCCCTGTCTCAAAAAACCAAAACAAAGCAAAAGCCCCTTGGTCCTGTGGGCAGCTGACAGATGCTGGCTAGGGGAGGCATGCTGCCTCATGAATCATTGGTGAGCCCACCAGACTCTAGTGGTTACATTCAAACCTGGACCGTACGCAGCACAGTCCTGATTAAATTCTGTGGAACACTAAACAAAACCCTAATAGAAAATAGGGAAAAGAGGGTTTTTTGTTTTTTGTTTTTTTGTTTTTGTTTTTGTTTTTTCTTGTTGTTGTTGTTGTTGTTTTAGGGATGGTGTAGGGCTGGTAAAAAGTGGGAGGAAAATGGGAGATAATGGAGGAAAGAGACAAAATACTTAAGTGTACATTATGGAATTGTGAAAGAATGAAATTGACTTTTTAAAAAAATCTAACAAACAGAAGAACCCTCTTGGTTTAGGGATGGTGGGAGAACCACCTCCAGGCAGTCTTCTTAACATTTTCACTTCGAGGGCAGGTGGGTTGCTTTGTCATTGCAACGCTACAGCTTAGCCTCCTATGTGAAGCGACTGCAGATTAGCAACGGCAGACTTGATTTCTCCCCCCAGCTTGCCTTTTGTTAGATAGCTCTAAGGGCTGAGCCCTTCCCCCTAATGAGCAGCCCGCATCTGTGGGGCAGCTGCACAGGACCATCCCCGGTCACGACACAGACAGAGCCCCTGAGGGCCCTCTGTCAGCAAGACCTGGGCTTCCCTTGAGACTCAGTGCCTGCGATGTTAAGTAATGATGAAGCCCACTGACGGTATCAAAGAGAACCGCTCATCTCCCTGTGATCGCCGCATTGGTCACATTGGGACGCACTCATGCTCCACCTTTCTGCAAAGAGAACACCTCATTTCTTTTCATTTACACTGAAGCATCAAAGTCATATTTCAGCAACGCACGCCCCCCCCCCAACTCTAAGCCAAGCAAAAATTGAACTGAAATTCTTGTTTCACTTACGCTAATTTAATTTGAAATAAGTAAATTTCAGAACTTTAGTCTAATAAGTAGCTTACAATTGGGGGGGGGAGGTTTACAAATACTCTTTAACATGTAATTAAATTCACTGACCGTAAGTGCTAGTCTAAACGTAAAATAACTTTCATCTTTTAAAGTGTATTATTTTTGAATGTATGTATGTATGTATGTATGCACATGGTGTTGAGGAGGGGGTATGCATGCCACAGCACATGTGTAGAAGTCAGAGGATAACTGTGAGATTTCTTTTCTTCCATCTTTACAAGGCTTCTGGGCACTGAACTCAGGCCACCGGGTTTATGCAAGTGATGCCCCTAACTAGCCATTCTTCTCTGACATGCACACTTGTGCTGTGGCACCTGTGAGTGCCACACACACAAGCACACACTTTCTTTTTTAATTAAATAAGACTCACTGGACCCTAACACGTAATACTGCTGTTGGTATATCTGTATGCCAGAACTAGATCCTAAAGCAGCATTAGCCAAAGTGAATAGATTGTAGTCACATGAGGTCTTTTCCCTAACTATAAATGAAAGACTTAGAATAAATGCCACACGGCTCCCTTAAAAGCCTGTGGTGTGCAGTATGCGAGGCTTTCTGTGGTGCTCACAGTGCCGTGCAATCAGGAAGTTACAATCTAAGCTTGTTTCCATCACAAACTTAGTTCATAAGGACAAAGAAGGTGATTCTGTTGAGGGATGCAGAAGGAAAGACCTAGAAGGCAAATGGTGTAGGCATTGTGTAGTCAAATTAAAACTACTATGAAACACAGGAATTAAATCTGTCCTGTGATGATGTGGCAACTCTGGGACATCTCGGAAGATGAGCTTGAGCTTGACTAGGTACCTGAGTTCTGCTGTTTCACTCCGATGCCACATCACTTGTCATTTCCACCGCACAGTATGACCTCCTCACTACTCTGCAAGCCACGCCCAGATTGGTTCTTATTTTAGTCAGTCTTGTTTGTAAAGCACGGCTTGATTTATTCAGTTTTAGCTTGTTGGCCTCTGCCTTTTTTCCTCTGGAGCTATTTTCTGTTTTGCCCTGGCTGTCCTCTGACTCACTGTGTAGACCAGGCTGGCCTCCCACTCTCAGAGCTTCACCTACCTCTGCCTCTGAAGTGATGGATTAAAGATGTACACTATTCGGCTCTGCATCTGTCTTATAGTCTTATTTAATTTTTTAAAAGTGTGTGTGTGTGTGTGTGTGTGTGTGTGTGTGTGTGCGCGCGCGCGCTTACAGGTGCCATAGCATAAATGTGAAGGTCAGAGAAGAATTACTAAGAGTCATTTTTAAATCTTCTCCCCCCTCCCATCAAAATGGGAAAGTTGTTTTATTGGGAGTTGTATACAGAAAACAAAATCCATAATTAATCTATATAAAGTGCATTTTAAGGTGAATCATCACAATTTTTTAATTTTATTTTTAAGCCTCAAGTGATCAGAATGGAAAAGGTTAGGCTGCATTTGAGGAGAAGATGAAGCTAAGTCTTAGGGAGCATGGAACTCAATCCTCTAATTGTCACCACCTCGCCATCGCCCTCTGTGACAGGCAACCTGACCCGCATTCCCTGGAGAAATTCATCCAAGGTTACAAAGCAATGGTCTCAACTTGGTCTGTCTCCTGGCCACTGGGGACCAGTGCTAGAAACCACACAAAGATGTGGCCTTCATCTCAAGCCTCAAGCAAGAATGTCACCCCACTGAGGTGATGCCAGACACCGCTACTTCCTGTATTCAGTAGATGAAGCTAAGGTAGACCCACTGTCTCATTGGCACTATGAGCCTGCCACTGGTGAGCCCATGAGCTCCACGGCTGCCCACAGCTCAAGTATTTACTTAATAAAGAAATTAAATGCAAGGACCTGGAAGGGGTTTTATAACAGACAGATCAGCTCTCAAGAAGAATATTAATACCACAATCCCAGAGCAAAGAAGGATTACACTACCATCTAGCGCTATGTACAAGGCGGTTCTTCAAGTCTGAAGTCTGAAAGCCTTCTAGAAACAAAGAGAACATAGGTGTGTGAACAGCCTGTGGGACCTAGAGAGTCTAGAAATCAGCTTACTGGACAAGGCTGTGTATACTTCCAGCAAATTTTATTTAACCAAATATTTGTGTCTCTCTGGGCAAACCTGGGGACCAAACCCAGAACCTCAAGCATGCTAAGCATGCACTCTACTACTGAGCTACATCTCCAGCCCATGGTGAATTTTAAAATGAGGCCAGATGCTTGTTTGCAAGCTGGCTCTTCTGTGAGCTAGCTCAGCTACCTCAGGCTTGCAACATGATTTCCACTTCCTACATAAAGGTCTGTGAGTTCAGGATTGGGGGTACAGTCAGTTAACCTTAGAGAAGAGTCTGGTGATCAGCAATGAGGCACCAGTATAGAGTGGGGTTCAGGTACAAATATGGATATTGAGGATCCAGCTTGCCTCAGAAGAACATAAAAGGGTTAAAGTGAAGCAAAAACCGGAATTACGATTAAAGGTACTCTGCTTAAAGAGAACAACAATCAAATTATAAAATGTATCACCTGTTATTGTTATATCAACATAAAAGACACTTCAAACAGAGTTTGCTTGGATGATCCTGATGAGATTTTTTTGAGAGTTTGCAATTCATAAGTACATAAATATGCATGTGTACTTTCACAGCAAAGGCTTCTGGGAGAAGGAAGACTTCTTCGAAGCTCCTGCAGACACTTCCCTTTCCACCCTGCTGCTTCTACGCTGCAAATACCAGGAATCTCAAGAGCTGCCATGGCTCAGTCACCTTCACCCCAGCTCCCTTCCAGTCTGTCCCAGAGGGTTAAGTGTGGTAGATCTGCCTTAGCTTCGATGCCTTTTCAGTAATTCTCTTCCAGTTGTAAACTATAGCACCTCTTCCACTTCAGTCCCATCAGCCATTTCATTTGCATCACCTGACTGCCACCCAGGAAGAGATGATTGGTCTAGACCAAGGATAGAGCCTGCAGCTGGTCCAGGCTGCAGTGGGGTGGGCCTAGGTAAGTCAGGCATGTGGTGCACAATGAACTCCATGGCTGCTCTCCGTTGCTTCTGGCTCAGTGAGTAGGAATGGAACTGCTAAGGGAAGTCAGTAGCCTGCCACACCCTGGAAGCCAGCTCCCCCAGCCGCCCACCACAGCTTCTGCTGCCACCAGCACCCAGGGTCACACAAGCCCTACAGGATCACACAAGCCCTATAATCTGTAAGTCTTACTTCTGTACTTCAAGCTACAAACTTCCTCACCGTCAGTGACTCTGTTTGCTGATTTAATGGTACAAATCTAAGTGATAGTTCCTTATCTCAAAGTCTTTCAGAGCTCTTTTTCTTTCTTAAGTCATATTTTCCTTCCAACTGGGGCGGGGAAAATAAACCAATATTAAGGAAGCAGATGCAGAAAAATATAAATTATTGTGTCCTTGGAAAGTGGTGCCCTTGGCTATCCTGTGATGGGTTACTGGTGGTATACAGCTTCCGAGGGCAGTTGCCAGTAAGGGCAAAGCTTCAGCCACTGGTCACCAGGAGCTGACCATTTATCTGCTTCTCCTGATGGCCATGTGGCCACATGTGAGGAAACTCCCTCATGAAAAGCTCAGGGCTTACTCTGCTCCAGAGTGTAAGGTGAAGAAAAACATATTCACATGAACAACTCCACAGCTGGTATTTTTCTCAAATATGAAAGTATGATAGATGATAGATATATGATAGATAGACAGACAGACAGACAGACAGACAGATCAGCCCTACATCTATAACACAAATATTTCTGATTTGATTATTTGTTGAATTTATTTGTTGATCTTCATATGTGGAAATGCTTGACTTGTATGTCCTTGAGTTCACAAGTTACCTTTCTCATGGATGTCCTCTTATCATGGCTGCCAAGATTCTCATTCTAAGACCATGAAAAGATGTCTACATGGCTTAGTATTTTCTTTTACTATTTCACTCTTCACATTTACATCTTTGATTGATAGTCATGGAACATGGTGTAACATGACACCGATTTTTCAAAATGGACTAGTTGATCCATCACCAACTATGGATCCCTACAGATCTGATGCTATCTTGGTCATATAGTCAATCCCCATTGTATGTTCCCGTCTATTCATCTCTCTCTCTCTCTCTCTCTCTCTCTCTCTCTCTCTCTCTCTCTCTCTCTCTCTCTCTCTCTCTCCCTCCCTCCTTCCCTCCCTCACTGACTCCCTCCCCCTCTCTCATTGACATTGTTATTTAAGACAAGATCTCAAGTAACTCAAGATGGCTTCACTCTTGCTATGTAGTTGAGCATAACCTTTCAACTTCTGAACCACCTGCCTCCACTCCTGAGTGCAAAGATCGCAGGCGTACAGCACCTCTCCCAGTTAGTTCAGAGGACTTATTTGTGCTAGAAAAGGATACTATCAAATATATCTAAAGTATTCCTTTTCACCATGCATAATTCTTCCTTTTCTAATCCTAATTCCTTTCCGCATGATAATGCTGGATCTAATTTATCTGGTATATATTTTTAATGTAATATTATTGTAGAGATTATGCTACATGTGTAAATTTTCTTAGAAAAGGCTTCGGTGCCGCAGAATTTTCCTCTATGAAAATATAATATGCCTTTCCACTTGCTCATATCTTCACTGAGGCCTTAAACACACATACACACACACACGCACACAAGTTTTTCATGTAAGTTTACACTTTGTTTCGTTACACTTGAGTGTTTTGTGTGTTCTGCTGCTCCTAAAATTGGGGGTACAAAGAATTAAAAGCTAAGAGTTCCATACTCACAGGGTTCAAACATTCTTAATAAAACCATTGAAATACCATGTGATTATGTGCAAAGGACTGTGTCAACAGTAGAACCAGGAGGATGAGCACACAGAAGTGAGTCCCCAGAAGCATGGGATAGCATCTCCCGGAGGCCCAGCCAGAAAGCATCTCAGGGGCAGAGGGACAAACAGCTCCAGGGAGGCTTTACAGAGACAGGAGCTGCGTGGAACTACACTTCCCAGGAAATCTCCTGGAGTGTAGAGGGTTCAAGAGACTGAAGAGGAGAAGTGACAAAGATTGTGCTAGTCACTTTTCTTGCCATTCGGACAAAATACATGACAAAAGCAACTCAAAGAAGGAAGGGTTTGTTCTGGCTCATGGTTGGAGGGCACACCATCATCATGGTAGAGAAGGTAGGAGACAGGAACGCCACGTAGCTGGTCATATTGCATCCACAGTCAGAAAGAAGAGAGAGACGACTCTTGTTGCTCAGTTCACTTTCTTTCTTTCTTTCTTTCTTTCTTTCTTTCTTTCTTTCTTTCTTTTAACTCAGTCTGGAATCTCAGCACATGATGCTGCCACCCACAATGAAAGTAAGTCTTCCACAATAAAGGTAAGTCTTCCTGAATCAACAAAACTTTCCTAGAAACATCATACAGACACTCCCAGGGGTGATTCTCAATGGTGGTCCTATACCTGCTCAAGGTGATGATAAAGATTAACCATGATATGGACCCAATCACAGGCTATATCAAGAGTTTGGACTTTATAAGTATGGAAAGATTGTAAACAGAAAAAGCCCAAAATGCCTCCCACATTTTACAGAAAGGGTCTGTACATACTGCATATTACAGAGAGTAAGAAAATGGGAGATCAGATTGATTTTCATGGTAGCAAACTGCTTCAGCCTGCAGTTTGGATGTCAATGACAAAGGTACTTAGAAGTCTGAAACTCTAGGATTTACCAGCCAACAGGGAGGACTGCAGCTTTTTGCCTTGAGCATATGATTAGCTGTGACTAGAAATGTCACAAGGAGACATATATGTAGAGGCGGTTGGGACTCATGGTAACAGCCAAGTCTGGTGCTTTCGTGGCGGTGGTTTCTTCCCTTGCCATTCATTCCAGGACACAAGTGACAGGAGAGATGCCTAGAAACACAAATCTAGGACTCCTCAGACTCTCAGTGTCAGGTGGAAGGGAAACTAAGGAAGACTGATTGGGGAGTCAATAGAGCCATGAGAGAAAAAAAAAGTAAGTGTCACAAAAATGAGGTCACAGAATGATTTAGCGAAAGGAGACATGAAGCGTGAGAAAGCAGTCACCTAGGGCCTTTATGCCTATCAGGGCAGGTTTCTGCAGACTCCCTGATGCCAGAAAGATAGTAAATACACCCAGTAAAAAGCCTTTTCTTCTTATCATCACCCTTAGCTGAATGTGTAAGTGACTGGACAGCAATTAAGGTCTCCCCCTGTCTTTGCCACCCAAGGAAATAGCAGCACCTGGCTTGCTTAGCCTCTTTCTTCCTGGGTCTTAAATTATTAAAAAAAAAAAAAAACAGACCTCTTAATGTTATTTAGGGATGTGTGCATGTTCATCTTCGCCAAGACGGGAGCCATCCTCTTTCTTTCTTTTTTTCTCTCCTTTATTAATTTATTCTTGTTATATCTCAATGGTTATCCCATCCCTTGTATCCTCCCATTCTTCTCTCCCTCCCATTTTCCCCTTATTCCCCTCCCCTATGACTGTTCCTGAGGGGGATTACCTCCCCCTGTATATGTTCATAGGGTATCAAGTCTCTTCTTGGTAACCTGCTGTCCTTCCTCTGAGTGCCATCAGGTCTCCCCCTCCAGGGGACATGGTCAAAGGTGAGGCACCAGAGTATGGAACATATTGGCACAAGAGACAACTTCCTGAACAGAACACCAACAGCCCAGACATTAATGTCAACAATTAATAAATGGGACCTCATGAGGCTGAGAAGCTTCTATAAGGCAGGAGACACTGTCAAGAGAACAAAGCCATCCTCCTTCTACATCAGTAACCTTGTGCTCATCCTTTGCCTCCACTTGCTTACCGGGTTGACAACTGTAAGGAGAATTTACTCTGTATCCCAGAATCCGGTGGAGGGCTAACTTCATAAAGAATGAATGGTGACCCGAAGCAAAGGTAAGATAATATTTGTGTAATTTTCACCTAATCTGAAACATGAGGACACTGAAGAGTTCTCCATTTGGAGGTAGGGGACAGTAAGTGCCAGCTGTAAATATTGGTTAGTCTAAAAGCATTCGCAGAATATTGAGAAGCTATACCTTTTCTGTTGCATTCATTCATTAGATGGTTTTCCTACATAGTTCCTGTTTTTCTTCATAATAAAGATATTCTTGTCTATATAAAAGTTGAATGCTTTAAAGGAGGAAAGGGGGGAGGTGATAAAGTATAATTGAAAGACAATATGACCCACCTGATGTCTTGGCTATTTCAGACACCAGTTCAGAGTTTTAGATAAGCCACTGCCATGTCTTCCACTAACAAATGTATAACATTATTTTCTTGTCTTCAGGAACAAGGAGAAAGACATCAGCAGTTTTTTTTTTCTTTTTTAAAATTTGATTTTATTTATGTATTTATCAAATGTAGGTGTGTTCTGTCTACATGTACACCAACATGGCAGAAGAGGGCATCAGATCCCTTTATTGATGGTTGTGAGCCACCATGTGTTTGCTGAGAGTTGAATTCAGGAAGTCTGGGAAAAGCAGCCAGCACTCTTAACCACTGAGCCATCTCTCCAGCCCAACATCAGCAACCTTAATGTCACTGCCAATGATGAAAACTTTGACAAGGAGCCATGTCAAGGCATGTGGAGCATTGGGGGCATCTTACGGTAAACATTCTGGTTTGCCCTTGCCGTCTCCTTGGAAACTGTACAGTCTTCAGATCCAATTTCTCTGGTGTGTGCAAACCAGTTCTAGTCACTGTAGTCAGCTGTTCCCAGCTTCCATTTTCATGACTTTGTTCATAATATTCTATGTCCCTGGAAATCTCACAGCTCACTTATTAGATTATCTTTCCTCATAAACCTTGGCCAGTATACTAAGAATGAGAAAAACATTGGCCAGTGAATTGAGACACACAGAGCTCCCCATTAGGGATCAGGACACAGCCCTTATTCACTATCATGTGAACTGCGTTGAGCTGGAGGCCACTAGAAAGCAATGGATGCAGGAAGAATCCTGGTCCTTCTATCCCACTAGGAAACAGGACATAAGTTTTCCATGGTGCAGTGTGTCTCAGGGTCCCCAGAAGAGGATGGAGCCTCTTATCACAAGGGGGAGTCTGCATAGGCAACCTTTGCTAAATCTTTTCTCTTCCCTTGCAGACCTCACTGTCTCTCATGCTGCAACGCCCCTCAGAGTCACCCCCTGTTGGTTTGTTAAATGCCATCTTAGTTCCCAAGTTTAACCTCTTTGTCCTGTACTTTTTTAAGCTCATAAAAAGGAATGTGCACTCCTTTTCTCTTGCTGTCTCGTATTAGTGAGGTTTGCAGGCTCCTAACCAATGAATCCAAAATGGTAGAGGGGACACTTTCTCCCTGCCTCTCACAATTCCCACAATATTATTCTGTTATCCTTCATCTCTCTGGGCCTTAGGCATTAACCATATAAGGCCTGGATTCTCAAGATGCTGCCAACAAAATTCAGAAAGAATTTCCAAGGGGTTCCAGGCTAGCGTTGTGAATACAGAGGATACTGGATTTTTTTTTTTGAGACAGGGTTTCTCTGTGTAGCCTTGGCTATCCTGGACCAATTTTTAGACCAGGCTGACCTCGAACTCACACGATCCACCTGCCTCTGCCTCCCGAGTGCTGGGATTAAAGGCGTGCGCCCCAACCGCCTAGCAGGATACTATTTTATTATGTGTTCATTTTTGTTGGTGAGTTTCTTGGTCTTGAGACAGGGTTTCATGTAGCCCAGGCTGCCTTCTAACTCACTCTTATCACCAAGGGAGTGTTTGGAATCCATGATCTCCCCTCCTTAGCCTCCCACGTTCAGCTCTATAAAGACTTTAAAGGCGCATTATGTCCCTTCTCTGATGTAAGATGATAGAATAGCAGACCCGGCTAAATCGTGACCCTAAAGCTGGGTGATTGTCACTAAGTCCTTTAGTCACTCTGGTCCCCATTCTTCAGTGAGAAAGGAGGTCACGTGGGGCCTGTCTGCTCTTCAAATGACTATCACACTAATAAGCTCTCAGCAGCTAGCTGCATCACAGAGGCAAACAGGAGAGGAATGGCGCATGACCAGATACTGCTTTTCTCAACATTTAAAAGGGCATGCATTGTACACAGATATTATTTTGTGTAATATATGAATTGTCATACTTCATACATATATATTCATACATGTATATATGTGAACACAGAAATACTCTGTCTAACTCTATAATATCCCATTTTGGTTTGTAATTAAGATTTATACAAAAAGAGTGCACAACTGAAAATTCTCCAGATTTATTCAGAACGATTTTCTACTTCAAAAAAGTGAAAATCGGGCATTTAAAAAAACCAACAAAGTTCTGCAATGAAGTACATTTAGCTAATACCATGTATTATACATATCGTGGATATTAAAAAAACACACACACAAAATATTTAAATAGGTCTGAGAAACCCAGAAGCAAAGCAGCCTACTCCACTTTATTTATTTAAGCATGGCAATCTAATGTTTGTACCATCTCTTTTGAATAACTCATGAGCCTTTGGTATCTGCATAGCACAGTCTTGGGGACATCTGACTGGTGGGTATGTTTTAAAATGCAGCAGTTCTTACAAAGTAAGCTGCCAGGGCTAACTTTACACTACCTTTCTGTCCATGTTTTTCTTCACTAGCATTCCTACCTAAAGTCTCTCCTAGCAAATCCAGCAGAATCAATACTGCTCTGTGCCTGGGGCTGAATGAGAGGGCAGGAGACACGTCTGGTAAATGGCATAGAGTATTATGGTCATAAAAAACCATCATTCATTTTAGGCACAAAATCTCTCCAGAATTGCACCCTAAGGGCCTGGTAGGTGCAGGGAAAATCACATTGACAAGAGGCAGACATAATTGACATCAGTGTGAGAGTCGACTTGCCTTTAGCCAAACAGCCAAATGTACCTTGAAAATGTTAATTAATTATTTATTGCCGTTGGATTATCCACAATTCATTAGAAACTTAGTGTGTCACATTCTGTATAAAACTTAGACTCAATAGATGCTTCACCATTTCAGTGGCTTTTGAGAACGAGGTGTGAGGAATTAAGCCCATCTCATTAAAGAAAGCATAACCAAAAGATGACATTTGCATATGTTACAATGCCCCACGTCCCCATGTCATTATAAAAAAAAATAGCCAATGACAAGAAAGTTTTGTGAAACTGACTGCTCAATTTGAAAATAAAAGCCAAAATGCTATAGTACGCTCATGTCCCCAAGCATCTTGTTGTTAGTATACAGTTTCATTTGTCCATTTAAGCTAAACGAGAAAAACAAAATGGCCAAAACTTTTGTGTGTACATATTCTGTGAGAAACTAACAAATGCTCGTTTCTCCAAAGCCAAAGGAATTTTGTCCAGTCTTTTAAAGTATTTGCCCTGAAGAAAGCTTCCAATGGTGAAAAGCCCAGAGACATTATGCTGGTACTGTCTGTGCTCACAGAATAACAAGAGCTGAAGGAGAGGCCCTTGGAACATTTGTTGAGAGAAAGAAGAAAGAGTTGAAGAAGGAAGGAAGGAACATGAAGGAAGCACACAGATTTGTCAGTCAAAAACTCCAGGGACAAGACACCGCTTGCACAGCCCTCAGCCACACATCTGCAGGCCTGGGTTCCACACCCAGCAGAATTCGTAGAAAGTAAAAAGGGAAGAAAAATGAAAGAGAAATCCCACAAATTCAAGAACTGTATTACACAACATGGGAATTATAATTAGAGCACTGTAGGGACTGAAGGCAAGGCTTGGTGGCAAAGCACTAGGCTAGGAAGTGGGAAGGACTTGCTTTCAGCCCTTAAAACCTCAAGAGCAGCAAGAAGAAAAGACACTTGCCTAGCGCGGTGGCGCACGCCTGTAATCACAGCACTCCAGAGGCAGGTGGATCTCTGTGGGTTCAAGGCCTGTCTGGTCTACAAAGCGAGTCCAGGACAGCCAAGGCTACACAGAGAAACCATGTCTCAAAAAACTGAGAGAGAGGTGGGGAGAGAGTAGGGTGGGAATTCGAGAGCCAAGAGTGGATTTCAGGGCTCATACAAAAAAAAAATAGTGATAGCAAGGGCCTTCAAAATGGTGAAATCCCATCAAGCACAAAAGTATGTTGAGTGTGAAAAATTTTTGTACAGTCTAACTACAGGAAAATTAATTTCAACATAACTGTGGTTGAGAAGGACACCAGAGTGCTTACAAAGACTAGGATTTCATGTGCGAACTTAATGTACATGTCTCTCTTTCCTTACGGTAGTTTTATTGATACATAGTTGGTATGCAATAAGTTGCATATATTTAGTGTGTAATTTGATGATTCTTAATATATGTATATGCCCAGAAGCCATCACCACATTGGAGATAATGACCACATCCATCATACCCCAGTGTCGTCCCTGCCCCCCCACCTTTTGTAACCTACCTCTGCCTAATCCTATCCCTGTCCCCAAGCAGGGGATCTGCTTCCTGCCACTATGAAGAGGTGCACACTTTCAGACTTTTAGGTTCAGTCTCTACTAATTTTCACTTAGCCATAAGTATTGGGGAGTCATATACACCACTGTATATGTCAATAATTTACCTTTTCCTGTCCATCCATTTGCGCACAGTCTTTGCCTGGTCTCTGCTTCTCTGTCTCTGTTCCTTTATAAGACACTTTCATTTCTTTATAAAGGAATGACTGGGTAGAATAAATGTATGTCCGACTTGATACTTAAAAAAAGAAAGAATGAATAAATGAAAGAAAAGGAAAAGAACAAACAGACAAATAGTGCCACTTAATCCTGATTCCAGCCCCTAGGAGGTGGCATTCAATAGAATGCAGCTAGATCATCTCTGGAGGCAGGATGGCGCCATCATGCCACTGCCCCAAATGTCAAGAGGCAGGACTCCGGGCAAGCTAAGTATAGTATGGCATATATTTATAAATCCAAACACGGTAGGCTGAGGCAGGAGGATTGCATCAAGTGTGAATAGAGCCTGAGGCTAATCAGTGAGACCCTGTCTCAAAACACACACACACACACACACACACACACACACACACACACACACACACACACACACACGAGGTTGTTCTGCCTCCTCCTATAGAGCTGGTACAGAAATGCTTAGAGCCTTGCTGGAACACAGAAATATCTAGTACAAGGGCTCAGAAGGCTTCTTGTACTCTGTCAGTGTTGGCTCCCAGGCAAACAGGTGTACAAGAAAAGAAGTAAGAAGAGACAGAGGACTTTGATCCACACAGCCTTTATTTATTGCTGGGCATCAGTTTAAAAGCATGAGGAAAGTAAAGAGGCATACACATGTATGATGGTGCACCCTGCGATCCTAGTACAGCTGAGGCAGGAGGACTGCTTTAAGTTCAAAGCCAGCCTAGGCAAACAGTGCAAGACCCCATCTCATAAAAACAGAGGATCAAACTTAAGGAGGACACAAAAGGGCTGTTGAGATTGTTCAGCTGGTGAGGGCATTTACTGACAAGCCTGAGGACCAGAATTCAATCTCCAGAGCATACATCATATATGGAGGATACAGGCTCTCACAGATAGTTCTCTGACCTTCACAAGTGTACTGTGGCATGTGAACACGCGCGTGCACACACACACACACACACACACACACACACACACACACACAGTAATAAATGAAATTTTAAAAGAACAAAAAATAATGGAAAATGTAAAAGGAAACACAGGTTGGCCCTTCATGTGACTTCTATGCCTAAGATGAGAATATTATAAACATTCATAAGGGATATTTGAACTAATGGTACATATATCTTCATGTCTGAGAAACAACAAAAATGGTTACATTAAATATGTCTAAGATTATCGAGCATATGTGATTTACGATGATTATTTTAGTTACAAAACTTGAGATCGTTTTTGATTTACATCTGGTCAATAAAATACAGTCCTATCCCTAATCTTAGGGAGCCACTGTGTGCAAAGCAGGGTAAAACAGCTGAAATTTCTGTTCTTCTGAGCAAGAGTTACACTCAGTAATTTCAAGTGTATACGCTGTAGTAAGAATAGGTGCACCTGTCGGCATTATTAGGGAGGCATGTATCCTGTAATAATTCCAGCACACAGGAGGCCAAGGCAGAAGGATCATAAGTTCAAGGACAGCTTGAGCCATTGAGGTAGCTCCTATTCCAAAAGAGAAGGAAAGGGGGAGGGTAGCAGAGGAGAGGAGGAGGGAGGGGGAGGGGGAATAGAACTAAATTAATTGGATTCAGGTACTAGAAAGCTTGACATTTCTTTCCTGTTAAATCGACATTCCCCCCAAACCCACCAATCCCTCTGGTATTCCCTTGACAAGACATTCCACAAGGAGTCAGCTGCTGGGCATGGGTTACAGTAACAGGTCTTAACAGACTTGTCAAGAATAGACTTCTGTGACTGAGGTGTGGATGCCAAAGTCCATGGCACAGACCACCGGGAAAGGTAGGTGAATGGCGTAGGAAAAGTTCTGGGGAGATTTCTGCAATCAGGGACCCTCAGCCCCTCCACTGATGGAAGCAGGCCTCCCAAGGTTATTTAGAATAATGCCTCTTATTAAAAGTAGATTCTGGTCTTTAATGACATCTACCAAGTGCTGAAAGTTTGACTGGATGATGGAACTGCACCCTAGCCACGGGGATACATCACCAGTGTATCAGCCAGACACGTGGTGGGATGCGGATGATGATCAGGGGGGGAGGGCTGGTGTTCCAAGTGTATTCTGCCCTGGGATAAGCATAGAAACCCTCCTTTGTCTGCCACAGCCACCTCAGACTGGTTTCTTCTTTTCGTGGTTTCTATTGCTGGAAGCGTGACACGCTGATCTCCAGGTGGGGAGGTGTCAGAGATGACAAATCAGAACTCCCGTCGCTGGTTAGGTGTGGCACTAGGTCATGCCTGCAGCCTCAGCATTTGAGACACAGAGAAAGCAGAGTCAATGATCAAGTGGGTTTGGGGCCAGGATGAGTTACATAAGACCTTTTCTTAAAAAAGAAGAAAAGAAGCAAGAAAGAAGGTAAAAGGAAGGAGAGATGGAAGGGAGGAGAAAAGTGGGGAGGGAGGGAAAAAAGGAAGGTCTGCCTCTAAAGCAAACCTACACACAATTATTACATACACAATCACTCAAGCATCATGCACAAAAAAGAAGAAAGATACCTCTGGGTTTAATCAGAGATGTATCACCTGAGAGGATGCTTGGTGAGAGAACTAAATCACCAATCATCTTAGTAGGCTCAAAGCTCCTGTTTTGGTTTCACATTTACGTTATTTTAGAAAACAATAGCATTTGCCATGATTATGGCTTCATTAATGCTGATTGAGCTTGTCTGTTTGTTTGTTTGTTTGTTTGTTTGAGACAGTTTCTCTATGTTATCTTGGCCATCCTGGACTCGCTTTGTAGACCAGGCTGGTCTCGAACTCACAGCAATCTGACTGCCTCTACCTCCCAAGTGCTGGGATTAAAGGTGTGTGCCACCATGCCCGGCTCCAATTTTCTTTTTAATATACGTATTCTATTAATATGTTTGAGAACTTCATACACACATACAATGTATTTTGATCATATTCACATACATGCCCATTCCTCCCCGAACTCTTCCTGGATTCACCCACCTTCCTCTTAAACCTTCTCTTAACTGCTATTACTACCATTTCCTTCTCCTCCTCCTCCTCATCATCATCATCATAATCCTCTTCCTCCTCCTCCTTCTCCTTCTTTTCAATGAGTACTGAGTCTAATTTGTGTTGCTCGCATATTCATGGGTGTAGGACCAACAGCAGAGCATGGTCAACCTACCAATGTCCAGGTTTTTTTTAATGAAAACTGACTCCTTCTCCAAGCAGCCACCACTGTTAATGCCTTCTCTATTGGGGATGATGGCTAGTGAGCTCCCTACCTATACTGAAAGGCTGACTGGCTTGACCTTCTGCCGGTTTTACACAGGCAACCAAGGCTACTATGAGATCGTGAGTGCAGTGGTCCTGTTATGTCCAGAAGGCACTGTTTCACTGCAGGCTTCCTCAATATCTGGCCCTTAACAATCTTTGCAACCCCTCTTCCTCAACTGACTGTCTCCAAGTAGAAAGAAAGAAATCTTATCATTACATCTCACCCTACACAAAGCTCTATTCAGGTTGGATCAGAGATCACACTGAGAAACTTGAAACTCTGAAACTTCTAGAGGAGAGAGTAGGGAGTTCACATCAGGGCATAAACACAGAGAAGGAACATCTGAATAGGACCCTGGTTGCAAAGGAAATAGTGTTTTTACAGCAAAAGAAACTGTGAATTGACTCCAGAGGCAGCCTACATGATGGAAAAAAATCTTTGCCAGCTACACTGACAGATGATAAGTGTCTAGGATAAAGAACTAAAACACCTAAATAACAAGAAAATAGGCTATGGAATTGAACAGTGTTCTCAGAGGAAGAAACAGAAAACTCTGATGAACATCGATAAAAGTGTTCAACATCCATAGCCATCGAGCAAATGCACACTACTTTGAGCTTTCACCTTACTCAAGTCAGAATGGCTAAGATTAAGAAACAACAGACACTGGTGAGGCTCCAGGGAAAGTGGACTGTCATTCACTGATGTGCAAACTCATACAGCTGTTATGGAAATCAGTGCAGAGGTTCCTTAAAATGCTAGAAATGAATCTACTGTGCGACTTAGGTAGAGCACTCGTGGGAATATATTCAAAGGACCGTATTTCCTACTACAGAGATATAGGTTCATCCTTGTTCATTGTTGCTCTATTCAAAACAGCCAGGAAATAGAATCAGCCTAGACGTCTATGAACTTACACATGGATATGCACATATACACAGTGGACAGTTTTCAGCTTTAAAGAAATGTTAAATTATGAAATTTGCAAGTAAAGGACAGACAGGCCTGGAATAAGTAATGCTAAGAGGTGAGGTTACCCAGACTCAGACAGACAAGTGTTGCAAGTTCTCACGCACATACGGATCCCAGCATGAACTCTTTAGAGCTGTGTGTTTAACTTGGACTATCTGTAGAAGTCAGAAAACTAGAAAGGAGACATAGTAGCAGGGAGGAAAGATCTTTTGGGGTTTCTTTGGCTTTTCAAGACAGATTCCTGGCTGTCCTTGAACTCACTTTGTAGACCAGGCTAGCCTCGAACTCATAGAGATCTATCTGCCTCTGCCTCCCAAGTGTTGGCATTAAAGTCGTGTGCCACCCACACCTGACAGGATGAAATATCTTAAGGGAGGGAAGAAATTAAAGCATACATGATATGAAGGAGTAAACAGGAGTAAAGGTATGAGGGTTTAAGTGGGCATAGGACAAAAGTCACAGTTAAAATAGGACAGCTAACACTAAGGATGGTTGATAAGGCCATATGGACATTATTTCATAACATTTATATATAAATATATTTATATACAGTTTAATTGAAGTATCCCAGACAAAGGATGAATTTCCAAGAAGTCATAAGTTACCAACTAAAAAAACCCAGTGGCAGATGTGGGATACCTTCCCCCAAGCTGTTGGGCAAGAGTGTGAGATTCCAACAATACAAGATACCGCCAATCCTCCTGGATGCTCACTAGAACTTGCTACTACTAATGCCTTGTTACTGAGCTGGCAATTTTTAATTTTTACCTTGGGTTGATGTTATAATGAATTATCCAAAATCAAAGTACACTTGCCTCTTTGTGATCTGTCAGTTTGAAAGCACTTATTTCTCCAGAGCAAAAGCTAAATATTTACATGTCATTTATCTTCCCTCAGGATTATTATTGTTGGCTATTTGTATAAAAACAAGGTCTTACTCTGTAATGCAGGCTGGCCTTGAACTCACTATATAGCCCAGGCTGGCCTCATACTTGCTATATTCCTCCTACTTCAGCCTCCAGAGTGCTAGGATTAGAGCAACCGTCACTCCTTTTTAAACTATATTTCGGGCTAGAGAGATGGCTTAGTGATTAAAAGAGCACACTGCACATGCAGAAGACACAAGTTAGGTTCTCAGCACCCATATTAAATGGTTCAGTGCCTCAAAACCTCCTTAAAATCTGCTCCTGGAAATCTACTGCCCTCTTCTGGCCTGCACAGGAAAGTGCACTAATGTCCACATACCCCCACACAGACACACATGCATATACATAATTTTAAAAAATAATAAAAAACAGATCTTTAAACTGTATTGTTTGTAAGACAACTCATGTGTGTCCATCAGTATAAGCAGCTGACTACACTAAGGACTTCAGGTTACTTTCTGAAATTATTGTCGTTTAAATTCTGTACCAATAGTGTGGTTTTCATTGATAATTTGGGCATTTACCTTCTGCAACTATAAAGTAAACATACTGTACAAGGCTGGTGAGGGCATGCTTTTATCCCCATAATCAATGATTTTAATAAATATGAAACATTACTATAAATAAAAGGAAATTTGGTTGATAAATATTATGGCTCAGAGGAGTCAATGAGTCCATTAGACCACATGTTTTATCATATGTTTGTTTATACTGGCCTCATTTTCATCAAGTCTGTAACCTAAACTGTCACATTAAAGTTCTTTAGGCATTTTTTGTAGCTATTGGGAATTTCTAATTTAGATAGCTATTGGCATGCCTTAAGTACAATTATCTATACTCGTAGAGCTGATTTTCATCTGCCTTCGGGAAAGTACAAGTTAGGGCTGGGGATGAAGCTCGGTTGGTAGAATGCTTGCCTAGAATACACCAAGCCTCTGGTTCCCTCCCCAATGCTGTTAACGTCAGATGTAATGGCACACTTCTAGAATCCCAGCCCTTAGGAGGTGGAGACAAGAGGATCAGAAGTTCATGGCCATCCATAGATATTAGTACGTTTAGAGCCATTCCAAATTTGTCTCAGAAGAGCAGGAATTATAGATATATGTAGACATAAAGTATTGTTTGTATCCACAGAGAGAGCATAATCATACTTGTTAGTTGGAGAAACTTTGAAAATCTGCCCTTCCCTTCCGGTTATTGACATGACCTTTTCATTTTGGTTACTCAGAAATTTTGTGCTAGTCTCTGGTGAAAAGCTACCACCTGTACAAAACATCTAACCTGCACACATACACATAGTTGGGCAAATATTACCTTCCCTGTTTACCTAAATAATTGTGCTGTGTATTGAACGTCTCCTTTAAAAACTCATGCTGAAATTCAATTGACCTCAGTTTTCCTGCCCTCCAAAGACATAAGCCAATAAATTCCTGTTCATTATAAATCACCAGGTATCTGGGGTTCTTGTCAGAACACAAAACAAACTAAAACAGATTCTAATGAGGCCCCAATAAATTAAGATAAGTGAAGACTGGGGCATGGGGCAATGTACGTGGGTTAGCTGCTACCGTGTGCCTCCAAGTCACAGCCTCCGTAAGGACAGTATCTCCAGGCACTTTAGACCCGTTTCCATCCTTGAATCTGGCAACTGAAGATGTCTACAATGTGAATGATATTCAGGGAACACCCATTAGAAAGTTTTATAAACTCACATAGGCCAGACCTCTCAGACCAACCCTTTCTTCTTCCCACTGACTTCTTAGGCCCTGGCTTCTGTCTCAGAATCCACGTGAGTGGAAGCTGAGTAGAACACAGGATGACAATCTTCTGTAAGAAGAACTGAATCATCCACTCAGGAAGCTTTAGCTATCATCCTGTAAGGGATCCACATGGGCACCAGAATGAACACAAAAGTCCAAGGAGGCCACCCGATCTCACAGCCTCGGTGTGGGGAAAGCGAAGGATTTCCCTGTTTTGTTTAAGACCCAACCGTTGTTTTAAATCTCAACAGTCATTCAGACTGTGTCCAGCACATAGTGCCCAGTACATCACATGGTCGGTCACATAGTAAGAGGATGCACGAACTACACTGCTTTCAGGATGTTTCTTCAATTTCTAAGGATTTTTTTTCCACGTAGCACCCACATTCTTGCAGCTGCTAGTGGTTCATTGGAAAGTACAGATTGAATCTGTTTTATGAAGACCCTGGGGAAGGGTAGGGCCAACCCTTACCCTGAAATGGACCTCTTCTTCATGTGTCATTCTGGCTCTGGTATGGAATCTGAATCACCCTCAGCTTCATATATGGGCACTGTCACTTCCTAGTGTTGGAGCAGATTATACAAAATAACCTACTTTGAACATAATACGTTTCTGAAAAACTGGTACAATGCTTCATGGTTAAAACTTGGGCAATAGTCAAGAATATTGTAATTGCTTAAAACAAACAAAAATTATTTTAATCTGGGCATGGAGAGATGGCACTGGGATTAAGAGCACTGGCTGCTCCTGCAAAGGATCTGGCTTCACCAGCACGCTCATGGCAGCTGTAACTTCGGGGGATCCAATTTCCTCTTCTGGACTCCATGGGCACCAGGCACAGATGTGGGGCATGTTTATGCGCACAGACAAACACTCATACACATAAGAGTACAGGATCTGAACAGGTCTAAGACAGACTGGGTCCCAACAGCAAGGGGGAAAGTAGACTTCTAGGGTAAAGAGCCCTTTAGAGGTGTCCTTCTAGGCTAGGGCCTCCAACGCTATCCTAGAAGCAATCTCCAACTGCTAACTGCTTACAAAGAAAGAGTAAGCCTTCTCAACTGGAGTCTTACTGGGTATACAAACCACTCTTTTAAATTTTATTTTTTTTTTTATTTAATCACTTTACAGCCTGACCCCAGTCTTCTCCTTCCTCTCTTCCTAGTCTTGCCCTGATGCCCCCTTCCTCCCACTCCTGCTTCTCCTTCTCAGAGAAAGGAAGGCTCCCTAAGCAACACCAACCCACCCTTGCACCTCAAGTCTCAGCAGGACTAAGTGCATCTTCTCCCACTGAGGCCAGGCAAGGCAGCCAGTTCAGTTAGGGGAAAGGCGTCCAAAGGCAGGCAACAGAGTCAGAGACAGCCCCCAGGCCCAGCAGCGCATAACCAACACAAAACAAACTCAATGACATTGGGCGGGGGTGGGGGTGGTGTCTTTGTCTCATATGTGGAATTATTTTTATTTTTTAATTTTCTTTTTTACTCACAGGTCTCTTGCATGTATTATGGTTCTGGTGGTGTGTTTTTATGTGATTTCTGTGTATGCAAGCACGTGTCTCTGCGTTTAAAAATGTTTCCTGTGGGGTTTTTTTTTCCCCTCTTTGGCTCTTTTCTTCTGTTAGTGCATATGTTTTGTCCTCTTATTCTGTTTTGTTTGGCTTTATTTTATCTTGTTTTATTATTAATTTTTAGATGCCTGTTTGTACTCTAGTGAAAGAAATGGTGTGGATTTGGTTGAGTGGTGTTGGAGAGGAGCTGGGAGGATATCAGAACATATTGCATTACCTATATTTCAGATTTTTGAGATATGAAATAGTAAAAAAAATTTACTAGAAGAATAATAGCTCTATATGTAGCAGCGTGGGTATAGCAGTTTTGCATGAGTGTTGCTTACAGACAAGACTGTGTTGCAAACAGCCTTCTGATATTGCTTTTCACTGTGGCACACTAGAGGACTCTGGTACCCAGCCTCCCTCATCACTTCCTTCCCCATTAGCAACCTCACTTGACATGTGCTGTGGCACAATACTGGACTCTGGTACCCAGCCTCCCCCATCACGTCCATCCCTACTAGCTGCCCTCTGTAAAGATGTCCCCAGAGAGGTAAGTGTTCCCTCACATGGCATGAAGAACACCTGAGATGTGCTGATGGAATCAACAAGAGAATGCTTTACCAGAGTCAAAACTCACTCCTATACATGTGCTGCTGCTTCTTCTGCTCCTTCTTCTGCTCCTTCTTCTGCTCCTTCTTCTGCTCCTTCTTCTTCTTCTTCTTCTTCTTCTTCTTCTTCTTCTTCTTCTTCTTCTTCTTCTTCTTTTAATTTGTTCAATTTACATCCTCACTATAGCCACCTCTCTCGTCTCCTCTCAGTCCCACCCTCCCCACCTCCCTTAGTCCTCAGAAAGGGGGAACCAACCTCCCCTATCATCTGACCCCAGCCTGTCAAGCCTCATTCTCTTCCTCTGTGGCCTGGTAAGGCTGTCCTACCAGAGGGAAGTGATCCGTGAATGTGCACCAGGGTCTGTGTCAGAGGTTGCCCCTAATCACCATATTATGTACTCACAGGGAGTCTGTGCTGCTTATGGACTACATCTGAGCAGGGATGCTAGGTACTCACCATCCATGGCTCTTGGTTGGTGCATCAGTCTCGGCAGCAGCACCCTCCACCCAACCCCCAACCCTCAGTCACAGATTTGTTGGCTCCACTGGTCTCCTTCTGGAATGCCTGTCCCCTCCAGGGCCTTCCATCCCTCAGGTCTTCAATAAGACTCTCTGCTCTCCACCCAAAGTTTGTCTGTGAATCTCAGCGTCTGCTTCGATCCCGCTCTGGGTAGAATCTTTCAGAGGACCTCTGTAGTAGGCTCCTTGTGCCTCTTATTCCCCAACCAAGCACCCCTGACTTGAGAAACTTGGGGGGAAAGCCTCTGTTTGCTGTCATTCTATATACTGCACAAGTGGCCAGTTTCATAAGCATGCACGTGGCCAAAAAAAAAATGGCTTTGTAGAAACTACTATTTCAAACACTTCACGTCCTGTATGTTTCTGTTTTTACAGATGAATGCTGCATGTTTGAAATATTCAAATGCATTTAAACTATATTTATACAGACATGACATATCCCACTACAAAAACTGACTATAAGTAGAGCCTGTATTTTCCTAAATGTAGCATTCAGCTCAACTATTCAGAAAAGCTAGGAAGTTCAGCAGACCCCTCATGAATCCTGACCCCTATGCTCCTATCACCCTGGACCAGAGAGCATTTCTCTAGTCAGGGCCTCTTGCCTCTGGGATTCAGTCTGACTTTCAACAGAAGAGCTATAGTGCTTGACCTGAAGGTTATCAGATGCCAAGACTAAGATATTCATCCAGAATGCTAAATTAAAATATGCATGCCATCCTTTTAAACTACTACCATCAAGGACATGCTTCTGAAGCCACCAGGTCCCTGTGATGTAATTATAGTCTCCTACATCTCTTTGCTTGTTTTGTTCTTGGAGACAGGGTTTCTCTGTGTAGTCCTGGCTATCCTGGACCTCACTTTGTGGACTAGGCTGGCCTCGAACTCACAGAGATCTGCCTGCCTCTGCCTCCCAACTGCTGTGATCAAAGGTGTGAGGCACCACCATGCAGCCCACATAAGTCTTCAGATGAGATCTGCTTAATGAATATAGCTAATAAAAACCTTGTCCAATCAAAACTTAGTTCCCTATCTTTCTGAAAAGACACAGAAGGGAACCACTACTGTGAGAGGGACTTGCCTGGGAGTCTTCCTGATCTCAGTGTCTATTTTTTACCCATCAGAAATTGACTTAAAATGGAAAGAGAAAACACTCTAAGCTAGAATGCTTAATATGTGGCATGGGTGGGTGTTGTAGTGTACCTCGATTGTAATGCAAATCTCCTATCTGTCAGGATCAAATGCATACTTGCTGACATATTCAACTGATTAATACCTAGGACCATATCTCAGCTGGAGTGGTTTAAGGATGGAATAATATTCTAAAGTACATTTTAAGAGAGGTTGTTAAATAATACAGTATGCAAGCTGGAATACAAGTACCCGTATCTTCATATCAGTAACTACAGCGACACAGTCTGGCTTGGGTGGTAGCATCATCATTATGCTGCATCATTATGCAAGCCATATGACCACTTACATATATAGGCCGGAGAAATGGCTCAGCATTTATGAGTACTGGTTGCTCCTACAGGGGACCTAGGATCAGTTCCCAGCACCCACATGGTGACTCACTATCATCAGTAACTCTATTTCCAAGAGATCTGGCACTTTCTTCTGGCTTCCACAAGCACCAGGGATGTGCATGGTTTATGTACATACACACAAGCAAAACACTTGCAGCCATAAAATAAAAATACATATTTTTCAAAGTTTAATTATAAAGCCTGGGTGGTGGGTATGTGTATGCTCAGTACAGGGCTGTTTTAGCTTTTCCATATTTTTATTCATAACAGAATTGTTGTAGAGTTGATGGGGAACTCAAGCTGTATAACAGGATTAGTCATTGAGCTCAGTTTTTCACACCCTACACATGACTGTGCCACACACTAGTGACATCACTGGGTCCCAGATTCGGAGGGGACAAATGTTCTACTCAGGCTGGGAGCAACAGCTCACTCCTGGCCACTTTATCCACAAACATCAAATAACCTAAACATGGGTGACAGAATAAGGAAGTCATAGTGTTCTACAAAATGTGAAATGGATGGAGAGGAGCTGCAGCTCATAACAACACACTCATATAGATTGTGAATGGCTGAAAAGGGGGAAACTCTAGAGCTCCAAACACAAAACAATGACAAGAACGTGCAAATGTGAATTTCCAAGATTTGATCATCATAGAGAGAAAATACATATCAAAATATTACACTGTATCTTACAAACACATAACACTCTAGTTATGCAAATGACCTTGATTTGGTCATTGCATGCTGTATACACAGATCAAATTAGCACAAGGTACCCCATAAATGTCTACAAATAAAATAAAAATAACAATACTGAAGGTAAGGCCAGTGGTAGAACATCTGTAGGGTCCTGGAGTTAATTTCCAGTACGAAAACAAGCAAGCAAACAAACCAATTTTTTAAAAAAGCAGAAAAATTAACAAGCAACTTCCTATGATTGAGGGAATTTCTATGCTGCAACACACCTGATCATATTTATTCTTTGCAAGGAAAGTCAGAGGCCAAGTAAGATGGTTGGGGCTATGAATCCTGGTTCAGACCTTGACTGTACTTAGCTCACGTACTCATCAAGCCTCCTAGTTATTCCCTAAAGAATAGAAAACCAAGATAGTCATTTGGACTTTATATAATTAATGTAAATATTACATAACATAATAAGTATATTTTTATAGTCCTTACAACAGTTTGGCATGTGTGCATGTGTTCATGTGTGCATGTGTGCGTGTGCACTCAGGTGCACATGCAGAGATCATAGGACTTTGGGGAGTTGGGTCTCACCTTCTACCTCATTTGAGAATCTTATGAATAAAGTCAGTGCACCTGTGTTTATTAAGTATTTAAAGAGGAACAGAGTATAAACCAATGTTGTAAATAATCACATTGTACTCCATGATTTAAACTTCTCTCCTTCTCCTTCTCCTTCTCCCTCTCCCTCTCCTTCTCTCTCTCCCTCTCCTTCCTCTTCTTTCAAGGAACTGAGTGCATGGGAAAAGAGAGCTGTATTTAGATTTGTCTCTGTACTGTGGACAGACCAAGAGGTAGAGTTAATAATAAAAGTAGTTGAAAAAACAGTAATGTCACAACAAAGCTGTTGACACAAAACAGCTCTCACTTGAAAGGGAACAGGAGGTAGTTTATTGTGAGCCAAATTTGAGTCACCATGGCCCAGAAATGCTAGCTCAGGTCGACCCCACATGACATGTTTCACTACGGAAGTGGTCATTTGGATTTTTATAGTTAGGGAACAAAAGAGCAGTCATAAATACCTTGGCGGGAATAGTAGATAATTGGGCTACAGGAAAATGGAGATGGGGTGTAATTCCACTTTCGGTTTCAGAGGCCATTGATCTGGTGCCTTTCTTCCCTTTGGGCTTTGTGGAAGGTAGTCTGTTAAGAATATAGCTCAAAGGTTTAGTCAAAGGGGGTCCTTGGTTATACGCAGAGGTCGGGGATGAATGGTTGCTATGGAGACTGAGAGGATGGGAGATGTCTCCTTGGATAAAGTACTACCTATGAAAGATGAAACCTTTACTTACATCCAGACCCTTAGCACCCATGTAAAAAGCCTGATGAGGTGGCTTTAACCTCAGGGCAGCAGACAGCAGAGGCACAAAGATCCCAGGGGCCTACCATACAGCCAGTCTAGTCAAAGTGTCAGGCTCAGCTTGAAAGTGAGAGACACGCACACTCTCAAAAAGCAAGGCAGAGAGAGACAGGAGGAGATGACATGACAGCTAGTTTCCACAGCTGTTATGGTTTGCATGTGAAATTTCCCACCCAGGCTCATGAGTTTGAATGCTTGGTCCCTAGCTGGCAGTCCTACTGGGGAAGGTTCTGGAGCCTTTAGGAAGTGAGGCAATTTTGAAAAAAGTATGTCACCAAGGACTGGGCTTTGGGGTTTTAGAGCCTGGGCCACTTCCTGGTCTTTCTCTCTGCTTCCTTTGTGTGATGAGATCGCTCTACTTTCTGACTGCAAGGCAGACCTCACCCTCCCACTGCCATGTAGGACTGTTTCCCTTCTGGAACTATGAACCAAAATAATACAATAGGCATGAACAAAGATAGGCACACATGTACACACACACACACACACACACACACACACACACACACACACACACACACACACCCTCTCCACACACATACACAAGTAGTACTGGAGATAAACCAAGATAATCTTGGCTTTTGATCTGCAGCAAACCAATTCTTCACCATCAGGAAGTTCTCATCAGTCAATCCCTCTTCAGAGTCTTCAACACTGATATGGCTTTTAGGGAACTGCAGTCCAGTAGCCATGTGGCTTCTGATTTAGACAATTACAAATCTCTCTGATTTGGAGTGATGCCTAAATCAAAACCAAGGCTAGTATTACTATCACCCCCCATTTGTAGCATGAACTTACATTTCATAATGATGCCATTTTTTATATCCTTCCAGACTGAAAACAGCGACTCTCAGTCATGACACCCAGACTGAAGGGGAAGACATCTCTCAGATGTCCCTCTGAGAAGTGGTGTCCCACAACTATGCAGTAACTCCCAAGGCAAGCTACAATATAGTTGCTTAATTCTTAAGCTCATTTGTAGGCTTAATTTTGAAGCTTCCTCACATCAGCCTCACAAACAGGAGGCAGAGGGCCAGGCATGGTGGCACTACTAGTCTACATAACAAGTTGTGCATAGTGAGATCCTATCTAAAAAATAAATAAACAATAGGAATAAAAAGAGAGAAAGAGCTGGAAAAAAAGTGGGTTGCAGTGGAGGGGAGAAGCAGGACAGGGGAGGGCAGCAAGAAAACAGCTCTGAGGGTAAAGGCTCTTCTGTCAAGCCTACCATGAGTTCACTCTCTGGAACCCACAAACCCACATGGTGGAGAGAGGTGACTCTTGCAAGCTGCCCTCTGACCTCCGCATGTGTGCTCTGGCACATGCATGTATACACACACTAAATAAATAATAAATAATAACTGTGGGGAAAAATTTAAATGTGGGAGGCGAGAAAGCTACAAATGTATATTGGCACATTACATTTTCAAATGAAGAAATGTAATTAAATATAATATAGGAAGAAAAGTGAGTACAGCCGAGGGTTTCCAAATAACAAAAACTGCAGATTAAGTGAAATCATATATAGTCTAGTGATAGGTGTAAATGTTCTTATTTCCTCAGATGTGGGGATGAGATGAGAGTTGTATCTGAGCTTTACAAATACATGGCTTGGGCTGAGCCCAAATCGTTTCTAACTATCCCTAGGCCTAAACCTAGAAGCTTCCATCCTCCATACAATTTAATCTTCTGCAAGCCTGGACCTTGAAGTCTTTAGCTTCTAGCCTCCCTCTGCTAACCACATCCTAGAATGTTTTAGCTCGAGACTTTACCGCTGAATAAACTCACCCTATCTAGCTCTTTCTGAGCATTGGCTAGCTGGTTCAACTCAGCTGTTCTGGTTCAAACTCCTCTCCAAGCTAACTGATTCAAATTGGTTTTTCTTTGCTTCTGACTGATTTCCTCTGCTTGGAAAAACTACCTCTGAACTCCAGGAACTGAACTGCACTGACTAGGCTAACTAGTCTAAACAGAACTGAATGGAACTACAGGAACTCAACTGAATTCAACTGAACCGCACTGAATTCAACTCTCTTCTTTCTCCCTGCGCTGTTCTTAAATAGTCTTTCTTTCCTGTATATCCTCATGACAGTTGGGTGTATCCTATATCTGACTCATTCTGTCAAATCTTTCTCTGATTCGTCACTTTGTCTGTCCCTCAATTAGACAGTGTTGCTTGCCATTTAAGGTGTGTACTAAATTCCAGCCAGAGGAATTAAAGGTGTGTGCCAAGTGGGTGTCTGCATTTCAGCTGAATCACACAGACCTAGGTCTTTGGATGTGGTCCCTTGCCAGAGTAGCCATGTTGCTGAATTAAAATTCCCCTACAAATAGGCCAGTGTAGCCATCTGCCAGTCAACTAAGACATTTAGTTAAAGGTATACTTGATTATCTTGAAATTATTATTTGGCTGGCTGGTTTACTGGTTGGCGGATTGGTGGGTTGGTTGGTTGGTTGGTTGGTTGGTTGGTTGGTTTTAAAGACAGGGCTTTTATGTATCTCTGAATTTATCATACACCTCAAAGCCTAGAACTTACTATGTACCCCTAGTCTGGCATGCAATGCATAGTACTCCCTTTGCCTTGGCATCCCAAATGCTGAGATTGCATGGGTCACCACACCTAGCACTGGCTCTACAATTGATCTAGCCAAAGATAAAATAATTGATACTCCTCATGTTGTCCTCCCCCGTCTCTCAATAACTCTGCTTCCTTCCTCAGAACACATACAGCCCACACCTACTCCCACTTCCTTTTTCCTGTTTCTACTCTTCTCAAGGCTAGAGTGGGAACTAAACTGGATTGTAAGAGAAAAGAAAGAGAGAAATTATGTCTGCAGAGAATGAGTCCTCCACAGAACATTAGCTAGGCAAGCAATCAGCTTATCAACCGTTCTACACTACACTGCCCGCACCTCAAAAGTGAAAACAAGACATTGCTAAGATGCAGGAGGAGAATGTGCATGCAGTTCCTGATACCTCCGAGAAGCTCCAATCAGCTCTGTGATTGAGTAACTTGGACAGAGGTAAGAAAGGGGCAGCATCCAGAGCCCTCGGCGTCCTCTCCTCCTTGCCTTTATTTTGTTTCCCCCTCCTCACAGACATTTTGCAATTCTGCTGCACACTAGAGTACAGAGTAGCATGCCAAGTTTAGATTGGCATCTGATGCTGTTGTTTCTCCCCTCCCTCCAGGTCTTTAAATTGGACACGGGAAAGCAGCAGGCCACCTTTTAATGGAAACCGTTTTTCTTGCTAAATTTGTACCGCTTTCCAATTTAAGCCCTTGCCATTGTGTTCCCACAAATGACACAATTTAACAGTGCATGGGTGGATTCTCTAGAGACTGAGATGCCTCATGAAAATATGCATAAGAGAGGTGTGTCATTTTCCCTCCTCACTACCCACAGCACCCAATTTAGAAAGACAAACTCTCAGCAGATGGGTCTCCTGGCCTCTTTCCAATACGTGATTTGAATTGTTTTTCAGACATCACAAATCAGAGGCTGACTGAAGCTGCAAATAATGTTTTCTGTTCCAGAGATTCAAGTGACATGTCGGGGTGAGGCAGGGCGTATGTTATTCTGCCTCTTAACGACCTGTCAGAATATGGTAGCTTGTGGTGTGAGTTGTTTGGGATGTTTCTGGGGATGCTTCTGAGTTTCTTTTCATCTTATCTCTCCAGTCAGATGGACAGTGGCTGACCCCTAACAATAGTGCAGTGGCCCGGAAGAAGTACGGTTCTACTTTCGATCTAGTTCCTCAATGGCAAAGCACCAACATTACACAACTCATCACCCCGGCTATGACTATCTAGACTGAAGGGACAATGGCCAGCAGTGGCCCCAAGTATGCACTACTGAGCATTTTAATCAGTGTCCTAGGGGAGCGCACAGGGAACACGCTCATTAAGTTTACATGACAAGCTGGCTTGGAGGAGGCTAGGGCAGCCTCTGAGGAAACAAGAATCAACTTGCTGTGGCAATGACCAGCTGGGTCTTTTGTTACAAGCATCGAGGAGAAGGCTGGCATCATAGGGAAGGGAAGATGCCATGGAAAAGCATGGAAACAGTCAGGAGCTCTGAGGTCAAGGGCAAGTGCACTTTGTTTCGGTGTCTCCGGACATCTTAGTTAGCCAGCTATGAAAACACTGCCCACCTCCAGCCACTGGATGGAGTTATGTAACAATCAAACTGCATTCCTCTTGCTTGCTTCACTGTGTGTGTCTGGAGATGTTACTCTCCACCTTATTTTTTTTTTTTTAAGTCACAATGAACCAAATTCATGATTGCATAGAGAAATGCTTTGGATGAGTTAAACAAACCTTTCCAATAGTTTCAATCTATAACAGCTCCTCAAGGCAGGATCCCTTGTTCATTGTCCTAACATGGACAGCCAATGAGTACCAAGGATGCTGCTTGCTCTATGCCCGCCTCAGGCCTGGTGACACACGTGTGCACACCCTATTTTTACATGGGTGTTGGGGATCTGAATTCAGGTTGGCATGTTTGTGCAGCAAGCACTTCAGGGACTGAGCCACTTCCCCAGGCCCCTTGCCTTCGGTTTTAGAATAAAATAAACAACTGCATTGAACTACAGAGAAATCTGTCTGAGGTTGAAGTTCCTTTTTACACTCATAGAATGCTGTTTCTTGCCCACAGACAACTCTCTCTCTATCTCTCTCTCTCTCTGTCTCTCTCTCTCTCTCTCTCTCTCTGTCTCTCTCTCTCTCTCTCTCTCTCTCTCTCTCTCTCTCTCTCTCTGTGTGTGTGTGTGTGTGTGTGTGTGTGTGTGTGTGTGTGTGTGTGTGTCTGTCTGTCTGTCTGTCTGTCTGTCTGTCTGTCTCTGGCTCTCTCTGAGTGTGTCTCTCTGTCTCTGTCTCTCTCTGAGTGTGTCTCTCTGTCTTTGTCTCTTTCTGTGTGTCCCTCTCTTTTCTCTCTCTCCATCTCTGTCTCTGTCTGTCTCTGTGTCTCTCTGTATGTCCCTCTCTGTCTCCATCTCTCTCTGTTTCTCTGTCTCTCTGTCTCTGTCTCTGTCTCTCCGTCTCTCTCTGTCTCTCTGTCTCTGTCTCTGTCTCTGTCTCTGTCTCTGTCTCTCTGTCTCTCTGTCTGTCTCTCTCTCTCTCTCTCTCTCTCTCTCTCTCTCTCTCTCTCTCTCTCTCACACACACACACACACACACACACACACACACACACACACACACACAGCCATGGCTGCACATTAATCCTTTCTTCAGAACCGTGACCTTGTCTTGGTTTCTTGAGTCACTTTTGAATTCTTTATCAAATAAAAGAATAAGTTGAAGCTTGGGGAAAGACAAACACGGTGAGTAGGAGTGCTTTCAGTGAGGACAGGGCTGGACTCAGCTGTCTGACTCACAGCTGCTGATACCTCAGTCTGGAAAAGAGTGACTCTGAGACTTGCCTGGGAGCACTGCAAGGTGGGAAGCCCACCTGAGGAACCCAAAGCATATGATTTATGATATCAAAAATGGCAGTTTTGTTCTAAATGAGCAGTATTAAGTTGCAGTAAAAATAAAAATCAAATGTTCTTTGTCCAAAAGAAATTTAAAAAAGGAGGGAGGGAGGGAAAGGGAGATGGAGAAGGGGTGGGGGTGGGAGAGAGAAAGAGAGAGAGAGGAGAGAGAGAGAGAGAGAGAGAGAGAGAGAGAGAGAGAGAGAGAGAGAGAGAGAGAGAGAAACTTTGTAGTTTCTGGGGTATAACACATCTCGGGAATTAGAATGCCTCCAGTAAAACCTTATGGGAGATATGAAGATGGACCACCCCAAAAGGGCCCCACCGAAACAGGTACCCAGAAGAAAGGTTCCTTTTACTAAAATGCATGGACTCTGGTGAATGAAACGCTGTTTCTGCGTTCGTTCTGTCTGTCTTCTTTTCTTAGGCTTAAGGCACAGAGACAAATCTTTGTCCTTAACCTTTCTTCTCTAGTTGCCTCAGACTCCCAGAACAGTAAGACAGACATCTTATCCCACACCCTCCTTGGCCTCTGCACCATCTCTTGCTTCCAGATTCCTACCCTGACTTCCTTCAGTGGTGAACAGTGATGTGGAAATGTAAGCCAAATAAACCCTTTCCTTCCCAAGTGGCTTTAGTCATGGTATTTTATCACAGCAATGATAACCTTAACTAAGACAAAAGGGTTGGAAAGGAAGACGCAGGAAGATCAGTTATTGAGTACAAAAACAGATAGGAGAAACAAGTTACTGTGCTCCATAGCCCAGCAGGGTGGGCTGTAATAGAACACACTGTATATTTCAAAATAGCTAGAAACAAAGATTCTGCATGTTTTTCACATTAAAAAATGATAAATGTTTGAGGTGATGGATTTGCTAATTATCC
Organism: Acomys minous; assembly: GCF_964271855.1. Taxonomy (NCBI): domain Eukaryota; kingdom Metazoa; phylum Chordata; class Mammalia; order Rodentia; family Muridae; genus Acomys; species Acomys minous. The sequence goes on from NC_140496.1 coordinate 82,741,490, forward strand.
AAGTGTAATGGTTTCACGTTGTGTGCAGGGATCAAAATACCACTTAGATCATATAAACACATCTAAATAGCACCAGGCAATTAAAAATAAGTATGCTAAGATTTTATTGGTCTCCTCATTAATTAATAAAGTAGAAAAAATTCTTCATATCTGTTCATTTTAAATTTTCATGAGTTGAGATTTTCACTTTTAATATTACACTTTAAAATATTTGTTTAATCATATGCTTTTTAAATTACATATTCTTATTTTCTAATATTATTCTTTATATTGTTAATTCTTTAATTGTTATATAATACTATTTTAAATTGGCAAAAAAACCTATATATATTGTATGTAATGTTTTGACGCATTGTCCACTGAGAAATGACTAGATTGAGCTAATTAACAAATGTATTATCTGATGTCCTTTTTTTCCTTTTGAGTGAGAGAACGTAAGGTGCACTTCCTCAGTCATCCCCACACATAAGAAGCATTGTTGGAACTACAGTCACCAGGTTACATATAATGTCTCTTTTTTGACATGTTATTTTGTGTGTGTGTGTGTGTGTGTGTATGGGTGTCTTGCCTGAATGTATGTCTTTGAAGCATGTGTGTGCAGTACCAGAAGAGGACTGTGAATCCCTAGAACCACAAGTTACAGATGGCTGTGGGCTGCCATGTGGGTTCTGGGCCTTGATTCGAGGTTTCCTGGGAGGGCAGGCAGAGCTCTCAGTCCCTGCGTCATCTCTCCAGCCCCTAATAGTCCCTTGAATATTTTTCTCTTAGTTATAGCTTTGTATACTTTTAACAAACTCTGCCCATTGTGTTATTTTTCTGTTTTGATTATTTGCTTTTGTGTTGAGGCAGCATCCTTCCACATAGTCCTGGCTGCCCAGGAACTCTCTGTGTAGACCAGTCTGGTCTGGAGTCACTGTGAAATAAAAGAGGGGACAGTCTACCTCAAAGTAAAGGCTGTAGTGCAGCTATCCTTATGTGGCAAGAACAAAACAAGAGTGTAAAAGCAAGATTTGGGATACATGTAAGAACAGCACTCCATAAGCAAGCTCCCGGTTTGTTTTGGACAGCCAGCCAGATGAGATTTCTCTTCTGTGCCCTTAATTGAAATTCTGCTGTTTGAAGCACTGACTTGGGGGACACAGCCTGTTCCTTCCTCTTTTCCTGTCCCCTCTGTCCCCTCCTGTCCTGTTCCTTCTTGTGTCACCTTTACCTTCTTCATACTTTCCCCTGGAGTGCCTGACTTAGAACAGGAAAAAATGCAAATATTGAAATCCTGGGCAAAACCAATGCACTTAAGAAGATAGTCTGGGCTATATAGCATGACTCTGAGGCAGACAATCAACAGTCAATAAACACAATTGTTTTTAAGTCTGAGAGGATAATTTTTTAAAAAGAGATTTTTGGAAGTCAGGAAAAAATGGGATATAGCCCTCTTAGACAGTTATCTACACAGCACTACGCAGGAATGAACAGCCTCTTTTCCAGGAAAAAAAAAAGATGTAATACAACATAACAAAGGCTGTTCAGGGAGCCAATGGGCTGTAAGGCTATGTGGGACCACAGTAGTTCTCACTAATATGGACTCATGAATGGAGCTCACTGTCTGGAGTGTGAAGACTTAGATAATCCCATTTATTTCCCATCAGCCTTGAACAAACACCAGCCGGAATCTGTTTTCTCATCGGCAGAATATGGTTCTTCATACCCACCTTACCAAAGTACGGTGCGGATTAGACAGTCTACGCCGAACCTTCTGCTTCCTCCTAAACCATGCAGTGTCCTAGCCCAGTGAGCCTGCTCTGTGGTTGTTATTAACCGAGATGGTAGCGCTGAGATTAAAGATTGTTTCTCCCCGGGGACTTACTGGAAAGGGATGAAGTCTTTATTACAACCAACACATTTGTATTCCGTGTTGTAAAAAAGGAATTTCCTATGCAGGCTGTTAATAGCTTAACCTGTACATATTGTCCACTGTTAATCCCCAAGCCCTGTACCCGAATGTCCCTGGTGGAGTGAAAGGTTGACACTATCAGTCACAAACTACACTGGGCATTTCAATAAGTGCCTGCATGGTGGGAGAGTGAAGACTTGGGCGGGGCTGGAGCTGGAGAGCATCAAAAGTAACATATGAAGGAAGCCGGTGGGCAGAGAAAAGGCCTGTGTTATGGGACACGTACGTGCTCTATAAATGGTCGGTAAAGGGTCATGCCTGTCACTTTGGGGGCGTCAGCCTCAGTTCGTTAGATCACCCCAATTCTTGGGAGTGTTTTCTCTTTCTTAATGAACTGTCTATACTTCCATGCTCCTGGACTAATTCTTTGCAGTGTGACCCAGGAACCTGGACACTTTAATAGGCACCTGGGGGATGTCCTTGCAGGAGCTTGAGACTCAGATCTGTGCCTGTTACTCCTGAGCCCAGACATGGACAGACTAGGAAGTGGGAGGAGGAGTAATGACAGAAGCCCACCTGACCAGAGACAAAGCCAAGCTCCGGAATGATTCCTCGTTCCCTACTCCCACCCCTTACCGCTGTGAAATATGCTCGTTGGAGAGGAGATGGCAGGCAGTTTGTTGCTCATGTTTTTGTTTTTAACGCTAATCTGCTGCCTTCTCAGATCGCTGGCTGCCCAAACAGCGCAACTTGAAGAGTCACTTCCTGTCTCTACGTTTTGACCTTTGCAGGGACAGGCGCCCTGAGCTCTCTCATTCCAGTTACACTGTGAGCAGGGTACAGGGGCAGAAACAATCAGAGAAGAGTGGAGATTCTTTACCCAGCATCTGTCTTATTTATCACTTGAGTGAAGGCAGAGCAAGCGATAGTCCTTACTTCATTTCCTGTGTCATCTTGCCCCTTCACAGCCACTCAGGTGAGGCAGTTGTCTGTGGTGAGGCTGCACCCAAATGGAAACAATCACCTCCTGAGAATGCCTTTTCCCTCAAGCAGAAAGCACTTCTTCCAACTACCTGGCAAAACCCAAGCTGAGACAGTGGTGGATGGCATCACACCTGGACCAGATTGCTTGAGTAGCCATACTGCTTGCCCCTTGCCCCTTGCCCCTTGCCCCTTGCCCCTTGCCCCTTGCCCCTTGCCCCTTGCCCCTTGCCCCTTGCCCCAGTTCTTATCATTTAACCCAAAGTTCAAGTCGGGGTCACTGGGCCCTTTTACCTTTTCCTCTTCATAAAGCAGCTACGTGGACCAAATCTCATCCTGCACTGCTCTTTTGACCTGCCTCTTTAACTCATGTATTGGGATGGGTGGCTAAGCCTAGTCCATTGGGACTGCTGGAGCCCATGCTTTTGTCCTAAAGTTTCAGTTATAAACTGAGCCATTAAAGGGCTGGGGAGGTGGCTCAATCGGTAAAGTTCTTGCTGCCCTAGCAGAACGACCTGCTTTTGATGCCCAGAATCCACGCTTGCTTTTCTGTTGCTGTGATAAACCACTGCAACCAAAAACAATGTGGGCAGAGAAAAGGGTTGTTTCATCTTCTGCTTCCAGGTCCCAATTCATCACTGAGGAAAGTCATGGCTAGAGCTCGAGTGGAAACCAAAACTGGCTTCTACTCAGCTAACTTTCTTCCGTAGCCCTTACCCACCTGCCTAGAGAGGCACCTCCCACAGTGGGCTCAAATTGCGATCCCATCACTGGAGAGAAGGAGAAAAGCCAATCCCTGGGGCTCTCTGTCTGGCCAGCCCCGCCCACTCTGTAGCTCCAGGTCACTGAGAGACCCTGTCTCAAAAATAAAAGGTGAATGGATCCTGAAGAACTACATCTGAGGTGACCTCTGACCTTCACATGCACTTGCACACAGGTCACATACATCAGCTTACATACATGTACCCACATGAACACACATACACACGAACTCAGACACATACAGACACACACACATACACACACACCAATTATACACTCTAGAACAGAGTATTTAATGTTTTAATCCTATGCTAAGCTAATTAAATAATGAAAGATTGCGTTACTGCATAGAAAAGACACATAATTTCTAATTTTAGGACCCATTATACTGTAGTAAAAAGCTGCTGGGAATGTTATAATGGTTGTTGTTATAGCAACCACAGTCACATGTAATGACTCTACTAGGGAATTTGTCATTGTAAAAATGTTTCCATACTCCTACCCCTTTCTTAATTTTGGTGGTGGGATAAATTTACCAAAAATGAGTAGAGGAAATTTCATGTGCAATGAATTTCATGGTTCGTCAACCAAAGCCTCTCTTTCCTCCTGATGGCCTCCCTTGTCATCCATGGATGTGGCCGAGCAAGCTCTCAAAGGAAACAACTGTGCTTCCTTACCAGCCCAATCTAAGATGCTTTGTCCGTGATGACCTGACAGAACTTACCATCAGATCACTCTGAAAGTAGAGGCTATGTCCAGGAGGCTTGGTGTTCATGTACTCAGCTGCCTTACTATAGACCTTTGAGCCTGCTACACATCTCAGCACAAGAACTGACGGTTCCTGGGAATGTTCTTCAAATGAATCATCATTGATAGTGCAGTTAATGCTTTTGAATTTGCATATTCTATGGGCAAATCTTCCTGAAATTAAAACAGATGAAAAGATCTGAAAATACTATAAAAATCATCTAACTAGTCTGTCCACCTCCAGGGAAATTTTTGTGTATTGTATATGAAATGCTAACTTTAAATTTCTTTCTGTGAGAGACAATGGATTTCACAAGTTTCTGGCTATACCCACAAGCTCTTTTGTCTACTCACCTCAACCTGAGAGGAGTAATGATTAAATATTAAAGTAATCAAGCTGCTTTCTGTTTCTGCCACTTGCACCAAGGTTTTGTATGTAAGATCTGTTAGAGGATAATTAAAGAGCTAAAAATGAAAGTTCTAACTAAAACAACATTGATGCTAATGTTAAAATTTTTAACATCAAAAGATATGCAGATTTGACAGAGAGAGAGAGAGAGAGAGAGAGAGAGAGAGAGAGAGAGAGAGAGAATCACTTAACTTTTTGACTCACTACAGAATGCTAACTATTAGTAATGTTAGTGTCCTGCACCTTTGGAAGCATAGATTTCTTCCACATATAACAAAGACATGATGTTAATGGGAAATTTTGATCATCTCACGTGCTACTTGAGCATCAAATGAGGGGACCTCAGAGTCTCTCTTACTCAATTTCAGAAGGAGAAAATGTCTGTCACGTTAGGCCCTGCAGGTGCAAGGCTATAGCACAGAACTGTGCAATTTGAGGGTGTTACCTCAAGTCTTTAGTTTCTCTCCACTCACTTGTAAGAGGAAAGACTTGGGTTAGAAATCAGCTAGTCGTGATTTCATTCACCCAGGAAGAACCAGAGCCACAGCTCCAACTCACAGGCTCCCCGCTTCCTCGGAAAGCAATCCACCACACCGCTTTCTCAGTTGGAACTCAGGACAGCATCAGCCCTTGCTAGCATTTAACACTAGTAGACATTTATTTCATGTGGGAGCAACTGAAAAGCCTCTGAATTCTCTATAGAGAGTCTATTTCCTCGCACCCTTAGAATTATTTAATATATTTTAATGGTATCCCAAATGCCTCTTATGCCGGAACACCAGCAGTTCATCCTGGCCCCCTGCCCCAAGGTTCCCACCGAGGGTCTTTTCATGTATCAGCTGTGCTCATTCAGGCTGCAAATGAAATGTGGCAACCCAAGAGCTTAGGGTCAGGAGAGACATTCAATAAATGTTTGCCAAGATTTATTCCTTAAACACCACCGAGTGGGCAGTGTTAAATATTTATAAAACTTCATAATGGTGTAAAAGGCTGGTGTGAAACATCTGGTAGAATGCGTACAATCCTACATGGTTCGGGTCATGACTGATACCAAATATGAATATCTTAACTCCCTAAAAGAAAACAAATTTCGGGGCTGGAGAGATGGCTCAGTGGTTAAGAGCACTGGCTGCTCTTCCAAAGGTCCTGAGTTCAATTCCCAGCAACCACATGGTGGCTCATAACCATCTATGTGACCTGGTGCCCTCTTCTGGAGTGTAGGCATATATGCAGGCAAAACATTGTATACTTAATAAATAAATAGAAAAATTTAAAAAAAAAAAGAAAGAAAAGAAATTTCTAGTTCTTTATGACCTGGGTATATATAAATGTGTGTGTGTGTGTGTGTGTGTGTGTGTGTGTGTGTGTGTGTGTGTATACGTACTTTAAAATTTTTAATTGTATTTATTAGTCAGGGGTGGGGGGAGGCTTGTGTGTCAGGGTGTGTACGTGGAGGCCAAAAGAAGCTTTGTGGAGTGGGTTCTCTCATTCACTTTTATATGGGTTCTGAGGATTGAGTTCGGGTTATCAGGTTTCTGTGGCACGCTCCTTACCAACTGAGCCATCCCACCAGCACTCTCCATATACATAACAGTGATACTTTGATCACTCAGAATCTGATTTGAGATCTCATCTGGAGATAAGAAGACATCAAAAAGCTCTCACAGTGACCTACTAAACCTGAGAGCGGCGACTGCCTTAGGTCCTGTGACATTCTGATTATTCAAAGTTGGCAGGAAATAATAAATACATGACATAGACCGGGTGCTCAGAAGAAGACTGTGTTTGCCTTATACGGTGCAGCTGTAAAAGTAGATCAAGATCATTAGAAGTTGCTCGGAGTGGTGACATCAGCGCTGGGTAGGGTGGGGCTACAGTAGGAGATCCAGGCAAGGCCATTCAGAAGTGTACCACAAGATGCAGCCTCACAAAAAAAAAAAAAAACAGCAACAACAAAAACAACCAATGAGCAACACCACTGTCTATTTGGAAACACACATATCTTTGTAATGATGTCTAAAAGCATTCTCCAGGAGCCTTCAGGAAGGGCTTCCTGGGTAAATGTGAGCCTGTCCACAGGCAGAGCTAAGGAGCTCTGGCAACACACCATCACTTACGGAAACGGTTCTGCTAGCTCGCTGATGACTTCAGTAATGAGAAAAAAGTAGATAATGAGAAAATATTCACCTATTAGTTTAAAACATAGAATACTGGATGAATACTTTATCATCAAAAATGATTAGCAAGAACTAACCAGAGAGGACGGGAATAAATAATTCAATTCTCCATCCCTCAGTGACTCCCAGTAAGATGTATTCCAAAAGAAAAATTAGTGGGGCAGGAGATGAGATGTGGCTCAGTTGGTAGGGTTTTAGCCTAGCACACAGCCCTAGATTCAACCTCCAGCATCACCTAAACTGGGTATGGTGGTGCACATCTATGATCCCGGCACTTGGAAGGTAGAAGTAAGTGGAGCAGGAGTTCAAGATCACCCTCACCTACATAGTGAGTTTGAGGCCAATCTGCGCTACATGAGGCCCTGACTCAAAAACAAAACAAATGAACAAATCACCACCAACACCAACAACAACAACAACAACAAACTAACAGAGGCATGGTGGACCATGTCTGTAATCCTCACACCAGTGAGACAGAGGCAGAAATGTACAGACATTCAAGACCAGCCTGGCTTACATAGTTCAAACCTTGTCTCAACAAAACTCTTGCACCTAAAGCTCAAATAACATAGGAAAAGGGAGCAGAGGACCAGGAAGCTGCTCTGAGACTGTCTCCTAGAAATGATGGGGACGCTTTACTCAACAATATGGCTGCCTAAGCAAGACAGGAAGAGAAACACCAAAAGACAGGCTAATACATAAGGGGAAACCTCAAAGACCTCTTTGTAGACGAAGAACTACAGGCAACTAAGGACTGCTGAAAGAGGGTTAAGTTCCCGAGAGATGAACCCCCCTTACTGATTATCTACTACCAAGTGGTCTACCCTGAAATCATATATGTAATAGAGAATGAACCCAGTAGGGGTGTGTGTGTGTGTGTGTGTGTGTGTGTGTGTGTGTGTGTGTGTGTGTGTATGTTCATTTATATATACATATATACTCATGTATAACAATCATAATTAAAGAAAAAGAGACCATGAATTTGACAGGGAGCAATCAGAGAATGGGAAGGGTTGGGCAGAGGAAAGGAGAAGGGGAAATGATGTAATTATGTTTCAATTAAATAAATTAAAATGTTTGTAGATGGAGCTGGAGAAATGACTCAGTAGCTAAGAGCACTGGCTGTTCTTCCAGAGAACTGTTGTTCAATTCCCAGCACCCACACGGCAGTTCATATCCCTATATATAATTCCAGTTCCAGGGCATCCCACGCCCCCTTCTGGGCTCTGAAGTCAGGAGGCATAAACATGGTACACAGACATACACACAGCCACGTTTTTTTTTTAATTCACGTAGAAAGCTCTGGAAAGTATAATAGGAAGCAAGGTGACCCAAACTCAGAAAGACAAACACTGCATGGTCTCCCATATGTAGATCCTAGCCTGTCATACATACTTGCGTATATACAAATGGATATAAATGTGGATAAGGCATAAAAGGCCAGAAAGGGTAAAATCAGATGCTGAGGAGGAACAAAGGGAGGACGAAAAGCCAGATACGATGCAAAGGAAGAAAAATCGTGGAAGGAGGAGGGTCATGAGATGTATATGGGGCGGGGGGAGGGGGGGGCCAGAAATGGAAGACATGAAGAGGAAATTTTTCTAAAACAAATTTTGTTCAAAAATGTCATAATGATATCTAATACTCTGTATACTAATTTTAAAAACTTTACAGTGGGTAAAGTCACTCATTCTACTCTTTCAAATACATCAGTAATTCTTAAAATATTTTTAAAATTTTGATGTCTGAATCCACTCCCTCTTAACTCCAAACTTAACTCCAAACTTATAGGACTGTATTGACTTAAGCATGTATATTCTTAATACATTTTATTGCCAACCCAAAGTTTGAGGCCTGAAGACTAGGTCTGGGATTATTTTAAGTAAAAAAAAAAAAATCTTAATTTTTGCATGTGCAACTTCTTTCTCCCATGCAGTACTGATATGCTGGCTTCAAAATTATCCTTTTTGCTTAACTCCACTCTGCTCATCATTTGTATTCCATTGTCTGCCTCTTCCCTCTCGGGCATCTAATAGCACCATTGTCCACTTCATGTGGCATGTTTTCTGGTACCACATGGGGTTCTTATTCTGGCTGCACACTGAAAATACATTCGAAGCTCTAGATAAAATAATATACAGGCCCAGTCACCACACTGTACAAATTTAATTAGGATCTCTAGAGGGTGGGTCAAGTGTCATTCTAATTTAAGGGGCCTCAGGCACTTAGTGGGCAGTCCTGGTTGCAAACCATTGCTTATTCTGACTTTTCACGGTCTACCCAGTAAGCTTTGGATAGTATGATTATCCTAGAAATTTTCACCTGCAGATAAGCTGCATGATCCATTACATTAAACTCAGAGGGAGAGAAAATTATTCAGGGCACATGATCATAGACACAGGGTAGGAAAGCCCCAAACATGAGGGTGAGAGATGCAGCACATCCTGATGGGATAGATCACGGTATGCTGAAGAGCCACTGGGAATCTCAACTCCCGGTCAAGGAGACTCGGTGTTAATGAGCTGACAGTGAACTAACTAAAAACATACTTTCCCTTATCTTCCTATGGGCGCCAGAATCTGGACATTTGTAGTTTAGTTCTGATGATTCTGAAGTAAGGAAGCTTGCAATATATGTTACTCTATTCCCCTGAACAATCACACCTCAGGTCAGGTCTCATCCTACCAGGATGAAATGGTACCCACTGCTGCGTTGTTATCAGCAAGTTGACTGTGTAATACAGAAAAGCCCTTGATTTTCCTCATTTAGAATCCCCTGGCGCACGCCTTTAACCCCAGCACTCGGGAGGCAGAGGCAGGCAGATGGCTGTGAGTTCAAGGCCAGCCTATTCTATAAAGTGAGTCCAGGACAGCCAAGGCTACACAGAGAATCCCTGTCTCGAAAAACCAAAAAAACAAAAACAAAAACAAAAAACAAGAAAACAAACAAACAAACAAAAAACAGAATCCTCTGTCACTATGGTAGACAAATACTTCCCCCAAGCAACCTATCAAAGAAGGAAATAGCTTCCATCCAGAACTTCCCTTTGTGGAGATATTCTTTTAATGGTATCTTATCTGCAAGCCCATTTGTTTCCATTAGGCTCTCTATTAAAACTAATAGTCATTATGTACACAATTGTAACAGACCTTAAACTATAGCAAGGTAATAGGAGATTGGGGCAAAAGTGGAGTAGTGCACATTCCTAACAAATAGTGTTATTTGTGCAAGTGTTGTATGGCGCAAAGCGCAAGCAGACAGGAGGATCTGGAAGCCTTTTCCTGTGGGAGCATGATGATGCACTAATACCCTTCTGGGGATGCTGAGGAGGTTGGAAAGGCAAGGCATGTAAGGAAACTTGGCAAACAAGTGTATTAAACCGATTGTTTTGTTACTCTAAAAATGCTGGAGTTAGACCAAGCAATGGCAAATGATATTTTTGATATTAAAATCATTATGATTTTATTATTTAAAGAATAAATGTTAAGGGAGTATGGACTTGGGGAAAAACAGTGTTTATTTAGCATGAACAAGGCTCTGTCTCTTGTCTGTAGCTCTCCACTAGAAGTAGAGGTGGGCCGGGCGTTGGCAGTGCACACCTTTAATCCCAGCACTCAGGAGGCAGAGGCAGGTGGATCTCTGTGACTTTGAGGCCAGCCTAGTCTACAGAACAAGCTCTAGGACAGCCAAGGCTACACAGAAAAATACTGTCTCAGGAAAATAAGGAGGAGGAGGCGGAAGAGGCGGGGGAGGAGGCCGGAAGATCAAAAGTTCAAAGTCCTCTGGCATAGCAAGTTTGAGGCAGCTGAGGCCCCATGAGACACTGTCTTAAGAATATTTTTTCATGTAAGGGAATAGTGCTCATTTATTAATGAATTTATTTAATTCTAGATTTCAACTGAATTCAACTTAATTTGGGCAATAATGGCATTCTCACAGGTTGGAACTGATTGAATTCTTTCTTTCTTTCTTTATTTATTTATTTCTTGAGTTTATTTGTTGAAAAGCTGGGGTGGAACCCAGGGCCTTGTTTGTAGGTTGCTGAGCCACATCCAGTTCCAGGAGATGACTCAGTTCTGATGACTAGATAGTAATAATTTTATCCAATACTTTAGAACTTTACATATATCTCTTACACTTTCTCCTGTCTTAAAAACAAAAACAAATACCATTATGTTGAAAGGCTTAAACACTTATTACATCCTTCATCTTCACCTGAACTATTGGTAGATAGCAACAAAGTATGTGCTGCTTGAATACAAGTTAAAAACTCATGTGTGGAGAAATGGTTCAGTGGTTAACAGCACTGGTTACTCTTCCAGAGGGCCTAAATTCAATTACCAGCAACTATCTGGTAGCTCACAACCACTACAGGCTCTGATGTCCCATGGGATCTGATGTCCTCTTCTGATGTGCAAATGTAAGTGCAGACCCAATATGCATATACATAAAATATATAAACAGATAAATTTAAATTAAAAAATAGAAATTCAAAACATAGCCATAGTTGTTACAGAGCAATAACGACAATTTTGAGAGCAAAGGCAGCGAGTGTGTACACTGGTTATGGGTACTGCTCATGCGAACTGGGAAAAGCCATGTGTTAGATTTTCAAGGATACTTCAGTAATTACATCATATGAAGTTATAATTAAATTATATCTAAAATGAACCTTATTAGATCTTTAAGATACTTCGTACTATTGGTTTTGCTACATTTTCTGTATTTTAATATCATGTATTCTTTTGATGTTATTATCTATCACCTACACAGATCAAATACTATTCAATGCAGTGCTGGGTGCCTGGGTGCCCAAATCCAGCTTGATGCTCTTACATTGAAGTCCAGAAGCAACCAGGGTGGGACTATCTAAAACTTACCTGTCTACGTGTAGAACTCAGAGCAAGTCCTGGCTAGGAAGCCTGAGACACCCAAAGGAGCTTATAATGGCTACACACAGGGGTTTCATTTAGTACTAAAGCTGAAGAGAATTTGTGGGTAACTTCTACAATGATGAGAAACAGTCAAACAGAAGACATATCACACAAGAGTTCATAAAAAAAGCCATGAAAGTGCTGGGTGATGGTGGCGCACACATGAAATCTCAGCACTCTAGAGGCAGAGGCAGACGGATCTCTGTGAGTTCAAGGCCAGCCTAATCAACAGAGCCAGTTCCAGGGCAGCAGGCAGCAGGAGCTACACAAAGAAAACCTGTCTCAAAACACAAATTGATGAAAGCATCTCATGAAAAATTAACCACATGAAATTTTAAGGCAGAGTATTATTTTATCACTTATAAATTGAGTACACTTGTAAAGGAAACTGACAAATTTAGGACTAAATACTTATGAAAACGTTACTTTTGGAGAATGGCTGTTAGGTATTTACTAATGTGACACTGGCTTTGTTTGGGGGGTTTTGTTTGTTTGCTTGTTTGTTTTGTTTTTTGTTTTTGTTTTCCCACTTCTGAAAGAGCCAACTGAGGGGGGGGGGCTACAATCTCAAATAATAGAACAGTAAGTGAATCTTTACCCACTAGGTGGCAGTATCAACAAGTAAGGAAATAATCAGGAAAGCCAGAAGGGAAAAATCATCTATTTTCTTTAAAAAAAAAAACAAATCATCGACCTGGTGGCACTCAGAGGAAGGACAGCAGGTCACCGAGAAGAGACTTGATACCCTATGAGCATATACAGGGGGAGGAAATCCCCCTCAGGAACAGTCATAGGGGAGGGAAATAAGGGGAAAATGGGAGGGAGGGAAGAATGGAAGGATACAAGGGATGGGATAACCATTGAGATGTAACAAGAATAAATTAATAAAAAATAAAAAATAAAAATTTAAAAAAACAAATCATCAAACAATTCTTTACAAGGAGATTGTGTCTTTAAAAAAAAAAAAAGCCTGCTTGGGGTCAGCGGGATGGCTCAGTGAGTAAAGGCACGTGCTACACAAGCCTGGTGATCGGTGTCTGATCCCTAGATTGCAGAGTAGGAGAGAATTGACGCCCAAAAGTTGTCCTCTGGACTCCACGAGTATGCTGTGTGGGGCATGTGTGCACAACCATCATGCACACAGACACACACACACACACACACACAGACACACACACACACACAAATAATGAGTTGAATAACTTTAAAATCTACTTCTTCTAGCTGCTTATTCTAATTTCTATGTTTCCTATAAAATATTCAGACTGAAAAATAGGTATATAAATCAAAGCAACCCACTGGAATGACTCTTTAACTGTGATCTATATTTTAGCAGCCAACCTGGCAAACATCTTGCAAAAACAGAATTATACTATACACTGAGTTTTGAGACCCAGTCCTCAAACTATATAGCTGAGGATGACCTTGAACTCCTAGCTCTCCTGCCTCTGCTTCCCACGTGCTGGGATTGTGGACATGTGCCACCATATCTGACTATACAAGTATCTTTGATGTTGGTAAATACAGGTCTATAAAATCGCTTTTAGTGACTAAGTAATATTTTATTGTTTAATTGTCTTATTAATGTCAATTTCTGCTTTATTAATAAGTGTTTCATTAAATAATAATTTTCCTTAAAAACATTATTAAACATTATGTCTTTGTACACTTGTGTACTAATTTTCTTAGGATAAATTTTTTTTAATATTTTACTTTATTGTGGGTATGGTTTTTTTGTTTGCATGTGTCTGAGCACAATGTTCATACAGTGCCCAAGAGGCCAGAAGAGGAAAACAGATCCCCTGGAACTGGTGTTACAGAAAGTTGGGCACATCAAGAATGAGAATACATTATTTTACCCAGGCTGGGATTTTCAGTTTTAAATTTTCTTCAGTATAGAAGGCAAATTGCCCTGTAAGTATTTCAATTACTTTCTGTGGATTCTTTCATTTATTTATACATCTGTCCCACAAATGCATGAACATCTACTGAGGACAAGCACTGGATATGCATTGGGGGAAGAAAACAAATATTAGATTCAATGGAGGAAGGCCAACATGACCCAGAGAATGACACAGGACATAGAAAGAAACCCGAGAGGGGAGGGAAAGCCTGCCAAGCAGACAGGCCATTTGCGTGGTAGAACACTCAGTCACAACTGCCTATGTGTGTAGATCAACTGATGTTTTCTTTTTCTCTTTTTCTTTTTTGAGTTGTTTATTTCTATGCCTTGTTCATTTCTGTCACATCCATATTCTTCTTAATGACTGCATTACATAGTGAACACTATTAAATGTTTTTATACATTACTTTCCCACTGTATGATTCATCTTTAGACAAAGTGGGCAGTGCACATCATGTGTAGGTACTTAATTTTTACAAACCCTAGCTGAGCCTTCTTTCCCTTGATGGTATTAGCTTGTTGGTTCCTTAGCTTCCAAGGCTTGCGTGGAAGAAAGCTGACAGCACTGTTGCTTTCCAGCATTTCTGTCAATTTTATTTTGCATTTTAGTTGTTAACCCATCTCGGGTTTATTTTTGCATACGATAGCATAGTAAAGATAAATTCTGTTTCCACATGTCTAGCCTAATATCAAAATGTAATTTTGGAAGAACTTTTTCCAAACAGTTTGGCTACTACATTTGAATGAGACTGTAGAATGAAATTCTGTTGGTTCAGGGAGACTTGTATCTTCTGAACAGAATTTTAGGTAGAGAATGCTGTGGGGTACTGGTCACAAATCAAGCCATGTGGGACAAAGATAGAACCAAGACAATTTATTTAGAGCTGTCTATAGGTTTTCCAAGGCCTTTCAACATGAAACCAGCAAAACTCGCTTTGAGTTACCTGGGCATATGTCACGTAAGACTGATGTTCATGGCTCAGAAGCCACTGCCTGCTGAAGGGCACACATAGCATCGCGCGGAAACGGCTAGTGGGACTTGGGACTCTGAAAAGTCCCAGAAACACCTTCGCTCCAATCCATCAGCCTTAGCAGAGGGGCAGGAAAAGACACTTAAGCTAAGCCTCGTTTCTCTATTCACTCTTTCTGTGCCCGAAAATGACCTAAAAGCAAGAGGATGGGCAAGGAGTATGAAAAAAAAAAAAGCGTAAAGACATCTGTTCTTAACCTGAATGACATCACGGCCAGCCGCAGGTCAGTTCTGAAGCAGAGGAGAGATCGAGCTTTTAGATTAGACATTCGTCTAAAGGATTTGTATATTTAGCCAAGACTTTTTAACATTTATAAATGAGGCCATTTTATCCCATTAAAGTGACCAAAAAGATAGAAGATTACTTGAGAAAAATATCCAAGGCAAGGAAAGAAGGATGACAGACTTTATTTAAATTAAATATTGAGAGATAATCAAAGCTGTTTCCTGTGTACAACACGTTCACTGAACCCAGACAGTTCCTCATTTATCATATAATTTGATTTCTTCCTGGACTCTATTCTGGCTTATTAATCTGCCTCTTCCTTCACCAGGCCCACATAACTTTAATTAAAAATCACTGCTAGTTTTCATTGTTTAAAGACAAAAACAAAAAACAAAACAAAACTGAGTAAATTTTAATCCAAACTAAACTTTAATTTTAAAAAGTAAGACGTTAGATACAGATATATTCAATTTTAAAGATCTATATAATACATATACACATTATATATGTACATTTTATGTATGTATATATGTGTGTGCGTATACATTATATACGTGTGTGTGTGTGTGTGTGTGTGTATAGTTTCTCTAATATGCTAGTTTTTGACACAAGCAAAGGCAGCTGCCAGTCCCTAAACAGCCTTCTAGATCACCAGTGGCTACATGTGATCCTGCATGATTAGTCACCCCATTATCTACAAATATTTGTCTCTTTCGCCCATTCCCCATCTTTCCCTAATCTTATTTCTAATTTGGGCAAGAGGATGTGAGGAAGAGAGTGTTCAATATAGATATACATGTATACATTATGAATGCATGTAATAAAATGATACAGGTTGGGCTGGGAATGGGTTTTGGAAGTACACTTGCCTTACACACATGCAGCTCCAGGTTCTGTGACTTCTGAGAATATGTGAACAAACTTTCACTTACTTTAGATAGGGCACTGACAATGGGGCCAAGTCTAATTTAGTGAACCCCTGGGGTTATTGACAGGAATATGGAAGACTCTAAGGCAATTACATCACCAAAGAGCTCAGCTCTGCCTGGGTAGTAACTCTTGAAGGGTGCACCCCTGGAGCTTCATGCATGGCGTTCAGTCAGCTCTACTGAGGAGTTTCCCCTCTCCACAAAGTATTCCTGTTTCTGTATAGTGGGAGGAGCCATGTAAATCTTGTACATTTCAGGAACTTCCTAACACTTGTAAATTTTATTTTCTGAGGCTTAGTAAAATGTATCCATTTGGAGGAATCACTACAGGACAGACCTGCACCGCAAAAGAAAAACCAGTGTGGGAAAGTCAACGAGAGAGAAGTGGCTCAGAAAATTAATGAAGTAAAACTTTTAAGTTTTCACACAGTGTTAGCGGCTACCATCGAGCTCTCGTACTTGTCACAGGGTGTTTTGTGGAAAAAAGGAAAATATGACATCTGTGTTAGGCTTGGCTTTTTGTAGTCCTGAAGACTGAACCAGAATATTACATGCCCGGCAAACACTTCAATTCAGCCATGCCTCCAGCCTGAAGCACATTTGCTGATTTAGGAAGGCTTTGGCCATGCTGAGAACAGCAACTCCTGCTCACAGCAGGCCTAGCTATTCACAAACACTCCATCCTCGGAAGAACCCTACAAGTTAGGAGCTACAAACTCCATACAGAAACTGTCTGGATGTGGGTCTCTAGTCTCTAAATGAGGATTTAAAGAGCTGGGTGTAACATGGCTACCTGGGAGACACCCTGGATGGGAACCAAATCTACCTGACAACTTTGTCCGCGTGCCTCATCACTTCCCCCGCGTTGTCTGTCTAGTCACCATACAGTACACTCATTTATTTTCATTTTATAAATTGGTGTTTTGGAGCTCATCGAAGCAGATGTCTTTTAAATACATGTCTTCGAGCTGTGTGGGAACAGGTGAATATCAGCCTCTCATGTCACAGTTTCCAGCTCTTTGTTGCGGTTGTCTGTAGGCTTCTCCTTCCCATATCTTAAGGGTATAAAAATAAAGTTAAATAACTCCACATATTTTGTGGCATACCTCGGAGCCAGCTGCAATCACTGTATGTGGTAATGCTTGTGAAACAAAGATTTCCGTTAAAATGTAAGGCATATGTCATCTCTCAATGAGCAAAATAAATTGGCTAACCATAAAATAGGTGCACTTCATAAAACCAGCCCTTAATTGAAAGACGCCACGTAAGGAACTATAATAGGTCTAAGGCGAATGTTTAGGTATGGTCTCTGCCATCACAGAGCATAAGATATCATGTGACAATAATACATGCTTGACAAGCCTGCAGCCATTCACAAAAAAAGAAAAAAATGACAGCCAGGCGTGGCACACACCTTTCATCCCAGCATTTGGGAGGCAGAGGCAGGTAGGCTTGTGAGTAAGAGATCAGATCGGACGACAGGGTGAGTATCAGTACAGCTAGAGCTACACAAAGAAACCCTGTCTTGGAAGAAAAAAAAAAAAAGAGCAATGACAATGCTGTTGGGTTCTTTCTGCACCAAATCAAACCATTGCTAAGTGGGAAGGTGCACTGAGGGGAGACTGTAGGTCATTACCTTTCAACTTGTGAAGAGCCACTCAGACTGAGCACAGTCACAGATAAAGGATATATAGAAGGGAAACGGATGCCTGACTGTCTTCTGACTCCATCACTGAGGGAAAGTAGGTAATCTCACCGGGGTTCAGTCGGCCTAGCTAATTGGCATTAATGACACCCAGCTCCCAGTGCAACAGTGAGGATTCAATAACACAATCTGAGAAAGCTCAGTATCTGGCACAGTTTAGCAGTCATTTTAAAAGAAATGAGCTGACCCCATACATGTGCTTTGTAGACCTCATTTATTTACAATTTTAAAACGATGAGTAAAAGAAGCTTCATTTTTGGATGAAGTCTACCTTCTGTTTGTCTCAAGGGCCGTGCTCTGATTATCAAGGATTAAGCTCTCCTTTCTGGCCCATTAGCACTCAGGGCAATGCAGTTTCACACTGCAGGCCTGTGAGCTTCCCCAGGGCTTAGGCATAGAGGCAGCTCTGCCGGGAACCTTCCCAGAAGGGCTCTGGTGTCTTCGACATTACTCTCAGCTCCGACTTCAGACAAGGCCAAGAAAAACAAGGATCACTGGGCTTCTAAAGCCAAAGTCCAGAAAATCATTATCAAAGTATTTGCTCACTCTGCTATGACTATGCTCAAGATTACCGCAGGATGCCAAGGTCAGAGACTCTGTCCACTCCCACCTCTGGCCAACTGACTAGCTGCTTCACTCTCTCCCAGTCACCACTTCCTGAACCACACAGGGTTCAGGCACTCCACTTGTTCAGTTAGGGAGCAGAGAGTGGGCAGGACAGCATGCCCTTAGGGGTTCTGGGCAAAGCTCTGTTGCTTCTTCCTCATGCACTGTGAGAATAGCGACCTACCAACCTTAGCTCCCCATCTGTAAAACAGCATCACAATATGGCCATGAGGCATTGTAAGGACTGGATTTCTCAAACTAGAGGCTTGAAGAGGTAGTTCATATGCCTGCTATGTGTATCCTCACCTTGAACACGATTGCTCACTTGCAAAGGAAATAAGATTTCCCTTTATGGTGATAAAATTTACTTTCAGGAAGTAAAATGACTGTTTCTGATTTCAGGGCATCAGATGCGTATGGACACATCCTGAAATAGACTTCCTCAAAAAGGAAGCCCATGCCAGCAGGCACAACAACCACTCTTTGTGGTTAATAACTATTCTGTCTCTCTCTCTCCCTCTCCCTCTCTCTCTCTCTCTCTCTCTCTCTCTCTCTCTCTCTCTCTCTCTCACTTAATCTCTTGATTTTAAAACCTTGACATTAACAAATAGTCGGAAATACAATTTACTTTTTGGATGGAATTCACCTGGTTCTCTCAGTATAACTCGGTACTGACCTCTCCTACGCTTGCCTTGGTCACTGAAACGTGCTTAAGGATACATTGGTCACTCCGTGAGAGAAGGCTTTCATATTTGACACTTGCCCTGTGTTCTTTTCCACTGCATCGAGGAGTTTCAATGCTTCAGTGGTGGGGCCTGTGCCGGCACATGCCCCAGATGATAATACGGAGCAGAGCCCGCCAGCCCAATCTGCCCCCATGGAAGAATTTTAAGCCAGTGAGTTTGAGGTTGTTATAGCAGCAACATCTGACTCATTCTCCCTGGTACACAGCTGCTTAAAGGTTGTGAGATAGCTTGCACGCATTTTTAACTAGCATGCTCCTGACTCACAAAACATGTTTTTTAGGTGTGAGGGATGTTTACTTGCAAGGGGAAGCCATATACACTAGGTACCATTTTTCCTTACATGTGAGGTGTCATCCTTTCCAGACTGAGGACAGCTATGTCACCCCACCTGTTGCGTCTTTCATCTTCTACTATATGCTATCTACCTCGGCTCTCTCTTCTTATCTTTCTGTTTTCTGTACTAAATCTGTAATCTTAGGGCTGCTGTGTACAAGCTGACTACCCTGCTCAGGGCCTTACCCATTCAGAGGTGTCTAATGTGGAAGAAGAGATAGTCATGGTAACCAAAGTGGGCTGGTAGGCTCAGAGAATCCTAAAGATGGATCCCTTTTACAGAACACACACTAAATGCCCTGTTATCAGTGGTCACTTCCTCCTATCCTTACCTTAGCACAGAAAAGTGACATTTATGAGACAATATAAATATATGAGGCTTAACTGGCCTCAAATATGACACATAACCAAAAATGATCTTGACGTCCTGGTCCTCCTGCCTCAATGTCCCCAGCACTGATATTAAGGAGATGTATCACCAGCCCCAGCTGGTGCACTGTTTTTTAAATTCCTGATGGATGGATAGTTGAATTAACTGAAGTTAAAGAAAAATATTGTCTGACAGACCTATCAACTCCCAAAATCATTTCCTTGGTCTATTAACTGCAAATAAAATAATTGAGCAGAAGTCTGAGGGTGAGATCATAGTGAATGAAGAGACGAGAATAGAGCAAAGCAGCTAATTCAACGTATCATTTCTTATTAATTAGAAAAAGAAAGATGTACGCTAGACCTTTCCCGGACAATTGATAGAAAGACTTATCTGGCCAGCAGTGACAGCTGATTTTTGCAAAGATAACCCTTATGCATGTGTTCCTTGGCTCCCGTTAGATGTTGGTATTAGTGCAATGGACCGGAAAATAGACTGCAGGCTTCTCTAATCAAGGCCACTAAAATCTATCCTTGTTTCCCATACATAGTCTGAAGTCATCTAAATTACATCTGACATACAAATTAGCTTTGATCCATAAGCCTTGTAACTTAATAGCAATCTGAGCTCCTCATTAAAGCCCGTTACCCAAGAGTGCCAGAAGAGAAATTGAATTATATTTTTCACAGTCATCTCCTCTTCCTCCACCTGTATCCCATCTTCTAAACATTTATAATAAAATGAGGTAGGAGAGAAAGGAGGGGGAAAGAGTAAGTTACCTTTCACCGTACTTTTTGTGGAATTTCATTAATCATGGCATTGTCACTTTGTCTGCACACAACACCCACGAACAGAAGACATTTAGAAGAATGTAGAGTCAAGGGCATCCTGGGATACCTACAACCCTGGGTTTGACTATGAGGGGCCAGAATTCCACAGAAATAGAACCCAGATAAAATCAGACTTAGTAGTACACCTGTGGTGTCAGCGTGAGGTGGTGGAGGCAGAAAGACCAGGGGTTTAGAATCACCTTAAGCTGTTAAGTAATCTGAGCTCAGCCCGGGTTACATGAAACCTGGTCTCAAAAAATAGAATAGAATAAAGAAACAAACTTTCTTTCTGATATTATGCTAATTATAAGAACAATAAAAATAACTTTCATTTATGCCAGCCACTCTTCTAATCATTGTTTTAATGTTATTTTGCGTTGTTTTTAGCAACAGTGTTGCTGTGTAGACCGGACTGGCCTCAAACTTGCAGAACCCCTCAGGCTTCTGCTTCTCAAGTGCTGAGGTCACAGGTATAAACCACCATGCCTGGCTCAGGGTTGAGCCAGAATCTCATTCTGTAATTCTGGCTGCCCTGATTTGTAGACCAGGCTGCACTTGAACTCACAAAGATCCAACTGCCTCTTCCTTCCGGTTGCTAGAATTAAGGGTGTGGGGCCACCACATCTGGGTGAGGGAGGGGGGACACAATTGGGATGTGGGGAATTTAAACTGCAGAACAAGCACGTAACTTATACTGCTAATCCCACTATATAGGAGTAGCTCTGAGACTGGCTGAGACATCAATGTCTAGGCATAGACAGTGCTTCTTGTTGGCTATAGAATTCCTATGAATTATTATCAGATATCATTCTTTGAATGGCATAAATGAAGATTTACAGAACACAAGATGGAAACCTGTGACAATGATTTCCTGTGCAAACATAAATGTATTGCTTAAGGTGGAAGCCATGGGCCAGCAGGAGGAGTCATCAGGGAAGGGTGCTCGCTGCCAAATTTGACGACCTGAGTTCAGTGACCAGAAACCACATGGTGGAAGATGAGAACCAACTTCAACAAGTAGTCCTCTGACCTCCCCCACCAGTGCACTGCAGTACACACGCATATAAACACATGTGCACACACATTCACATAAACACACATGACACACACTAAATAAATATAAAAACAAAATTTTAAGTCACCTTTTTTTTAAAAAAAAAAGAAGTTGACAACCAAGCATGAAGCAGTAATCCAAATAAAGGAAAGGTTGAGGCAAAGTAATTATCAGGGCTAGCCTGTGCTACACAGAAAGACAAAGTCCTGAATCACAAAATAAGCAAGTAACCAATTAGAATTGACAGAGCACAAATAAAAACTATCATTTCAACATACTAAAGGGATAGTCCTCCCCCTCCCCTTTGGAAAGTGTTTCCACTTTTGTAAGGAATTATAAGCATACTGTGATGATTCAAATAGCTGTTTTCCATCAGAATCTGTTCTTAAAACAATGGGTAAAACTTGTAGAGTCCCTTCCATTCATAGAAAATAAAACACCTGGCAAGTCCCTGGCAGGGTGCATGGGGCCTCAGGGGAAGCTAGAGGGCGGAAAACTGGCAGGAAGAATTCTCAGGGAGGATTTTAATGGGCTATTTAAAAGAGAATTTTAATATTGATAAATGGATTCTTCCCTGGTGATTAAGAAAACTGTCATATCTTCTTAATTTTTTTGTTTTAATTTTATTTCTCTTTTTGAAGCAGGGGGTTCATGTAGGCCCAGGCTAGCCAAAAACTCACTATATACCCAAGGCTGGGATGGCAAACGTTTATCACCACAGAAGTCTGACTTTCTCACTTCTAAGAAGTAAATTTAACAAAATGACCATGAAAATGATTACAAAAAAAATCAGAGTGGGTTTTTTTTAATATTTTAATTTCCCAGAAGTGTTCGCTTACTCACTTTACAATAGAAGGTGGGTGTAAAACTCTAAAAGGCATAGCTTTTCAAAACATTTTCTCGCGTGTGAACTGCAGAATATGCTGCAGAAAGAAGGAATTAGAAATCAATTTAGCGTTTAACTCATTCATTCATTAATGAGTTCCTAGGGAACCAGCAGCAAACACAAAGATGCCTCCTTCAGGGATCCTGCCCTCCAGTGCGGCAATTCACCTAGCAGCAGTTTCCTTTCTCGGTTCTCAATCTTTATGCCACCTGATTTTTAGTATCCCTGATAACTGGGAGAGATCCACTAGGTGGCACTGTTTCATCACGCAGAATAAAAGTAACTTCCTTGTTTCCATGGGAACTATTTTTTTAGATTTTCTTGATTGGGGGCTGGTTCAAGACAGGGTGTCTCTGTGTAGCCCTGGCTGTCCCAGAACTCACTTTGTAGACCAAGGTGGCCTCAAACTCATAGAGGTTTGCCTGCCTCTGCCTCCCTAGCACAGGATTAAAGGCTGCTGTGAGTGGTTTACTTGGTTTTTAAATCACCTCTAAAGGATGCCGGACTACGCTACAGAGCACAGAGTTCCTAGTAATCTACACCTTGGAAGCCTTGAGACAGCTGTGTTCTCTTCCATGTGAGCTTGACCAAACCCTGGCAGCCTTTCTCGGTGCTTAGATATTTTGGCTTCTTGCTGGGGTATTTTTTATTTGCAGATCTCAGGGAATCCCATTTGTTACTCTTGCCTGCTGTCCTTTCGTATATTCTTCCATGCACATATACACGCACGCACACGGCATATGCCGAACACGGCATATCAAGTTGCAGTACGACTAGGCACTTCCCCCTGTAATAAGGCTGCACACATGGCAACCCAGTATAAGGAACAGAGTCCCAAAAGCTCAGCCAAAGAGTCAGACACAGGCCCTACTCCCACTGTTAAGAGTCCCACAAGCAGGCCAAACTGCACAACTGTAACATACATGCAGGGGGCCTAGGTCAGTCCCATGCAGGCGTCCTGCTTGTCAGATCAGTCTCTGTAAGCCACTGTGAGCCCCGGTTAGTTGATTCTGTGGGTTTTCTTGTGGTGTTCTTGACCCCTCTGCCTCCTGCAATCTTTACTCCTTTCTTCCACAGGATTCCCTGAGCTCTGCCTAATCTTTGGCTGTGGGTCTCTGCATCTGTTTCCATCAGTTGATGGGTGAAGCTGCTCTGATGACAACTGGGCTAGGCACCAATCTATGAGTATAGCGGAATAGCATTAGGGATCACTTCACTGGCTGTTTTTTTTTCCCCAATCATGATTGATTCTATCTAGGGACTCTGAGCTGTCCAGCCTCTGGGTCCTGGCACTCCAGCCAGTGCCCTTACTCTTTCTTAAGTGACACTCTGACTCACCTACCTGCAATTACTCCCAGACACTACGTGAACTTTTTCAGCAAGCAAGAAGGAGACTGTAAAGAGAGATCTCTCATTTCTAATAGGATCTAATGCCCCCTACATCCTCTGCTCTTTTAGCACATCCTGCTCATCAATGCTTTTATATGAGACTAGAATAATGCTCATTTCTCTATCAGGCACCAAGTTGTCACTCAGAGAGACTGCGGTCTACAAATCAGAGACCCCCATCTCTGTCTCCTCACTGGACAACTACTACTTGCTGTAAATGTGGTACAGAGAAGTCTTTCCTCACATTTGAAACGTTCACCCCTTCTTGGTAGCCTGCTTATCCTTCCTCTGAGTGCCACCAGGCCTCCTCACCAAGGGGAAGTGGCCAAATATGGGGCACCAGAGTTCGTGGCAGAGTCAGTCCCCAGTCTCCACTTAACTGTGGAGAGTGTCCTGTCCATTGGCTAGATCTGAGTAGGGCTTCGATGTTTACTGCATGTATTGTCCTTGATTGGTGCAATCATTTGAGCAGAACCCCTGGGCCTAGATCCGCCCATCCTGATGTTCTTCTTGTAGGTTTCTAGGACCCTCTGGATCCTTCTATTTCCCCATCCTCTCATACTTCTCTCACAGGGATGGGATAACAATTGAGATGTAATCTGAATAAATTAATTAAATTTAAAAAAAGAAAAAAGAATACAATATTGCTTTACACACAAACTTACTTTTACTAAGTCAGAAATATTGTCTCTACATATTTGTGCACATCTTTCTATTTAACATCACTACAAAAATAAAAACTCAAAGAAGGAAAGAAAAGCTCACCTCTTAATGAGAGCAAGGGAGAAAAGGCTACGTCAGCAGCTCACACCTAATAGAGGTATGGCTCAGTCTATGCTCCTCAAAAAGACTGAAGTCTAAGCGTCAGGACAGAAAGTTTTAGCCTAGAACAATCATGGAAAAGTCTAACTTGGAAAGCAAGAATAGTTGCTCACTGTAATCCAGACCTTCTTTGTCTCTGCATTCACCTGAAGAACAATCACTTGAGGTCAAGAAATAGAAGATTTCTTAGGAAACAATTAGCATGGGCAGCTGGCCATGACAGAGCAAAGGGAAGACTAATGCGCTGAGCGCACATACACAGGACAGTAAAATGAATCCTCAGAACAAGATGAGCATCTGTCACAGCAAGCCAGCTAGCTCAGGAGTGTCTCTACCCTGTGACTCTTTTTGTTTCTTCCCTTTTTCATAATCCTGTAGGCAATGTATCCTCTTCTTTGCAGGCTGGTGTTGGTGTCCATTTGTGTCTAAGTAGTAAATATGATGTGAGTCATTCTCAAACTGGCCACGATAGCTTACAGCACAAATGAGAGACTTCCTGGAACCAGCGGTCTTTGGAGGAGGGAGCCAAGTAAATTTTGACCAGGAAGTATAAATTAGCCTACTTATAGACGTCAATCTATATGGTTGTCCTGTCACTCAAGTTTTAGAAAAGAAATAAAAAGCTGAAGGTAGACGCTCTAAACAACACACTATTTCTCACTCTTCTGGAGGTTCAAAGTTGAGGACCATAAAACTGGTAAAGTTGGCTTCTCCCTTTGGCTTACTTATTTTCTCCCATGACACCATATGGTCTTCTCTTCTCTACGCTTGTATGCATGAGTCTGAGTCTCAAGCCTACTTCTTATAAGACACCAACCATATGGGATCAGGACCTATCCTAAATACCCTCTGAAAGAGCCATCTCCAAGTACACTTGTCTTCTGACACCCGAACAACTACAACTTAAAAATAGCAATACCAGGGAGAATTTAATACAACCCCCAATGATTGCTATGACCAAAAATTCCATCTTTTAAAAAATATGCATTTTATGGATAAAAAAATAGAAATTTACAGCAATGTCTCCTCTCTGTCTCTGTTTCTGTCTCTCCCTCCCTCCCTCCATCCCTCTCTCTCTCTCTCTCTCTCTCTCTCTCTCTCTCTCCCTCTCCACAAGTGCTTAAGTGCATCAACTTAGGAAATGAAAAGACGCTTCTAATGGATAAAGAAACTGTGGTACATTTACAGTATGGAATACTACTCAGCTATTAAAAACAAGGAATTCCCAAAATTTGTGGACAAATGGATTGAACTAGAAATGATCATAATGAGTGAGTTAACCCAGAAGCAGAAAGAGTCAAATGGTATATACTCACTTATATCTGCATACTAGCCTAAGGGGCATGTCCCACGAAAGTCTTTACTAACCAGGAAACTGGGACAGAGGGGAGGGCATCCTATTGGGACTCTAGATGAGAGAAGCATGGGAGAATAGCAACGTAGAAGGATCCAGAGGGTCCTAGAAACCTACAAGTAGAACATTATGATAGGCAGATTTGGGCCCAGGGGTCCGCTCAAACTATGGCACCAGTCAAGGACAATACAGGCCGTAAACTTCAAACCCCTACCCAGATCTAGCCAATGGACAGGACACTCTCCACAGTTGAGTAGAGAGTGGGGTATGACTTTCACACGTACTCTGGTGCCTCATATTTGACCAAATCCCCTGAATGGGGAGACCTGGTGGCACTCAGAGGAAGGATAGCAGGCTACCAAGAAGAGACTTGATACCCTATGAGCATATACGGGGGGAGGAAGTCCCCCTTAATCACAGTCATAGGGGAGGGGAGTAAGGGGAAAATGGGAGGAAAGGAGGAATGGGAGGATACAAGGGAGGAGATAACCGTTGAGATGTAATATGAATAAATTAATAAAATAAAATTTAAAAAAAAAAGAAAAGAAGCTTCTTTGGACAATTATTACTTCAGCTGGGTATGGCAACATTTATAAACAAAGCACTTGAGGGATGAAGGATTGGGAGTTCAAAGCCAGCCTCAGCATCATAGTAAGTTCAAAGCCAGCCTAAGCTATGTGAGACTTTGCCTCAAAAAACAAAACAAAACAAAAACAAAACAAAAAAAAAAACACCAAAGAGCTAGAAAAAGAAGAAAATACAAGATTCACAATTCCTTCCAATCCTAGTTTAAAAAGAAGAAACTCATAAGACCTACCCTCAATCCTTACCACCACAAAATAAAATTTAAATACGTAAATAAAAAGAAACAACTGCTGTCTAGTTGGATATAAAGTGATACTCTTTTCTTTATATTTGCACTATCTTAAAAATGCAATGTAATCATTATTTAGGGGAGACCTTTTAATATTTTCAACTATCAGTATGACTGTGTGTATATGGGTTGTGTTTTGTGTGTGTGAAACTGTGGCTGTATTTGTGTGGAAGTCAGAGGACACTGGCAGAAAACGAATCTATTCTCTCCTCCCACTGTGAGTTCTGGGATCAAATTCAGGATTTTACTGGCTGAGCCATCCTACCAAGCCATAATCAATATCTTAAAGTATAATAAATAAATGAAAATAGATGATTCCACTCATTGAAAATGGGTTTTTTCCCTATCTTTTCTAAAAAGATACATGTCAATTTCTTTTTTTCTTTTCTTTTCTTTTTTTTTCTTTTTTTTCTTTCTTTCTTTCTTTCTTTTTTTTTTTTTACATTTTAAAAAACAAGATGAGCATAATGGGCTATTAGAAAATTCAGAAGATGCCAATAAACTTTATAGGGTAATGGCTCAGCAGGGACCTTCTTAATGAAGTGTAGCAAGTGTCTAGAGACACCCTTGTCTTGCTCTGGTTATTTGTTATGAGAAAGTGTGTCGGCCTGGAAAATAAGTGAGGATGTGTTTGAACAATCTCAAGAACAAAGTCACACGCCTACACAGCCAGCCAAAGAAATAATCACAAGTTACACATAGGTGTGACAGATTCTGCCACTGTGGCAAGGGATGCTTCTAGAGAGAATGCAATGAGGCTTATGACTATAGCTTAGCAAACGGTGACCGTGTAACTACAATCTACAGATACAAGCATAGCTGTGATGAAATTAATAGACCGCAGTGCAACTGTGATGCAATCAAAAGCTGCATGACTCTGATGCAACCAATATCTAAAATGCACTCGACTTTGTCAACAAAGCTACAATAGACATGGTATATAATTTACATTTTTGCTCTGGTTTTTCATGGTGTTCTAACAGAGTCACTTAGCTATGTATTACATCTGCTTCTAAAAGAAGCAGGCTGGGCAAGGTGGCTCTGTCCAAAATACTCAACATGGGCTGACTTCATGTAAATGACTTTTCAGCTTTGCAACAGTGTGAAAATGTAGTCATTTAGCCAATGAGCTTGTCATTTTCTGTATAGTATCTAGAAGGACATTTTTTAAAAATTAGATTATTTTGCTCAACTCTATGCTAATGTGAGTGTTCTGTTTAGATAGGTTTGCTGGGCTATGATGTTTGGAAATGTAATCAAATGTTTTAAAATGTATCAAATGTGTTTCCAACAGTTATGGCTTGAATCTAAACTGTTTCACACAGGCTCGTATGTTTTGAGCCCCCAGTCCCTGGCTCATGGCCTGAGTCTGAAGGCTGTAGAGCCTTGAGAAGGGAGGAGCTGGGGAGCAGAAGTAGGAAGTAGCCCACTGGAGTGGAGCTTTTGGATGTTATGCTCACACCTGGTTCTGATTCTGTTCTGTTTGCTTCCTGGTCAGTCTAGATTAGAGGACTTCTGGACCCATGCTCCCACAGCCATGAACTCTGTCATGCCTTCCCCATCGAGGACTGAATTCCTCTGAAAACATAAGCCAAAATAAGCCTTTTCTTCCTTAAGTTGCATCCACCAGGTACTTTGTGACAGTAATGTATAGAGTAGGTGATAAACAACCTTAGGATTTTTTATTTTATTTTATTTTATTTATTTATTTATTTATTTATTTATTTATTTATTTATTTATTTTTGGTCATGTGGTTGTGACCCCTTTGGAGGTGGAACAAACCTTTCTTTTACAGAAGAAGCACCAAGGTAGAAAACATTTTCCAAATAGCTGTAATATTTTCCTTGAAGCAACTGAGGAAAGTATTGGAACATGTTTCAATTCACTGACAACTAGGTACTGGGCTGGAAAGGTAGCTCAGCAGTTAAGAACATGTCTTGCTCATTCAGGTGACTCAAGTTGGGTTCCCAACACCTATGTCAGATGGAGCTGAAACTGCAGCTCTAGGTGTGCAATGCCCTCCACAGGCCCCTGTGGACACCTGCAGTCACATACACACACACACACATACACACACACACACACATACACACACACACTTCAAAATACTAAATAAATATTTTTTAAATGCCACCATTGAGTGAGATTTATTGTTTTTAAAATTATCTGTATTACCTGTATTATCTGTGTTATCAGTAGGCCCGGCTAGCAATCAATCAAGACACAGACACTTGTTGTATTTTAAAACACCCTTAGCTAACCTGAGGCAGGGCAGATATCAATCCTCTAAACTACCTCCCATAGTGGGACAGGCATAGGATCCCTGCCTCAATCCCGTGCCATCTGTGTCTAATAACTTCTATCAAGGTACCTCCCATCCATAATCCCAAATACTTGCTAATGTTCTTCATCTGGGCCAGATTCTCCATCCATGCAGGCCATGTGCTTCTTCTCCAGCTAACCCATGGCAGCCTTCCTCTCTTTACTTCAGGTCTCTCTCCTTTCTCCTCTTTGTGGCCTTCTTTTCTTCTTCCCAGGATTCCTCTCTCCTGGCCCTACCTACCTCCTGCCCTGCCCAAGTGGGATGGCTTTTTATTAAACAAAAGGTGTGTCACACAGACAACAAGCAATAATTAGCATCAAAATACATCAGACCGTCCCCCAACAGAGATTGCCTGTGAATCTATTGCCATAGGATGCTGAAATACAAGCAATGTGCTCAATGTGGGATTGATTATGTTTACTGCAGTGAGATGACTGGCAAGATGACACCTCAGCCTTGAAAGGCAACCTCTTGTCATGTTTAAGTATCTGCTCTCTGATAATAAAGCCAAGATACTGTTTCCCTTGTAGTTAGGAAAGAGTCTTTAGTAGTATGTAAAGTACTTCACAACTCACACCTGTCATCCCAGCACTTGCATATCTGAAACAGGAGGATTGCTTTGAGCTAGAGATCAGCCTGACATACCAAATGGACTCTTATCTCAAAAAGAGAAAAACCCAACTGTTATTTAGTAGTAATTGTAGTAGTAGTAGTAGAGTGTGTGTGTGTGTGTGTGTGTGTGTGTGTGTGTGTGTGTGTGTGTGTAAGTACCCATGAAAACCAAAAGAAGGCATTGAATCCCCTGGAGCTGGAATCACAGGCAGTTATGAGTTGCCCAATGTACGTGCTGGGAAGCCAACTTGGATCCTTTGAGAAAGAGCCAGGCTCTTTACATCGAAGCCATATCTCCAGAACCCATTTTTCTCTTTTTAGAGACTAGTAAAATAAACTTGTCTTTTAGTAATACCAGGATAAATACCAGCTACAGCCTAATATTAGAACTCACCCTCTGTGCTTCCTGTTACATCTCCAGTATGGCTAAGTTGGTGCCAGTCGTTCTAAATTACTGATGTTTTCTGGGGTTTATCTGTTTGGTTTTTCTGAGTGGTGGGATGAACCAGAACCTCATGCGTGGTAAGTATGTTTTACCCACTGATCTGTCCTATCCTCAACCATTTTTAAAGTTTTGTTAATACTCACCATCAACACTGGTATTTAATGGTCTGAATTTATTCACACATAAAGTGGGTCAACATCACACTAATTTCTCATAATCAAGTAGGCTCTTGACTGTTTCCTCAAAACAGTAAACTTGGGTTGGAGAGATGGCTCATTAGGTAAAGACACTTGACACACAAACCTGACAACCTGAGGTCAATCCATAGAACCCAGACAAGGGTGGAAGGAAGAAGTTCAACAAAATTGTTCTCTGACCTCCAAAGTGTGGTGTATGTACAATTCCCTACCATGCACACGTCACACAGAGATAATAGACAATAGATAGATAAATGATTAATAGACAGATGATAAATAGACTATTAATATAAGATTAATAGGTAGATGATTAGTAGATGTTAAATAGATAATTAATAGACATAAGATAGATGATTAATAGATAATAGATTTTAGCTAGATATATAATAATAAATGGTAGATGATTATAAATAGATAAATAGATGATAGATAATAGATAGTGACGATAGATGATAGATTTTTTTTGATGACAGATATTTTAAATAACAACTTATCCTATGTCTGGCTATCATACCACGGTCAATAATCCAGTGACTACCTCAAGCATTGCTCAGCAAAACCAAATTATTCTTTGTGCATCGGTATCTTTAAATCTTGACTTGAACAAAAGATAACAAATGTCAATACTTTTTGGTATTTGGCCGTGAAAAGGGAATACATTTTTCTTAGCCCCCATGGTAAGAATTTAAGCATAGGCACAAACAAGGAATTAGCAATGAAATGTATTTTAAATTCCACTTTACTACGAAGTCCTAAGCCATATCAGTGAAATTCAAAGTTTTCCAACATACCACCCTGCTGAGCTAAGATAGATAACCCTTTTTGGTCCTTCTCGTAGTATGTTAAGCAGAGTGCATGCAGGTAGTAAGCAACCCAGTTGCAGACTGAGGCATTGTGCTACCTAATTTTATGTCAACTTGACACAGCCTAGAAACATCTGAGAGGAGGGACCCCCAGTTGAGAAAATGCCTTTATGACATCCAGCTGGAAGGAAGCCTATAAGGCATTTTCTTAGTTAGTGGTTGACATGAGAGGGCCTAGCCCACTCTGGTCACTGAACTGCTGGTCCTGGGATCAATTAAAATAAACAGGAAGCTGAGGAAGCCATGGAGAGCAAGCCAGTATGCAGCACCCTCCATGGCCTCTGCATCAGCTCCTGCCTCCAGGTTCCTGCCCTGTTTGAGTTCCTGTCTTGACTTCCTCCAATGATGAAGAACAGTGACATGGAAATGTAAGCAAGATAAACCCTTTCCTTCCCAGGGGGCTTTGGCCACGGTTTTTCATCACTGCAATAGTAACTCCTACTAAGACACTCTTTGTTAATAGATGTCAGGCTATATAAAAAGAGAAGTGACCAGTCGTGTGTGAGCAATGCAGAAGCTGGTACAAGTACATTGGAATATAGATCTGCTCAAACATCACTTCCTTTCCAAAACCCTCCAGACAAAGAACCAGCCTTTCCTTGAAGCTTTCATTTAAGGGGAGCAGAGGTCCTTAGGGTAGGTACAGGCCCAAGGTCAGTCAGAGTAGCCCTGCAATTTCATCACCGCAGTATTTAATTAAAAGGCACTTTAGAACCTTTGAAGTTATCCACTCCTGCTTCTGTATTTATCAATTCAAGAAACTGAGTTCAGATTACTTGTCATTGTCCAAGGCCATAGTGTTACCTAGTGATGGATCTGATGCTAGCAGCAGTCTTGGGATTTCTAGACAGTTCTCCCCACTCTGCTGCCAGTCAGAAAATAATAGTTCCCAAGCTAATACACCCAAGGACAAATGTGCTATGCTGGATTGCTGTGAATTCTAAGTGCTATGTGTAGAAGACTATGCCATTTGACATTTAGCAATGAAAAATGAATACATTTTTCTTTGCTGCCATGGTAACAAACATTTAAGCATAGGCACAAATAGAGGAAATTAGAAAGAATTGTATTTTGAAATCTTTTCAAAATGTGTAAGCACTGAGATGGTTGAAGTGAAGCACTTGTAGTCCCAGCAGTTGAGTAAGAAGGATTGGATGTCAAGGCCAGCCTCTGCTAGATAGTCAGTTCAAGGCCAGCCTACACTAAACAAGACCTTGTCCCAAAACAACTGGGAAAAAAGAATACTTAGACACATGGCATCTCATAAAGCTTAAAATGACTTCTCCATAATTACAAATGATATAATTGCAAAAAAATTAAAGAAATCTGCAGCAGAAAAAAATGTTCCATAAGAAGATTATATACAGAAATCACTTGGATTAATAACCAATAAAACATACTACTGATAGCATATGTATAAATAATTATGATACTCAGAATAGTTACTACCCAGAAATCCCTGGGTTTAAATATAAAATTTAATTATTTTTAAAAAGATTTATTTATTTATTATGGATACAGATCTTGTTATAGATGGTTGTGAGCCAACATGTGGTTGCTGGGAATTGAACTCATGACCTTTGGAAGAGCAGTCAGTGCTCTTAGCCTCTGAGCCATCTCTCCAGCCCCCAAAATTTAATTATTTAATGGTTGAAATTCAGCATAATATTAAACAGAAAATGGAGCAGAAGAGAGCATCCTTGATCATAAAGTGTGCGTGCGTGTGTGTGTGTGTGTGTGTGTGTGTGTGCACGTGTGCGTGTGCAATAAAAACTAAGGAAGACCTGCAGAACGACCATGGCAGTGCAACTGGATAAGACTTCCCCATTGCATGAGGAAAAGAAGCAAAGGAATGTCTTCATTGCACTAATCTACATGTTGCTCGTAAGTAATATGGAAGTGTCTTTAGAATTCCAGGGGATTTTTAAACAGTGACATGCAAATTATGTTTGTATAGCTGAAAATAAGGATGCTTGATGCTCTTAAAGATGATCATTTAGAACTGTCTTAGCTTGGTTTGAAAAGGATAGGTCTGTATCAAACCGCAATGCCTCCTGCCCTTCGGCACTCCACTCCCTGTCTGCTGTGTGTGTGATCTGGAAACAGTATTTCAGCCAAATGCTTTTCAGTAGAGAACCTGTCTTGTTTGGCTATGAGACGGTCATACCAATATGCCGACATCTGCCACTCAAATGCCATGAGATCACAGCTGTCACTGACACCATCTCAGTGGTGTGGCCAAAGTATTGTGCCATTATAAACGTCGGTAAGAAGAAAATTGACCTGAGTCCCTTCAATATTAGGAGTCAAACATGGAGCTAAGAGTGACTCACACCTGTAATTCCAGCACGCAGAAGGGTGAGTTATAAATGGATTACAGTGAGAAAGCTTGCATCAATAGAAAAAAAAATCACAGTAGCAGCTAACAAATAAAGGGATAATGCAAAAGTTGGTGCTTACCCCAATAACTTGTAAGTATTTGAAAAATGATTATATCTTAAAATATTAGATTCCTAATGATAACACTTTGCATAGTTTTTAAATTTAATTAATTTCTTGAGTCACAGTCTCTGTATGTAATCCAGGCTGGCCTTGAACTTAAAATCTGCCTGCGTAAGCTTCCTGATTGGTAGGATTATAGTTGTCCACTTGTGATTTCTGGCTACTTTAAAAATAATTTTAAATTAAGTAAATGAGACCCCAGTGGGTCATTATGGAGTCCTCTGTACCTGAATCTCTTGTGTCTAGGCAGAACTCTATCTCTGCATTGGTTATTCAGCAGAGCTCTGTAAGGCACTCTGTTCTGCTTCAGAGTACTAGGATAGTGCAAAGCTGGGATGACTTTGATTGACAGCGCCACATTCCCAGTGTCCTCTCACACCTGCTTGGCAATTAAGATGTTACATGACACCTGTGCATTAGCTTTTGGCGACTGACCAGAGGGCAGGCTTCTGTCATCTCCATCCTGTTCCCCCACCTTCTCTTTCAAGCCACCTCAGAGCGAATGCTATTGATTCCTGTGGTTAGTTTACTAATTGAGGGATTCCAGTGTTCCAAACCAGTGGAATCAAAAAATGCTGTCTGATCTCTACAACAAACATAGTTACTAGGTAGCTTAGTAATAACTTTATTTTTTAAAAGATTTTATTTATTTATTTTATGTATGAGTGCTCCATCTGCATATACACCTGTAGGCCAGAAGAGGGCATCAGATGCCAGTATAGATGGCTATAAGCCACCATGTGGTTGCTGGGAATGGAACTCAGGACCTCTGGAGGAGCAGTGAGTTATTTCATCTGCTGAGCCGTCTCTCCAACCCTAGTAATAACGTTTTACTTTACTGAAACGTATTCATTGCCTTCCTTCATTGTAGACTTTTAGACCATCAACACTAAAATGTTTTAAGGAAAGGGGAAAAACTCATGTTTACTTTTTATGTTTTAGGCATAACATTTCGTGGCAACAGGCATGAGTTACACCACGTATATTTAGTCTTAGTAGTTACACTAAACAAAAGCAGGATCCAGAAATGAAACCATAAAGCATCAATAATCAAATTCCCATTGGCTGACTCCAATCCTTTATGTAACCGATACAGGTGAAGTCCGGTGTGGCTACGCTGATGTTAATGTCATGTGTGGCTGCGTGCACTCCTACAGATGTTCTCTCCATGGGAATGTTACGGGAGACAAATATTGCTTTGAGATTTCTTTGGTGTCAATGAGTGACTTATGACGCAAAGCTGGATTCAGAACACGTGAGGTCCGTTATTTGTTTATCAAAAGGAACTACATTTGGAGGAGCCCCATAGTGGGCTTCCCATTTGATTTTTTTCAAAAATGAAAATATTTCAGAAAATTCACCAAAAAAGGAGAAAAACATTTTAAACTAGAAGCATCTTCTGGTTTTAGTGCCTAGTGTTTTACTCCCATGCTTATTAATCAAGAATGCAGTGATCTGCACAATTGCCAATTGTACAGAAACATGTTTCACTCACTCACTTCAGAAGCTTAAACTATTTTCCCATTTTAAATAGTTCCCCAACAATTTGACTCTCCATTTTCTCCTCCTCTTTAACCTGGATGAGCTGGCACAGTTTACATAAACTCATGTAAGTAGGTTTGGCTTCTCTCTGGTGCTGCTGCCAGCATAATGAGAAAGTGACAGGGTAATTGTTCTTAACATATTGATCATATTATATGCTTTATCACAATAAAAAACTATATTGAGCCAGTGTGGTGGCACACACCTGGAACTGAGCCAGTGTGGTGGCACACACCTGGAACTGAGCCAGTGTGGTGGCACACACCTGGAACTGAGCCAGTGTGGTGGCACACACCTGGAACTGAGCCAGGGTGGTGGCACACACCTGGAACTGAGCCAGGGTGGTGGCACACACCTGGAACTGAGCCAGGGTGGTGGCGCACACCTGGAACTAAGCCAGTGTGGTGGCACACACTGAATCCCAGCACTGGGAGACTACAGGAGGAGGATCATAAGTCAAGGTCAGCCTGGGTTATGTAGTAAGACCCTGTCTGAAAATGTTGGCTTTATATGTGAGTCACATGACAAAGGTTTATGATAAGCCCAGCACATCTTCCTGGTGGGGACTGATGCACATCCTCTCAGAACTGGGCATTCTATAAAATTCTCTAACTGGAAGTGCTTACTGTGAGAAGGATGCTGTTCACATCTGACTTATGGAGAAGGTGCTAAACATTTAGGTCTGGATTTCAAACTGTATTCATCAAGCACTCACTCAAATGCAGCCTCAGATATGTACAAAGTCTAGCCAGCAACACACTTCTAGACAATTGTACAAGTATCCACTGAGAAAAGGTAACACATCTAGAACCACGCAAAATATAATAGATCTTGGAGCCTGAGTAAGTTACCCCATGTAATCAATACAATCTTAGTCTGTGGTTGATCTGAGGTGCCCACCACTTAAAGTAAGATTCTCACCCTTGTCCCTTGCTTTCCCACATATCTAATGCAAACACTCTTAGTCCCCCCCCACACACACACACAGATGTACACAAAAACTAAGTGTGAAATCTTAAATGATGTTGTACTGTACTACTAAAATCAATAATATTTTATTTGCTAGTACTTTCCCATTGTTATTTTTCTCTATCTCCTGATAATCAAATTTTGTTATTTTATTCAGCATGCCCACCCCATTTGGTGACCTACAACTTGTCTAGTCTGGGTTTTTTTTTTTCCTTTTTAGATTTTATTTGCCTCAGCAGAAATAAAAATATGAGCAAAATGAAAGTCAACACACTGATGCATACAGAGCTCAGTTGACAGCATTGATCTCAAGGCTCTCAGAAGAAATGTAAGTTTATCCTGAGCATCAAAGGCTTGTGATTGAAATAAGGTTGATCACCCTTGGTTCCCAAACCTAAGACTTGAAGATGTTCCAAAATCCAAGGTTTGGAGTTCAGGTTTGATAGCACAAATGGAAAATTCTTCATCATGAAGCTTTGTTTTGTGCACAAAATTAATAAAAAAGTATTGTGTAAGTCACCCTCAGGGTACACATACCTAAAAGCCAACAGTAAATAATAAGCCAAACTCTCCAAATTACTAGAATTAGGCTTGGGTGTCTGTCAAATATGATAAATTATTTTAGGAGATCAAATAGGTGTTTATAACTCTTCTTAAAAGGAGGCACGTAACGTAGTGGCACATGCCTTTAATCCCAGCACTCAGGGAGGCAAAGGCAGATGGATCTTTGTGAGTTCAAGGCTGTCCTGGTCTACAAAGTGAGTCTAGGATAGCCAGGGCTACACAGAGAAATCCTGTCTGGAAGAACACCCACACCCACAAACTAAAAAAAAAACAACAACAACAACAACAATTTAAAAGAGGCATACAATAGGTTTTTTAAAAACAGTTTTCAAACATTGCCTCTAAGATCTCTCAGGAGTATATAGTGCTCCATATATTACTTTTTCCAAAGTGTAGAAGACAAAAGGTAATTGTTTCCTTTTGAAACCTCAATATTCGGATACTTGTACTGGACAGAAATATGTGCACTTGCAAATCTAGGAAGTCCAACCTATTTTGCTGGAGAATTCCCAGCGTACTGAATCCTTGCCAAAAAGTTAAGTTGGGTTATTTAAAGTCTCCTTTCATCCATCTGCAAAGTCCCACTCTCTCTCTCCGCTGGCTCCTGCGGACCCATGAAACGCTCAGCGACTGTCCCCTCCTTTAGAGTCCCGCTTGAAAGAAGCTCTCGCGAACTGGACTTTACTGTGCCCTGTGGAGCTGGATAAAGCTTTCCCGAAAGGAGCCCTTGCTATAAGATTTGCAACTCTCACCATTATTTGCGATGCTTAAAAGCACTTCTGAAAGCTGTTAGCACTTGATAATGTTTTCTCTGTGCCACTGAACAACTGATGGAAGCCAAACGGAAAGGGCCAGATGCGTGCCAAGGAGGGCGCCGTCTCTTCCATGAGATCTGCGCGTCCACTCTCCAGCCTCTGATCAGGCTAAGGCCGTACTTTCTTCCTATACTTCCGTCAGTACATGGACTGAGGAATTGGAGTCAGCTGTGATTCATACACATCTGTGGAGGAAAGTCCTTCTCACATGCCGCAAAAAGGACATACATATTTGATTATATGTTTGTAAAACGAGTGAAGAATTTGATTGGCAAGTAACACAAATTTACCATGGTTCCTTGTCTAACCATAAGACCAACGCAATAACTGATCAGTTGCTCGTCTCAGTCAATAGAACAGACAGGAATTAAGGTAATGAATTGTAGGCCCCACAAATGACCTTTGATTTTAAAAAAAAGTAATCAATAAACTTGTCAAACCTTTTTTTTTCTACTTTGTTAGACCCTGATTTCTTTTTTTTCTATTTTGTGTGTATACATGTTCATGTGTACATGTGTATACGTGTGTGCACATGTGAGCACACATGTACGCATGTGGAAGCCAGAGGTTAATATTGTATGTCTTTCTCAGTGGTTTCTCCACCTTTTTGAGACTGCATCCTCGCTGAATCTGGACCATTCCTGGGGCAGACTGGTTGGCCAGTGTGCCCTACATTTCCTCCTGTATGCCTCTTCCTGTACAGGGATCTGTGCCCCCTTTTTGTTGGTGGTGGTGCTGGTGATGATGACGATGACATTTACATCTTCACACTTGCATGACAAGCACACTACCAACTGAGCTCTCATCCCAGTCGCTGCTTTCTCTCAACTCCCTATTATACATGGGTTAACAACAAAGAGTTGGGAGTCCCATGTACAATATAAAAAAACTTTTTATAAATTAACTGTTTTTCTCAAAAAAGCTATTCTTTTTCTCGTTTGTGAAAAAAAAAGTAGTAATCTTTAGCTTACCAAGTTTTTAAATTCCTTTTTCTTTTTTGCAACAAAGAAGGAACGAGTTTTAATAAAGACTGTGAATGTCTTTAACCCCAAACAACAGGAAAAAATACAAGAGTATTATATTTTCTAGTCACAAAAACTGCATGTAAAATACAATTGCAGTGACATAGAGATGCCACATCTAATTATATTTAATGGAAAAACTACAGAGCTTCCATTTGTTGGTTAGAGACACTTAAATCAATCAAGGCAAACAAATCTAATTCTATCATTATTAGTAATGATGTATTGCTTCGGGAGAAAATAATGACATAAGATGCACAAATTGCAAGATGTAGGTACCTAAACTTTGAACAAATTATTAATGGGTAAAGTGAAAAATCAATATATCATTGCTTTGGGAAATGTCTCAAGGATTACATCTGATTTATAGGCAAACACACAAACAGGGATCTCTCCTTTTACATGAAACTTTTTATTATTTCACTCTAACAAAAATGTCTATATCACTGACCATGTCACTGCAAAACTACTAGTAGTATACTACTCACCAATATCAGAAAAATGAAATCTTTGATATTTTATCCCAGGTCTTATGTTCAGTAGGCCTTGAAAAAAAGACATCTAAAATCTATAAATGTTATAGGTGGTCCACATGGCTTCACATTAAGCTTTTTAATTTATTCACATTTCCTTTTGCTACCTACTTCTCTGTAGCTAGACAAGAATTCATACACCAGTAAACAGAGATTCTAATGTGGAATTCAGGGAAATCACCTAAACTGAGGTCAAGAATGGAGAGACTTCTCCGGTGGAAAGAGAGTCATAGAAGGAAAGGATAAAGCTCCCCAGTCAGGGGCAAGCCTTCCAAAGCCATCCCTTCCCCACCAGGGATGTGTCATGAAATGATGAGACAATCACTCCCAAATGTACCACAGATTTCTGCGCTGTCCTGCTGGGCCTCTCCCCAGTCCCCACCTGCCACTCACACTGGAAACCCTCACTGGTACTTGAAGTAAGTCAAACAGTTTTATCATATGCTTACACAAAGAGTATTCATCATAAAACAAGACAGAGTGTTATCTACCCACCCTTAAAATAGCCCAAGTGGAACTGTATGCCCTCATGAACAATAATAAAATTGCCAACAGCAATGTTAATAAAGCAATGCCTACAAAGTATAGACGTTGATTCTAATTAACTATTCATTATTCAAAGAGCATAAACACGTTGGTCTGAAGTCATTTCCTATTTTTTTTTCAAGCACATCCTCAGATGAAGTCTTCTCAGGTGGCAGCTGCCCAAAATCTTACCAGGCAATTTTTCAGTAAAACTGAAAGTTCTTTAAAATTGTATTTTTTTAAATAAAAAAAAAACAGATCATTTCCCTTCTTCTGAATTCCCCCTACATCTTCTAGTCATTTGTATTTACTTCTTCATCTTGTGTGAAGGGACAGCACATGACTCATGGCATCCAAAACACAGCTGGTGTTTTGCACATTTACAGATGTTGTGAGGTCACATGGCCAGCCTAAGCGTTTATAATGTATATATTTTTCTCTTTGATGAGATTGAGAAGGGTTCCACAATATTTTGAAGATTAGTTTTAGGGGGGGGAATAAAACCTCCTGGATATGATCTTGCCTTTTAAAAAGGATTCCAAACATCAAGTGTACAGCACCAGACTAAGGAATCAGTTTCTACAGATGTATTCTTTTTTTCCTGAAGAATTCTCCAGCTGGATGCAGTCTAATTTAATAATCCAGAATCAAACACTCCTGTCAGCAAGCTTAAAACAGTGAAAATTATAAGTAATTCTGAAGACAGACTGTAGAAAATAAATCCTAAGAACAGAAATGAGAGCTGGGTGCGGAATGAATCCCATGCTGGCCATTCTATTTATTACAGTCAACCAGCTTCCCCCTTCTTCATTTTCTAGAAATGAATATGAGGAAAAGACAATTTCTCTTTCCATTCCCATATAATACCAATACTATACTGGTAATAACTGCTTAGACACAGAAGAAAGGATTGTCATACTTACTTTCTTCATAATTTAAAAGGATTACTGCTGGGGCGCCTTTACATCTGATTTGCAAGGTATTGTTTTTGTTTGGTTGGTTGGTGGGGTTATTTGTTTTGTTTTGTTTTTTTGAGACAGGGTTTCTCTATGTAGCCCTGGCTGTCCTGGACCTCACTTTGTAGACCAGGCTGGCCTCTACTCAGAGATCTGCCTGCCTCTGCCTCCCAAATGCTGGGATTAAAGGTGTGCACCAACCACGCCCACAAGATTACTAAATAAAGTAGTAATCAGTTACATTCTAGCCTCTATGTCTTTTGATGGGATTCCTTCAAAATAACAATAAAATACCAAAAGTACCTTTTGCAACATGGTTGTCATTTGAAATAGCAGTTCTTCATGTCCCTGATCAGTTACTTACCTAAAAGGGGGAAAAAAGAAAAGACATTAAGAGTTTGTAATCATAATGTCATTAACAGCAGTTAGCTTTGAACTAAAAGCAAGTTTGTGGTGCACACTGATACAACTCTTCTTAGTGTAAAGGAAAAAAACAAAAACACTATTTCAAATGCTCAAAAAGTAGAGGAAGTATAATATGAAAATAGCATATAATATGTAAGAAGCACAGATTTCAGATAATATGGGAATTTCTGTAATCATTTAAATCACTAGGGGAATGTTTGAGGAGATTGTGAACAGTAGAGCTATTTGTGTTCACTCATATGAATGGTTTCATTGGCTCAGGTTTAGTGTAGCAAGCAGCATTAAGCCATATACTCTGATTGACACTGATCACTTTTATGTACTCAAGATATGTTAAAATAGCCTATCTAAACACTGTTAGGTAGGCAATCCTCTTACATCGCTGCCCACTGGCTTTACAGTGTAGACAAAAAAAATTTAATTATTGTTAAACACTCTCAAAACTGAATTTTAAAACAATTAACATCTACTATCCCAGTATATAATCCAACACTGTTTCCTTCCCTCAAATTTGTGACTATTTCTATGTATTCACTAATAAACCTAGCACACAAGCTTACACCCAACATTTTACTATTTGTATGTGTGTAGTATGCAGCACATGGTGCGTGCACATAAATGTGTGTGTACATGCCCTTGCATGCGCATGTGGTAGCCAGAGTAGGACACTAGGCATCTTCCTCTACTGTTCTCTTGTCTTGTTGCCTTGAGACAGGGTCTCTCTCGCTGAACCAGAAATCTCCAATTTAGGTAGGCTTGCTGCAAGTGAGCTTTGGGGAGCCCACCTCATCTTCCTAACTTTTCTATTCGTTGTTTGAAAACTTCACAAATGTATACAATGAAAAATGATCATATAGATGACCCATGCTAGTTCTCCCTTAAACCTGTCAACAACACCTCTGCTCTTAACTTCACACCTTACACACACACACACACACACAGAGAGAGAGAGAGAGAGAGAGAGAGAGAGAGAGAGAGAGAGAGAGAGAGTTGTTCATGTGCGCTTGCGCTGGAGGTCATCCACTGGAGCACTGGAAATCTTATCACCACCATCACCGCCCTGACTCTGAGGTCAGAAGCCACAGAGCTACAGCGGGTGCTGAGGACTCACACTTTCGGAGCAGCTGCTCTTGCTGACTGAGCATCTCCTCCACCCCATGCATCTCACTTTAATGTGAGTAAATCTGTGCCTTAAGCTGCTACTGAAGAACTAATTTAGCCACTATCTTCTTAATGATCATTTAGATCAGTGGTTCTCAACCTTCCTAATGCTGTGACCCTCTAATATGGTTTCTCATGTTGTGGTAACCAACCATAAAATTGTTTGTTTGCTACTTAATAACTGTGATTTTGCTGCTATTATGACTCGTAATGTGAATATCTGGGTTGTGTGATGGTCTTAGGTGATCCTTATAAAAAGATCATTCAAAACCTCTGGGGTCATGACCCCCAGGTTGAGAACCACTAGTTCAGATACTGATTTGTGCATGTTCCACTGTCTGGCGAGAGGCATGCTATTATTCCTGTTTTCATTTTTATGGTTTTGCTTTATATGTATGGGTGTTTTGGTTGCATGTATGTCTGTCCACCATATATTTCATTTGACTGTTTCTTTTCAGCTTTCCAAAAGCACCATCTATCATCCACGCAGAGCTTCCACTATGCACATTATTAAGTATTTAATTCATTTTTAATTGCCAATAAAATCTTC
The DNA here is from genome assembly GCF_964271855.1 of Acomys minous. Taxonomy (NCBI): domain Eukaryota; kingdom Metazoa; phylum Chordata; class Mammalia; order Rodentia; family Muridae; genus Acomys; species Acomys minous. The sequence continues at coordinate 82,784,454 of NC_140496.1, forward strand.
CTCATTATACTTATTTCATAAACTAATACATCAGGCTCTGCTTTTTTGCTCTGGGTTTATCTTCTTTAAAAAGTTCATAGATTCTTCTATGTTTTGTCATTATCTCTTGGTTAACTAATTTTTTAAACAAATTTTTAAAATGCAGAAATCCCTCCTGGGTTTCCCTATGTGAGTTACCATCGTTAGGCAAGCAGAGTAGGATGTGAGGAATGGCCTGGCATTGAGGACAGTGAGGAGACCCAGATGACTCACTGAGGACAATAAAAAAGCAAGCTTGGGTTTCAATGTGTGCATCCATTTGGAAATTGTGCTGCTTGGCACATTATATTCAAATGTTTTATACTTTCAGTGGAGCCTGTATTTATCAACTTCAATGCTTTTCCTGGGCAGAATTTCAAAGAAAACTCACCACACAGTCATATCATTTGACTCCAGAGAAATAAATTTCAAGAGTATTTGCCTCGTGAGAGAAAAAGGACAAAGACTGTGGGCCGAGGTTTACCCGGAAGAGCCTGGCATTGGGGTCTAGTTAGCCTGCCTTCAGGACCTGGCATGGTTACTTCCTAGCTACAGGCTTTGTACAAACTGCTGAGCTCAGAGCCTCCAGCATCGTCATGAAATGAGGTTACTTAAAAAATTAAAGATAGGAAGTAGGATGCTCCTGGCATAAACTTGGCCTGCAAAAATCAGTAACATGTCATTAGATTGTTAGATTTATTGACAACAGGCTGCATCTAGACCTTGCTCAAAGCAGTTCGCATGCATGACCTCCTTTAACCTCACAATGACCACGTGAAATAGTACACACCTAGTTGATGGGGAGCAGATTCAACATCTACCTACTCAACCACACTGAGAATCCAGGGCCCAGATGAACAGCCACTACTTCTCTTATGCTAAGCCAGCATTCTCTCCATGGTGATTTACTGTCCTCTGTCTCCATCCTCCTCTTTGTCATTCAAAGTGGCCATAACAGTCTCTCATTACATTTACTTTTAAACCAAGTGAATGGTATCCATAATCCTGAAACTGCCTTTGAAAACCATGTGTCAGAACACCTCTCCCACATAATTTCATTCGTCCTGTGCCCGCAGACACGCAAACAACAGATCCTGTTCTCCAGTTCTCTTGCTTCATCTCAAAATATTTCTTTTTGACAAAATAAATGGCTGCACGTGCTGATTACTTCCCAGCTCCCACTCGAGCACACACCCTTCAGGTCTATGTACTTTTTCTCCTCTGACCTGTCCTTGGCCTATGATGCTGATGCTACAGATTTCATCACATGACCTCCCTCGCCCACTGGGTTGCATTGGGTTTGACGAGTAGAAATCCTAGGCAGCAGATGCCTAGATGGAAGAGGAGAGAGATGAAGATACTCACTCATCTGTTACCTCCTGCTTTAACAACTCTGACAATAGCAGCATCTGTCTATCACTTCAGCTTCTATCAGATGGTTCCCCATCCATCCTCCGGTAGCACACCTTCCTTTACTGTGGTCCTTCATGTCTTGCCTAGAATAAATGATGTTTGTCCTATACTAATGTACTACACTCCTTATGGGTTCCCATAATTTGACTGACGTGTACACTCATTAAACTATCTTCAACAGTCCTAGCTGTGTATGTCCATCTATTCTTCCTCAGTGAAGGAAAAAGGAAGATGCAGGGGTGTCTAAAGAGAAAAGATACTCCTTCGAGTTACCAATCTTAACAAGAAATCCCAGAATCATTCTATTATACTCATATAATTATGATCTATAAAATAATATGTATTGATTTGGAACCAGCTTTTATTCTTGAGGACCCTGACCAGGCCAATGTCTAAAACCACACCTCATTTTTTTCAAATATCTCATTAGCATCTCAGAAAATATGTATACATCATGCCTATTTAATCACATAAAAGGAATCCTTTCTATTGAACAACATCCAAAATTTTGTTTTAAATTTTCTTGAGTTTATATCTTCAAAAGAATTACAACTCTTACATGAAAGACTCTTGAGAGATGATGTTTACTTTTAAAATTCAATCTAAATACATTCAAAACTTTTGCTAAAATCTCTAGCTAAGGGGATGAAGTTGAACAGCAATCCTCATCTGATCCGCCAGTGGCATGAAATAAGAAATGAGAGACACATGTGGTCTGCCATTGCCTCTTCTTTTATTATACTGTTTGTGATGGCTCAATTGAGACTGGCCCCCACAGGTTCATATCTTTGAATACTTGGTTTCCAGTTAGTAAAATTGATTGGGAGGTGGGATTCTTGATTGTTGAGGAGGTGTGTCACTGGTGATGGGCTTTGAGGTTTCAGAAGACTGGTGCAATTCCTAGTGTTCTCTCTCTCTCTCTCTCTCTCTCTCTCTCTCTCTCTCTCTCTCTCTCTCTCTCTCTCTCTCTCTCTCTTCTCATGGTTGTAGAGCAAGATATGAACCCTCAGTTACCCCTTAGCTCTGCCATCATGGACTCTAACCCTCTAAAACTATAAGCCCAGTTAATTTTTTTTTACAAGTTGCCTTGGTAACGGTGTTTTACCACATGAATATAAAAATGACTAAGACAATAGTTTTCTTAATTCTTTGAGGATTTCATACATGCATATGATGTATTTTGATCCTATTCACTTCTCACTCCTTCCCTTCTTTCTTTTATAGCTGCCACTTATTTAATATTTATAGTATATCAAAAGCTATAGTATACATCTGGTGCATATTGTATGCTAACTTTTCACAGCGTAACTCAGGAATTACTATGTTTTCCACAAGAGAAAACCAGTCATCACAACTTGCCCAAGCAATGTAGGTAGTGAAGCCAGAATCCATCCATCTCTAAAATCTGGGGTTTTTTTTCCCATCGCATTTTACTGTCATCTCCTTCAAAAAGGCTTAGTTTACTTGATAGTGAATGATATCGGGTTTTGCTAACTATTTATTATATTGTATCACACTACATCATACTTCTTTGAGATGCAATTTAGCCTATGATATGATTATGATTAAGCCATTAAACTATTATAATGTTCCTGGCTGATTTTCCCTTACACCTAAGGAATGCTAGACCTCTACCATGGATGATTATGAAAAAGCAAAGGACTCAAAAATCTAACAAGCTCGTGATGCTCCTGAGGCTTAAAGTATCAGTATCCTTGAACCTCAAGTACCAGAATCACTATAGTTCTTTCTAATAGACATGCCAAAGTGGACAGAAGAAAGCCCATGAGGCCTCAACCCTACATAAAGAACTACAGGCAACTAAAGAATGCTGAGCCTGGGAGAAATATTCTTCTCCAGGAATGAGCACATCAAGTAATAATCCAATACCAAATGGTGAAAACATACATGCAAGTAACGTTGTACAGACTGAGCTGGCTATATTTAGGAATATATGCATATGCATATATACATATAATAACAAATAATAAAAAAGGGGGTAATGAGCCAGGCACTGTGGTATTCACCTGTAATCCCAGAATTTAGGAGGCAGAGACAGGTGGATCTCCATGAGTTCAAAGCCAGCCTCGTCTACAAAATGAGTCCAGGACAGCCAAGGCTAAACAAAAACAAAAACAAAAAACAAAAAACAAAAAAGAGGGATTATGAATTTAAAAGAAAGCAAAGAAGGAAGGGTATGTGGGAGGAAAGCAAGGGAAAAAATAGTTATATAATTATATTATAGTCTCAAAAATAAAATTTTAAAAATGTTAAATCCCTGAGTCCCATAAGCCATTCCTCTTAGAGATTTTTCTGGTCTCTCCCACGTGGTCCTTCTGCACAATGCCTCGTGAGAATAATCCCTGTTTCAGGGTGTGTGGACCTGCAAGGTCCTGGCAGCTTAAACATGCGAGTTCCTGGGGGCCACTCCATCTCTTGAAATAGAAGTCCTCAGGTGGAAGCCAGTGCTGTGTGTTTTAACGAGCCATGCAAAAAAATTCCAGTACATTCCACAAGGTGTTCTCCCAGATCCTTTGTCTAGTCACATTTTCACATACAGACCATCAAGAGCCTCATGGAGTCAAGGACTGGTCACCTTCTAGTTTCTATGGTGTATCCTTCTGAGCGGCCACTCCCATGCCTAGCACTTATCTTTCATGGTCTATTTTATCTGAATTAAGATGACAAATTCAACAGATGTAGTGCCCACATCAAAATTACAAACAACGATTCAGATACTTAAATCACAACTGCAGGTTTAAATTTCCTAGAATTTTGTATGTAGCCATGAATCTCGGATGGCTAATTCTAACGTTATCCTACAAAATCTTTCTGTGGCTCACTTCGTATGTGGTCGATAATCATTTGTGTGCTCTAGTACCAATTTAGAAAGTGAAATACTTAGGCTTTCAAAAGAAGTTTCCATCAAGGGGCGGAGGGGGAGGTAATCATAGTGAAAAAGAATTGGTCTCCAAGCACCAGAAGAATAAAACAAGTAAAAAAAAAAACTTGTTCAATTAAAGTCCCAAGCATATCAGTAACGACATCACATCACAGAATATTAATCGTGGACCAAGTTGTTTTTTCAGCGAGTAAATGCTAACAGGGCCAGATCCAGCATCTCACACAATTGCCCGGAACACAAGAGGGAAGTCAACATTGTGTGCTGCATGCTGAGCAAAGCATTCCATCTGACATTTAGAACCGTTGAACTACTTTTAATTTCAGCCCCAATTTCCAGAGACTGACAAAGACACAGAGCCAATGCTTGAAGCCCTTGCCTTTGGCTCCCATTGAGCTGCTCTGCAGAGCCTTTGAGGGCTCCCACTAGAGGGGGTATCATTCCTTCTGCGACTGAATAACTTGGTGCTGCCTGGCCTTTAGTCCATGTTTGTTCTTCTCTGAGATAGAGGAAGTGCTCCCCTCTCCGCAGCGGGGCTGCAACTCTCTGTGTGAACGGCGTCTTGCTCTTAGCTCCATCTAAAAAGCTTCCTTTGCCTCCTCCAGATTCACGCTTCTGCTCGATTCTCCCGACCTCTCGCTGGAAATCAGGATTCCATGGTAAACTATTTCACGTCTCTTAGTTCTCGTTCTTTCTCACCAGAGACTGAGCCGAGTTCGGCAAAGATGGGATGTCGAGAACCTGCTTTTGCCACCAATGAAATAGGAGCTAGACAAACGCTTCCACCATCAGTTTTCTCAGGATCACATCTCACCCTTAACAAAACAAAACTGAGCAACTATTGTTTTTTAAAACTAACCTTAAAAAAAAAAAAAGAACAAAAACAAAAACCCAGCTCCCGCTGAATATGAAGACTTGCTATTTTAACCTAGCTTTCGCTGTCCCCGCTATTTTTAGCAGCCACCTAAATAGTGATAACAGGCCCAGTGGCTGACCCACCTTCCCAGCCATGTCCAGAATGTGTTTCCATTCACACCTTACAGTTGTCCAGCCACAACTATTAAAAACCATATATAAGAGCTTAGAATGAAATTCATTGGTAAAGTGCTTGCCTAGCAGGAACACAATGCTGACTAAACAACAACAACAACAACAAAACGAATATCCAACCAAGTGGATGGATATTTCAGTGACTTTGTAGGGACCCCAGGAACTAAAGCAATATCATTAGTTCCCTCTCTTCCTTAACTCCTATCAAAAAGGCAGTATTAACAGTGTACAGGCACTCTTTATGTTTTAATAGAGATTGCACAATTAAATTAAAATATAATCACCAATAGCTATAACCTATAATTTACATGTTCCTAATATTACCAAAATTTATAGACTTGTTACATGTATTATTATTCAAAACAACTTCATGAAAACCACCCTATGATCTATATTCTGTTGACAAAGAAAATGAGGTTGTAACAATACATGCACAAGACCACATGGCTGTGAAAAGCAAATGCAAAACAGAACTCAAGCCTCATTTTCCTGCCTGGTGATGCCTGGCTTTGCTAATGCCTTCCCAATGAAGCTAATGTAATCACATGAAACATCACTAGACTGGGCATCCAAGGCCTTGGTGCCAGGCGAGCTGATTTTAAGGCAGTTCAGAGGAGAAAGTGATTAGGATGATGGACAAGGCTACAAAGACCCAAAGGAGGATGAAGAATTATCACTACTGATGTCAAAAAACGCACAAAGCATAAATTCTCAGGCAAAGTGTAAGAGGTCAGGGAATAGACCCCGAAGGCTAGAACACACTTAACAGAAAGATAAAACAGCTAGAGCTAGATCTTATAGGTCTTAAAACTATCATTAATAACAACTGAGTGTTATAAGCTGTGCAGTTTGATCGTTACTGAGCAATGACCACTGGTACCCGGGAAGTTTAAGTAATAACATGACATGGTCAGTAGGGCTTTTTGAGGAGATTCATTTCATGAGTGTGAATAGACTAAGTTGGAGAGAAAAAGAGATGACTATGTAGAAATAGAAAGCCAGTGATGACCTAGCAGGCTGTATTAGTTTGTGTCTCTGTTGCTGTGGGAAAACCATGATCAAAAACAACTTGAGGAGAAAGGGTTCATTTCATCTCATAGCTTTTAGTTTATCATCAAGGGATACCAAGGCAGGAACTGAAGCAGAGCCCACGGAGGAAGGCTCCTTCCTGGCTTGCTCCCCGTAGCTGTTCAGTCTTGGTTACCACAGACTCCTTACGTCATCCAGGATCACCTGCCCAGGGGTAGCACTGCTAAGAGTGGGCCATGCCATTCCATATCAGCCTGTAGAGGCCAATTAATGGAGGCATTTTCTCAACTGAGGTTCCCTCTTCCCAGGTGACCCATTTGTTGTCAAGCTGACAAATAAATAAATAAATAAATAAATAAAATAAAACAACAAAAACAAAAACATAACCAGCACAGAAGCCAAACACACCAAGAAATATAACCCTTAGCTCCTAAATGGCAAACGTGGTCAGGTAAGCCTTTCAGCTTATGGCTGACTTCTTTTTCCCAGGCCAGGGTGAGCGCTGATGTCAGCAGCAGTAGACACTGAGCTATGCGCTTCACAAAGCCAGGAAAGCTGGCTTAACATGAATCCCTGAGTCTGGCCCAGCAGCTGCCGTGAACTTGGCCCATGTGCATACTTAGTGAATAAAAGAATGAAGGAATGAGTCAACGTGATCATGGAAACACCAAATTGCAGGCCTGGTGTGATGGTGGGGGGGGGGGGAGGCACAGAAAAACAAAACTGGAGATGCATTCATTGCACAGACCATCACAGTACTTTGCACATAAAGCACACTCCCCCTAACAGGAAGATTAAGCAATGCCTCATCGTAACCAAAGGCAATGAACAGACCGAATCTGGATGACTTGAACAAAAACCAGCCGCTCAGTCAAAAAAGAAGAGGCAGGTTTGAAAACATCAGAGAGATCTGGGTGTCTTTTGTAATAATTATACTAAAGAAGTTTAGCGAACTGGGGAGATGGCTCAGTGGTTAAAGAGCTTGCCATATAATCATGAAGACTGAGGGTTGGATTGACAGAACTTGTGTGAATGCTCAATAGGTATGGCAGCCCCCCTATAACTTCAGCACTCATTCCATAGAGAAAAGGGGTACCCGGAGTGAGCTGGCTAACGAGGCCTGTTGTATGAGGAAGCTGTGGGCTTGGGTGAAAGATGTTGCCTCCGTGAGTAAGGTAGACAGCAGTCAAGGGAGACTCCCTCCTGCCATCAGCCTCGGGGAGGCTTCTACATGCACACGCACACACGTGCAGGCACCACCACATACACATATACTCACACACAATCAAGTACCTGCATTGGTCATTTGTCTAGACTTTCAACAATGGGAGAATCAGAGACAGGAGGATTTTGAGGGTTCACAGGACCACAGGCCTGATCAATCAATAAACTCCATGGTCAATGGCACCCTGTCTCTACAGCAAGTTGGAGGCTAGGCATGTTGGCATGGTAGAAGTGACATTAAGAGTGCGGTAGACACAGGAATGTTTAAAATGCAACATAATTCACGTAGGTCTTATAATTTACTTCCAATATTAATAAAATAACTCAAAAGGGGCTATTCTGTGTCCAAATTCTAAAAAGTAAGTTGTGTAGTTTTTACCTTACTATATATGTTAATGGCTAAAGAAAAGAATGTCTTTTTATAGAGGTATATGTGGAAAAAAAGAGGTAATTATACATGTGTATTCATATAAGTAAAAGCATAAATATTAAATATCAAAATGAAGGGAAATGAGTGAAGACATATATACATAATTTTAATTGCTTTGGATAACATTAATAAAATATGTAAATACACATTAATTTATGCAAAGGGGTTGAATTAAAGGGGACTTTCTGCACTCAAACGTAAAGAATCAATCTAATCGCTGAGAACCTATCTACAGTCCATTAAGGAAGGGAATTTTCTAGCTCTACTAGTATAAAAATAAGATAAATATCAAAATAAACACCATCTAAAATGGACGTTTCAATGTTTATTTACTCATTTTTATTGTTGTTTTGCTTTGGACCGGTGTTGCTGGAGAAGGAACCCAGGCCCTCGCATGTTCTAGGCAGGCACTGCACCACTGCGCTACATCCTGTGCCATCTTGTTTTAAATAAAATAATGACACGTGCCTACTGCCCAGGCTTTACAATCTCATCAACCTGGGTTTAGCCTACCTAGAAACAAGCCAAAAAGAGTTAGGAAATGCCTTTGCCTTTCTGAGCAAAGCATTTACAAAAGCTCAAAATGCCGTCACGCTACTTCAGACACCTCAGCCCTGAGTGACATATCTAAACTGACAGACCTAGGTCAGTGTCTACAGGGCAGCATCCCAAAGGAAAATGTCACTTCTCCCTCTGCCTGGTGCTGTGCTGACTGTGACTGCACCGGCCTCCTGTGGGGAGCGGCGGGAGGAAACTCATGAGCTTAGATAAAGAACGTCTATGTTCTTCATCCAGAGAAGGGGCGGGGAAGGCAATATTTCATTCATTTTCACTATTCTCAAGACTATTTATGTGTAAATCTCCAAATGAACTTCTAAATCTGGAGTCTAGAGTCTTTGTTTGAAAGAACAGTCAATAATGGTCTCAAAATGGTTGAGTTCACTGGAAAACCCTTGCAGACAGTATTTCAGCCAGCCGGCCAGGCTCACATCCACAGGGATGAGTCATATTGGTGAAGCCCTCTCTAATGGGATGTGATGGAAATGGCATTTTATCCTGATATTATTTTCCCCAAAGCATAATGAAGTCTAATTATCAGGAAGGGAAAAAAAATCACTCCACAAATTCCCACGGCGGGTATCCCACAATGCCCTGCGTGTCTCTGTCCTTCTTGAACTGTTAGGGAGAGCAACACACTGCCACAGGACAGAAGACGCCTAGAAGACAGGACCAAAGGAGCCTGCTAGGTTAAATGCCAGGGAAAGATGCTTGCCATGTAAGCTAGACAGCCTGACTTTAATTCCCAGAACCCACATAAAAGTGCACAGAGAGAAGAGAATCATGCCATGACATGTGCACATGCAAATCACACGCACACATACACTGTAACAAATGATTTTTAATAATATTTAAAAAGAAAGACAAGGCTCACAAAGAATCAATAAAAAGTTGAAAAATAAATACAACAAAACAAAAAGAACCCGATTCAATAATCTCAATCAACAGCGCTTGAGATAGGTGGGTGACTATTGCTATAGAGAAACACTATAGCCCAAAGCAAGTTGGGGAGTGTTCATTTGGTTTTCACTTCCATACCATAGTCCATCAATGAAGGAAGTCAGGTCAGGAACTCAAACAGGGCAGAAACCTGTAGGCAGGAGCTGATGCAGAGGCAATGGAAGGGTGCTAATTACTGGCCCCCATCTCACTTTTGGCTTGCTCAGCTTGCTTTCTGATAGCACCCAGGACGACCAGCCCAGGGATGGCAATACCCACGCTAGGCTGGTCCCTCCCACATCAATCACTAAGTAACAAAGTGTCCTTCAGGCTTACCTACAGCTCAGTCTTGTTAATTGAGGTTCCCTCCTCTTAGATGACTTTAGCTTGTGTCAAGCTGACATAAAACTAACCAGCACAAATTCTTGCTATGGAGGAGGTGAGAGATGGGGAGGAGAAATTAATAAGGGCAAAGGCACAAACAAGAAACACTGAACAAAGAAAGACAGAAGTGGTGGTATGGGCCAATGAGTGACTGCACATAGCAAAGCCAGAAAGGGGAGGGGTTAGTCCTGAGACCAGGAGCAAAGGCCAAGTGGGGATTTTAGAAACAAAGTTTGAGTTTTGACTAGATGCATGAACATATACAATCAGCAGTTTCCTTGGGCCCAGGACTTGGGGAACTCAGTGAAAGGACTATAAACTCCCTGTAAGTCAAACAAGGTTCATTACCTTGGCAGCTGAAGCCGAAACTGTGCGCACAGCTTTCTAGTCTATTCTGTTTCTAGCGTGAGCCAGGGGTATGGCTGAGGAACAGCCTTCCCCGGAAACACCATCTTACTTGCATATCTGCATGCAGTTAGCAAGCTGTGCTCCCTCACTCTGGAGTTCAGTGAGTGGTGAATTCTGGGTGAAGAACAGTCTGATGACAAGGAAGGGGCTGTGCTTTGGAGCAGTAAGAGACCATGACCACAAGTCCAAGGCGGAATGAAGGGAGAAGGATCAAATGCCTTGGATTAGTGAAAGCAGAAACAACAACTGAAAATATGGAATCTGTGCGAGCCTCGGCCACAAGCTCTTGAACCCCCCTTTGCCTACATCTGAGAGGTTGTAAGTACAGCCGCAAAAGCATAGCTTTCTCTACTTAGAGAAAAGCGGCCCCTGCCCCCAGACTCCCAGTCATCCCTTTTACTCCGCTCTGTGTTTAGTTCTGCTGAAAATGGTCTGCACTTTCTTTCCAATACCTCTTGGACTTCTGGCTTGTATCAACAAAGAAAAGGCCTGAACAACATACTCCGAGAAGCAGAAACCTATGTTTGCAGCTGAGAACGGACCACTGGAGACAAATGGCTTGGGCTCTGCACAGACCTACAATCTACAGTTCTATATCATAAGCCGTAAAACAAACAAACAAACAAAACGACAACTTTGAAATTGTATTGCAGCTCCTCCCCGCCGTGGCTAGAAATGCACAAAGAAGCTAAGCCCTCTAAAGAGCCAGTGGACATAAATTATGCCAGCCGTGTTCTGAATCCAGCCAGCCTGCTGACCCAGGCGTTCCAGGCTCAGTTCCTTTCTCCTGGCGGGAACATTGGGCAGAGAGACCTGGAGCTGAGGCCATGGGGTGATGGGTGACGGGTGATGGGTGATGAGACCCTGAAAATAAATGCTTCCTTTGTGCAGCCTTCCGAAACAAAATGAGTTTGACTCACAAACGCAACACATTGGCAAAGCTGAAAAGCTGTGGTGCGCCAACACTGAAGCATGGACAGTTGGAATGCTTTCTCTTTCACATCTGTTCTTGGAGTGAATGGTTTTCTCAAATTGCTGTCAACCAAGGATGTTGGCTTTTTTTTTTTTTTCAGCTTGCTAACATTTCTCTCTTCATTCATTCGTTATCAGGGTGGGTGCATGTGCCTTGGTGAGTGCAGAGGTTAGATAGAGGGCAACTTGTGAAGTCAGGGTCCCATCTCTACCCCATGGGCTCCTGCGATGGGACTTGAACTGTCATGCTTGGAGACAACCCACACTGAGGCATCTCCCTGGCCCTCAGAAATTGTTTTTAAGCTGCTTTTGTTTATATTTTGATTTGGGGAGATTATACTCAGGAGAGTGAATGAGCTTGCCGGTGTAGGGGTGGCCTTGGCAGAACCACAGAAAGAGTTTCAAAGTCAGCAAGCTCTGGAACCAAGGCATCCACACATTAGAAAGACTCCTTTGGAGTCTGGCTGGACATGTACTTTACCCAGAGAGCTGGCTGTTTCACGAACATCATGGGAAAACTGGGACCTTTAAGATTCTCCAGAGAGTAGACAGCCACAACCTTCTGCCCCTCTCCAGAGAGAAACAGAACACTCTACACCTGACATACTGCGAAGTTTGTGGGGAATGTAATACTGACTGTCAGTAGCAAATGAAAAGTTCTCCCCCAGATCCCACTTTGAGTGATTCTTTTTTCATCTAATTTGAAAATGGACTTGCATACTCAAGCATCTGTGAAAGACAACTAAAAGGCTTTATGGTGAGTGTATCAAGTTCTCTCTAAGTACTGTACTGATGTCATCCGTGGGGTATTAGCCCAGTATGCCTGTTTTTGGTGCTATCTGTATTTTTACTCAGATAAATGGAATATGGGAGCAAAACGCTAAGTGCTTCCAATGCTTATCTTAACAACAATTTCCACTAGAAAAATATGTTTGGAAGCATTAAGGATAACAACATTACCCTTAGGTCATTAGCCGGTGGGTTCATGCTTTGTGGCTAAGGGTCTCCTATGGGACAGGACTTTCAAAGCCACAACACAAAATGAGCCAGCATCCTGATGTCACCAGGGATGTATGTTCATTAACCCTCCTGGGCACTCAGAGAATTAATGGAAATTCATGTTGGTCAAAGACTGGGATAAAAGGGACACTAGACACTAGGCTTGGCTTTCTGATCTTGCAGCCTCATTATGTCTGCCGGCACTGCTGTTTCACAGAACATTCCCTTGATGTGGCTCAGAGAAAGAACAGGTAAAACATGAGCCTAAGAACTCAGGTCTTATATCTCTAGTCCTGGGGAATCAAGCTGGAAGAACTGAGGATGGTGCAAAACAGAGAATGTTCAGGTCCGGGAGCAGCTTGATCCAGGAGAATGTCACGGCTTCGAGAATCTTTGAATTTGGGAAACTAGAATAGACATTGGAAGTGGATGAAATGTGGGAACTGGGTGGGAGAGGGTGTGGGGAGGGGAATGAGGGTGGGGATCAGATGTAGGGAGGGAGAGGGTGAGAGGTCTGGGAGAGAGAAGGGAAACTGAGGGAGGGCATCTCTGGGACGAGCAGGAGACCTGCGACCCAGCCAGGTTCCTGGATGGATATTTGGAGGTGACTCTAGCTGAGACTTCTAGCAGCGGGGGTCATAGAGACTGAAGCGGCCACTTCATAGCCAGGTAGGACTTCCAGTGGAAGGAGGGGGACACCAACCTACTCATAAAACTTTTAACTCAAAGGTTACCCTGCCTACAAGGGGTGCAGGGATAAAGATGGAGCAGGGATTGAAGGAATGGCCAACCAACAACTGATCCAATCTGAGACCTACTCCACAGGAGAGAGCCAATCCCTGACACTATTAATAATACTTTGCTGTGCTTGCAGACAGGAGTCTAGTATAAATGCCCCCTGAAGGCCTCCACCTAACAGTGGATTGAAACAGATGCTGAGACCCAAGGCCAAACATAAGGCGGAACTTGGGGAGTCTTGTGGAAGAGTGGGAAGAAGGATAGAAGGACCCGAAGGGGACAAGAAACCAGAAAAAGGGCTAGCAGAGTCAACTAACCGAGGCCCGTGGGGGTTTACAGAGACTGAAACACCAATCAAAGAGCACAAATGGACTGATCTTGGGCCCCTAACACATATGAAACTGATGGCCAGCTTGATCCTCATGCAGGTCCCCTAGCAAGCAGAGCGTAGGCTCTCTGACATGGACTCTGTGGCCTGATCCTAGATCACTTGCCCATAACTGGGCTATTTTGTCTGGCCTCAGTGGAATAGATGAGCATAGGCCTGATATAACTAGATGTGCTGTGGGGTTGGTGAGAGGAAGGGGGCTCCCCTTTTCTGATGAGAAGGAGAGGGAGAAAGGGGGACAAAGAAGGGAATGGGAGGAGAGGAGGGAGAAGGGTTCGTCTGAGATATAAAGTAAAGAAATAAATTAATAAAAAATAAATTAAAATTTTAAATTAAAATTAAAAGGATCATTAAAGTTTACTGTGTTTTCCACATCCCTCTCTTAGGAAATTCTCAAACATTCTGTAGCATACATGCAAAAAATGTTCAGTTCCTCAAGGTATTGCCAAATATATAACTTCTTCAATATAGGCAATTCCTTGCAAGTACAAGGATAGGCCACACTTACTAATAGAATGCACTAATATATATAAAACAAAACACAAGGGCTAGAAATATGGCTCAGTGGCTAAGACCCTCACTGTTCAGTCATGAGGACTAGATTTCAGATCCCAGCATTCGTGTAACAAGCCAGGTGTCTGGCACACATCTGTAACCTCTGCTCCAAGGGATCGGAAACAAGACCATCTCTGAGGCTTTCTGGCTTTCTTCCTAGCTGAGAAAGCTCCCGGGGTTCAGTGAGTTCTGGGTTTGAACCTGAGCATCAAATATACTGGTTACACAGTATATTTAGTATATACGACATGTATAAAGGTACCACCTTATACCCATCAAGGGTTAAGCAAGGGCTCTACCACTGAGCTACAACTCCAGGACAAAGATAAAGTTAGGATATCAGAATGAACTTTTAAGACAATACAAAAATGATTAAGTAACAAAAATTAACAAATATAATGTAGTTAAGATAATCATACCCCAGGTATATCATCTGTTGTAATAATGAACTCATTAAACAATATATAGTTTTAAGTTTTTATTATTCAGTTACTTACAGAGTGATGGGTTTCATTGTGGCATTTTATGCACATATGGGAAGTATTTTTCAAAGGTATTAATGCATGAAGATTTGCAAATCTCCCCAGCCTGAAGGACACTTATACAGCAATTTACATAGTAAATTAAATGGAGTTGGGTTGGTTTTCTAGAAATCATCATCACTATCAAAATCCCATATCCTATGAGTTCAAGACTCCAAAAGGATAAACTAATACAAGCAGAAAGAAAAGAATTATGCTTTGCAGATTAACCTCAATACCCTGTCAGTAACATAACACAACATGTCAGTGACAACCTTGACTCTGAAATCTTTGCCGCACTGGTTGTGATGGGGAATCACTGCTGTGCTCCAGTACACTCAGGGTCTGGGTATCTAGCTGGAGCAGTGTTAGCATTCAGAGCCACCTCTTCACAGTCACAGAGCTTTTAAACACCTGACTTCAAGATTCTAAGTCCCGAGCCAGGCGTGGTGGCGCACGCCTTTAATCCCAGCACTCGGGAGGCAGAGGCGGGCGGATCGCTGTGGGTTCGAGGCCAGCCTGGTCTACAAAGTGAGTCCAGGACAGCCAAGGCTACACAGAGAAACCCTGTCTCGAAAAACCAAAAAAAAAAAAAAAAAAAAAAAAAAGATTCTGAGTCCGGTAGGTAGTTACTAGCTTCTCTTTTTTAAAAGGCAGGGTTTCGTTTATGTATCTCTACCCTGAAACTCACCACGTAGACTCAGCTGATCCCTGAACTCATAGAGATCCACCTATGTCTGCCTCTGCCTCCACCTCTGCCTCTGCCTCATAAGCACCAGGATAAAAAGCATGCACCACCATGCTTGGATAGATCCTTAATAATCTTAAGGATTACCATTTGTTGTTTCTAATGTAAGTAGGGAATTATATGCATGTGTGTGCACACAGGTATTACATATGTGTTCCAGTCTAACCATATAGGTAAGGATAGGGATGTAGCTCAGTAGCACTTGACTGTCACTCACATGGCCACAGGTTCTCTCAATAGCAGCAGCAGAGGAGAAGAGAAGGAAGGGAGGGAGGAAGGGAGGGAGGGAGGGAGGAAGGAAGAAAGGAAGGAAGAAAGCTATCCATTCTAGTTCACCATTGAAGCGACTAAAGCCACTTGTTCAACAGGTTTACCAAGATTAGCAAAGGTAGTGTAACCCCACAGGCCAAGCTTTCCTCCACCCCCTCTTCTAGTACGCAATAGCCTGATGCCTTTGTGAAAACACCATTTGGACAGTGGCGTCCTTCATTTCCACCTGGAATGTTGATGAGCTTCATTATCCTGGGCTGTCAGGAGCTCTCACCCGCCCCCCCCCACCCCCCCGCCCCATGTAGCTGTCCTGGCAGGAGCTCAGCTACTACTACACAGGAACCATGCCTGAAGCAACACCGTTATATCTGGAACATGATAAACTATCAAAAAGATAGCTGTGTATCATTCTTTGGGGCACAGCTTTATTGCCTTTTCCGTGAGGATGTAAGTGACATTTGAATAGTCATATGATACTACAGTGCCAATGGAAATGTGTATCAATTCCTGTCACAGTAGTATTCTTTACTGCTATATAGCCAGGGGGGGGGGTTATACATTAAAAATGAATCCATGTCACAACTCCCTGCAAGATTCTATAGCCCATGTCGATCACGGCAGGTGGCCTGACACACAGGCTGGAATAGTGCAGTGACAGCACAGGCTTAGACATTTATTTCCATTCCAGAAACTAGAACTTCAAGGACTGAGAAACCTAGCTTCATGACTCATCTTGAGGGAATAGAGAGGAAATCCCAGCTCAATGAGGTAGCATAAAGGAAGCTCTTTCCCTCTCTCCCGCTGTGAAAAGAACAAAACCACTCGGCAAGGGATGCTGTATTTACAAGTCTTGTGTTTAAAGGGGGGGGGGGAAGAGGTGAAAGAATGGAGGCGGTTGAGTGAATTACAAACCATAGATATTATTACTTTAACATTTTCTAAGCCCATTGGAGTGTTGGTTTCATCTTTTGTTAGTCTCTCCCCCTAATATCTTTGTGAGGCAGTAGTAAGGCAAGATGCTAAAGGACAATGTATTCTTTCCCAAAAGCTGCAGAAAGGATTAGTTAAGTTTACATCTGCACTCAACTAAGAGAGCAGCAGTTTCACAGAGCTCTGCAACCCTGTATCCTTGAAGAAGGAAACGCCAACCAGCTCTTACATAGGGAGTAAGTGTACTTCCTCAAACTCAATTCCTGCCAACTACATAACTCACACAACTCCCTGTGGATTTAGTAATCCCCAAACAGCTGGGACACGAAGTGAAGGCTATAAACTCAGTTCTTTCCAAGGATAAATTAAAACATGAGCCTATTGGATCATGACATGTTCTACTAATAAGAAAACATCATGTTTTGCTTTCACTTCCCATATGATTTTGTAAAGTAAAAATAGTCACTCTTTAAATTAAAAAAAAAATCAGGAAATCAGAGGGAATACAAGAATCTTAGTAAGAAAGATACAAAAGGGAAAACATGGATGAACATAATGTTGTGTGCCTATAAACCAACACTTAGGATCTGACACTTGAGGATCATGAATTTGACGCAAGACTAAGCTATATAGTAAGATTCTGAGAAGCATGAGCTAATAACAAAGCAACTAAAAGTGAGGTATCATCCACAAGGCTGAGGTAGGTATGCAATGCTGAGGTAGGCACAGCCACAGAATTACTCTGAACTCCACTTTACCAAAAAGGATCAAGGCTGACCAGATGAAGCAGATATTCCTGCATATATAATGCTCCACAGTAGTCCACTAACTGCAGAGACAGAACTACATCCCACCAGAACTTGATCGTACGACCTGATTGCTGAAGACACCACGTATTTTGGTCACAAGACAGAAATCAAACTGGAACTGAGCTGGAATCTGTCTCTTTCTCTTGTCTAGTTTTCATAATATTCAAAAGGAAGAGAATTCATCAACAGTTTTGCCAAGCTGTGAGCAAGAATAACAACTTGTGGCACAGCCGTTATGGAGATAACCAGTAGCATTCTGATTGGAAGGGAAGCCCACTCCACAGGAGGGAAGTCCAGCCTGGCACTATACATCTTGTCAAGAGTCTATAGCTAGAGAGGTCACAGAGTCCAGGAGGAACCTATTGTTGGCATATAAGAGCCCTGGCTCCAGGTTGCTTAGCAACCTCTGACATCATTGCCTGCCAGCTACCAAGTGTGGGCCCGGGGTATAAAAGGACAAACCTACCACCCCTCACTCTCTGTCTCTGTCTCTCTTACTCTTACACGTTATCTAAGGGCACATCCTCTCTCTCTCTCTCTCTCTCTCTCTCTCTCTCTCTCTCTCTCTCTCTCATGCATGTGTGTATGTTCTCTCTCTCTCTTGTTCTATCTATCCATCCATCCACCTGTCTACCTATCTATCTATCATCTACCATCCATCTATCTATCTACTATCTATCTGTCTATCTATCATCTATCTACCTATCTATTTGTCTCTGTCCCTCCCTACCTTCATGGCCCACTCAGGTCCCAACTCTTCTCCATTTCCCTTCTCCTCAGATAAATCTCTCCATATCAGATCTGTTACATGCCATCTCGTTTTTAAAATCCTAACGCCCATTACTATTGTTCTGCTAAATGGTCAAATTGCCTTCTAAATATTCATGTTAAAACTCATAGATTAGCCCTGTGCTCTGCCTTCAGAGGAGTTTCTTATTGCAGCAGGTTCTGAAACTCCCAACTGATCGAAGGGCTGAGAATGTGTGATGATTCAGTGCTCGGTCCTAAATCATCTATATCATCCCTTTCCCCAAGGCACAGAGAACATCGTGGAAGAAAAGGGTGGAAAGAATGTAAGAGCCAGGGGATGCGAAGATGTACTGCACAAAGACATCCGCGGGACACAATAAGCACTCACAAACCAACTGCAGCTATTGTCCTATGCACAAGACCAGAACAAGATTGTGACTGTCAACAACTCATCGTGAATGAGAGAGAAGCTTATGAGCCCCATCCTACCGTGAAGGTCCATGGGCAGCGAATGGGTGCTGGGAAGATGGGTCATTTTCTTCGGTGGTGTAGCCACTCGTGAGTTGCCTGCACTCCAGTAAATAATCTTGCCATTCACCCTCACACAATCAGCCCCAATCACGCTTAGTGGTCCCCACAAGAAGAAATGTGCATCAAAGAGTAGTTTCAGTGGGAATGTAGAGGTATAAGATAACTAAAATTCAGTACATTCACATATAGAACTTTAAAGGAGTAAAAATAAGTGGAAAAAAAAAACAGCACCATGATTCCCCCAAGAGGAAGCAGGGCAGCATTTCCCTTTGGGAAGGATAAATGGTACACACTGTGTTTCATGGGAATTTAAGGCTCATTTTTTTTAATGAGTAATGTCAATAACCAGAGCCTCAGAGAATCCAGGAACTATAAGTGGTATAATTTCAATCAAATAAGCTTTAAAAGCTGAAAACTTGTTTTAAGGAAACCTGAACAAATTAAAACTTTTTTTAAAAAAGAGTTATTTACTATGTATACAGTGTTCTCCCTATATGTGTGCCTGAACACCAACCTAGGGGACCAGACCTCATTATAGATAGTTGTGAGCCACCATGTGGTTGCTGGGAATTGAACTCAGGAACTTTGGAAGAGCAGTCAGTGCTCTTAACCTCTGAGCCATTCTTCAGTCCCCAAATTAAAACTTCTTAAGAAAAAGGATTCTTTATGCAGAAGCCTGAGACTGTAACTCATGGTTTTATGACAGATAGGATCACAGCAATCAAATTAGCATCGGGTTTGGGCTCTGGACTCTTTTCCATCACCTTGGCAAGCCTTTCAAAACTCCTCCCGAGCTGATGCACCACAGTCCTCTCTGTCCAGCACTCTGGGTCATCCTTGCCTTTGCTTAGCTGTCCTGACATGATGCATGTTGATGTCACAGAGACAGAGCTGATAACAGTTCTTCTTTTGAAAAGACTTTGCTATTCAACTCAGGCCAAAAATTTGGCATGGTGTGGGCATTGGATTAACTAAAATCAGGACGGGACATGGCGGTGCCAGCACAAGCTAGACAGGACCTGATGGAACAAAGCCTGGCTTTTCCTCTAATCACAACTGGCTCGTTTCTTTGGGAACAGAAAGGCAAAGAGAAGACTAGAGGACAGATAAAGTGTGTGTGTGTGTGTGTGTGTGTGTGTGTGTGTGTGTGTGTGTGTGTAAAGTTAAAAGAAAATAATCTAAATTAAAATATCTGAGAGCTGTTCTAAGCTGTTTAGTCTGCTAAAGGTTGACTATCAAAAAGAGATGTTTCAATGCTGGTTACTTATTTTAAAATGCAAACTCTTACTATTTTCAGATTCTAAAAGTTTCATTATATTATCTGCATAAAAGTACATTTTAATTATTATGAATTATTAGTATATTCTGACTTTTAGTAATTCCCTTTAAATTTCCTGAAAGTGCTTTTGCCTCTTCTGGACATAAGATGATCTCTAGGCTTCATCTAGTAAAATATGATGGCATTAAACAAGTTCTCAGGCCTGCCAGATCACTCAGTACATAATACACTCACTACACAAGCCCGATGACCTGGGACTAATTTCCAAATCCCATGGTTAAAGGTGAGAACTGACTCCCAAAAGTTGTCTTCTGACCTCCACACACTTTTTTTTTAGGTCTTTCCTTTTTTTTTTTCTTTCTTTTTTTTATTATTATTTTTAATTTTATTAATTTATTCATATTACATCTCAATGGTTATCCCTTCCCTTGTATCCTCCCATTCCTCCCTCCCTCCCATTTTCCTTTTACTCCCCTCCCCTATGATTGTGACTGAGGGGGACTTCCCAGGACACATGTGCACAACACACACATGCATACACAATGAATAAACACATATAAAAATGTTTAAGAAGAAAAGATTCACTCTTTTAAAAAGAAAATCAGTGATGAGCAAGTGA
The DNA here is from genome assembly GCF_964271855.1 of Acomys minous. Lineage (NCBI taxonomy): Eukaryota > Metazoa > Chordata > Mammalia > Rodentia > Muridae > Acomys > Acomys minous. Next base: position 82,804,918 of record NC_140496.1, read on the forward strand.
AGTCAGGCATGTTAACATATACCTTTAGTACCAGCAGATGCAGGCAGATCTCTGAGGTTGAGGCCAGGCTGATCTACAGAATGAGTTCCAGGACAGCTGGGGATACACAGAGAAACCCTATCTCAAAAAAAAAAATCAAGAGTAAGAAAGTTGGGAAAGAAATGTCCTTTTCACAGACCCTTACATAGCCTAATACTCATTGATAACAGTAAACAATCCATCACATTTAAAATTACACAATAAAAGATCTTAATATGTTCATGAATAATGTAAGCTATTCCCAACCTACATAAAACCTAAAACATAGAATATTTCCTTTTTAAAGAAATATTTAAATATATTTTTCTGTGAATAGTTTGTGCCTGAGTGTGTGCATTTGCACCAAATAAACCTCTGAACGTGAGGACACAGAAGAGGCCCTGTGGATCCCTCCAGAATTGAGTTTCAGGCAGCTGTGAGCTGCCACGTGGCTGCTAGGAATTGATCCTGGGTCCTCTGCAAGTACAGCAAGTGCCAGCTTTTAACCACTGAGCCATCTCCTCAGACCCCATTTCTGTTTTTTATTAAATAGACATACAAATGCAGCTTATTCTAACATGGAAAACTTCATTTACTTTTAGTGCATCTGTGCCTGGGTTGTTAATCAATCAGCTCTTGAAGAACTCTGAAGTGTTCACTCTAGGAGAAGGACAGCGGTCACTGTGCTGTACTCTTGCCCACCACACCAGGGGATGGGACAGAACCTCTATAAACCCAGTGAGCTCTTAGGGATTTACTACAAAGTCACCAATCGCTGGTCTAAATAATTAGGGGGAAGGGGGAAAGAAAACAAAAGGAGGCTGAAGGATTCCAATAAAGAGTGTCCTTGTCAAATCGGCATCTGCTGACTCTGTGAAGGAAACATCCCCTTCAATCAGAGACAAGTCCCTCTCTCCACCTACATAGCCAACTTCTCTAATTAACCACCAGGAGCTAGTTTCCTGGAGAAAGAACAGCTTTCCTGATGGTGTGTCATACCCTGTGCAACACTATGAACTTGACATAGCTCAGCTGACCACCAGAAAGGTCTCTAAAATACCCAACAGCTACTTAATCCACAAGGATCAATAGAAAGAATTGTTTTCCTATACTATGAGGTCCCAGGGCTCTGTGCTCATTGACTTTGTAAACAACTGGTACATTAACTACAATGAAACAAACTGGGCTATTATTCTGCAGTAATGACTCAAGCCTTTTCCAATAAAAGGCCCCATTATGATGGAAATGTTTAATAATCTCTCTAGATAAGTACTCTGAGGTGAGAGGCATGAGGTGAGAGAGGAGAAATTATAAAAGAGATCGCAGGGATCTTTTCAAGGATAAAAGATATTGAACATACTGGTGGTGCCAGATGATTTTTAATTTTTGGAGTGTGTGCTTTTACTATGTGTTGCTTATTTTACATTAATCATAGCTCTATAAAGTTGTGTGTGTGTGTGCATGTAATGTATGCATGTGTATACATCACAGGCATCGTGCTAAAACTGTAGGAGGTAGAGCCTTTTGCTAAGGAGACTGGAGCTTTACTGAATCCTTATCAACTCAGAAGTTCCCTAGCAAGGTACACCAGCACTAAATGTCTCCTGATTGACAGAGAACAAGGAGGTAGGTGCCAGACCACAGACAGTGGGTAGGCAAAACAAGGAATTTCTATTTAATAAAAATAAGACTATAATGAAAAATCACCAGCAAATTCAGGCAAAGATATTTTCAGAGTTCTCTTTGTGGTATTTATTTATGTAGATAATATATGTCCATGGCTCCTATAGCTTAAAAGTTCAAGCATGTGAGAAGCTCTCTCTACTTTAGTTAGCTACTGCTGCGTAACCAGCAGACACAAATTTAATGGCTCAGAACACCAATTGGTTTTTCCCATTCCCTGTGGGAAGCAAGAACTCAGACATGGCAGAGCAGTTTTCTATCAGGAGTCTCGTAGGAACTTATGGTCAAGACACAGGCTGTGACTACAAATGCCCAACAGCGAAGATAGTCTACTCATGTGGGCTCTTGTCTGGAAGCCCCAAGTTCTTAAACAAGGAACTCTCTATAGTCCTAAAAAGAAGAAGAAGAAGAAGAAGAAGAAGAAGAAGAAGAAGAAGAAGAAGAAGAAGAAGAAGAAGAAGAAGAAGAAGAAGAAGAAGAAGAAGAAGGAGACTTTATGCCCGGCCAGTGATTCAGGAGAACACAGCAGAAGCCATGATCTCATGAGTAACTAAGCAGTAGAAGCCAAACCGTCTTATTTCAGTGTCGTCTGGAAATTCTCCAAGTCAGTCTCATTCAATGAGGATTGGGAGAGCCACTAAGAATGTAAATATCAGGCCAGGCACTGTGGCTCATACCTGTAATCCCAGCATTCAGAAGCCTGAAGCCAACAGACTGTCAGGAATTTGAAGCTAGCCTGGACTATGTAGTGAGTTCCAGGCCAGCCTGGACAACAGTGTGCCTCATGAATATTCTCAACACACACACACACACACACACATACACACACACACACACACTCTGAGATGGTGGCTATGCCAATGATCCTAATGTATTAATTTCGTGTTATATATATGGGTAGAAATGGCATACGATACCAGACACTGAAAAGTTAAAGTAAAAATATATTTTAAAACTAAAAATGTTTGCTTAGAGTGGGAGAATGAGGCTTCTCCAGGGAGGCGCCTGCCCCCGTAGGTTGGCTAATCCAAGATGTCAGCCCTAAATACACTTGAGCAATGCTAAATGATTTCAGTAGGTTGTATTATAAATTGTGTAATATATGTTTTTTATTTATTTACTATTTATTTATGAGTGTTCTATTTGCATGTTTGACATAGAGGGCATCAGATCACATCGTAAATGGTTGTGAACCACCATGTGGTTGCTGGGAATTGAACTCAGGACCTCTGGAAGAGCAGCCAGTGCTCTTAACCACTGAGCCATCTCTCCAGCCCCGTAATATATGTTTTTAAAAGTACAATTAAAGAACAATAGGCCAAGAATTTGAGGAGTGGAAGGGACACAGGAGAAGCTGGAGAAGGAAGGAGGAGGGAGAATGAGAAAGATGTAATAAATACAGTACTCACATAAGAAATAATATAAACAAATAAATAAATAAGGGAAAGTAAAATAAAAATGAAGACTGAGGGGATGCTCTTCCAGGAGACCTGAGCTGTGTTGCCAGCGTTCACATCAGGTGGCTCAAAACCTTCTGTAACTCCAGCTCCAGGGGACCCACGGACACCAAGAGAGACATGATATGCACACCCTTGCTCACACACCCTGACACAAATGAACCTTAAGGAAATAAAAATGAGCCTTCCTAATCTATGTTGAGTCTGCTAGCAATTTCCTGTTGGAATCTTGATTGAAACATTGTATAGTGTCATAATGTCCCCCCCAGGATATATATGCAATATCACACTGTTCTAAATTAACATGTTTCAGAGCTTATAGAAATTCCAAGCAGGACTCCCTATTTCCCAGAAGAGGCACGGTGATTATCCCACGGTAAGTCCCAGGAGGTTGCTTTGTGCTTAGTGCATAAACTGCCTTTCAGTTTTCTCAAACTATAATCTTATCTGCAAAACATTCTTAATTTCACACATTCAAGGAAGTAAAGTGTTGGTAAGGCACTGAAGGTTCTAGAGACAGGTGTGCAGTGAGTGCAGTCTGTCACCAGCACTTGGGATGTGGAGGCAGGGAAGTAAGGAGTTTAAGGGCACCCTCATCTACATAGTAAGGTCTAGGACAGCCTTGACCTTGATTCTAAATCAAACTGGTCTCTTTGCTTCTCTCAGCACTTTCACCCATATTCTAGAGTGGCATCCGACATATAAATAACTGTTGAATTATTAAGTAGACGGCATTGTTCTGTCCCCTGTAAATGCAGCAGATACTGTAATTAAATATTTCTCCTAAAATTTCCACAGACTTCTTGCTCATTACTGATTAATTACACTCCATATGCACGGATGAAGCAACTATTACGTATCATTGTCCAAGTCAGTTTTCTAAGCAGAATGTCAATCAAATAATTTCACGCTATCTGGGTGAGTTAGCACATGCCTTTTTGATCCTAGCACTCCAGAGGCAGAAGCAAGTGGATCTCTGAATTTGAGAGGAGCCTGGCCTACATAGAGCGCTCCTGGCAAACCAGAGCTATATAATAAGACTCTGTCTCAAAAGAAACCAAAATGAGCCTGGTGTGGTGGTGCACCCCTTTAATCCCAGCACTCAGGAGGCAGAGGCAAGCAGATCACTGTGAGTTCTACAAAGTGAGTCTAGGACAGCCAAGTCTACCCAGAGAAACCCTGTCTGGAAAAAACAAAAACAAAACTACAACAACAACAACAAAAACCCACCAAAATCAAAAGAAAACAAAATGTTCACTTTAGTAGCTAGTTACATCTTATTTTATTATTTTATTTTTACTGTGACACAGGTTCTCACTACGCGGCCCGGGCTGCTTCAAACCAATGGTTTTTCTCACCCTGCTTGGCTGAGATCTTAGGCGTATACCACCACACTCATCTCCCGCTCACTCCTAAGCTTCACTGAGCCCACCACGCCTGTGGTCTGCTCTGTGGTCATACCTCGCCATGTTTAACATACTCAAAGTAAAAAAATGGGGACTTTAAAGATGTACTTCTTAAATCACATGGAACATTCACCAAGTTCTTGACTGGGCGAAACAAACAAACAAACCTTGACAATTTCAAAAGAATAAAACCACACAAAATCTATTATTCAGGCAAGGTACAAGGACACTGGAAACCAGTCACAGAAGGAAATTTGAGAACTCTTTTAAACATGGGAATTAAAGTATTTGTGATAATCATGGAGTCCAAGAAGAAATCACCACTTGGAAAAAGTTTAAATGAAAACACAACAAGCTGAAACATAGGAGATGTGATGGAGGATAGAGGAAACCTCCAACAGATCCCAAGTCAACAACTACTATGTTTTAGATCTGAAATTTCTCCCAAAGGTCCAGTGTTAGAGGCTGGTCCCCAGCTTGGTCAGACTGGAAGATGGTACCCTTTGGTCATTAGAAGTATGCTTAGTTAAATATTGCCCCTTTCTTTCCTTCCTTCTTTCTTTCTTTCTTTCTTTCTTTCTTTCTTTCTTTCTTGGTTTTTGTTTGTTTGTTTTTGTTTTAGAATACAGGCTTCTCTGTGTGTCCCTGGCTGTTCTAGAACTCATTCTGTAGACCAGGTTCTCCTCCCACTCAGAGATGCCCCTGCCTCTACCTCTTGAGCTTTATTTTTCTTGTTTGTTTGCTTGCTTCCTTGTTTGAGACAGTCTCACTCTGTAGCCTGGGCTAGCTGACCGTGCAAAGTAATCATCTGCCTTGACCTCCTAAAGGACTGGAATTACACATAGTGGTCACCACACCTGCCAATGATACAATCTTAGGAATACAAATTCCTAAAGAATCTACGCTTTTGTTTGTTTTTTGAATCGGGGTCCTTCTGTGTAGCTCTGGCTGTTGTCCTAAAGAATCTAGTAGAGCACTTCTCTAGTACGTGTGAAAAACATTTTTTTTTAAATTTTATAGCCCAGCCTGGTGGCACACGCCTTCAATCCCAGCACTCAGGAAGGTAGAGACAGACTGCTTGCTGTGAGTCAGAGGCCAGCCTGTTCTACAAAGTAAGTCCAGGACAGCCAAGGCTACACAGAGAAATCCTGTCTCAAAACAAAACAAACAAAATTTACAAAAATAAAAAAGAATAAATACAAATACTTAAGAAGCTAAAGAAGTGCTCTCAAAGGATATGAGAGACAGATGGAGAGATGGCTTGGTGATTAAGGGCACTATTCGCTCTTACAGAGACTTCAGTTCAATTCCCAGAATGCCATCAGGCAACTCACAACCACCTATTACTTTGGCTCCAGGAGACTTATGACCTCTTGTGTTCTTTGTGGGCACTCAAACATACAAAGCATACTTACACAGTTTTACACACACACACACACACACTCTCTCTCTCTCTCTCTCTCTCTCTCTCTCTCTCTCTCTCTCTCTCTCTCTCTCTCAAAAAATAAAAGAAACAGCTAAATTTAACATTAGGACCTCAGTAAAACATCACCACCACCATCCAAAAAGAAAAAATAGTGATTGATAAACATTGATAAATTAACTCTGAATTAATTTCTGAGTGGTTAAATAAAAGCTAACTTTATTATCTTCATGTTCTTTACTCTGTTAATATTTTATCACTGTTCAGTGACAACTAATCATCAATAAAAGAATAAAAAGGAAAGCATAAACATGAACATGTGAGGTGCCTGGAGAGTTCTCAAATTAATGGCATTTTGTTACATATTTATTCAGTCACTCGGTCTTTTTATTGTCACGCTACAGTTTTACACAAACGTCCTCCTCGGTTACACTGACTAAGATCACTGTGTGGAGAGCACCTTACAAACTGCAGCAGAAAATCCTGGAGCTCATCAGGTTTGCCCCTTCTATGCGGTGTTTTGTTTAACTCTATTCTGTAAGTGGTTTATTCAGGATTTTTCTATGCATAAACTGGTAGCAAGTAGAGATAGGTCCTGAGTTCAGTTCCCAGAAACCACCAGGTAGCTCACAACCATCTATGAGATCTGGTGACCTCTTATTGGCATGCAGGCATATATGCAAGCAAAACACTATATAAACCTTTTTTTTTTTAAGTACCCTGCATGGATGAACAATGTTGTTTCTACAAGACACCAGTTATTTAGTGAAAATCTCAGTGCCAGGCACAGTTCACTTTCCTACAACTGCTGGTCAAGGAGACCCAAGAACCACCCAAAACAACACAGACTAATGCTACTGCTCTTGGTTGCCCACTCTAACTTAGGTTATAGTGACTATAGACTCTATGAACAAAGGCACCACTCATTTTAGGTACAGAATATACAGAAATCAATCTTGAACTAACCAGGGACCTCGCCCAGCTGACAAGTTCTGGAAGGTGCTCTCCAGGATGCTGGGAGAGAAGGGGCATCTGTGGCCTTCCACAGCCCTGGACCCTGAATGCTGTAACATCAGCCTAGTGGGCAACATTAGCCCACAGGTGCAATGCTGGCAAGACTATTTATGGGTAATAACCATTCTCTTGATTAGATTTAAGGGATGCTCCAGAGGAGGGAATTTACGACTGGACATGTTATAGCTGTCATACACATGAGTTTACAGCTGCACTTAGTTGCACAGTTTCCCGATGCTCGACACCTGGCTGAGGAGCTAGCAGCAGGTGACGACCGCTGAGGGATAGACAGTCGTTTCTTTTCTCTCTCTCTCTCTCTCTCTCTCTCTCTCTCTCTCTCTCTCTCTCTCTCTCTCTTTGTCACTCTCTGTCTGTTTGTCTGTCTCTGTCTCTCTGTCTCTCTGTCTCTGTCTCTCTGTCTCTCCCTCCCTCTGTCTTTCCATCCCTCTCTCTCTCTCTCTCTCTCTCTCTCTCTGTTTCTGTCTGTCACTCTCTGTCTCTCCCTCCCTCTCTCTGTCTGTATCTCTCTGTATCTCTCTGTCTCTCTGTCTCTCTCTCTCTGTCTCTCTCTCTCTCTCTCTGTCTCTCTCTCTCTGAATGTTCTAACAGTGTAGCAGGCAATGAAAGCTGTAACCTTCCTTAGACCCTGCATACATGCTAGTTGTATTGTTTTTACATATTTATCTCCTTTTACAACCACCTCAGACCACTATCTGAAGTGTTTTTCAGATGACGAACACAAACTTCTGCAAGTAAACAACTTCAGTCAGTAAGTGGCACACTGTAGATGTGAATCAGTGAGCCCTGGACATGGTGCCAATTCTTGAGGCTTTTAAATACAAAAAAAATCATAATCATGCTTTTCCATATGAATTGCAATCCTGATTCTCTGCTCCAGGCATAGACCACTCATCTCACCAATTTTCAGTTTGCATGCATCTGAAATCATAAAATGTTTATCATAAAATGCTACCATGCTGTACGAGCCACAGTTTAAAACAGTACATCATGTTAGGATTAGAAGTCTTTCAGGTGTTCATGGCTTTAACAATAACAGTAAATTTAATTTAGTCTTCAACACCTAACACATATCTCACATTATACACAAACTCAAACTCCTTGCCTCAGAACAAATATCCATGTAGTGTACATCTAAGCTTTTTATACAGCTGAGTTAGAAACCCACAAATGATTTACTCCAGGGTCTATTTTCCACAACAGGATAAAACCATACTAACAAACTAGCCTTGAAGAAGCTGTCAGGACATCAGACACAGCGCATGTTTAGCTCAGACCTCCATCTAAGTCCTAGTTAGATAGACCTCGCTGTCAGGAGAATCTCTGTTCATTAGAAATGGGTTGTGACGTGCCCAATTCCTTGGAATTCCAGCACAAAAGGTAGTCCCTGTGTGATTGCAACTTTTCCTTTCTCCAATAAGATAGGAACCCAGGAGCTTTAGTGCAGCCCAGCTAATTAGCTCTTTGCTAAACAATAGCCCTTTTCTTGAAGCCTGTGGCTTCTCACCCAGATGATAAAAAGCTATTTCAGTTCAAGACTTTCACTTAATTGGTTTGCACCCTAGCAGGGAACCCCTGGCTCCTTTCGTGTACCCCACATCAGAGGGTAGCCACAATTCTCTGCCTCCCAGCAAAGCATAGTTCTTCTAAGATTTATGCCTGGCTTTCATGTTCGCTCATTGAATTAAATCCAAGTTCTGTTCCTTTTAGCTTCAACTACCTTCCCCGAGGAAAGCATGGCTTTGGAAACTGGGGAAAGGAAACTTGTTTGCCCTTAGAAAGGTCCAGGGAAATTAACAGTGAAGCATTCTTTTGTGCCATTTGGCAGCCCCGATGGCTAAGGACTCCAACTCACAATAGCCCCAGTCACCCAACCTTGAAGAGCAAGACTGAGGCCCCCCAAATATCAATATCTTTTCATTTTAAATGGTAGCTTTCTCTATATGCGGCTGGCATGCATCAAACCCACATCAGTCAACTAGTTCCACACTAACAGCCACTGTCTTTTCTGAAATACAAGGTGACACAATTTTTAGATCTAAGGATATTAGAAGTCATTTTTTCCAACCACTTCATTTTTCCAGATACTTAATTTAAGGCCCAGAGGGTTCAAGTGTCTTTTTCCATTTAGCAGCAGGGTGGGTCCAGCTAAACAATCTTCTTCGTTATTTTCTAGTGTTCAAATAAAAACTGTTTTAAAAGGAGAGGATTGTGGGAGGGAAGAAACAAAAGTTGGGTCACATTAAATGGCAAATCTGTCTCAAAGTGACTGTGCAGACGAGAACGTGCATAGGAAAGGAATGACACTTAACCAGATGTGCTTTGTTCCCTGAGTGACACAGCACAGCAACAATCACGCACTGTTGTGAATTCTGCCCCACAGAGAATGGAGCCAGTTTTCTGATGGGTTCCACCCTCCCAAGGAAACAGCATCAGTCCTTCTATTGCAGATAGCATCACTATGCTGTTGGCAGAGCCGTGATCACTGTGTACTTGCATCTCCTAGATCACCAACAAGCAACATGCAGACCAAGACAAATTTAGCAAGCAATTGAAATTTCATCTTTTTATTCATGTTTCTCAGATAATAAGGTCATCGAGTCAGGAAATGGAGCTCAATGAGCCAGTCCTCTCAATGGAATGCCAAGTCAGCCAGACATGAGGGAGCCTAGGGAAAGGCTGCGGAACTGGCAGGGTGGCCCAGAGAAGTTACAATGCATCTTGCTCTTGAAATGGATACTGTCTTAAAAATTGCCTAGGGGTGGTCAGCTCTACAGAGTCCTGAGGATGGCAGCCTACAGAGGACAGGCCACCGTGTCTGCTCATTCTACCCCTGCTGTGAAATGAGAGCATCAACATTGGAAGTTTTAAAAAACATGGCATTTTAGCATTTTTAAAAATTGAAACTAATATTCTTGTGTAAAACTGTAATCCTTTAAGGGTGTGCAACTAAGGAAAAAAAAAAGCTAACTGCTCTCTTTCTTTGCCTATATTGTTTTGTTGTCTATCATGAGAAGACTGCTTAAGCTTTGACCGGATACACTGCCTGTTGTCTTTACCAGATGCTAGCATCGTTGGGGGCTGCACATTGGCTGCAACCTACCCCGAACATTTGCGCGCTGTTGATTTCAAAATGTGTTAGTATCATCAGAGTTTGCATCTTGTCTGAAATCTACCCCTACCCAGGCAGTTAAACCCTTTAAAATCACATTCAGAGCTGGGCAGTGGTGCCACACACCTTTAATACCAGCACTAAGGAGGCAGACGCAATCAGATCTCTGAGGTCAATGACTGCCTACAGAGTGAGTTCCAGGACAGCTGGGCTACACAGAAAAATCCTGTCTCAAAAAGACAAAAATCGCATTTATTTGCATATTTGTTTATGTGTGTTTGTTGGGAGGGGAGTGTGTACGACATGGCATACACATGGGGGTCAGAGGACAATTGTGGGGACTGGTTCTCCTTTCATGGCACGGGGTCTGGGGATTCAACTCCAGCCAGCAGGCTGAGCAGCAGGTGCCCCTACCCACTAAGCCATCTTACTGGCCTTAAGCCACCTACTAGTGTTCTATTTTCTTGTGTCTGAGTTTTTGTGGCAGACTGCAGTAAGACTGCAAGAGCAAGCTGTGGGATGTTTCTGACCTCCTTGCTACTAAGTGTTTGCCATACAACAGAGCCTAGCCCTGGCCTTGCTTTCACTGTTCCATTAGACTTTTATGGAAAAGGGCCCAGGGCGTCCAGGTCATTAACCATGAGAAACTACTAAGCCACTAACCAAAAGAATTTGACAGTTGTAAAATGACCAAATAGCTTCTGGACATTCTAACATGGGAGAAGGGAAACGAGGGTTACCTGCCTACCATGTCAAGGGAATATCAAGGGGAGGAAAAAGGAATGGAAAGGGGAAGTTGACCAATCTCTAAGCATCCTGTGTCCTCCACTGATGCCGCTCACAGCTGCGAGCCTCGACACAAAGTTTCCAGCAAGCTCATCTCTTATTCCTTTCCCTAGGTTTCAGTCCAGGTGGCTAAGATGGATTTAGAAGAAGGGATCTTCCATGACCATCACATTATTGTCATTATTGCTCCCCATTGTGCCCATTGTTACTTATTCACTCACTCATTGAAGATGTAGGTGACATAGTGATTAACTTTACGGGCCTCAGGGTCAGAGACCTGGATCTGCCCCCACTCCAAGCACAGAGTCTTTGGAAAGTCATTTAACCATGCTATATGTATCTCTGCTTTTCTCGTCTTTAGTGTTGTTTTCTCTTAGGCCATTATGCTGTGAATTACCTTGTATAACCCACTTAAGACAGTGTCTTATAGATCACAAATGTTAGAAAAACGTTACTAATCTTCACGGGTATTTATTCTGTTATGATACATACCTTCTGAGGGAAACAGTCCATAGTCTACAAAACTCAGAGGTTGAGAGCGTGTACTGCTCTTACGGAGAACCTAGGTTCAGTTCCCAGCACCCCCCATGGCAGCTGACAACCTTCTGTAACTCCAGTTCTAGGGGTCTGACTTATCTGTCCTCTTTCACAAGCACCTGACTCATGTGCATGTACCCATACAGAGACATATGTATACATAAATTTAAAATCACACACACACATATATATATGAGTATATCAATATTATTTAATATATAATATCTATCCAAAAGAGGAAGAGAAGTACCTCTCAAAACCTATGCAGCCTGTGGCTCATGCACTTCCAAAGCCTATACCTGGTGTAGCTTAGGCTGCCAGAAGGCTACTTACCAACAAAAACAACCTTAACAGACATGTGAAATTAATGAAGGCAACAGAGTGGAAAGTGGTAATCCTCCAGAATGAGTAGACTGTTGGGCGATGAGAGCACAGTGAGCTATTTTAAGGTGACCTCAGAGAGCAAAGCCACCTACCAAGATTCGACACTGTCCAAGGCCATGAGCGGCCTACCAGGGGATATGGACCCCAGGTCTTGACCCTTTTACAGTCCTTCATAAAATAGCACACAAAGGCTTTTGTCAGCCAGGTCTGGTGACACACACCTGTACTGGCAGCCCTGAGTACCTGAGGAGTGCGGATGGAAATTTCAAGGTCAGTCTAAGCAGCAAAGTAAGTTCCAGACTAGTCTGGACTACATAGAAAGACATGTCTCAATAAATTAATTAAAGAAAGAAAACTAAAATGGCATACTTCTGCAAACAGCACAGTTTATCTACTAGGGCAGTGGTTCTTAACCTTCCTAATGCTGTGACACTTTTACACAGTTCTTCATGTTGTGTTGACCCCAACCATAAAATTAATTCGGTTGCTACTTCATACCTGTAAATGGCTACTGTTATGAATCATAATGTACATGTATGATATGCAGGATACTTGATTTACAATCCCCCCAACAGGGTTGCCACCCACAGGTTGAGAACCACTGTACTAGAGGGTTTGCATCAGCAGGAAAAGATTCAGAAATTTGTTTCCATACATCTGAAGCACCTTCTGTCATCTACTGTCACAGCTAGTATTTTACCAGCTATCTGCCTTAGTCCCATATCAATAGTAGTTAAATCATAATTCATAAAGGATGAATATGATATATTAATCCCCTATTGTTAAAAAAATCCATTCTAAAATGAAAGCAATGAGGAAATGATAATGAACTTGCCAGACATTATATATCCAGGCAGAGTTCAAGTTCCTGGCTCCTGCCCAGAGTTAGTAACCTGTCAATCAATCACCAATCCATCAATGCACTTGAAGGATTAAGAGACTAAACTGCAGCCAAGTATTTAGCCCATGGATATAGCATTTGCCTAGTGTATGGGGTGTTCTAAGACTGAACTCCCAAATCTGGGGGGAAAAAAAGAGAGAGAGAAGCTAAAGAAAGTCTTACTGGTATCATTAAGAATTTATAGTTAAAAAAAAAAAAAGAATTTAAAGTTTACCATGCTGGAGGATGTGGAGAAAGAGTAACACCCTTTCATTGCTGGTGGGAATGTAAACTAATACAACCATTTTGGAAATCTATCTGGTGCTATCTCAGAAAACTGGGAATAGGGCTTCCTCAAGACCCAGCTATTCCACTCCTTGGAATATACCCAGAAGATGTTCCAGCACACAAGAACATTTGCTCAATCATGTTCATAGCAGCCTTATTCACAATAGCCAGAACATGGAAACAGCCTAAGTGTCCCTCAGTAGAAGAATGGATAAAGAAACTGTGGTACATTTACACTATGGAATACTACTCATCTATTAAAAACAAGGAATTCCCGAAATTTGTGGGCAAATGAGTTGAACTAGAAATGATCATAATGAGTGAGTTAACCCAAAGGCAGAAAGCCTCAAATGGTATATACTCATTTATAACTGGACACTAGCCCAAGGGACAATGTCCCATGAAAGTCTTCACCTACCAGGAAAGTGGGAAAGATGTGAGGACATCCTATTGGGACTCTAGGTGAGAGAAGTATGGGACAATGGGGAAATAGAAGGATTCAGAGGGTCCTAGAAACCTACAAGAAAAACATGATGACAGGCAGATCTGGGCCCAGGGGTTCTCCTCAAACTGTTGCACCAACCAAGGACAACATGTACAGTAAACTTTGAACCCCTACCCAGATCTGGCCAATGGACAGGACATTCTCCACAGATGAGTGAAGAGTAGAGACTGACTTTCACATGAACTCTGGTGCCCCATATTTGACCACATCCCCTTGATGGGGAGGCCCGGTAGCACTCAGGGGAAGGATAGCAGGCTACCAAGAACAGACTTTATACCATATGATCATATACAGGGGGAGGAGGTCCCCCTCAGTCACAATCATAGGGGAGGGGAATAGGGTGAAAGTGGGAGGGAGGGAGGAATGGGAGGATAGAAAGGATGCGATAACAATTGAGATATAGTATGAATGAATTAATAAAAAATACCAAAAATAAAAGAATTTAAGGTTTAGAAACACTAAATTAAGTAATTATTATTGTCTAACTATGTATCTAATTTCTCTAACCCCAAAAATATAAATAAATAAATGACCAAAATGAAATTGTACGATATGCCTCTATTGCATCCTCTGCCTCCCATGTTGAGTCCTAGATCTAGGTTACTGGTCCTCCTATTGCTTTTCCCCACCCCACAGCTCCCACTGATTGACTGCTATCCCTCAGCCAAATCCACAAGCACATGCCCACTAGGACTTCATTATAATTCTTTGCTCCAAACATCAATCTCTCTTCTGGAGCGTCAACATCAATCACTTGTCTTTTTTTTTTTTTTTTAAAGCAATGTATTAATCATCTGTCAGTCACTGACATAAGATCTTTTCCTTCTCCTTCCCCGACTTCCCTCTCCCTCCCCACTAAGATCATGTTATAGAACTCAGACTTGCCTTGGGGTTGAGAGCCTCCTGCCTTAGCCTGCCATGTGCTGAGATTATATGTTTATATTACCAAACACGACTTTGAAGCCAGAACTCTGTATGTCTTCCAAGAGCGCTATGCCACCCTCATTCAGTCAGCCGCTCAATCACTGAATGCTGTGGACCTGACATCCTCCCATTCCCACAGCACTGGTCCTCATCACTTCTCCCCTGGAGGCTGCAATCACCACCTGGCTTGTCTCCCTGTCTCCCAGCATCTTGTCTACTGCTACCAAGGTGCCCTCCCTACCATTCATGTCCCCATGCACATCACCCTTCTGATTAGCTACTTTCTACTATGTACCTATATGTAAAAGCCTGTCTGAAGGGCACTTCCTCCTCTGTGGTGTTTTTTAAAAACCCACTCAGTGTCTTTGCAGAAGTGTCCATTGCTTCCTTCGAGACCCCGTTCATGAGACAGGGTTTCTCTGCGTAGCCCTGGCTGTCCTGAAAACTTCTGCTGTAAACTAGGTTGGCCTGGAACTCATAGAGGTCTTCCTGCCTCTGCCTCCTGAGTGCTGGGAGTACAGGTTTGCACCACCACACCCAGCTAGTTTTTATCCATTAGCCACCTCTATGGAGTCCAGCTTTCTTGACGATAAGACATCTGCCTAAAATCATTTCAGCATCTCTTGTGCCGACTCATGCTGGTTAGCTTTTTGTCGGGTTGACGTAAAGCTGGACATATCTGGGGTGAGGAATCTCAGCTGAGAAAATGACTCCATTAGATAGATTATCCTGTAGGCAAGTCTGTGGGGCATTTTCTTGATTAAAAATTAATGTGGGAGGCACCACCTTGGGCAGGAAGTCCTGGGTTAGATAAGAGAGCCAGATGAGCATGCCAAGGGGAGCAAGCCAGGGAGCAGCACTCTTCCATAAAATCTGCTTCGGCTCCTGTCTCCAGATTCCTGCCTTGAGTTCCTGCCTTGTCTTCCTACAAAGATGGACTTTGATCAGGACATGTCAGCCGTAAACCTCCCCAAGTTCCTTTTGGTCATGGTATTTACCGCAGCAATAGAGAAAAAAAAGAAGACACTGTTTTTAGTACTGGCATTCTTTCAGGATTATTCAATTTTGTTTGCTGAATGAATGAACGGCACTTTATTTTACATATTTACTGTTCTACCATCTTGCGGCCATTCTTACCAATGGCAGCGCTCTTTCCAAAAGCTTGGAATGCTACACTTAAGAAATAACCTCGGGGGCTAGAGAGATGGCTCAGAGGTTTAAGAGCACTGGCTGCCCTTCCAAAGGTCCCGAGTTCAACTCTCAGCAACCACATGGTGGCTCACAACCACCTATAGTGAGATCTGGTGCCCTCTTCTAGTGTGCAGATGTACATGCAGGCAGCACACTATAAATAATAAATAAATAAATCTTTTTTTAAAACAGAAAAGAAAAAAGAAAGGAAATAATCTCGCCATATGTGGTGGCACACACCTTTAATGCCACGACTCAGGAAGCAGATGCAGATGCAGGTGAATCTCTACAAGTTCAAGGCTAACCTGGTCTAGTGAGACCCTGTCTCAGAAAATGAATGAAAGAAAAGAAGGGAGGAAGGAAGGAAAGAAGGAGAGGAGGGAGAAAAGAAGGGAGAGAGAGGGGGAGGGGGAGAATTTTCTCAGTTTTTTTTTCTGAGTTTTCTTTATTCTAAAACATCTAAACTCATAGATAATCTTACTTGGGTATTTTGTTTGTTTGTTTTACAAGTTATTTCTTTATTATCAAGTATACAATGTTTTACCTGTATGTCAGAAGAGGGCACCAGATCTCATTACAGATGGTTGTGAGCCACCATGTGGTTGCTGGGGATTGAACTCAGGACCTCTAGAAGAACAGTCAGCACTCTTAACCTCTGAGCCATCTCTCCAGCCCGATTATCTTACTTATAATGAAAAACTTTTAAATGCTGAAATCCAAGAGCAAACAAGGGTAGAGAGCCAAGTATTTTCAAGTTGTTCTGTTTTATTATGTGAAAATAATTGTATAGGTACCAGTAACATAAACGGCTTCTTATTTAAAAATGAAATGAAGAGAAGATTGTGAGCGCTGGTTTTGTTTTTAGAAAACTAGATTATAGTAGTTATTTCTAGAGTTCCTGCAGAATTTTTCATTCTATGTTTTATACACAATCAATCCAAATTTTAATATATATGTGTGTGTGTGTGTGTGTGTATATATATATGGCAA
This sequence comes from Acomys minous, assembly GCF_964271855.1. Lineage (NCBI taxonomy): Eukaryota > Metazoa > Chordata > Mammalia > Rodentia > Muridae > Acomys > Acomys minous. The sequence continues at coordinate 82,821,534 of NC_140496.1, forward strand.
ATCAGAGTATTCTAAATAAATAACTTATTTTCTAAGAAGGAGGTCCATCCACAAAATGATTTTAAATATTACAAATGTTTTGCTTTTCAAATCAATGAGCCCAGATGACAATCTGTCTCTTTTCCAAATTCCTGCCTAATTTCTCCCAATGCTTTTTTGATGAAATCCATGTGTTATCTTGAGAGTATTTCCTTTTCTGTCAGCATTCCACTCCAATTCTTTCAGTTGGGATTTAACAAAGAAAAGGCTTCTATTATCCAACACAAATGCATTAGGATTTTTTGAGTAGGACACATGTAAACATCTACTCATTTATAGAAATTCTGACCTAGAAAATATGGGGAGAATTTTGTTGTCTTTTCTAAAAACACTCATATCTTAGTAATGTGAGTAATTTAGTATGTTCCAGGTTAAATTTCTAGACTCTTATGTTCTCTGGTGACCAAGCATACTCACCAAGTATTTACTATGCATTTAGCCTGTATCAGACAAGTTAGGGGAACGTGTATATATATATATATGAAACTTAGATTCCTCCTGTATTTATACATTAGTTGGAAACATTTTTTAAACATGAACAATTTAACAACAACAACAAAAAAAACTGTTCTGGGCTGGCGAGATGGCTCAGCGGTCAAGAACACTGTCTGCTTTTCCAGAGGTCCCGAGTTCAATTCCCTGCAACCACATGGTGGCTTACAACCATCTGTAATGAGATCTGGTGCCCTCTTCTGGTCTGCAGGTGTACGTGCAGGCAGAACCCTGTATTTGTAATAAATAAATCTTTTTTTTTTTTTAACTGTGTTCTGTTCTGGTTTTTTGTTTTGTTATTGTTTTTATTTTATTTTGCTTTGTTTTTGAAACAGGGTCTTTCTTCGTCTCACTGACTGCCCTGGTGTTCACTCTGTAGACCAGGCTGGCCTCAAGGTCACAGAGATCTGCCTGCTTCTGCCCAAGCGCTGGCACTAAAGGCATATGCTACTACATTCAGATTACAAACTAACTTCTTAAATTTAAACAGTGATTCTTCTTTTAAGTGTAATCACAGAGATGTGGATAGAGGGCACACCCATCTGGGGAGACATGAGTATAGAATATGAAGTAGGACATGGAAGGCCACAGTTTGCTTTTTAGTGGGGGGAGGGAAGCCCCTTGGGGCATGTAGGAATGAGCTCAGCACATCTCAAACAGGCTGCAGTTCTTCGGGTAGTATGTGCCTGCTTGGGAGTATGTTGTAAAAAAAAAAAAAAAAGTGGAGACTCTTCAGGCATAGAGGTAGACTTCAATGCCTGTCTCAAGTCTAAACACTAGATGTAAGAACACTCATCTTTAGGAAGCAAATAGAAGCCACGGGAAACACATATTCCACTAAATTTAGTGATAGGCCTGGGATGTAGCTCAACGGTAGAGCAGTTGCCTACCATTCGTGAAGCACTGGCATCACCAAACGCAGACAGACAGACAGACAGACAGACAGACACATACACACACAGACACACACACACACACACACACACACACACACACACACACACACACACACACCAATCAATCAATTCACCCAGTCAGTTAAAATAAAGAAAAATGAGCAAACAGGCCGTGTGTGTTAGGACATCCCTCTGATCTTAGAGGCAAAATCAGACCAGTCTCTGTGACTTTTATGCCAGCCAGGTCTACATAGTGAGTTCCCAGGCAGCCAGAAATACATAAAGAGCCTCTCTCAAAAAACAAAAAAAAGAATATTTTTAAAGTAATAATTCTTATTGTGAGCATATCCTTTAACAGCTGATCCATCTCTCTACCTCTGAAATAATTTTTAAAACCTCATTAGGATTGCAGTGGTGGCACACCCCTTTAATCAGTGCTCAGAAGGTAGAAGTGGGTAGATCTCTCAGTTCAAGGCCAGCCTGGTCTACAGAGCGAACGAGTGAATTCCAGGACAGCCAGGGCTACACAGAGAAACCCTTTCTCCAAACGCGCGCGCGCGCACACACACACACACACACTTATACCTCATTAATGTCCTTCAGATGATGACATCATACAGAGATGCTGATTTAAGAAGCAATGCCAGAGTTGAAGGCAGATTCCATTTAGTGAGTGTAGAAAGTTGGGAGCTGTCAGTGACAGAGGGCTGGGTGGGCTGTCACTAGAGCATGGTTCTCAACCTTCCTAATACAGCCACCCTTTAATACAGTTCCTCATGTTGTGGTGACCCCCAACCACAACATTATTTTTCTTGGTACTTCATAACTGTAATTTTGCTACTGTTATGAATGGTAATATAAATATCTATTATGCAGGCTATCTGATATGTGACTCCTGAAGGAGTCATAACCCACAAGTCAAGAACCACTACACTAGAGCTTTCCAGTAGATTTCAAGGAAACAGATCCAAAGGCAAAGGCCAAAGACAGAAAACTGGGGGAGACCAACCCCTTCATTAAGCAAGGTTCCCCAGAGAAAGAGACCAGTGGGATTAGACAGATGGACAGACAGCATCATGTGTGAGGGGAAATGTACTATGGGGAGTAGCTCACAGGTTTATGACAGCTAAGCAGTCCCATGTTTATGTCATCTGCAAGATGGAGAGCCATCAGCCTAGAGATTAGAGAACCCAGAGTGCTGATGGAATGGGTCCCAATATGGTGCCAGAGGTCTGGGAGTGAGAATGAGGTGTGTGCTGTGGTCTTACTCTTGGACTCCAAAGGCTCAATAACAAGAGGCCTCAATGCCCAAGGCCAAAAAAAAAAAAGAAGATGAATGATCAATTCAAGGAGAGAATACTTCCTTCTCTTGTTTGCCCAACCCCGGCCCTTAGCAGATTGCATAGAGGCCAGGATGTACTGATCAAAGCAGGTCCACTTGACTCAGTCAACTGTCTCTGACCCTTTCCTCTTCTAGAAAATCCCCTCATGAAAGATACTCAGAAGAAAATGCTTTACCAGCAATCTAGGCATCCCTCAGTCTATTCAAGTCCATGATGCATAGAATTAGCCATCACAACCATATTAGATCAAGTTTGTGTAGGAATTGTATATAAAAGATAAAAGATGGGACAGGAGCTAGAATAAGAACTCAGTCTCAGAGAAACCTGGACATTTCTAGTTGGAAACAGAGAGCTTCTTTTCTGAGCAGACCTATGAGTGAGCATACACCTCAAGCCTAAACTAGAGACAGGATATTACCATGTCTACGGGCAGCATATTACCCGGTCTACAGGCGGCATATTACTCAGGCAACACACAGTGTATTACCTAGATCAGAAGCAGCATATTACCTAGTGTGGAAAAGCAATGGATATCAAATAAGGAAAGGCTGAAATCCAGACTCATGTTTAAACAGGTGGTAAATTAGCTGAGAGAGAGAAAGAAAAGGGGGTGGGGAGGTTTCAGAATTAGCTGGGCTTAGGCAACAAGTGATTACAAAGAGGGAGCAAGAAGAAAATCACAATTTCAAGATTTTGAACTTGGATAAGACAAGGCTGATGATGCCATGAAAAAGAATAAAGAAGTAACGTGGAAGGTTTTGCTGGGCGCAGGGAGCTGGTGTTGAGCCTGGTTATGTCACACAGATACACACTCTGTGCTTAGTGCCAAAAGGTCCTCTCTAAAAACAGCAGATTGTGTTGTTGACTCTGCGTGCTTGAATACATCAATTTGTCTCCCATGTCATTTTTTGGGACAGTGCCCCACTTTAACGTTGGCTTCCATGCCGACGCTCCCGTAAAGCCCTTACATGGCTCAATAAACAAGGACTATGAAATGACATTCTATCCCACTGATGCCAGCAACAAAGAGCTTCAGGGAAAATGCCGTTTTGCAGATTATTTCACAGCCCAGCAGCTGCAATCTCATGTTCAGAATCAGGAGACTGCTCCTTTTATTATAAAACACCACACGCATGCCCATCAAACTCTTGTAATGCTCCACCCTTTCCACGGAGGTCGAGTCAAAGCTAAGGAAGCTGGTTGGCCTTTATTATTTTTTTTCAAGTTTTTCATTTTAACTCATTCCGATGCGTCAGAATTTAACAGAAATTTAACATAAAAATCCAATGACTATTTTTGCCAGGCGCTGAAAACCAAAGGTGAGTATGTCAAAAAGCTTTGCTTCACAGAGCTCAAACCCTGGGAGGTAAGACAATCACCTCACGTTATATACATGACTAAAACATCACAACTTACAGATCGGACCATAGCTTGGTGATCGAGCACCTACCACAGTGGCCGTGATCCCCAGAACCACCAGGAACAAAAAATTACATAATATAAATGTTATAAAAGTGCTGTAAAAACACAGACTGGGGAAATGAACTCCCTGCAGTGCTCACAAAACAAACAAAACAAACAAACAAACAAACAAACAAACAAAAAGTTACAGGACTGGCCATGGTGGTGCGCTTCAATGCCAGCACTCAGGTGGTAGAGAGAGGCGGAGTTTTGTGAGTTCGAGGCCAGGCTGGGCTACATAGTGAGTTCCAGGACAGTCAGAACTATAGAAAGAAACCCTGTCTCAAAGTGAAAAGACAAAACAAAAGAATGTTAGAGAACAGAGTGACATTTGAGAAGACCGGAAGGTCTCCCACTCTAAGGTTCGCCTCTGACCAGGAGACTTCATAAAGATCCTCTTAGGAAATCTAAGCTTTTTCTTTTTAGGCTCCACTATGTACCCTGGGCTGGTCTTGGATTTACAATCCTCTAGCCTTAACCTTCTTCATTTTATTTTATTTTATTCATTATCTCACTCTACACAGCTCTGGTTGTCCTAGAACTCACTATGTAGACCCTGCTGGCCTCAGGCTCACAGAGATCTGCCCACCTCTGCCTACTGAATCCTGGGATTTAAGAGGTGCACCACAACAACTGCCAGACCTTAACCTTTTCAGTGTTTAAATCTACTTTTTGTTTGGTTGGTTTTGGTTTTGGTTTTTTGAGATAGGGTTTCCTCTGTGTAGCCTTGCATGTCCTGGAACTCGACCTATAGACCAGGCTGGCCTCAAACTCACAGAGATCCAACTGCCTCTGCCTCCCAGGTGCTGGGATTAAAGGTGTGAGTCACCACTGCCCAGCTTAAGACTACTTCTTTTGGCTTGGTCTTTTTATTGTTTATTGAGACATGGCCCGGTTCTGTAGTTCAGGCTAACGTAGAACTCACAGATATCCTCCTGCCTCAACCTGCTGGATTACAGATATGAGTTGCCAAACTGCCTCACTTTTTTTTCACATTGTTTGTTTGTTTGCTGTGTATTTGGGGGACATAAACACGGCAGCACACACCATTGCATGTGTGTGCACATTAAAGGACGACTTGCAGGAGTGGGGTTTGGAGACTGAACTAGGGTGATCAGACTTGACACAAGCCCTTTCAGGTTCTGAGCCATCTCACTGGCCCTGACCAGCTGTTTTGATGAGGAAACTAAGCCTCAGATGAGCTAATAATTCAAATCTTCCGAGCTCCAGAACTCATGTGCTTTTATCTGAGTAATCTTGAGCCCAGTGGAAAATGGACAGCCACCAGCTGCGGCTGAAGGGACAGGAACAAACACCAGACCTATGACTGACTAGAGCAGGAAGATGATGGGAATGTGGGTTGGTTGCATTTGGGACAGTTAGTGGAGACTAGGTTGGAATGCCCATCAAAGTACGGAAATCAGCTTGACTTAAAACCCTAGGGGCCTGTAATTTACAGACTATGCTAATGAGACAATGACCACCCAAGCAATTCTGTGTTTACTTAACTTTTATGCACTGGAAGGTTTGGACACGATTTATTTTAATAATAAAAAAGTCCCATTTCCAAAAATAATATTTAAAGAGTATCCACAGTAACAAAGGAATGAAAAACGATCTCTAACTCAGTGGTAGAGCATTTGCCTACCAAAAGAGAAAGAATAGGACAGAGGGCAGAATGGCAGCATCCCACGGGTACTTTAGGAAGATACACTTGGCCACTATGCAAAAGACAAACTATAGAAGGAAACAGCTGTGTCTTAAGGCCCAGACGCAGGCACAGTGCCACAGAACAACTTTGGGATGTGCACACAAGGTCACCTCTGGGAATTGTGGCTCAGTAATAGAGCATCTGCTCAGTGTGTTTGAAGTTCTAGGTTCATTCGTCAGTAATGCAAAAAAAAAAATGCTTAGTAATTTTTAGAACCAGCCAAGGTAGTACATGAGCAGAAGGATGAGCAGTTCAAGGCCACCCTCAGCTAGTAAGTCTGAAGTGTGCTTGGCTTACGTGAGACAGCCTCAAAAATAGATAGACAGATAAATAGATGATAGATAGATAGATAGATGATAGATAGATAGATAGATAGATAGATAGATAGATAGATAGATAGATAGCACATTAGAGCCAGACATGGTAGCACATACCTATAATCTATAATGTGCAGATGCAGAAAGATCACAAATTGGGCCTGCATTTCTTTAAAGCAAAGGACATCACCACATCACCTTAAGGAATATGAGAAGGGGTGGGAAGAGGTGCTCTTTAGTGATTTCATGATACAAATGACTCATATACCTCCTTGTTCCACTGAACCCGAGTCTAAGCAACGCACAGGTCGTCGCCTGTAAGGCTCCATCCGCAGTGGAGGAGCAAGGAGGAGGAAGAGCAAGAGACTGAGTAGGGAATGAGCAATAACTGTGGGCCCAGGGCCTTTTTCCAGAACAATGTTGACATAACAATAAGGCAAAAACAGTTTACTGAGAATCAGATAAGTGTGGTGGCACACATCTTTAATTCTAGCATTTGGGAGGCTGAGTCCATCCTGGGCTACAGAGCTAGATTCTGGTCCAACATTTTTTTCCTGCCTTTAGCTCTGAAAAAAAGTAGCAAATACAGGTGGAGAATCCTGCCATTTCAAGAAGTAAAGAAGAAATAGCTGGAAAGTGGGTTTTTTGTTTTTTGGGTTTTGGGGGGTTTTTTTGTTGTTGTTGTTGTTTGGTTGTTTGGGTTGTTTTTGTTTTTGTTTTTTCCAAGACAGGGTTTCTCTGTGTAACAGCTCTAGCTGTCCTGGAACTCACTCCGTAGACCAGGAAGGCCTCGAACTCACAGAGTGGAGAAGAGTATCTTAAGAATCAGGTTTAATGCAACCTAAGTCCTAAATATGAATGAAAGCCTGGAGCTCAAAGGAACTACAAGCCAATCCAAGAGTCTGGCTGGGGGCACCCTGTCAGCTGTAACACCAGAGGAAAGGAGACACAAAACAAGTTTGCTCTTGTTTTTAGCCCTGGTGGAGACTTTCACTTGGGGCCATTCACAACCATGCAAGCCCCCTACTTCACCTATATTCACAGCCCTCAGCTGAGGCTTTGATTCTAAGTCCAGAGCCTCTAATATGAAGACAATGCTGACTCCCTTTCCCCCCTCCCCAAAATGGCCAACCTTTGAAAGCACCTTCGTAAATTCACATTTTTATAAACTTCCCAGTGAACTTCTGACAAGCATTCCCAAGCTGACATCTGTGATAACTCTCACACGCACTGACAACATAAAATTCAGGAAGACTCAAAGGAAAAAGAGAGGCGATTAATTTCCCAGAAGACAAATGGACTTCATCGATCACATCCCGTAGTTACCGCACTCCTATCCGACTTGCCCAGCCCCAAGGGAGGGCTCCAGGTGCAAACCTTTCTCTAATTGGTTTCTAGCCCCACACCTTCCTCTTAAGTCATCATTTTCTGAGATAATTGGTACCTACAAATTCTTGCTAGAATCAGTTTCCTTTCATTGAAAAGGTGCTTATATTGCAAACCTAAGGAGCAATTATATTCCATGTTTAACTAAGTTAGTTCCTGCCATTTAATACCTAGTGTTATTTGCTGCATCCTGTAGTGAAATTTATAGAAAATAGGCAGAAATGCACCCAAGTAAATGGCATTGTTGCTTGAGTCCCACTTTCAGAAAAATCATCATACTAATAGATCATAGTTTACTTACTCCAATTTGGCAACGTATGTTGCATTACTAATCTATCAGTGGCAATGTATTCCTCCAATCTTTGTTAAGTGAACATTTTGCTAGAATGTTTGGTAGCTCTGTTGTGTTTTGTTAGCATAACGCGGTTTGATGGGCAACACTTACTTCTTCCTACAGCAATACTTGTTTGGGGGCATCATGATAGTGGGGACAGGAGTTGACATAAGAAATCCCTCCTGAAATGCATGTCTGTGTTCAGTGTAAAGAAGAGCTAAATATATTTTTCCTTATATTACATGGTAAATTTCTTCTGCTATCCCATAAGATGTATTCTTGTTCCCAATTCTAGAAGCGGATGTTTCGTATAATCAAGTGGAATCATAATTTTATTCATAGTGAAAAATCAGCTTCTTGGTCTTGGGAATGGTGGCACAATCCTTTAATCCCAACACTCAGGAGGCAGAAGCTAGTGGACCTCTGTGAGTTTGAGGCCAGCCAAGGCTATATAGTGAGATCCTGTCTCTAAAAGAAAAAAGAATAATGTAAAAAAAAAAAAAAAGGTAATTTTTTTTTCTTCATTAGCTCCTAGCAAGCTTAGATACACAAATTTAATGTATTCCCTCTGCAAATGCATAGAACTTTCTGGCATATATGTTTCATATTTCAGCTCACTTCAAAATCTATTTCACCTTTGCCTTAATTATCACACCTATTTTTAACTTCATTTTTACCTTTCTCTGAAAATATCAGACATTTTCTCAAAATACAAGCAGGCAAGAGAACAAATAGATGGATAGAATGAGAGCTAGCTGAGAAGTTCGCCTGATACTGAATTGTCAGGGTGTCCTTCCTATGTCATTTACCAACAAAGACCGGTTCAGCACCAAAGCCATGCACCCTGACTCCTGAGAACTTGACTTCAAACAGAGAAACTGAAACAATCTGTGGTAACATGTGATTTTCAGTATAATAAACCAAAGAGGTACAATTAAAATCTTATAGGCCTGGCTAATCTGTGGTAAGGGACAACCAAGGGCCCAGAGAAGAAGGAAGAACCCTCTGCACACAGTGTGGCGGCGGCTGTGGGTCAGTGGTTAGTGAGTTCCATTCTGATCACTTCAGAGTCATCACTGTCCCCCAAAGGGAAAAAAAAAGATCATGGCAACACGTAGGTGCAAATCAGTCCCCTGGTTCCAAGATAGTTTTCTCATCAGAGATTGATTCTGAGATGGTATTGATCATAGTGAATTTTTCTATCCATCATCAAAAACATTCAAGACCCCATCCTACTTTTCAGAACAATTTTGTTTATGACGGCAGTCAGAAAATTGTTGCATATGTGTTATCCTTAATATTTTTAAAAATATGTGCTTTTCTTAGAGATGGAGAGATGGATCGACAGTTAAGAGCACTGGTTGCTCTTCCAGGGGACCCAGATTCGATTTCCTGCACCCACATGGCCACTAACAATCTTCTCTAATTCTAGTTCTAAAGTATCAGATGTGCTCTCATGGCTCTGTGGGAACTGAATACCCACTGCACACAGACATACATGCATGCAAATACCAATACACAGTCAATCAATCAATCAATTTAAATATATATATACATATATATATGTTTTTCTTAATATGAGGTTAGGAAAAATGATGACTTCAACATCTTAAGAAACTAAGTTTCCACATAAGTAGTAGAAAAAGAAAACTATAGAGAGGAGGGGATGGAGACATTTCAGCAGTTAGGAGCTCATGCTGCGCTTCCAGAAAACCCAGGTTTAATTTCTAGCATCCACATGGAAGCTAACAACCATCTGTAACTCAGTCCTAGGAAATGCAACACTCTCTTTGCGCCTCTTCGGGTACCAGGTATGAGTGTGGTGAACAAACATACAGGCAGGCAAACCAGCTATACACATAAAAATAATAAAGTAAAAGAATGTTTTAAGGAAGACTAGAGAGAGTTATCACTTAGAAGATATACAGAAGCAGTTCTAATATGCCTTCTTGATTTACTCTTTCAGGACAATGTATTTAAGTTTTTGCATGGGAAAAAAAATCTCATTATAGGCAACATGTTTCAAGCAGAAGACATTACCTTTGGAATTAATCTTCAACACGTTTTTTTTTTCCTTTTTTACTTTTTAAAAATATGTGTGCGTTTGTGTGTAAGTATATGAATGTGAATACAGCTGCCAGCAGAGGCTAGAGGCATCAGAATTAGAGCTAAAGTTATAAGAATAAGAGAAAAAGTAGCCAGCCGGGCATAGTGGCGCACACTTGTAATCCCAGCACTCAAAGAGGCAGAGGCAAGTGGATCTCTGTGAGTTCAAGGCCAGCCTCTTTTACAAAGTGAGGACAGGCCAGCCAAGGCTACACAGAGAAATCCTGTCTTAAAAAATCAGAGGGAGGGAAGGGTTAGGATATTGTCTAGTGGTATAGTGTCTGCATGTCATGTGCAAGACCCTAAGTTCCAATCACAGCAACATACACACACATGCACTCATGCTCACACATATACACACGCAAATGCATATACACACACATACACACATAAAAAAACATGCCTTTATAAGGATGCACTTTCAATCATACTCAATACAAAGAATTCTCATTACTTTTCTACATCTCATGTGTACCAAAGACTAAAATATGTGGGGTGGATTTTTGCAATGTTTATTAATTGGGCTTAACACAGTTTAGCAGCACTTTTTTACACAGAATATCTCTTGATCTTCTACAGGCTGCCACAGTTTCATTTTGTAAAGTGATGCTCTAAGGACCTCCTGCCAACATTGGTTGTTCTCTTTTGTGGATTAGTTCTGGTATCTGACTCATGGCAGGCTAAGCAAGTACCCGACTACTAAGTTTCACCCCAGCACAACACCAGGAGTTCTCAGATACACCCAATGGGAGACCTTGACAAGGCTTAAAGAGGTAAGGAAGGAGTAATAATTTCACTTTAGTTTCTCTGAAAACCCTTCCCTAAGCTGAGCTGCTCATCTCTGTCTTACTCTGAATAAGGCTAACGCCCCACAGATGTCCATGGCCCAGCTCCCAGGATCCACATGTGTTCCCTTATATGGCAAAGGGGACCGTGTGGGTGTGAGTGGAGAGATTATTATCCTAGATTGTCCCCAAGGCCCAGCTTCATCCGGGTCCTCATGTGAGGGAAAGAAAGAATTAAAGTGGTGCCTGGCCTTGAGGTTGAGGTGACATGCTTTGAAGACAAAGAGTCAGGAGCAAAAAACGTAGGAACAACTTTAGATCTTGGCAAAAGCAAGGAAGGCAATTCCCACACAGCCTTCAAAGAGAAAAATCCCATGGCCACCTGTAGTGAAACTGGGGCGTCAGCTCTCTAGACTGTACAATAATGCATTTGTGCGGGTGGGACGTTTTTCTGTTTTGGTTTTTGGGTTTTGGGTTTTGGTTTGGCTTTTTGAGACAGGGTTTCTCTGTGTAGCCTTAGCTATCCTGGAACTCACTTTGTAGATTAGGCTGGCCTTGAACTCACAGAGATCCACCTGTCTCTGCCTCCCAAGTCCTGGGATTACAGGCATGCACCACCGCCTGGCACATTTGTGTTATTTTAAGTGACTGTTGAAATTTCTTTCTCCCTCTCTTTTGTTTGTTTGTTTGTTTGTTTGTTGAGACAGGATTGCTGCATAGCCCTGGCTATCCTGGTACTTACTATGTAGACTAGGTTAGCCTAGAACCCACAGAGAATCATGTGCCTCTGCCTCCTGGGTGCTGGAGCTAAAGGCATGAACCACCAAGCCCAGCTGTTGACATTTCTTGGAGCGATTAGAGAAGATACATTCATACATACATGGTACATATATGTGGAACAGAGAGAGAGAAAGAGAGAGAGAGAGAGAGAGAGAGAGAGAGAGAGAGAGAGAGAGAGAGAGGTCTTAATAGTTAGAGGTAAAAATTGATAAAAAATGCTTTCTGAGAAAAGACACAGAACGGCATCTCTGCCTTTGCTTCCTCCTCAGTTTACACACTGTTGCTGTCTTCTGCTTTCCAATGTCAACTGACTACCAGTGATTCTCAAGAGACCTTCTGGGCTTCAACACAGCTCTGGGACTGCTGGGCATCCAGCTTCATGGGCTGAGCAGTAGCCAGGTTTACTACTTCTCTAGACAACCCTTTCTGGATACCCTAGCAACTGTCATTTAAGTCATCCAAAAAATACCCTTAAAAAAAAAAGATATTCTGTCTATCGTGCCCCCCTGGGCGGCTCCTACCTAGTATAAACAGCACTCACAGAACTCACCCTCATCTCAGGGCACCCTGAGATCTGCTTCAAGCCCAGTGCCTGTCACCCAGGATCATATGCAACAACATTACACAGCACCCAAAAGAGAGCTCAAGTCAGATGACGTCACATCAGGCATTAGATTCTGCTCCCGTACCTTACTCCTTGCTAGCCTTTCACATGTGCTGCTACTTACTCATATTCACTGACTACACAGTATCGATACCTTCAGACTCCTACTGTGAAACTAAGTTTTTTTAAAAATAACTGTAACTATGCACTGTATCCTGCACTTGCTTAAGGAGAAGATGGGGTAGTTTGTCTCTAAAAAAATGGTGCCTGCTGTCTTCACGGCAGTCCGCAGAGGACTACGGGGGTTTGCGTGTGTATCTAGATTATAATGTAAGAGCACAGGGAGAGATGTACTGTCTTCTCTGAAATGGAAGAAACCAGCCCTGGAGGGATTTACAAGGGCAGATCGTCAGGACTTCTAGACATGTTCTTTGTGTAGCCCATAAAGGAGAGAGGACATTATTTTCACCAAAAGCTAAAGAGAAATCTATATTCAGTGTTCCCTCATGCAACATGGGAGCTTAAAATCCCACTAAATCTCTGCTCCTACTATTTTAAATGCTGTGTTTCTGATAGGTAGCTGAAAACAGCAGTGGTATGATGAGCTTACATACCACCACAAGACCTGGCTGGACTGTAGGTCTGCCTGCTGATATTGAGCAAATTCTTTAACTTCTCCCATTTCCTAATCTTTAAATGATGATGATAACAGAACCCTCACCATGAGCACAGACTGTGTAGTGTTTGTTAGCCTGATTTAGCTGTGCATTTTCCCTCCCTAAATGGACTCTGACAATATTCTATTTCAGCTGTATTTCCTCCCTTGGAACATCCCAGAGATATAAACGCTGGGCTTTTATGGACCCACTCACGACTGTTAGTATAACCTGTGCTCACCCCAGGACTCTGACCTTCCAGGAGGCAGAATTCACACCATTCCCAGATCTGCAGGAACACCTAAGCCTTCCCCGTCCCCCCCCCCAACCAAGCTGAGCCAAGTGCTTTTATCCTAAACAGCCTCCAAGACAAATTAAAGCTGACTGGGAGTTCCTGTAAGGCAGCCATTCCCAGCCTGTGGGACGTGGCCCCTTGGGAGGTCTAGCAACCCTTTCACAGGGCTGGTCTCAGACCATCCTGCATATCAGATACTTACATTACAACTCGCAACAGTAGCAAAATTACAGTTACGAAGTAGCAATGGAAATGATTTTATGGTTGGGAGTCAGCACAGCATGAGGAACCGTGCTAAAGGGTCCTAGTGCCAGGAAGGTTGAGAACCACGGCTGTTAAGGATTTTCCTAGCCATGCCGGCTGTCCCTTCATCACGCTCTATCCCTTACTTCACATTGCCATGTTGTTTCTCAGTATACAGAAATCACTGCACGAGTTGGGGAATCACAGAGCCCAAGTCAGATCTCAGTGCGGTAGTGCTGGTAGGGACCCCTGGAGAATCCCGGCACCCCAGGCACCCTGCCCATCCTGGTACTCATTCCTAGTGCCAGCTGACAGAGGAAGGACGGGGACCAGACCATATACATCCAATGCAAAGCACACTCAGGAAGAGAGGGAAAATTAATCTTCCCAGGGGGAGAGCCCCCTAATTGGTTATCCAATACCAAGTGGTCAGCAATCAAAACATACACACAAGTACCACTGAAGAGACTCAGCAGGTTGTGCTCGCACGTTTATTCATTTGTAAAGCCGTGAATTGGGGTGGGGTGAGGGCAGCAGTGGGGAAGGCAAGGCAATGGTTGAAGGGAAGAGAGAGGGGGGAAATAATATAATTGTTAATTATATTTTAATTAAAAATAAATAAATCAATTAGAGTGACGGAAACCATTTGTTTTCCGTAGCTGGGCACAGCAGCCCACTGTTTGTCACATAAAGAAGCATAACCTTCATGGGATCAGTCCTGAACAGGGCCTTTGTTATGGTATCGTCATTGCTGGAAGGTTTCTGAAGTATGGTCTCACACTCATGGCTTATGCTAGCCTTGAACTTATGTCATTCTCCTTCCTCGGCCTCCAAAGTGTCGTGACGATTCTTGTCAGTACTCAGACTGGGAACAAATAAAGAAGTGGGCTAGAGAGATGGCTTGGTGCTTAGGAACACTTACTGCTCATATCAAGAGCTCAAGTTCAGTTCCCAGCACCCACATAAGTGATACCCTGTCTCAAAAGAAAAAAAAACATGGAAAAATTAAAATAAATAACTACCTTCTTGTTCTTGAATCTTTCCCCTTTCAGATTAATGATTAATTTTCTTTTGCAGTACTGGAGATGGAACCCAGGGCTTTGAGCAAGCTAAGCAAGCACTTTGCCACTGACCCACACAACCCACCCCCAACCCTGTATGTTCCTGTCTGTCATCTATAATTTAATTTCTATTAAGAAGCAATGACATTTAGTGAGTTTGTGATGTCCCACGCGTGTCAGCCAATGTGCTGGATGGCACGCATGTTTACCAAGCCACACTTTAGTGCAACAGGACAGCCATTCACATTTGTCAAAATAGTTAGCACCAGCCACTCGTTAAAGTGTCAGTGCACATCTGAGATAATCTCACGTCAAAACAGACAGAAGGCACACATTGGAATGATCAAAAGGAGCACTTGTCTTCCGGTCTGTTCCTAGAATATGTGCATGCTCCTGAAGCAGACGCCGCTAAACGCAGTTTGATCTTGAGTATTGGGAGCCACCTGCTTTTTCGCAGTCCATAGGGCTGACTTTAGATCGTCTTCAGCACATCCTTTTGCCTTCTCGAGTGCTTTATATCTGAAACCCAGGGGTCTAGCAATGGAAACACAATGCTTCCCAGCTATCACCCAGGCACATGGGCGAAAGAATGAAGTAAAACGCAGAAAGGCTGGCTTCCTCGATTACATATACAGTGCTCTCCAAAGAGGAGTGCAAAACCTCCTGTTGTTTCATGGACACATGGTACTCTGGAGAATCGGAGCACTGAAAGCAAAGAGGAGAAGCTGCCAGAAGCCAAAATGTCTACAGGAGAAGGAAGGGAAAGTGGCCCTTGTGTGAGGAGAAAGAGAGCTAAAGACGAGGATGAGCCAAAGATGACAAACCCCTAGGCGCAAGAAACATCAAAAAAGAGTGAAATCCCAGCTCACACAAGTCGTCACAAGAGATAATGTACTGTATCCACTTTATAGCAAATGCCTTGTGGTCTCCAGGCGACTTTGCTAGGACACTAGCTCATCGTGATCTTTTTGTGCCGGAGTTCCCTCGCAAACTGTAGGCAGAACACTAGAAGCAACACAGATTCAGATTTCTGTCGGTGTAACTGTGTAATACTGAAAATGAGGTAGGATCCACAATGAGTTGGAGTGGGAGGCAAATCAAAGAGAAAGCCTCACCCTGCCCCCATGCTCGTGGGGAAAAGTTCTATCTGCATTCTACCTGAGTCTGTCTGGACCAGAGCATCCAGAAAAGCAGCCTATCTGGCTGGGCAGTGGTGGTGCACGCCTTTAATCCCAGCACTTGGGAGGCAGAGGTAGGCGGATCACTGTGAGTTCGAGGCCAGCCTGGTCTACAAAGCGAGTCCAGGACAGCCAAGGCTACACAGAGAAACCCTGTCTCGAAAAACCAGAAAGAAAGAGAGAGAGAGAGAGAGAGAGAGAGAGAGAGAGAGAGAGAGAGAGAGAGAAGAAAAGGAAAGAAAAGCAGCCTATCCCAGTGTGAGTGGGACCCAGGCAGGCTCCATTAAGGCTTAACACTAGAACTGCCTTTCATAGAATTTTTTTTTTAAGCTCAGGACAGCGAGGGTTTCTTAATTTGTTTTTAATTTCTGAAAAGAAACAAACTCTGGAAAAAAATAATCTTCATCAGTACTCAGACTGGGAACAAATAAAGAAGCGGGTTGGAGAGATGGCTCTGTGGGTAAGAACACTTGCTGCTCTTACAGAGGACCCACGTTCAGTTCCCAGCATCCACCTCAGGCAGCTCACAACTGTCTGTACCTCCAAGTGTGGAGGATCCCACACCTTCTCCTTGCCTCACCAGGCTCTGCATTCATGTGCACAAGCCCACATGTGTGCACACATGATTAAAATTAAAAATTTTTAAAGGAAGATGACTCTGCCTATGCTATTTTAAGTTGTTGTTGTTGTTGTTGTTGTTGTTGTTGTTGTTGTTGTTGTTTTCTTTCTTTCTTTTTTTTTCTGGGAGTGGTGGCACACACCTGTAATCCCAGCACTCAAGCAGGCAGATCACTGTGAATTCGGGGCCAGCCTGGTCTACAAAGCAAGTCCAGAACAACCAGGAGTACACAGAAAAACCTTATCTCAAAAACCTAAAAAAAAAGGAGGGAGAAGGGTTTCTTTCCTAAATGTGAATATGTGTGTGCCCGTGTGAATTTATGTGTACCACATGCATGCATGTGACCATGAAGGCCAGACAGCATCAAATCCTCTGGAACTGGAGTTACTGGTAGGTCTGAGCCACCTGTTATATGCTGGGAAATGATCCCGGGTCCTCTGCAAGAGCAGTAAGAACTGTCTCTAGCCCCTGCCTATGCGAGTTGATTAATTAGTTCTCCAATAATATCAAAATATTATTTATTGAATACTTGCTGTTATATAGACATTTAACTCAAATTGGGGGCGCTGGTCAGTGAGAATTCTTGGAACTAAATAAATGGCTCCATGTATGCTAAGTATACTCTACAACTGAGCATTCTGACTGGGTATTTTATTTATTCACTAGTGTAATCCTGGAAACAGCATAACTCCCAGTATATAAATAAAGAAAATACAGCTCAGAAAGAATACACTAAGAAAGAAAGAAAGGATAATTTTCCTAACTCCATATGATTAATAATAAATAATAAGTAACTAATAAAAGGTTAAGTATAAGTACCATTCTAACACTTATAATTACACCAAATTCATATCCATAGAGTAAGAGGACTATGATAATTATTTTCTAATAAAATGTAACTAAATCTTACAGTTTACTGTTCATTATAAATACTTAAGTATACAAGGAACTGCAATGTGAAGAATATTTAAATAAACTAGAAATTAACCAAAAGGAAAAAAAAGCATTGCACATGCATAACCATCATTTGGCTTTGGTTTTGATTTTCCAGAAGTTTCTATATATTTATTTATGTTTGCTCTTTTGGTGTGTGTATGTAAGTGTGGCTGTGTGCCACTGTCAAGCTTGTAGGGGTCAGAGAACAAGTCTGGGAATTTGTCCTCTTCTTTCACTATGTGGGTTCTGAATCTTGAACTCAAGTTGTCAGGCTTTTGCAGCAACTGCCTTTACAGGTTGAGCCATCTTGCTGGTCCCTTTTGGGTGGGTGGGGAGATGGGGGGAGGAGTGAAACAGGGTTTCTCTGTGTAGCCCTGGCTGTCCTGGACTCCCTTTATAGACCAGATTGGGCTGGCCTCAAACTCACAGAGATCTGCCTGTCTCTGCCTCCTGACTCCTGGGATTACAGGCATGTGCCATTGCGCTAAGTTCCTATTTTTTTTATTATTTTTTTTAATTTTGAGACAGAGACTCATGTAGCCTTGAACATGTTATGGGTGAGGGGGATCTACCTATCCTGCCTCTACCACTGAGATTACAGATCTGTGCCGCCACACTTGGTGCATAGCTGTCTTTCATATATAGGTATTATTTACTTATATTTAAAAGTGGAATAGAGCAAGATGGCACTGAAAACAGCTGTTATCTCTGAGGAAGAAACAAAACTTATCTTTTGTATTTGGGACACTCTGTTATGTGTTTTAAGACATAAATTATCATGGACAGGACATTCTCCACAGTTGAGTGGAGAGTGGGGTGTGACTTTCACACGAACTCTGCTGCCTCATATTTGACCACGTCCCCTGGAGGGGGAGACCTGGTGGCACTCAAAGGAAGGACAGCAGGTTACCAAGAAGAGACTTGATACCCTATGAGCATATACAGGGGGAGGTAATCCTCCTCAGTCACAGACATAGGGGAGGGGAATAAGGGGAAAATGGGAGGGAGGGAAGAATGGGAGGATACAAGGGATGGGATAACCATTGAGATGTAATAAGAATAAATTAATAAAATAAGGACATAAATTATCCCTAAAAGGCAAAGAATCCAGCCACTTGGGAGCATCAGGTATCATCCGATCTGATCATCAACCAACTGATCACCAGTAATTGGTCATCAGTCCCTTCTTACACCAATCACCTTTTGGTGTCTTGTTCCATTTACATTAGAACTGCCCTGGCATCGCTACAGCAGAAATCCCCAGCCATCTGTTCCGGCCTGTATCCTAGTGTTCCAGGCTTTAGAATCCCCAGGGCCTAGAGACTGACATGACGGGTTCCTGTGTTCGTCCCTTGCCCTCTACTTCATGTTTCATTTATTCTGATTAAAACTTCTCGCATTTCTGTATCCCAAGACTACCCTTGGTAAAACCGCTGAGACGCTTCTTCAGTGGGAACAGCGAAGCCACTCTCTATTTGTTTTCCTAGTGACTTAAACAGAAACTAAGACAACCTTCAAAGCCCTACATCCAAATGAGGCTTGTCTCACCAGCCTGGCCACTAGGCTCACTTTGTGTCTTTACAACCTATCATCTGTCTCAGAAAAGCACTGAGGAGCCTGCGATCGCTTCTGCCTGACTTTAGGAAGATATTATCATTTTTCCAAATTAAACTTTGAACATGAAAGTACATGAAAACTGTAGCATCTAACGAATTTCTTAAAAATAGACTGAGTTGAAGGACTCTGGTGTTTATACAATACACATCCTTTGAAAATGGGCTGGGTTTTTTTTTTTTCTGAAAATTTTCTTTTCAATACCAAATGGAAAATGAAGCAAGCCTGCATAACAAATACAAGAGCTGGAATGTTATTCTCTGTGTGAATTTTTACAGCAACAATTATTTTTAGTAACATCTGGGCCAAATGTTCTCACTGGACTTAGTTTATCCTGAAATTGATACCATGCAATACCAGGAAGAAACACACAAAAGCCACACTACTAGTCTACACTTGCTTGTAGAATTAGAATTAATATGCTTTCATATTTATCAACTGTTTTAGTAAGGATGGTTTTGTAATGTGGAGTAATCATGGTCTTTCCTGAGCAAAGTAAAATATTTTGTGACTGAAAAAGAAAGAAGATCTACTTTCCGAGTCCTCTGGTTCTCTGCTGAGGATTGTTTAACGTTTCCTTCATTCTCAGTTCTATTATGGATGGTTTAGTGCCCCATTTGTTACAAAAGCCAATAATATCAAGCCCCAAGGGACAAGCACAAACTACACCGTCAGTGCTTCAGCACCAAATGGGGACAGATGTTCGTGTCCGATTTCTACAGCCTATTTTTCTCATTAGCACTTGAGTCTCATGGTTACATTTATTAGAAATAACAAAACAAAAACAACAACAACAACAAAAATGAACAAACAAGAAACAATGCTGGATAAAACCCAAGACATCACTTCTTCCCCTGCATTTTCTGATACAGGGTCTCGCTATGTAGCCTGGGCTGAGCTCGAACTCAAGATTCTCCTACCTTTCTTATGTCACATGACTAATGCCAAGAGTGTGCATTTGTCTGTCTGTTTGTTTGAGGCAGGTTTTCTCTGTGTAGCCCTGAATGTCCTGGAATTCACTCTGTAAACCAGGCTGGCCTTGATTGAACTCAGAGACCCACCTGCCTCTGCCTCCCAAGGTACTAGTATGCACCACCACACTGGCCTCCAAGACTATTTTTAAATGTCTAAAAACAAGACCCCACATAAATGTATGGTCTGAAAGGACTTTTTAAAATTGGCTTGGTAAAAAATAAGTAAATAAATAAATAAATAGTAAATAAAGCATAGACAGGGTGGATCAAATCACTTAAGTTTTATTTTCTAATCTCTCTTAAAATGGTAAGGATTCCTGCCTGGAGTTTCAGCTTATACTTCTCCAGCTGGGCTCTCAGTGGTGCCAGGTTTTGCAAACAACCAACATCCTGGCCCAAATACTATGGGAAGAGGACGACATTTGGCCCTTCTCACCAGAAGCTTAGAAACGCCAAGGGCTAGTGGGCAAGAAACTACTGGAGCTCAGGGACACAAGTGACACTGTAAGAGAGGGAAATGTAATAAATACAATACTGTACTTCTGTAGACTTAAGTAGTAAGTATTTGATAAGTATGTCATATTATTTTGAGATCACTGCACTGTGATCCAAATTGACTAAAAAGCTGCTGCCATGTTTCAGATGAAGTTCATAAGACTGTTTAAAGAAAATCCTTTAACACATTTTTTTAAACTTTACTATTTTCATTGAGATTATTCTATGCTGGAGAAGTGAAGGAAAAAAGACAACCACCTCTCCCCGCCATCCCCACGAAAAATAACCACCCAACCATCTTGAGAAGAGTCTTCTAGACACACCTAAAATATAACCAGGAACTACTAGAGCATTTAGTGACTTCCCATATCTTTTAACACGTTTCACTACAATTTATTAGTCATGAACTATAATCCAAAAGAAAAGCATTTTCTTCTAGAAGTCACCATCTCTTGCACCACACTCAGGAGGCAGAGGCAGGTGGATCTCTGAGCTTGAGACCAGCCTGGTCTACAGAGAGAGTTCTAGGACAGCCAAGGCTACACAGTGAAAATCTATTTTGAAAAAGAAAAGTTTTTCTTGCAACAAATACATATTACACATAAGAGGTCGCTACAGCAGCCTTTAACTCTGTGTCTACAATTCTATAGCAATTTACAAGTGACAGGATGCCTTTAAAAACAGAAGGATCCCTGAATTCAAGGCCAGGTCTGTGTAGTGAGTTCCAGCACAGAGAAACCCTGTCTGAAAAAAGAAAACAAAAACAAAAACAAAATACAAAAAGCAAACAAACAAAATCAGAGCCTTTGACTTACAGGGACCTCCCTGGAGTCATTACTGGCAGCCATGTGATCACCTTAGTCTGTGAAATGTCCATAAAAGTGAAGTGTTAGAACAGGGCCTTGCAAATGGCAGTGCTAAGCTTCCAAGGGTGATGGGGCTTAAGACACCACCCCAAAATACAGCACCTTGACATTTAAGGAAAACAAAGCAGAAAATGTGTCCTCTGATGTCCTGACCATCTCTCCTTCAGGGAGCTCAGAGAAGGGAATTCTGTGACCTTCTCAATTAGGTCTAAACACTCTCATGTGAGAGGTGCCCACCCTGGACCCAATGGAAAGAAACCATCTTACCTTTGAAGAAACAAATCCAGGCCCACTAACTCCAGCCTAAACCTTTTGTGTCTCTTCTGCTTTTAAGCGTCATCAAAGCTCTCTACCTCTTTGAAGATCACACACCAAAGTAGAAGGATACATATTCACCTGTGTCTTTTGGGAACTTAATTTCTAAAGCTCCTGTACCATGTAAAACTTGGATAAAATTTGGGTTTAAGCAGTTTCCTTGTTAGTTTATGTTTCGTCACAGGTGTTTCGCCATCAACCTAGTAATAAGTGAGGAAAATCTTTTCTATAATAATTATTACTACCACTACCCATGAAGCTTCCATGAAGGGCCAGGTAGTCTGATGCACAGCGCATAAGCTGGTTGAATAGAGTGAAAGAATATGGTATCTAAGTAATGTCAACAAACTCAGTCCTGGGTCTTGAAGGATGGAATTTTCCTTCCAACAGAAGACAGTAGATATTTCTCTAATTCAATATACACAGAGGTGTTTTTCTACCTAGTCATCTCAAAGGTTGTGCTGTATCTTCATTCTCAAGTGTG
Source organism: Acomys minous (assembly GCF_964271855.1). Lineage (NCBI taxonomy): Eukaryota > Metazoa > Chordata > Mammalia > Rodentia > Muridae > Acomys > Acomys minous. Next base: position 82,843,524 of record NC_140496.1, read on the forward strand.
AGTGTTATACGGGTATGGATCCTTCTTCTCCATACCCAAGACAAAGACCAAAAATAGGCTCAAGATTATATAATGCCCAAAGTCCAAAAAAACGATAGACAGTTTTACGAGGAAGGTCTCCACCTAAACAATCTTGACAGTTACATGTACATGAAAATTTAAAAACTGTTAAAAGAGTCTGGAGAGATGGCTCAGTGGTTAAGAGCACTGACTGTTCTTCCAGAGGTCCCCAGTTCAATTCCCAGCATCTACATGGCAGTTCGTGACTTTCTATAACTCCAGTTCCAGAGGATCTAGCACCCACTCACAGATATGCAGTACACCAGTGCACATAAAGATAAATAGATCTCAAAGAAAGAAAGAAAGAAAGAAAGAAAGAAAGAAAGAAAGAAAAAAGAAAGAAAGAAAAACTGTTAAGAGAAAAATCAACACTAATCAAAATAGATTGGACTGCACAGGTTTCTGTGTTTGGGTTTTTTGTTTGTTTGTTTGTTTTTGTTTTTTGTTTTTTTAGAAAAGAAAACACAACTGTAAGTTCCACTGATCACAAATGCTAATCTCAAGTTTCAGGCTAAATAGGAGATGTCACAGCACAGTGAGCAGTAGCACTGGGCTCTCATGTGGGGTGCTGGCGACAATGGACTGTTCCATAACTTGTCTACTTTAGATACTTGGCTGGATGGGCTAGGAGCCCAGGGTGCTATAATAACCCTGAAAAGCTTTTGGCTCTGGCTGCAAACACATTAGCATGAACTTAAATCTGTTTCTTTGTTTGTAACAAGAGATATTTGCTTGCACTTTCTGACTAAATGGATTGGGTAAAGAACCTAAGACCTCAAACAGTCAAATTCACAACTGGTCCAGCAGCTAGTCAAAACTTTGAGCCCCAAATAAACTTTTTGGGGGAGGCGAGGGTGGCATTTCCCCTTAGCTGCACCTCGTTGAAATAAGCGGTCTCTTTATGGGAGGTTTCTGTTCAAGTTAAGGATTTCATGTTTTATTTCTCTTTCCTGGATCCCCTCTGCTATAATCTAAAGCTTGCTATATGTTATCATTTGGAGGGGGTCCTTAACGATGTCACCATTTAAAAATGTCACACATCCAGCCTTTTGTTTCTGAGCTAGAGAGTGCAGACTGTTTAGAACAGTGTTCCAATTATTCTTGCTAGGACCACTCAAAGCCACGAGGATAAATTCCTCCCAACATGTCACTTAGCTTAATGTCTAGAATGCAAAGAAGCCCCTCATTGAACCAGTTAAAGCTGGTATTTACACAACAAACATAATCAGAGGACCTCTATTGAAACCAACATTGCTATAAAAGGTAATTAAACAACATATAACTTAATTTTGTGTTTGTTGTTTTTGCATACACGTACATGAATTACATGTGACACTGATTCATAGTTATACTGATTTCAAGCCAATTAATGAATTTCACTCTGGCTAAAATTAGACTGAATAATTAACAGATGGACATTCTAATAACATTATGGAAGAGCATTTAATTGGATTACTTTTTTTTCCCTGAGAGCCAGTGTCTCACTGTGTAGGCCTGGCTGGCCAGGAACTGTGACTGACTATGTAGAACAGCTGGCCTCAAATTCACAAAGATTTGCCTGTAAAGGCCTGTGACACCACACCTGGATAGTTGGGTGACCTCTTAAATGCCAGGAGAGATGAGCTCGTAGCTCAGTGGTAGAGCACTTGACTGGCATGTACAAGGCCCTGGGTTCAATCCTAGCATCAGAGTGAATCAGAGAGACACATCAATAGCATACTCAGAAGCAGGCATTGCAGTGTTGTATATATTTGTTTTGTTAGTCAGTCAGCAAATACGTATTTTTAATCCAATTAGGCCTAGCATGAATTTAAGGAGAGAAAAGTAGTTAGTCTGAAATTTCGCAGTGAGTTAAACATCATTTTAATAGTTTTAAACTGCCACCTTGACAGTCCTGTATTAAACAAAGAATATTGTATAACTCAGAAAACCATCCAGATTTTGGGAAGGGGGCTTGAAATGTTGGTATGTGTGGCATTTATAGTCACTGAGAAATGATGCATGGGCTGGTTAATCAGGGTGGTTCATATTCCCACAAAGCCGAGAGCAGAAAACCCTATGGAGAAGGTATTTATCACCAGACCAGGACAGACTTACACACCCATGCTACTGTCCAAAAGGGGAAAACAAAAAACAAACAAACAAACAAAACCCAGAACTTCCGTTTTCTTAAAAAGCGCCTTTGTGACCTTTTCCAAGACATTTGGGAAGGAACATGTAGCTTCAGTGATTTTATTATCCTGGTAATATGATGTTTTAGTAAAATGCAAAATACTATAAAAGAGAAAAACCATCTTCATCATACTGGACAATTTTTCTCCCTATAGGTATGGAGACTACTGCCTATCCTCACCTCTAGTCCAGCCCCTGTATCTTCCCTGAAAAGTAGAATATGGCAAGTGGCTGGCCCCTCCATTTCAGTTGCTCCCTGCCAATTCTTATAAGTAAGACAGCTGCTAAATGAAGCTTATTAGGGGGCAGGGGAGGGGGTGCTGGAAATGGTAACTTTCTTCCACTTTTTTTTTTTAATTTACATTAATTTCATTTTATTTTGAAATAGGCTTTCACTGTATAACCCTGGCTGGCCTGAAGTTTACTATGAAGACCAAGCTGGCTTCGGACTCACAGTTGACTGGGCTGGCCTTGCTTGACTCCCAGATACTGGGATTAAAGGTGTACTACACCCCAGCTAGTACAATAATTTCTTAAGAATTCAAAAATCTAAAGTGGCCATAAATGAATATCTCCCGGAGAAACAGGTAGATTGTCTGCAGTCAAATGAGGGCTTCTCAGCCTCACGCTTGGGGCCTTAATGTGCTCAGGTGTGGGTCTCATTTTATCAAACCCCCACGATCAGAAAGACTGTTTTTTTGGCATGGGAGCAAAAAGGGGGGTGTGGCTTCCATCTAGTCTGAGGAGACAGGGAGAGCTGGCTTAGAGAGACCTCCTGCGGCAGCGTTCCTCATATTGGGTTCCCTTAAGTGGAGTACGGCTCATGGTGACTAGTCATGGAAGGATCCTTTTCAAGATAAATCCACCTTCAGCCCACAGCTCGGGAGAAGATCGTCATTTTATTCTCGCTTTGTTTCGTCAGGCTTATTATATACCTGTGGCACACAGGACGGAGAAGATGAATCCTAGCCCTGTTTCTGCATTAGCTTATACAACTCAAGGGGATGAGGTGGAAGTGAGGACTCCATGTTCACAGCTCGATGGGTGGGGCAAGCTCCTGGCTGTTGTTTGGTGTTTTGTGACATATGCCCTGGATGGCAGAAAGCTGTAGAAGAGAATTGACCACATCTAAACAGACCTTTGCTTCCATTCCAACACCTTTTCCTACCCTAAAAGTTTCCTCAGTGCCTAAATGCTTCTGGAATCAGTCTTTGGCTCCAACGCCTCGGTCTATTCTTTATAATATATTATCCCCTTATTCTTTTTTTTTTGGGGGGGGACACCAATTCTTAAAAACAGAGTCTATTTGTACGTTGTCTTTTAAGTCTATACCACACACCTGGATCCAAAACTCTATAAAGAGCTTACAGAAAAGAGGGGTCTCAGGCCAGATAAAATAAACAATCTATTCTCCTAAGTCCTGCTCCTATTGCCTTCCAAGCACCCATATTTATTTCCAGCCTCTAGAAGAGACCGAGTGTAATATGCCGGGAGGAACAGTAAGATGTTATTCCATCTCTGTTCTCATACTCCAAAGAGGCCACGCCTAAGATGCTGGAGAGCTGAGGAGCAAGCCTGAGGCATGAGTGTAGCACCTCACCCCTGTCATCAGGAAAAACCACACCACAGAGCTTAGAAATCGGCACCTCTCGCCCTGCAGCACCTTAGTTGGGTTTTGGAAGCAGAAAAGGTCACTTGCGTGCTGGGGAAGAGAGTGAGAACTCCATCGGTTTTTTTTCCTCCGCTGACTGTTCTGCCAGCTGACAGTACCTAGTGCAAAATGTAACTATTGGGGGAGGGGGGCAATCTCCTAGCAGCCCCGCTGTTGACCAAAACGAATAGTGCCCTTACTGCCACTTCGTCTTACTTCTCTTGTTATTATCTACTTACCCAGAGCAAGGAAGGGTGGCAACCACTACATACATGTTCCCCTGGCGCAAACACAACCAGAGTCTTAAGAAGCAATGGTGTTAACGGAGGGAGCTCCCACCCTCTCCGCGCCCCTCGCTTGCCACAGAGAAAACAAGTCCACACAGGGTTAGGAAATCTGAAATCAATTCACTTTAATCAGGTCTAAAAGAAAAATCTTCCTTTCGATTACAAAAACAAAAACAACGCAGAAACTGCAAAAATCAGAAAAACACATCACGAGAAGAATAAACCAAAATCGGGGCTAGGGATCCTTCTGAACGCTGGGCGCTGCCTTTGACCTCCCGGGATGGCGTGAAAGCCATGCTGCCCAGCCCAGATCCCGAGCGCGATTTACAAAGGGCTTCCAACATCCCCCCCATCCACACCAACACTTCCTCCCGGCTTCCCAAACGCTCCGAACAAAGACCTTCTTGAAGCACTTACTGGAGCGGCAGCTTCTCTCGCCGGCGATTGCCTGTGACCGCGCAGCAGGAGGGGCCCCAAGCAGGGCGAGTCGGAGTCCCCAGCTTCCCAGCCCTCTGATGTGTATGAGACAGCAGCCCAGGAACCGACTTTCCCATCACAGCCTCAGACTGTAATCCATGTGCTTCCCGCGGGCCAGTCCCAGCAGCTTAAAGAGCACCACATGATCTGCTCTGACATCAGATCAGGCCGAGACAGCCCATCCGCCAGCCCCTTCCACGCTTGTGGGTTGCATCACTCCGCGCCCCAGCTTGCATTGAAGCAGGTGATACAGAGTCAGAAACTGTTGTTTTCTTACAAAATATTTTCTGGTCCTCTGGCTCCTTGTGGCTCTAACAGAAGGGGGAAAGCAGTATAGCCTGCATTTGGATTTGCTCACAGCATGTATGTAGCAGAAACATGGCCGGATCTGGAGACCCACTCCTGGTTTGGGAGAAGGCGAAGGAGGCAGGATGCCAAAGCTGTGGGAGTGACCTCATCTGCAAAACCCACTGCCACTGCCCAAACCACCCTGCAACAGATCGTCTCCTGCACAGAAGTTTATGCCACAAGATCTGGAGGGGAGCAGAGTGCTATTTTGATCTAGTCACCACAGAATAGGGTTCACGGAAGGCCTTAGGGACGTAACCATTAGACTTGGTACGGTGTGAAGTCTTGTGAGAGCTTGCCTACAGTCCAACCAAAATATGCTCACAGACCCATACAGACATATGAGCAGGGAGAAAAATCAAGACAGCCTATTCACACTGAATGCATGCATTCAGGAACCATTTATTTATCACCTACATCTACTGGACACAAAATGAGCCTATCAGAATGGGGTGGGGGGTGGGGGGAAGGCATAGTATTTCTGTTTCAATTTCTGAGATAAGAAAGTAAAACCGGGCTCAGTGGTCCACACCTGTAAAACCAGCACTTGGAGAGGCCCAGGCAGGGGGATCTCTGTGAGTTCGAGGTCAGCCTTGGTCTACAAAGAAAGTCTAGGACAGCCAAAGCTACACAGGGAAACCGTGTCTGGGAAAGAAAAAGAAAAAAGAAAAGAAGAGAGAAAGTAATGGGGTTTTCAAGGCTCCTCTCCCAACACTGAGGTCACAGAGATGTGCTGCCACACCCACATTTTATATGGGTGCTGGGGATCAAAACTCAGGGCCTTATCCTTGTATAGCAAGCACTTTCTCACTGGGGAGCCATCTCCCCAGTCCCTTCTTATCTTTGTTCCTTTGAGCTAAGGTTTTACCAAGGACCCAGCCAGGTTCCCAGCTCACAGCACCCTCCATGTCTCCACCTCCTGAATGCTGAGTTTATGAATATGAACCAGCTGAACTGGCTTTGAATTGGAAGACTGTTAACCAAACTGTGTTACTATCCTGATCTCAGTATAGTACATTGTAATTAATATAAAATTTAAGGTAAGAACATTCAAAACCATTAAGGGCCTTTTTGTTTTGTTTGTGAGACTGGGTCTCTCTGAGTAGCTTTAGCTGTCCTGGAGCTCGCTCTGTAGACAAGGCTGACGTCAAACTCAAGAGAGACTCACCTGCCTCTACCTTCCAAGTTTTGGGATTAAAGGTGTGCACCAGCACCACCAGGAAATCATTAAGGCTTTAATGAAACAAAACCGCAGTCAAAACAGACATCAGTAGTTAAAGATGTAACTCTGTAGCAGATACTTCGAAGCTGCTTTTGTTAACCATCACTCAGGCCACCAGGGTGAAAGTCTAACATCGCTGTCTTCATTTCAATCTCCCTGTTTTCTTTAGTTTGAAGACACAAAGATAACTCATTATCCTAAAGCCATAGTCATCTTGGATTCCAGAGCAAAATCTGGCAGGATGCACAGCCACCTCGTAGGCCATATATCCTAGTGAGGCCACACCTGGAGCAGAAGTGGTCATATCTTGAGAGCCACCTGCCCCTGCAGGTAATCGTTTCTTCAGACCACCCTGCAAGACCGACAATGAGACAATGATGTGTGGGGCCACACCCTGACCAGGACTCCTTGAATAGGCATAGCTCATACTCCTTAAAAACCTAAGCCTCTGGGGCTGAAGAGATGGCTCAAGCAATAAAGAGCACTGACTGCTCTTCCAGAGGTCCTGAGTTCAGTTCCCAGCGAACACACGGTGGCTCAGAACCATCTATAATGTGATCTGATGCCCTCTTCTGGCCTGTAGGTGTACATGCAGATAGAGCACTCATATACATAAAATAAATACATCTAAAAACATCCCTTACATCAGCATCAGAAAGTTGCATATGGGGGTCACTGGACCTCTTTATCTATTCTTCCCACTGTTGCCACATCAGTTAAATCTCTCCTCACTTGCTTTTCACCTTTATTCCATTATTTCTCTCTTTAACTGGAATGCTGGGATGGAGGACCAGGTCTCACCAGTCGTGGCTACTGGAGGCCAGATGTTTCCCTAACAGAGAAAATTACCCTCTTTATTCTACCTGCATTACTTCCTATGCATTTAATGCAGTTCAGGCATAAGTGTAGAAACAGTTACAAGGCCACTGAATACCATCATTTTTGGTGACTTTAATATAACAAATGCTCAGTGTAGTGTAAGAATAAAAGTACTATGAGCAGACAGTGGCAAGAGCAGAAACGCAAATATTCAATACATATTTTAAAGTGTTCAACATCCCTAGTCACCAGAGAAAATAAAATTACTTTGAGAGGCCAACTCACAGAAGTCAGGTGGTGAATGTTGGTGGCCAAGAAACCTACCAGAAATTCTGGTGAGGATGTGGGAAACAGAAGGCCTTATTTACTGCTGGATAGAGTATAAATGAGTTCGAAAGTCATGAAAATCAGTTTGGGGGTTTCTCAAAAAAATTAAAGTCAAGTGGTGGTGGTATGCTCATCTTTAATCCCAGCACCTGGGAGGCAGAGGCAGGCAGATCTTTGTGAGTTTGAGGCCAGCTTGGTGTGCAGAGTGAGTTTCAGGACAGCCAGGGCTACACAGAGAAACCCTCTGGGTGATGAAGAAGACAAGCAATGAGCCAAAAAACACATGAGACATGAAAGCAGAAAAAAGAGGCTGGGTGGAGCGGTCCCCAGTGAGGACCAAAGGGCAGCAGGGGCTGAGTGAGATGAAGCAGAAGAATCACTAAAACACCTTGATCAGATGCTGGGGAGATGGCTCCAAGGTTAAGAGCCCTGGCTCGTCTTCCAGAGGTCTTGAGTTCAATTCCCAGCAACCACATGGTGGCTCATAATCATCTAAAATGAGATCTGGTGCCCTCTTCCGGTGGTCAGCTACATATGCAGGCAGAACATTGAATACACAATAATAAATCTTTTTTTAAATAAACACTTTGACCTTTAATCCCAGCACTCAGGAGGCAGAGGAAGGCGGATGTCTGTGAGATCGAGGCCAGCCTGGTCTAAAAAGTGAGTCCAGGACAGCCAAGGCTAACACAGAGAGACCCTGTCTCGGAAAAACAAACAAAAAACAAACAAAAAAAAAACTCCACTTTGATTGAAAATGTCATAATAAAGTCTAATACCTCTTATGCTAATTTCATTTTTTTTTTTGGCTAATTTCAATTTTTTAAAAATGCCTTCAAATGATAAAAGAATTGATTGTGGCAGCTGTGGTGTAGTAAAAAGTGTTTACAATTGTCCTCTAGCCCTGGCCTCCAGCACAGAGCACCTCAAGTCTTCCAGTTTCCCAGGTGATGAGGTGAAGCAAGCATTTTGTTCTTCATAATAAGCCCCTTTCACACAATCCTGAGTTTATGCTAATGGAGTGACTGGAAGGGCGAGAGCTAGCAACCTAGGAATCAACAAGCTTGACGCTGGCAAGCTCTCCATCTCCAGGAAGTAGAGAGGGACTACAGACAGACTTACTCATAGATGACCAGCCATTTGGTCGGTCACCCTGGGCAATGGGTCTCCTGGGAACCCTAAGTCGACGGCCCTGGTGGCTCATGCCATAATCCCAGCCATGGAAGGCTAAGGCAGGGTTGCCACAATTTGAAGCCAGCAAATGCTGCATAGTAAATTCTAAGGAATCCTGGCCTATAGAGACCCTTTCTCAAACAATAGATACAAATAACTGTAAACAGCTTATCAAGAGGCTTCCGAGTTGGCAAAACCATTCATATTCCACAGAATGGGAGCCCTGCACCAAAGACCCTTCTTAACTTCAAATTACGTACTTTTCATCAAGGTTTTCATATGTGACCTTACTAATAATTTTCATGTGTGTGTGTGTGTTGTGTGTGCTTATGGAGGTCAGGGGTCAACACTGGGTATCTTATCTACTTACTTATGTTGTTTACATTTATGTGTTCCTGTGTGTGTGTGTGTGTGTGTGTGTGTGTTGTATGTGTGTGTTGTGTGTGCTTATGGAGGTCAGGGGTCAACACTGGGTATCTTATCTATTTACTTATGTTCTTTACATTTATTTCCTGTGTGTGTGTGTGTGTGTGTGTGTGTGTGTGTGTGTGTGTGTGTGTGTGCCTGAATGCTTGCCAAAGCAGGTATGTGGAGGTGAAAAAACAACTTGCAGGAGTCAGTTCTCTCCTCTCTTGTGTGCTCCAGTGACCAAACTCAGGTTGTGAGTTGGTGGCAGGCACCCTTACCCACTGAGCCATCTCATATCATTTGAGACAAAGTCCATCACAAAATTTGCCAGGTCAACCAAATTCATTGAACAGCAAGCCCCAAAGACCCTCCCAAACTCCCATCTGTGCCTCCCCAGATGTGTGATTACAGGTGTGTCCCAAACCCTGCCTTTCATGTGGGTCCTATGGATTCGAACTCAGTTCCTTGTGTCTTACAGGCAAGCACTTTACTCACTGAGCCAGCTCCCCAGTTCCCCTAATACTCTATATAATAAGCCAGTAATGGTGAGTAAAGCATTTCCTTGAGTTCTGAGAGCTATTGCAACAAATTAGCATACGAAGAGAACCCCAGTCTGCAGCCAAATTGCACAGAAGTATGGGTAGCCTGGAGAGCCGTTCCTTGTAACTGCCATATGGAAATGAGGGGCAGCTGTGAAGGACTGAACTCTTTGCCTCTGGTGCCTGGGTGCACTTTGGGTCATTAGTGTCAGAACGGCACTAAATTTTCAGACACCCAGTGGGAACCTGCAGAGAAATGGAGAAGCTCTTGGTGTGAAAAGCCCAGAGGTCCTGTGTGGACAGAAACAAATTATAGCAATAGGAGGGTCACACAGTTTTTCTCCATGTGGCTGATCTCCAGAAGCAATCAGGTGGAAATTAGGGTTCCCAGGAAAGCTTATAGTGAATCCCACAGTCGAGGCATCTTGTTCTTGTCTTAGGAGAAAATACCGCATGCTTGGTACCATCCAAATAGATGAGTTAACCACTTTATGTATATATAGTATACATGGAGATACATACAAACATCTGTATGTAATAAGAAATCAAATATTATGTTGATAATCACATATCTCTTTCCTGAGACCCTGCTAAGGTGTCCTCTTCTGATTCCTCGCTGTGCGTTTTACACTGTGTCAATAATACTGTGCAGATGTTTCTCGGGAAGCTTCCTTCTCCAGACAGCACTGTGCTTAACCTTACTCTCTTTATTGAGTTACTGAGCTTTTTTGTCTTGTTTTTTTTCTCTCTCTCTCTCTGTGTGTGTGTGTGTGTGTGTGTGTGTGTGTGTGTGTGTGTGTGTGTGTGTGTGTAAGTACAGCAGTGCACATGTGAGGGGCAGAAGACAATTTTCTGCAGTTAGCTCTTGCCTTTCACTGTGGCTTCAAGGAATCAAACTCCGATCATCAGGCTTGCACGGCAAGTGCTTTTACCTGCTGACTTATCCCAATGACTGATCTTTTTTTTCTATACATATGGGGGGGGGGGGGTACAAATGTAAGTTGGGTGCCAAAGGTGGCCAAAAAAGGGTACTGGATCTCCTGAGGCTGGAGTTACAGGAGCTGGTAAGCTGGCCCACTTGGGTGCTGGAAATGCAACTTTTGTCTTCTTCAATAGCAGCAAGCTCTCTTAACTGCTGAGCCAGACCCTGATATTTGATTTTTTTATAATCAATTAATTAAAATGCAATTCATTGGGATAGATTATCAGAAATTTTAGTTATAAAATAAAAAATATATATAGTCTTATAAAAAACTGTCTGAGAAAGAGACAGAGCTGCCTGCCCAAAGACTTGCACTCCCAAACTTCCTTGTAAATAGGCATGGCCTGGTGAGTAGAATTCTCTGTTGTGCTAATCAGTGTTCTATAGCTATGAACAGACACAAAAGTAATTTTTTTTTAGATTTATTTATTATTATGTATACAGTGCTCTGCCTGCATATACACCCACAGGCCAGAAGAGGGCATTAGATCTCGTTATAGATGGCTGTGAGCCACCATGTGGTTGCTGGGAATTGAACTCAGGACCTTTGGAGGAACAGACAGTGCTCTTAACCTCTGAGGCATCTCAAAGCCTACCCTCTTCGACACACTTCCTCCAACAAGGCCACACCTATTCCAACAAGGCCCCTAACTCTTCTTAAATAGGGGTACTCTCGGATGATTAAGCATTTAAATATATGAGCCTATCGGGGCCATTCTTACTCAAACCACCACATTACTTTAGACTCCTTTCTTTTCCTTCATACAGGCTACATCAGAGACATGACAGAGACAAGTTCTAAGCATGTGTATTTAGTACGTAGGGGAAAATACACCCCTAGTGGACAACAGAAGGCAGAGTTATCCCTTCCAACATGACCCTGTCCTCAGACTGTTGCATTACGAACATACTTCAGAACCCCTTAGTTTGTGTTTGGGCTCTGTGCCTTGAGCTCGTGATGCCGAAATAACTTTGCTAGAGCCCAGAAAGAGAGATATTACAGGATAGCTCTTGCTCTAGTGGGTGTAAGAGAGGATCAGTCCATCCTCTCAGCATCGGGCAGCCGTCCTTAGGAGGAACTTGCACTGGTACACGTGAGATGCTGATTGCTGCATCCTCTCAGCACTGGGGCATGTTTCTTTGCTTTCAAAGAAAATCTGCTAAGTTACATAAAGGAAAGACAGTCCCATTTTCTTACCATTATGTAGGTAAACATGAGTCAATTCTTGTTATTAATTGGTATGCCATCCTATGATAACTTTTATTTTTACTGGATTTTTAAAACATGTTTCTTGTCTAATCTGTTGAGTCTGTCAATCTTTCCTTTTAGGAAAGATGATGAAATATTTTATTGTTATCAGTTGTAATCTTTACGATGTAATTTCTTCTACTAAAAAAAAAAGAAATGTCAAAGTCATGAAGCTCAGATTTTAAGTTCAAAACACCACTCTTGACTAAAAATAACTAGGGCTCTTCAGGGAAAGGTTGGCTTCAATCCAAAACGCAGATTCTTTAAGGCTGGCTTAGATGATGGTTTCTACCAAAAAGCAAGGAAAACATCCAGAGCACTGAGGTGAGGTCAAAGGCCAAAAGTATCACTTTAGGAGACTCCCAAAAGCCAGTTTTATTGCAGCATCTGTTACAGGTACTGTGACCTCCTTTAAAAGAACACACCAAGCAAATTAAATAGCATTTCCTCCTCTGACAGATCTGTAGTCAGAGTATGGCTCAGTAGATAAGGTGATCTAAACTCCAGGTTAGTTGGATACCTCAAAGCAGGACTGAAATCTTCACGTGTATGTGTGTTTGTGTATACTTGCATGTGTGTGTATGTGTGTGTGTGTGCCTGTATGTGTACGTGTGTGTGCATGTGTGTGCCTGTGTGTGTGTGCCTATGTGTGAATGGTGTATGGTGTATGTGTGTGTGCCTGTGTGTGTGTGTGTGCACAGTGTGTGTGTGTGTGTGTGTGTGTGTGTGTGTGTGTGTGTGTGTGTACCTATACAGGTACAGAAGCCAGAAGGCAGCATCAGCTGTCTTTTTCAATCCCTCTCCTCCTTATTTTTTGAGACAATATTTCACTGAACCTTAAGTTTTCTAATTTAGCTACCTAGCCAGCAAGCCCTAAGGAACCTCTAGTCTCACGTCTCCTGAGCACTGGACTAGCAGGATCTTGCTGCTGAGCTGGCTTTTTCGTGTTGTGCTGGAGATCAAACTCAGATGGCCATGCATTCACAGCAAACACTTTACCAACTAAGCCATATGTCCCCAGCCCCTAGCTAAAAACTATGGCTCACTCCTTCACATGTCGGAGGCCATCGCCAGAATAGCTAGGGGATTACACACAGCCATTTCTCTGTAGCTCTGCGCTGGCTCCATACTCTCTCCACCACAATGGCTTTGGTGGTTAGGTTTCACTAAAAGCCTGCTCCCAAGAGGGTTGTCTGTAAGAAGTGAGAGCAAAGTGGCAATGTCGCAGCATAAGAGCATATGGGGCGTATATGTTGCTGCAGCCTGCTTTTCTGAATGCAATCTGTCACGGCATCACAAAGAAACTACAGCTGATCGACTTGATGAAATACAGAAAACAATTAGTGATGGGCAATACAAAGAGAACAAACCCACATTGCCCACCAACTGAGGTGACCGCCACACCAACTCTTTACTCAAAAACCAGTAAAAGAGAGACGTAGGTGTTCAGTCCTTGTTTTCCCCATAGAACTCTGTTTGAGAATAGCACATCGCTCCAGGTAATGAGGGGAACACGCGCAGAGAATCCTAGCCAACGAAAGCAAAGTGCCTGGGAAAAGTAAGGAAAACAGCCAACACTGTACAACTTGTCATAAGATAATTAGCACAGATAAGAGTCAGCAATAGTAACAACAGAATACAACAAAAGGTAGCACAGGGTAGGTATAGATCTGCTGTGTTATTAACAGAGGCCGCTGACTTGAATCAAGAAGAAAAGTCATAACTTGACGATAGACAACTATAACAGTATCACATCTGATATCGTACAGCATTTTATTTGCTACAACATAATATTCACAGCATTGTTTAAAAACTCTTTGGGGGGGGGGGAGGCTGGAGAGATGGCTCAGAAGTTAAGAGCACTGAATCTTCTTTCAGGGGTCCCGAATTCAATTCCCAGCAACCACATGGTAGCTCACAACCATCTATAATGAGATTTAGTGCCCTCTTCTAGCCTGCAGGTGTACATGCAGACAGAGCACATAATAATAAACAAAATCTTATTTTAAAACTCCTTTTGGGGGTAGACAGTGCATGTGTGTACACATTCATGTGTGTGCACGGATGTAGGGAGTACCTCTGTGCATGTTTAGGAGGCCATAAGTCATCTGGTGTCTTCATCACTCTGCACCCCTTTTTTTTTTAAACACAGACCCTGGAGCTCATTTCTTACACTAGTTGGGCTGGCCAGCAACCCCAGGAATCCTCCTGTATCTCCCATTCCCAAGCATTAGGGTTAAAGGCATGTGTTGCCACACATAGGTTTTACATGAGTGCTGGGAGATCCAAACGTGAGTCTTCATGCTTGCAACTGTGCCCTGTCCCCTCACTCTTGATTCTGGTTTGTTGGTTGGTTGGTTGGTTGGTTGGTTGGTTGGTTGGTTGGTTTTGTTTTGTGATTTTTTGTTTGTTTGTTGTTGTTGTTGTTTGAGACAAGGTTTCATTTAGCCCATGTTGGCCTCAGACTCACTATGCAGCTGAAGATGACCTTGAACTCCTGGTCCTCCTGCCTCTACCTCCCACACATGTTGTTGTTGTTGTTGCTTTATTTTTGTTATTTGGATACAGGGTTTCACCGTGTAGCCCTGGCTATCCTGGAACTCACTCATAGACCAAACTGACCTCAAACTCAGAGTGCTGGGATTCAAAGAATGTGCTAGCCAAGATATAAAATCTGTTTCTTTGTTTGTTTGTTTGTTTTGTTTTGTTTGTTTGTTTGAGACAAGGTTTCTCTGTATAATAGCCCTAGCTGGCTGGGAACTCAATTTGTAGACTAGACTGGCCTTGAACTCACAGAGATTTGCCTGCCTTGCCTTCCAAATATCAGTTCCATGTGTGGGATTACAGGAGTACACCACCACATACAGCTTCAGCCATGACTTTCCTTGTTGTTGTTGTTGTTGTTGTTGTTGTTGTTGTTGTTGTTGTTGTTTTAAGATATATTTATTTGGGGGCTGGAGAGATGGCTCAGAGGTTAATAGCACTGTCTGTTCTTCCAAATGTCCTGAGTTCAATTCCCAGCAACCACATGGTGGCTCACAACCATCTATAATGAGATCTGGTGCCCTCTTCTGGCATACCGACACACGTGTGGGCAGAATATTGTACAAATAATAAGTAAATAAATCTTTTTTTTTTAAAAAAAGATATATTTATTTTTACTTTATGTGTCTTGTCTGTGTTTATGTGCACATGCACGTGCATTCAGAGGCCAGAAGAGGGCCCTGGATTCCCAGTTGCAGGTGGCTGTGAGCCACCATGTGGATGCTAGCCGGTGAGTGCTCTTAACAGCTGAGTCATCTTTCCAACCACACCTATGACATTCTTAAGGAGGGTATTTTGACCTAATTTAGTCATAACTGTAGATCAAAACTTCTAGCTTACAGGGGATATGGTGTGAAGTTAATTAAATTTAAATGACAGCCAGCAGCTATCATAAATCTGGAAGGCAGAAGTCTACCAGAAAATTGGCCCAGTCAAGGAAAATTAGAATAGAAAGGAGGGGCAGCAGAAGGGTAGGTGGAGAGGATGGATGGGGAGGGAGAGATGGATAGAGAGAGGCAGAGAGAGAAGAAGGGAGGGAGGGAGAGAAGGAAGGAGGGGGCCGGAGGGGGCAGGAGAACAGGTCAAAACACTATAGCTCTCCCTTTAGACAAAGTTAGAGAGATGGTAGTCACTTAATGGAATCCAGTTTGAGCAACTTAGTTAAAAATCACACTTTGGAGACAACTGAGAAAAAGCTTAATGCCTGCTGAGCATTAGAAGATATTAGAGATTTATTACCTTCAGTTGTAATAATGGTAACAGTGGTAAGCTTAATGAGGAAAAGGTCCCCATTGTAGAGATATGCAGGGAAGAACTAAAGAATTCAAGAAGGAAGAAGAGTGTTTGTAATTTACTCCCAAAATGCCTTAAAAAGAAAAGAGGGACTCAGGCATAATGGTACATACCCAGGTGAGGCAGTAAGGTGCTAGTGGGGGCTACATCACAAGTTTGAGTTCAAGGCTACCCTGGGATGCAAAATAAGTCCTTTCTCAAAAAGCAAGCCAAAACAAAGAAGGGGGGCACTAGAAAAGAAAAGGAATATGGTAAATGCTACTAATTGCCAAACCAAAATACAGACCATACAGACACTTGAAAATATACAGTTTTCATTACTGAAATGTTCTATGCCGTGAACAAAAGAAAAATCTCCAAGTTTATGTTTCTTCAATATACACTTCTAATTTTTGTTCTAGCTTTCACGGCTTAACTTTAAAAAAAAAAATGGGGGCTGGAGAGATGGCACAACAATTGAAAGGGCCCAGTTCAATTCCCACTCCAGAGGATTCAACACATTCACATAGACACGCAGGCAGGCAAAATAGCAATGTACATGAAATAAAAATAAAGAAATGTGAAAGGCAGAGCTGGTGGCACAGGCCTTTAATCCTAGTATTTAGGATGCAAAAAGCAGATAGATCTCTGAGTTCGAGGCCAGTCTGGTCTACAAATTAGTTCCAGAATAGCCAGGGCTACACACACACACACACACACACACACACACACACACACACACCAAACCTGTCTCAAAAAACCAAAGAGTAATAGTAGTAGTAACAGCAATAATAATAATAACAATAATAAATTAAGTAAGTATTATTTTCAGTAACTTGGAATATTTCTGAAGTTATTTTCTCTGTCATCAGTTGGCTACACAATTTATTAGATAATCCCTCTTATTAATTTTTCCCTCTTGGGGCTGGAGAGATGGCTCAGTGGTTAAGAGCATTGACTGCACTTCCAGAGGTCCTAAATTCAATTCCCAGCCACCACATGGTGGCTCACAACCATCTATAATCTGATATGGTGCGCTCTTCTGATGTGCATGAGGACAGTGTACTCATGTACATAAAATAAATAAATCTTTTTTTAAAATTCCCCCTTGTTATCCTACGTTGAATTATTCACATGTCAGGGGCCACTTCCAAGCTAACTGTTGCACTGGTTTGTCTGCATCGATGCCATTTTAATATAATCACAGCTTCATGTGGCAACAGTAATAAGCTGACCTCTTTTCAATTTTCAAAGCCATCATTATCTGTTTTCCAAGCGGTATCTGAAGCCTCCCCAGGGTCGCCTCCAAAATCGCATGCATAGTCCTTTCCTTCTTGTTTTTCACCCGTTGTGATTAAAACCAAATCAGGAGAAGCGTCATCTGTAAAATCCTGAAAGCCTGGTCTGTATTTCCTCTTCACTGTGGGTTGCAGTTTGCTCTTTCCAAATCCCCCAGCCCCACTGGTGTTCTTCCTGCTCTCCTGCGTGACACAAAAGCTGTGTACTCCTTCTCCAACACCATGCTGAAGGGAGCAATTTCACGGTCAGGGTTTCTGCTGCCGCTGCCCGCTGCCTGGCTTTCCACTTTATTATACTGTTCACCACTTCCGGATGTGTTCCATTTTCTCTTAAAATAGACTTGTGTATGTGTGTGTGGTCCCAGACTAAAACAAACAAACAAAAAAAATTCCTCAAATTATTTTTCCCTTATTCTGAACAATCAGTTCCTGCTACCACAGTCTACATCCCTGGCCACTTGTCATGGCAGCCCTCACACTGCTGGTCACTCTGAGTCTGCAGGCATCAAAATCACCAGAAATTTCACTGATTCTTCCCCACCCCCACCCCCTGGTTTTTCAAGACAGAGTTTCTCTGTGTAGCCTTGACTGTCCAGGCTGACCTCGAACTCACAGAGATGCACCTGCCTCTGCCTCCCAAGTGCTGGGATTAAAGGTGAGTGTCATCACCACTCAGCCATTGATTCATTCTTTTTTTTTAACTTTAATTTTATTAATTTATTCAGATTACAACTCAATTGTTATCCCATCACTCACTTGTATCCTCCCGTTCCTTCCTCTCTCCCGCTTTCACCCCATTCCCCCCCCCCCCCAGGTCTATGACTGAGGGCGGCCTCCTTCCCCACTATATGGTCATAGGCTATCAAGTCTCATGCTGACAGCCTGTTTATTCTTTCTTTGAGTGCCATCAGGCCTCCACACCAGGGGAGGTGGTCAAATATGGGGCACCATTCTCTACAGTTATGTAGAGAGCAGGGACTGACACTGATTCACACTGAAAACAGCTGTGCAATTTCTCACCATAGGCACCGACGTACCTATCTCTTCCACATACATGTATAGCCATCTGTATCCTTGTGAAATGGTGGTCTCTCATTTCAGCCTAACTCTTGCTCCAATTCTTTTCTGTAATTAATTAAAATTTAATCATCCCCAAATTTAATAATCACATCTTTTTTTTTCTTTTTTCTTTTCTTTTTTTTTCCCCCTCGCCCACAAGGACGAACACAGCAATCTCTGTGATGTGAGATCAAACACCACCTTAGCCATGAGCTCAATGGCGCCCTCTGGGGGATGTTGAGCTGGTTGCCTCATGGTGAAAACATCATGCCTGTGGTCTTCCATCACTCCAGGTCTTCTGCACCATGTCCCTAGGTGGGAGTCTTGTTTGGCTTTCCTGTGATCCACATGGAAAATTCCATCTTTCTTCCTCGATTCAGGTGGAACACTGTAGCATCTCAAAGTGCAGCACTCTTGCCGTCGGCACACACATCAAGACACTGGTACAGCACCACTGGAAGTGGACTTCTGAGCAGAGCGTTGTTCTAAAACTGTAACTATAGCAACTATATTGTTGCTGGCATTTATAAGCCTGCTGTGGTGCTCTGGACAACATCTACTAGAGAGTTCTAGAGAAACAAATATGGAGCTGATCATGCAGTTGGCCAGGAAATAATAGGAAGGCTTCCTGCCAGGTGGTGGTGGCACACTCCTTTAATCCCAGCTCTCAGGAGGCAGAGGCAGCAGGATCTCTGTGAGTATGAGGTCAGCCTGGTCTACAGAGTGAGTTGCAGGGCAGCTAAGAAATCCTATCTCAAGGAAGGAAGGAAGACAGACAGGCAGACCTTGGTCAAGGAATTTCAGTCCAGCACTGAAAGAAGTGACAGAAGAAACTGGCGAGCAGAGCATTCAGGACAACATCCACCTAACAACCCCTCCAGCTTACCAGAAAGAATGGGTCTCATAACTGATGTGACATCAGGGACTCACTGAGGAAAACAAAAGGCAGCAACTGGATGGCAAAAAGCACAAGCATGTGACTCTACCACATCATTGGGAAGCACAAGGAACAGGCAAGAAGATTCGACTCTGACCTGTTTGCCTTTCTACATGGACCACCAGTTCCCTACTGCTTGAAGAAGTCTCTTTGCAGTGAGGAAGTGACCATGCGAGGGGGAAGTGGGGCAGAGAAGGGAATAAATATGAGCAAAGTACAAAGTTATATGTATAAAACGTCTGAAACCCCATACATACTTTGTACACTAAACATTTTTTTAAAAATTCGTTATTAAGTCAGGTATGGTGGTATACGCCAGAACTCAAAGATGAAGGCAAGATGTAGCAAGATCCTAGCTGCCACTCAGCTGCCCCTCACCACAGGATCTATTTAGCATCTTACTATGTGGACCTAGTAGAATATTGGAGACATAGTAGGATCTCAGTAAATAAATATTAACAGTATTGTCCAGCGTAGATGTGGGTAGCACAGTAGTCTACACTTACGCTCAAGGACAAGGTTCAGTATACAGCTTAAGTATGGTAAACAACTTAATAGTATTATTATCTGAAGCACTTGTTGAAAATTAAAGACTAGTCTGCATTTGAAACACATGAATCCTGCAGAAAAATATGCACAAGCTCTCTACAAGAAAAAGACAGACTGTGATTAAGTGGTAAGTGTACGTCACCTTCATTCTAAATTTGTACACAAAGCAGTGATGTCACTGTACCCATCCTATGTGTTTCTGTCAAGGCCTCCACATGGATGATCATTGGCTTTGCAAATTCAAAACACGGAGTTCAAGCACTCAGTTTTTTCATTTTGCTCAAAGGTGAGAAGTTATCGATAGTGACTTCCTATAGCAGTGCATCATCTGAACACAGAATACAATAAATAAATAAATAAATAAATAAATAAATAAACAAACAAGCAAGCAAGCATTTTCAGTTCTCCCAAGAATAACAAGTAACTAATACTATTTCACTCTGGACAGTGCATACATTAGAGCCACTGGGGCTACTTCACCAGCAGGACATCAAGTGGGATTAACTCACATGGAATAAACTCCTGAGAGACACACACATGCACTCTCTAGAAGGTGGGCATGCACAGAAACACCAGTAAAGCCAGAAGCCCACATCACTGCTACCTGTCGCATGTGTTGAAAACTATGAGCACAATTTTATTTTCTTTAATTTTTTTATTAATTCATTCATTTTAACATCTCAATAGTTATTCCATCCCTTGTATCCTCCCATTCCTCCCTCCCTCCTGCTTCCCCCCTACTCCCCTCCCCTATGACTGTGACTGAGGGGGGCCTCTTCCCCTGTATATTATGAGCACAATTTTAAAAGATGCCTGAAATGACCTATTACATCCTCCTGACCCAGACTTCCTCTCTAGAGATCAGGCTGAACTTGAGACTTCTGACAGAAGGAACCACATTTATCCTGATTCCTAATAACTAACCTCACCCCTGGCTTGCCCTCAGGTCACCGCCAACTGATAGAACGTATGTATGAGCCAGAAGATCTAGCTAGCCTGTTATTTTCTCTCTCTCTCTTTTTTTAAAATATTTATTTATTTATTTATTTATTTTATGTATAGGAGTGTTCTGTTTTCATGCACAATGGAAGAAGTAATCAGATTCCATTACAGATGGTTGTGAGCCACCATGTGGTTGCCGGGGATTGAACTCAGGACCTCTGGAAGAACAGACAGTGCTCTTAACTGCTGAGCCATCTCCCCAACCACACCCCTGTTATTTTCTATTTTGTATGGTTTCTTTCTTTTGGGATGGGATAACCATTGAGATGTAACAAGAATAAATTAATAAAAAAATAGTAATTGTAAAATGTGGTGGCTTACTCCTTTCTTTTTTTAATGTGTTTATTTCTGTGTTTGTGGATGGTTTGTCTATAAGTCTGTCTGTGCACCCCATGCATGCCCGATGCGAAAGGAGGCCAGAATTGGGCATCAGATCCCCTGGGACTGGAGTTGCAGACACTTGTAGGCTGCCATGTGGGTGATGGTAATCGAACCCATCTTCTGGAAGAGCCATCTCTCCAGCACGTCTTTCTTTTTGTGCATATACATACACATCAGCACATAGACATATGCATATATAAATCCAGCCCACGGATTTTTAAAACAATATATTTTTATGTTTGTGTGTGTGTGTGTGTTGCCTGTGTATATGTATGTGCATGGCATGAGTGCCTAGTGCCCACAAGTGGCAGGAAAGGGCCTGTCTTAGTTAGGTTTGCTAGGTGTGGTGAAACACCAGGACCTTAACACAAGGTGGAGAGAAAGGGTTTATACTTCCACGTCATAGTTCATCACTGAAGGAAGTCAGGGAGGAAGAAAGGGCAAGAGGGAAGGTGGGAAGGAGGGAGGGAGGCAGGATAGAGTGAAGGAGAAACAGTTGCAGCTGGGTAGGCATGAGGACACAGTGGAGCACAGCCCTCCCACCCCTCTCCCATGCTCACTGGAGGGTAAAGACCAGATGGCTTCAGAAGCAGCCCCCGTGCTCCCTGCCCAACTCCGTTAGTCTCCAAAAGAGACTAGGTAGATTTGTAGGGCACAGAGAGGCGACCAGAAACACACAGTGCGCATGTACTGATCCTGTCATGGATGCATGACGTCCATGCTCTCACCTGCTTCTCATAACAAACATGTATTACCTTCACTTCATAGATAGCCGAGCTAAGGCGCAGAGCAACTAGTACTTGCCACATTCATATTGCTTGCAAAGGCTAGGATTCCAATCTACTTATTTTGTACTGTGCAGCCCCAGGTTCGTCCCGCTGTGCTGGTACACCCCACTGCTGTCCGTAGACTCGATGCCTGTGCCCCCTGCCTCCTCCTTAGAAAGAGCTGAATTACCCTGAAATTAAAAATCTATGTCCAGACTCCCATGTTGGCAGACAAACGAGACGCTTGGCAGCAAGCTAACTGCTGGATGAAAGAGAGGAGGAAGGGCCGGGAGGAAGACAGAGCCCCTCTCCTCGGCACTCAGCACCTCCCTGGCTCAGACAGGAAACTTGCACATGGGCGAACTGATGGCTGGAAACCGCTCAGTGTAAACCCGACGACCCTCCAAGCAAACCTGGTGCTACTTCTTTCCCAGGAGTATTTGTTACGGGATTCATTTGACTCTGTTGTCTAGGAACAGACAGAGCAATAAACAGAAGAAAACTAAACTATATGCTCTGCCTCTATTATCACTCAGTCAGTGAGATTTCTTTTAATCGGCCCAGTTCTTCCAGACAACAAATAGACTTTCCTATCAAAACCATACGAAGTGCACAGTATTCTTACATATAAATCATAATAAATATCTACTTATTTATACGATACTAGAATTAATGGCCTGGGGAATGTAGCTCAGTGGCAGTGAGTCGGCCTGTCATATACAAGGCCCTTGATTTCATCCTCAGCAACACACAGACACACACACACACACACACACACACACACACACACACACACACACGGTCTGTCATACACAAGGCCCTTGATTTTATCCTCAGCAACACACACACACACACACACACATACACACGGCCTGTCATACAAAGGCCCTTGATTTCATCCTCAGCGGCACACACACACACACACACACACACACACACACACACACACACACACACAGCCTGTCATATACAAGGCCCTTGATTTCATCCTCAGCAACACACACACACAGACAATAAAATACTCTAGTTAGAAATCTGTGCCAATAAACTGTTACTTGTACAGAACCACTCCAAAGCATTTTCACTTGCATAGCCTGTCTCATAAACAATTCACCTTTGCCCTTGTTCTGGTTTTCCTTTCTGTTGCTTTAATAAAAATATCCCTGACTGAATCAGCTAAGAGGAGGAGAGGGTTGATTTCATCTTACAGGCTACAGGTATCAGTGAGGGAGGGAGGGTAGGGGCTCCAAGCTTGGAAGATGGAGGACTCCAGCCTCTGAGTGAGCTTAGGTTGCTTTCTTATACAGCTAGGGCCACCTGCCAAGGAGACAGTGCGTCCACAGTGGGCGGGGCCTTTCTGGACCAATCAGTAATCAAAGCAGTCTCCCAACAGACATGCCTGCAGACCAACCTGATGAAGACAATTACTCTTCCCCTCCCCCCTCAAGTGATTCTAGTGTGAACCAAATTGACTATTAAACTATTTTTTAGGGATGGAGAGCTGGCTCAGCAGGTTAAGAGCACTGGCTGCTCTTCCAAAGGTCCTGAGTTCAATCTCCAGCAACCACATGGTGGCTCATAATCATTTATAATGAGATCTGGTGCCCTCTTCTAGTGTGCAGGCACACATGCAGGCAAAACATTATATACATAAAAAATAAATACTTAACCGGACTGACTGATCCTGACCTGTGAACTCTGGCCCGAGGGCAGACAACACTGGCCTGGCAGAGGACTTGGGCATTGCTGCTATAAACTTTGACCTGAGTTGAAGGAGAGGATGGCAGAGACTTTAAAGCAAAGAGATTGTAGTTATAGTCTATCCATACTGTTGAGAAAATATATTGTTTTCACTTCAGTGACTTTAATTCTGCTTATGAATTTTAGCTTTTTATTTTCTCTCACCCTTTAAATTTTTTTAATTATTATTTTTTTTTTCTTTTTGGCAAAATCTGTGGAGTCTTCTTGCTTTGCATGTGTGATGTGCCAAGCCAGTATAGGAGATAGAGTGGAGTGGCCACTCCACAGCGAACCACAGTTGTCAGGTGTCATGGGAGGGCACGGATGAAGAGTGTTCTGCACGCAGTGATTCTGCAGGGACAGGCCTCTGTCAGGAGTCCTTTTGCCCCACTGCCTCACCTGGACCATTTTCCCTCTGATATATTAAACGTTCCAGATTGGAAAAAAATTAAATATTTAAACTAGTTTTTAAAATCTACCTCAAATTAAAAAATAAGATATAATAAAATGGTTTCTAATGTTTAACAAATGATGACATGAGATAAAGATCTTATCATGATATTTTCAATATAAATGAAATGATTAAAAAGTGGCATAACTACTTTTCTTGGAAAAAATAAATTGTTTTCTCAGGAGTAGGTTGGGACAGGATCATATAGCCCAGGCTGGCCTCAAAACCCTCTGATCCTCTTGCCTCCCTTTCCACAGTCCTGGGACTACAAGCACATACCAGCTCTCCCCAATTACTTTTCTAAATTATTACTTACTAACTAATATACCTTTAATATAACTGAGTTATTTGCATAAGCTGGGGGTTTTTTTATTTATTTTTGTTGATGTTTTTGTCTGTATGTCTATGTGAGGGTGTTGGATTCTGGAGTTACAGACAATTGTAAGCTGCCATGTCAGTGCTGGGAATTGAACCCAGGACCTCTGGAAGAACAGTCACTGCTCTAAATCTCTGAGCCATCTCTCCAGCCCAAATAAACTATTATTATACCAGCATTTCATGATACTAGGTTGTTACCTTTCAAGTTTAATTTTTACTCATTTAGGATATTTTTTTATTAATAGGACAAAAAAGTTTAACAAATAGTAACATAAAATGTAAATTCAACTTGTCAAATCCTAGCACTTTCAAATTTTTGTGGGGTATTTTGTTTGTTTTGGATTTTTTGTTTTGGTAGGAGTTTTTTGTTTGTTTGTGTTTTAGACAGGATATCATTATGTACCTCTGGCTGTTCTAGAACTTGCTATGTCGACCAGGTTGGCCTCAAACACAGAGATCCACATACCTCCATCTCCTGAGTGCTAAGACTAAAGACGTGTGCCACCACTTTCAGGTTTTTTTAAAGCCAAATTGAAATCATCCTTAAAGAGAACCACAATTCTTCTGTTTTCATTTTAAATTGTGGCTCAAAAAGAATCTTGAGCTGCTATTATCCAAAAGAGAACAAAGAAATCTAGTTAAGAAGTAACAGATGGGAGTTTAAAAATAATGTACTCATTTAAAACATTCTATAATAAGCATGTATCATTTTTATAATAAAACAATAAAAGCAATAGAATAGCAGACTAATTAAATCCTTGTCCCCTTTATATCAAGAGAAAACTCTTTTATTTCCCTGCTCCCTTTGGCTCTGTATTTTTCCATATTTCTAAAATAGAAACAAAGGGCTAAAGAGATGGCTCAGCGGTTAAGAGCACTCATTACTTGTGCCGAGAACCCGGGTTCCATTCCCAGCACTCACATGGTGGCTTACGATCAGCCATAACTCTGAGCCCAGAGGATCTGATGCTCTCTTCTGACCTCATCGAGCAGGAGGAATCCATGGGGTGCAACAGACATACGTGCAGGCAAAATGCTCATATACATAAAATAAACCTAAAAGCATTTTAGAAAGTAAATATCTTTAAAGAAAATAATAAGATCAAGTAAAATAGGAACCAGCTGAGTGAGCAGGACAGCGGGAGTGCTGCGGTGTGTAGACTGAGTGAGGGGGAAAAAAAGAGGTGGTGTGTGGCATCTTGCTCCAGACGCCGAATCACCTCCTTACGTACTTTGATAAATCATTTGTTCTGCTGTAGTTAGCGCAACGTGTTTATTTGTTAATTTGTTTTGTGTGTGGTGCATAAAGATTGAACCCAGGGCCCCTGTATGGTAAACAGGTGGTGCTGCAGACCTCCAACCCCGTTTAGATTTTAGTAAGACTCACAGTTATACACCAAAACCTACAAAGCTCAAGTGCTGCTAGAAGCCACTCTAAGGTTGTCAACAATGCCGGTCACTCTCCGCCATCAGTCCTCCTTATTAAGGAAGAATTCTTAATTTTATAATGATACTAGCCTGTATATCGTGAAGGGTAGTTTCAAATCCTTCAGATGTTTTGTTGTTCTTTGGTCCAGCTCTGATAATCCTGCCTCGTGCAAAATTTCTATCACTGCTAACTGCAAAGGGAGTTAGGACATGTTAGGACGAGTTAGGCATGTCGGGACTTGTGAAAGGTCAAGAGTCCACGGTCCCTGAAAGTACTGACTGGGGTCTACTGTTACACAGCACACCTGCAATGTTCTTCTGGGTCCATCTTTTAAAGAGCCAACCAGCTGGCAAGTCTATACGCATTCTTGTCATTTCTGTTACTTATGGAGGTCACTTGGAAACCCTACCTTAGTAGATTCCAACCCTTTAACTCTCATATCTAAACAAGTATAGATCTCTGGGAGCAAGAGGCTGACTTCCCCTCCCCCTTGACTTTCCACCATCCCTCAGCCATGTTCCCAAAATAAATCAAATCTTTTCTCACAAATGTACCTCCAGAGATGCCAGTTTCCAGTGGGAGTGGAGCTTGGGGGGGGGGGCCCAGTCCCTCCCTAAGGACCCACTGAGAGTTGATGGCTACCACAAGAGATGACATCAGGCTTTTCATTGGTGTAAGGCAATAGTTAGTTGCCTGTGTGCCAGGAAATTGCTCACACATACACTCATCTCACAAAAGCACCTAATTAAACTCAGTGCAGTGATTAAAAAAGATGATGGGCCTATCTATCCATGAGACCCTTTAGGGAGGGACCAGATAATTGGCACCACTTGCCTTCATAAAAGACCTCCCCGCTGCAGCTCAGTCTGCTGGAATCTAGTTCTGTGGCTCAGAAACCCCAAAGGCTTCACTTGAGACCAAGGTAGAAACCTGACATTGCATAGAGACAAGTGAACTATCACCAGGGACGCACTGGTGGTCACTGTTAGCTAAAAATCTAGTAATTCCTCTTCAGGAGTGAAAATTAATTCAGTATTTTAAATTTTTTCCTTCTC
This sequence comes from Acomys minous, assembly GCF_964271855.1. Lineage (NCBI taxonomy): Eukaryota > Metazoa > Chordata > Mammalia > Rodentia > Muridae > Acomys > Acomys minous. The sequence goes on from NC_140496.1 coordinate 82,870,100, forward strand.
TCTCCAAAGTCTTTCCCTCCCTCCCTCCCTCCCTCCCTCCCTCCCTCCGCCCCTCCCACAACCTCACTGCTGCTCTCCTGGGTAACTCTGATGTTACCCCTAAGGGTCAAAAAGAGGGAGTTGTTCTTTTGGGGGGAGGAGGGTTTTGAGCCAGGGTTTCTCTGTGTAGGCTTGGCTGTCCTGGACTTGCTTTATAGATCAGGCTGGCCTCAAACTCACAGTTATCCACCTGCCTCTGCCTCCCAAGTACTGGGATTAAAGGCATGCACCACTACCACCTGGCTGGAGTTGTTCCTTTTTAAGTTATGATAATAGGCCAAAAACATAAAATTTACCAACTTTCCTGGTGAGTGAAGACGTTCATGGGACATGCCCCTTGGGCTAGTGTCCAGATATAAGTGAGTATATACCAGAGGGGAAGACTTCCTATTGAGACTCTAGATGAGAGAAGCAAGGGAGAATGGGGAAATAAAAGGATCCAGAGGGTCCTAGAAACCTACAAGTAGAACATTATGGTGGGCAGATCTGCCCAAACTATGGGACCAGCCAAGGACAATACATGCAGTAGACTTCGAACCCCTACCCAGATCTAGCCAATGGACAGGACATTCTCCACAGTTGAGTGGAGAGTGGGGTTTGACTTTCACAAGAACTCTGGTGCCCCATATTTGACCATGTCCCCTGGATGGGGAGGACTAGTAGCACTCAGAGGAAGGATAGCAGGCTACCAAGAAGAGACTTGATACCCTATGAGCATATACAGGGGGAGGAGGTCCCCCTCAATCACAGTCATAGGGGAGGGGAGTAAGGGGAAAATAGGAGGGAGGGAGGAATGGGAGGATACAAGGGATGGGATAACAATTGAGATATAATATGAATAAATTAATTAATTTTATATATATAAATTTACCAACTTATCCATTTGCTTTTTTTTTTTCCTCAAGACAGTTTCATTTAGCCCAGGCTGTCTTTAAATTTGGTGCATAGCAAAGACTGCACACTCATTGCCTGAGTTGTTGGGATTTTAGGCATGTATCATTTTGGCCACTCAACCAATTTAGCTTTTGTTTTGTTTTGTCGACACAGTCTCACTTTGTAACTCAGGCTGGCCTCAAATGCACAACAATCCTCCTGCCCCGACTCCCAAACGCTGGGATTGCATGTGTAAACCACCACTCAGGGTTTCCAATTTAGCCATGCTTCTCCTATACAGGCCTTTTATTTACACATATTTCAGACATCCCTAGAAGAGGCATCTCAGGATATTCTTTCCTGTGTGTGTGGGGGGGGGTTGTTTGTTTGTTTGTTTGTTTGTTTGTTTTGGTCTCCCTTTGTAAGAGTCCATGATGCCGGCCAAAGCTGTCTGTATGTGAAACCAAACTGACAGGGGGAGAGCAGATTATTCAGACATTTTTCTAGCTCTTTGAGCTGCAAGTCAAATCTGTGGATGACCCCTGCATGTTTATTTAATGTGCCTTTGAGGGTCATGGTGATTTTTACAAGCTGTGTGATCATCAGTCATTTCAAATTTGCCGGAACAACCATGCTTCATCATCACAGTTAGGAATCAACTATGGCTTTCAGTAAGCACCAGCTTGATGAGGACCTGGTGTTGGTCTCTCTTCTAGGAATTGCCGATGCTCTTGGGAGCATTAGCCAGGACATTCAAGCACACCATCACGATACCATAGAAAGATGGAAGAAAGCACCAACTTAACCCATTTTTTAGTGCACAGTGCACCAGTGTTCACTTTCACACTATGAAACAAAATACAATACCACACTTCATCATAATAATAATCTCCTTCCTGTTTCTTTTGTCTTATTTTGTTTCATCTTGTTTGTTTGTTTGTCTTGAGACAGGGTCTCACTATGCAGCTCTGGCTGTCCTGCATACTTTCTGTATCTTTATCTTTGAGTTTGACAACTTTGAGGACTAGAAAGATGGACCAGTGGCTAAGAGCACTTGCTGCTCTTGCAGAGGACCAGTTGTGCCCTTTTCCCAGCACTATATGGAGGCTCACAGTCATCCACAACTCCAGTTCTAGGGAACGGTATGCCCACACCTGACTTCCACAGGCAACCAGCATGTGTGTGGTGTGCATACATACATGTAGGCAAAATGTTCATACATATATAATAAAATGAATAAAGTTGACTGCTTTGGGTAGCTTCTAAGTGCAACTGGGCTGAATTTGCCTTCATTTTACTAATTTATCTGAGGCCATGGGAGCAAGGTCCGTGCCATGGTATGCATGTAGAGGACGGGGAAGATCTCTTTTAGAGTTGGTTCTCTCCTTCCACCTTTACGTAGATTGAATTTACATTGTCAGACTTGTGGGTTAAATGCTGTGCTGCAATGAGCCACATCACCAGGCCCTGTTTGTCCTTTTGACTGATTTGGAGCTGGGGTTGGGGTCACGGCTCAGTGTTTAAGATTATTTGCTGCTGCTCTTCCAGGGGACTGCAGTTTGGTTTCCAGGAGCTGCATCAGGTGACTCACAACTGCCTATAACTGCAGCTTAAAGGGTGGCCTCTCCTTGACTCTGTGTGCACCAGCGTTCCTGCGTGTGTATGAGTGTGTGTGCTCGCTCTCGCTCTCCTTCTCTCTCTCTTTCTTTCTCTCTTTCTCCCTCTCTCTCTCTCTCTCTCTCTCTCTCTCTCTCTTTCTTTTTTTTTTTATTATTAATTTATTCTTATTACATCTCAATGGTTATCCCATCCCTTGTATCCTCCCATTCTTCCCTCCCTCCCATTTTCCCCTTATTCCCCTCCCCTATGACAGTTCCTGAGGGGGATTACCTCCCCCTCTATATGATCATATGGTATCTATTCTCTTCTTGGTAACCTGCTGTCCTTCCTCTGAGTGCCATCAGGTCTCCCCATCCAGGGGACATGGTCAGAGGTGAGGCACCAGAGTGTGTGAGAACGTAATATCCCACTCTCCACTTTACTGTGGAGAGTGTTCTGTCCATTGTCTAGATCTGGGTAGGGGTTTAAGGTTTACCGCCTGTATTGTCCTTGTCTGGTGCCTAGTTTGAGTGGGACCCCTGTGCCCAAATCTGCCTATCATAATGTTCTACTTGTAGGCTCCTACACAGAGAGAGAGAGAGAGAGAGAGAGAGAGAGAGAGAGAGAGAGAGGGACAGAGATGGAGAGACAGAGACAGAGACAGAAAGAAATAACATAAATTTTTAAAAAGATATTTACTGTCTTCAATCATTGTCCATTCTGGGTTTGTTGGTTGGTTGTCTTTTGTTTTATTTTGCTTTGTTTTTTGAGACAGAGTCTGACTGTATAATCCTGGCTCGCTTGGAACTTGTTATGTAGATCATACTGGCCTTGAACTCACAGAGATCTGCCAACCTCTGTCTCCCAAGTGCTGAGTTTGAAGATGTGCAGCACAGCACCCGGTACCACCTTAAAGTCTCTCACTGAAGCTGAAGCTTACTTCCACCTCAGGGATGAAAAAGTTGCTGACAACCCAGACTAAGGAAAAAATGTATTAGGAATTTCAATGTTTTAGACACAGTGACGTGGAATAGGATTAGCTACTCAGGAGCCTGAGGCAGGAGAGGTAGATCCTGAATCTGTAGCCAGCCTGAGCTATATGGAGAGTGTCCCACCCCATATCAAAAAGTAGAGGAGGAGTCCATGAGGAAAGGGGTAAAAAGGGAAGGAAAGAAAAGAGAGGGGGAGGGGGAACAAAAAGAAAAGAAAAGGGCCAGGTAGTGCTTGCTCACGTCTTTAATTCCAGCACTAAGGAGGCAGAGGCAGTCAGATCTCCAAGTTCAAGGCCAGCCTGGTTTTTGCATCGAGTTCCAGGACAGCCAAGGCTACATGGAAAAACCTATCTTGAAAATCAAAAGAAAGAAGGAGGGGGAGGAAAGGAAGAAGAAGAAGAAGAAGAAGAAGAAGAAGAAGAAGAAGAAGAAGAAGAAGAAGAAGAAGAAAAAAGAAAGAATGAAGAAGAGTGAAGCAGAAGAACGAAGAACGAAGAGAGGAAAAAGATCCACCTCACCTCAGTCAGAATGGCTATGATAAAGAAAACAAATGCCAGCAATCATGGAGGTAGAGGCAGAGGAATTGCTATGAGTTTGAGGCCAGCCTGATCTACAAAGCAAGTCAAGGACAGCCAGGGCTACATAGAGAAACCCTGCCTTGAAAAAGAAAGAAAGAAAGAAAGAAAGAAAGAAAGAAAGAAAGAAAGAAAGAGAGAAAGAGAGGCTGGAGAGATGGCTCAGAGGTTAAGAGCACTGACTGCTCTTCCAGAGGTCCTGAGTTCAATTCCCAGCAACCACATGGTGGCTCACAACTATCTATAATGTGATCTGTTGCCCTCTTCTGGCTGGCAGGCACACAGGCAGGCAGAATATTACCTACACAATAAATAAATAAATAAATGTTTAAAAAAGAAAGAAAGAAAGAAAAGAAGAAAGAAAGAAAGAAAGAAAGAAAGAAAGAAAAACAAATGAAACTGGGTAGGGGTGCCCCATGCATTTAATCCCAGCACTAGGGAGACAGAAGCATGGATCAGTGTGAAAAATAAGGAAAAGGGTAGGGGTATAAAATTAAGACTATAAGCCATATAAAAGCTAGTGGTGTGTAAGATTATTAATAATGTATTTTTTTAGAGTTTGAACTGACCTACCATGGATCATTTATTAAGGCTTCCCCTAGAAGCAGAAGTTATTGCATCAGAGTCCTAATGACACATATGGGATCTCTCCCTATGAGTTGTTGGTTAGGGAAACTAACCAACCCCAAACGATATAAGATACTGCTGTTTATTACCCACCAGACCCCGTAGCAAGGCCCTATTGCTGAAACACACTTTATTTGCAGGACATAGAGAACTGAAGTGAACTGAGGCTTTCTTTCTGATGGCAAGTTTTCATAGTTACAGAGGATGCCATTTAGGCTGCTTCAGGGAGAAAAGTCATCAGTCATCTTCCCTAGCTGTGGACTTGGCAAGCTACAATAACAATGCCAGGCAAAATGCTTCCACTGTGCAGTAATCGCCGGGCTTTTTATGGGGGTAACCAAACACTTTCTGATTGGATTTGAGGCCCACTCCATAGGAAGGAATTCATACCTGGCACTATAAACCTAGTCCAAAGCATATGACTAGGGAGAGGATAAGCCATAGAGAAAACTCAACTCTTGTTCTCTTAAAGGGACATGAAGTCAAGCTGCCTTTTAGTTTTGATGATTGCATCCATAGGTTAATGCTGCTCTCAGTCTTTACAGTGGGCAGAGACTAGGCAGAGACTTATAACTAGCGCTGGAATAAATGACTGTTGAGTGCTCAGGCCTAAAGGAAACACTGATGTCACCCCTCTCAACAGCTCACAGAAGAGAGGAGAGAAAGAGTGTAAGAGATGGAGGATGGTAGGAGAGCTGAGAACAGTATCTGCTGGACATGACAGGGTATTGCACCCAAGAACTTACAGCAGCTGTGGTAACCTGCACAAGATCAGCCAGTTAAAGCCAGTCATAGTGGCCAACACCTTCAGTCCCAGCACTCGGAAGCTGAGGCAAGTAGATCTCTGTGAGTTTGAGGCCAGCCTGGTCTACACAGTGAGTTCCATGACAACCAGGCTTACATACAGAAATTTCCTCCCTCCCTCCCTCCCTCCCTCCCTCCCTCCCTCCCTCCCTCCCCCCCCCCTCTCTCTCTCTCACCACCCCCTCCTGTTCAGTACCATGCTTGCTGTCATGCTCACCGCCATGATAAGGCACCGACCCTCTGAAACTGCAAACAAGGCCCCAGTTAAATGCTTCCTTTTGTAAAAGTTGCCATGGTCGCGGTGTCTCTTCACAGCAATAGAGCCGTGACCGGGACACATTCTCCTTTCTAAGTTGCCACCTTGATAAGACTGTGTGTGCGGCTGACCTGCTTACAGGAGCATGTCATGTACTGTTGTAGAAGCACTGTCTATCATGACACAGGATTGTAGATGGCGCGTATGGCCATCAGCAGCGGCTGTTAATAAATCCGGCTACTTCCAGAGCTGGAGAGTTGGCTCTGTGGTTAATAGCGCTTGCTCTTGCGAAGGACCTGAGTTCAGTTCCCAGAACCGACGTGGGAGCTCACAACCATCTGTAACTCGAGTTCCAGGCAATCTGATTCCTTCTGCTGGCCTCCCGCTGTGCCAGACACACACTTGATATATGTGTGTGCATGCAGCTAAAACACTCATACTCATAAAAGAAATAAGTCTCAAAGTACTTTTAATTAAATAAGCTAATTTACCTATAAAGCGAATAGATAGTAAGAGCTTCGGATTTTGTATTGGCGTATTTTGTATGATATGCTAGAGTACAAGTCAGGGGTTCCCAACCTGTGGATTGTGACCCGTTTGGGGGACAAATGATTTTTTCCACAGGCATCACATATCAGATATCCTGCATCTCCAATATTTACATTATTCATAACAGTAGCAAAGTTTACAGTTACGAAGTAGCAATGAAAATAATTTTATGGATTAGAGTCATCGCAACATGAATAGCTGTACTAAAGAAGCAGAGCTTTGGGAAGATTGAGAAGCACTAGCATAAGTGGACCATGGTGACTTTAAAACCATAGTGTGCAACACATTTCATGGATAAACAGAAAACAATGCTGTGCATGGTGGCTCACACCTTTAATGCCAGCACTTGGGAGGCAGAGGCAAGTGGATCGCTGTGAGTTTGAAGCCATCCTGCTCTACAAAGCAAGTCCAGGACAGCCAAGGCTACACAGAGAAACCCTGTTTCAAAAAAGAAAAAAAAGAAAGAAAGAAAGAAAGAAAGAAAACAAAAATCCAATTGTTGAAATGTAAGTAGTATGTTTATATGAGACTTTAAAGCCTGAGAATCAATTCTATGCATTGTTAAGTGCACATCTATACAAAATAAAAAATATAAAAATACAGGCAGCTGGGACTACACAGAGAAACTATGTCTTAAAAAACAAACACTAAAAAAACTATATGTTATGCAGGAGGGAAGCAAGATTGGTGAGAACGCAGGATACTGCCTGTGTTGGAACCTTTTTCTTTCTTTCCTTCTTTTTTGTTTGTTTTTGGTTTTTTGAGATATGGTTTTTTTTGGTGTCACTCTGGCTGTCCTGGACTCGCTTTGTAGACCAGGCTGGCCTCGAACTCACAGAGATCCACCTGCCTCTGCCTCTGGCTCTCAAGTGCTAGGATTAAAGGTGTGCACCACCACACGTGGCATGTTCAAATTTTTCTCTTTCTCATTTTTTAAAACAGGCTTTCAGTCTGGCAGTGGTGGTGCACGCCTTTAATCCCAGCACTCAGGAGACATAGGCAGGTGGATCTCTGTGAGTTCAAGGCCAGCTTGATCTACAAAGTCACCTTTCATCCCAGCACTGGGGAAGTTGAGGCAGGGGGATGTCTGTGAGTTTGAGGCCAGCCTGATCTATATAATGAGTTTCAGCCATCTGAGGCTCTATAGTGAGACCCTGTGTTAAAAAAAGAAAAAAATGAATGACTCTACTCTTTTGCAGGTAATTGAATTTTCCCCTCATTTTTCAAAGAATATACAAAACACTTTTAGTTGCCATTGGCTGCTTAAAAAAGGTCAGAAGTCCAAGATTTATTTTGTACTTTGCTCTGCTTGCATATTTAACTTTTTACCATTTGTACATATTAAATTTACTAACATAGAAACATATGGAGTTTGTAAACAAAAGAAAAAACACACAAAAAAAAACCAAATTAAGCATCAATTGAAAAAATTGTTAAGGGCATTACTATTAAACAGCATTAAAAAGGAAGAAGGACACTGAACAAATGGCTCAGTGGTTAAAAGCCCTGGCTGCTCTTGCAGAGGACCTGGGTTTGATTCCCACCACCCACATTTTCACTCACAACTGTAACCCCAGTTCCAGGGAAACCTGGCACACTCTTCCACTCCCCTTGGACACTGTGTGCACATGTTTCACAGACATACAAGCAGGCAAGATGCCCAAACACATAAAATAGAACACATAAATCTTTTATTTTAAAAAAGGAAAAGTTATTGAATGCTGAAAACAAGTTTAATTTATGATCATCAAACTATGCTAGTTATAAAAGTATATATTCTTTAAATTCTACAAATACTTAATACCATTGTCATACTTTATAGTTAGCTACTGTACATATTGATTCCTCTTAGAATTCCCTTGTTTCCTTCATAATTATAACTGTCTTCTTCCTTAACTACAGTTCCTCTGCTGCTTAGCCTCCCAGGCTTGAGTCTAAATTGAAATGGCGTGCCAGCAATAGGATTTAAAAGTCTTTAGTCTGTGCTATTGCAATTTTGCAGACCTTAATGGCCTGCCCTTGAGTGGATGCCCAAGCAAACTCATTTCCTGTCCGCATCCCCAGCCAATGCGCCTCTGCCTGCAGTTGTCACTGAGGTCTAAAGACTCCACTGCAGAGGCTGTGCTCTGAGAGAGCAATGCTATCTTCTGGCAGAGTTCCTGGGAGAAAAGAAAACTTCAAAGACCACTGCAGTCAAGTTCTGGTTCTAGGAAAATGGCACTGTTAAGCTGGGTTTTGACTCTCATCTTCCTCCTGTTTTAGGAGTGTGTTCATCTGAAGGCAAGAAGAGCTGATAATTGCAAAATGGTCTAAAACAGAAATATATGTAAATAGTCAAGTAATGGTGGTGCATGCCTTAAATCCCAACACTTGGGCTGGAGAGATGGCTGAGAGGTTAAGAGCACTGACTGCTCTTCCAGAGTTCAATTCCCAGCAACCACATGCTGGCTCATAACCATCTATAGTGAGATCTGGTGCCTTCTTCTGCTCGCCTGAATCTGAGCAGAACATTGTACACATAATAAATAAATAAATCTTAAAACAACAACAAGCTGGGCAACGGCAGTGCACGCCTTTAATCCCAGCACTCGGGAGGCAGAGGCAGGTGGATCGCTATGAGTTTGAGGCCAGCCTGGTCTACAAAGCAAGTCCAGAACTACACAGAGAGACCCTGTCTCGAAAAAACAACAAAACAAAACAAACAAAAACAAAAAAACAAGGCCAGCCTAGTCTACAAAGAAAATTCCAGGACAGCCAGGGCTACACAGAGAAATCCTGTCTCAAAAAACAAACAAACAAACAAAGAGAGAAAGAGAGAGAGAGGGAGAGAGAGAGAGAGAGAGAGAGAGAGAGAGAGAGAGAGAGAGATGAATAACTGTACTGCGTCACATTCCAGAACTAGAAAGAAAATGCTAAATCCCAGTGTAAATTCTGTTAATCTCTTGGAGGCTGGAGAGTTGGCTCAGAGGTTCACAGCACTCACTGACACCCTCTTCTGGCCTCTGTAAGCACTAGACATGTACACGGTACACATACATGTACACAAGCCAAACACTCAACACAAAGTAAAGTCTGAGGCTCTCTGCTATGTTTCTGAAGTCAAGATAATTCTGCAAATAAATGAGAAGCCTGCCTAGTATTAAACTTCGCTGTCAGTTAAAAAAAAACATTTAAAATTTTGTTTATTCATTGGTTTATTTACTGTACGTAAATTTTACTTTATGTATATGAGTGCTATACCTGTATTTATGTCTGTAAACCAGGTATGTATTGGTGACCACAAAGGCCAGAAAAAGGCATAGATCTCCTGGACTGGAGTTACAGACAGTTGTGAGCCACCATGTAGGTAATAGGGATTGTACCCAGGTCCTCTGGGTAAGCAACAAGTATGACCAGGCTGGCCTTGAACTCAGTGATCCGCCTGCCCCTGCCTCCCTGAGTGTTGGAATTACAGGTGCGCGCCTGGCTACATCAAGCACTCCTAACCGCTGAGTCATCTCTGCAGTCCTAGTGGGTGATTTTAAAAAATAAACAGAAGCTGGGCACTGGTGTTACATTCTATTAATCTCAGCACTGGGAAGGCAGACACAGGAGGATCTTTGAGTTCAGGAGCAGAGTGGTCTACAGAGTGAGTTCCAAGACACCCAGGGCTACCCAGAGAAACCCTATCTTGAAAAACCAAGAAAAAAAAATCTATCTATCTATCTATTCATCTATCTACCAAATTACTTATTTTATATTGATATTATAGGACATTACGCCCGGGTTCACCAGGTGGCTGGCCCCACAGTCCTAAACACAGTGTTGATGGGCTGCGGACTGCTTGCTTTGAATAATACTGGAATAAACTCACCAGGAGCCAACTTCCATTTCTTAACACTTTGGTATAAATGTGATTTCTCTAGAGATACCCCAGCACCCCAGAAAGCAGGAGTAAGAGGCACGTATCATTATGAGAAGGTATTTTGTATCTAATTTCCTCCACACACATATACACATTAAACAAACCAATGTAGTTTCAGGCCAGAGAGCACTGGGCACTCCTGCATGGCATGCTTGGCCCTGAAGATGCATACAATAACCTAGCTGACATGCTTTTATGGGCTGGTGTCCTTTCTTAAAAACTGACTCCTGGGTTGGAGAGATGGCTCAGTGGTTAAGAGCACGTCTGCTCTTCCAGAGGTCCTGAGTTCAATTCCCAGCAACCACACCGTGGCTCACAACCATCTATACCCTCTAATGCCCTCTTCAGGCACACAGAGGTAATGCAGTTAGAGCACTCACACATAAAATAAATAAATAAACTCTTTTAAAAAACAAAACAAAACCAAAAAACAAAACAAACAAACAAAAAAAACGAAAACTGACTCCCACTGGGTGTGATGGCGCACACCTTTAATTCCAGCACTAAGGAGGCAGAGGCAGGCGGCTCGCTCACTGTGAGTTCGAGGCCAGCCTGGTCTACAAAGTGAGTCTAGGATAACCAAGGCTACAACAGAGAAACCTTGTCTCAGAAAAAACAAAAACAAAAACTGATTCTCAGGCCTAGCCAGGCAGTGGTGACACATGTCTTTAATGACAGCACTCTGGAAGCAGATCTTTAAGAATTCCGGGGCCAGCCTGGGCTACAGAAGGAGTTTCAGGACACAGAGAAGCTGTCTCAAAAAAAAAAAAAAAAGAACAAAACAAAAACAACAAAACAAACAAACAAAAAATTCTTTACTGTAGTGGTGCACGCCTTTTAATCCCAGCATTGAGTGAGGCAGAGGCAGGCAGATCACTGTGAGTTCAAGGCCAGCCTGGTCTACAAAGCGAGTCCAGGATAGTCAAGGCTACGGTGTGGTGTACTGAAGGAGGAGGAGGCAGCACAGAGCCAGCCTAGTCTATAGATCTCTGTGAGTTCAAGGCCAGCCTGGTCTACAAAAGCAATTCCAGAACAGCCAAAGGTCCATAGAGAAACCCTGTCTTGAAAAAAAAAAAAACAAAACAAAAACAAAAACAACAACAACAGAAGTGCCTTTTGGCCTGAGGACTTTGTGGAAAAGATTGCTAAGGCTTGCTGGCCACCAGCCCAGCATCAGCTTTAGTGAGAGAGCCTGCTTCACAGAAATAAGAAGAACAAAGAAGCAGAACACTCCATGTCTTCTCTGGCCTCCCCCCAGGCATGAACCCCCACACATGGTCACATCTCAGTTTGCGTGAAGATTTCATCATTATTGGTGAGGTTCACAACATACGACCCCCAAACATAGCACTTTGACATACTGAATATTTGAGGCTGGAGGAATCTGGGCGGGGGGGGGGGGGGTGGCGAGCCGAGAATGATTTTCTGACCTTACCCTGAAACAAATCTAAAACTTAAAATTTCCCTGTGAAAGACGCCTTCCTGGTGCCCTCACTGCTCTCTGCAGACATGAGGACACCGAAAGAAACCAAAGGTGAAGTATTTGCTGGTTTCCCGACCTGTTACCATTAATTTTGTGTTCTTTTTCCTTTCATGGTCCTCCAGGACTTTCTAATTCCCACCAAATCTAGCATAAAACCCTCAGGCTTTGGGTCAGTGAGATGGTTCAGCAGGTAAAAGGGTGTGCCACCAAGACTGATGACTTCAACTCAAGCCCCCAGAACCACATCATGGAAGGAGAGAACCAGCTCTCACAAGTTGTCCTGTGACTTACACACACACACACACACACACACACACACACACACACACACACACCATGGCACTCTCGAGCCCACAGATAAGCACACAGATAAATTAGTTCACTAATGGAATAAAAGTATCTTTTTTAAGAGAGAGAGAGAGAGAGAGAGAGAGAGAGAGAGAGAGAGAGAGAGAGAGAGAAGTGCATGCCTGTGATCCCAGCACTCCAGAGGCAGAAGCAGGCGAATCTCTCTGAGTTTGAGACCAGCTTGGTCTACACAATGAGTTCCAGGACAGCCAGGGTTACACAGAAAAACACTGTCTTGAAAAGACTGACAGACAGACAGACAGACAGACAGACAGACAGAGAGTATCTGGAGATGGGACTCAGGAGTCTATTTTATCAACTCCTCCTGGCGATTCTAATGCATGTAAGGATGTATTGCTCAGCCTGTGCTGAATAGCCATTTCTTCGGGTCAGACATGATCATCACCAGCTTGGAACAGAGCTGCTGTGATGACCTACACAACAAGCTCAGGAGACCAGGACCTTTAGCCCTCCCCAGTAGAGGGAGAGGGGTGAGTCACGAGACAATGAGATCCTCACGAGTTCCTCATGCTCCCAGATTCAAGGTCCCAGTGGCCACACTGCACTAAGAGGCAAAGAGCAGCAGTGGTGAGACTTTTCTGAGTCACCGTGCTCTGAAAGTGACTCCAATAAACTCGTTGCTTCATCAAGCTGGTCCTGGCTAGAATCCCTTTTTTTTTTTTTTTTTTTTTTTTTTTTTTTTTTTTTGTCTATCAGTATCCTCACTATCTCAAATAAATAGATATTTCTTTAAATATTTCCAGGAAAAGTCATCCAGTCTGAAAAACAGCTCTACAGGTAATGAATGGTGACTTGAAATGACATATGAAAGTGTACTTTATGGCCAGGAGAATGGTTCACGCCTTTTGGTCCCAGGATTCTGGACATAGAGGCAGGTGGGATCTCTGAGACTCAAAGCCAACCTGGTCTACACAGTGAGTTCTGAGACAGCCGGGCCTACACAGAGGGCCACTGTGGTCTAGAAAGAAGATCCTAAGAGTATAAAACAAACATGGGAAAACAAAAGGAAACCAAGCAGTTCTGGGCACCCATAGTGTATCAAGCCTCTGTCTCATTATGGGTATTTTTATCCTGCCAGGACACAACGCCAGTGAGGCAATCTCTGCTGAGACTCCAAAGAACTCTCAGCGTTCCCCCTCCATGTTCCTCCTCTCAGCTTTCTCCTCTGCTGGCATGAACCACTTTCTGATCACTCTTCCCGGTGCTGGCTAAGAGGACACATTGACATTCATCTCCTATGTCCCAGGGCCACAGTCAAAAGAAGGCAGCGTACAGAAAACTCACTCCACACACAACTAAAATGCACTAGTAAAAAGTAATTGTTAAAAAGAAGGTGCTGGCCTTGGATGAGTCCCTTTCTCACTCCACCACGATGGGCCTCAGACTACAGTATGCCCAACACCACCAAGAACTGTGAACCGCCCAGGGTTTTGTCCATTTGGAAATGTCTGTGCCATACGCTGATGTCCTACAGGAAGTCTGAAGAGTAAAACAGCTTGGCATCAGCAGAGAGACACTCCAAAGAAAAACACCAAGACACTGAGATGATGTCTTCCCAACCAATGCTCCTTCGGTGACAATTTTTAACAGCCCCAAGATAGCTCTCTGCCATCTGTTCCCAGTCCTGGGCCCTCCAGATCGCTGCCCCCATGTGTTCCCTGAGACTCTTCCTCAGTGTCATCTTGCCAGGGAGATGGAGAGTGGCACAAAGGCAGTTGGAACATGTGTTCTGATACTCTGCTCATTGTTAAAGGGACAAGGAACACAGAACCAAAAATACTCACACCCAAACATATGTCTGCAAAAGTCAGAGGGGGTGAGTTGGGTGGAGGTAGTAGTGGAAAGGCAAGGAGACAGAGAGGAAAGAAGGAAGAGGAGGAGAGAGAGAGAGAGAGAGAGGGAGAAGGGAAATAAACTACCCACCATTACTTCATACAACACTGATAGAAAAGGAAAGAAGAAAGACCTAGTATAAACACTGTTGTAGTCGTCCATGAGGTTGGGTTATTCTCAGTTCTCTAGAGAAAACAAATCACTAGGAAATACACCTGTGTCCATATGAAGAAACAGCAATAGGATCATGTGACTATGAAGCCTATGCTCCAGAAATTTTCCTCTGCAAGCTGTAAAACCCAGGAAAGCCAAGAGTGTAAATTCTAACCCAAATTCAGAGACATGACAACTCAAAGTGTCGCACATTTCCTTAAATTCCCCTAGGGGGCAGCACCATGCCTGGTTCTGCTGCTTTGAGGGCTTAATGGACCAGAATGGAGGGTCTCACACTACAGATTCCTAGGGTCCACAAAGACCTAACAAATGGCAGTCTCCAAACCTGGTTTGGGAATTATCCTAGTTGACCTAATTCTTCAAGAGCAAGTGAAGTTGATCTCCTGGCTTTTAGCAAAATGTGGAGGGAAGAAAAGGTGTATTTCCAAGAATCTGATACACACCCTGAACGGTGTCCAACAGACTAGGCCAGACATCACTCAATAATGACCTATGCTGCTGCCTGATACCTCTCCCCGATCCTGCGCCCCGCCCACCCCACCCACCCACCCCCCCACCCCGGGCAGGAATCATGGTTTTAAATATGCTTTCTGTGTGGTAATAAAAGGTATGTATATGGAGTCTTAGTCACCTTTTCAGTTTCATGGCTCTGGTAAGCACCAGTGTAGCTTTGCAGCTCAGCATCACTTACTTAGTCTTAGTTTGTAAGTTCAGGACCACAGGGGTCATATCTCCTGTGAGCATCTGTGCATCGCAATCAGACTGCACTGCCATCAGCTGTTGGTCTTCCCCACAGGACCCTACAGTCCTCAGCACACTTAACTTGTGTGCCAGTCTGGTTTCGCAATGCCGGGAAAGAAAACTCAGGGCACTGTGGATGCCGGGCAAACATGCAGTACTGGGCCCCTCACACATTCTTTAAATGTTTTATTGACAAAACTTGGTGGGGAGGGTTGGGGTAGAATCAGGGCCTCCTGTAACTCAGGTTGGCCTCAAAGTCACCATGTAGCCTAGGCCAACTCTGAATTCCTGGCCGTCCATCCTAGTCCTTCACTACCCAAGACCGGGATGGCAGGTGTGTGCCACTGCACCCAGTCTCTGTGGCCTGGTCACTAGCCACTACTTTATTTTAGAGCTGAAATGGGAACTCTGGCCCAACATGGAAATCAGAGCAGAGTCTTGCCGTGTCCAGTGATGAGACTGGCTGGGAAATACCAGGAGGCAGAAGAAAGATAATTTCCATTGGGGGGTGGGGGGGGGGGGAAGCAACACTGTATTTAGGTTTCAGCTTTGCTCCAGAAATGCTTACAACTGTCATGACCTAAATGAGATGATATCTCTTTAAAATACTTTTATTTTACATTACTTATTTATTTTGGCTTTTTGAGACAGGGTTTCTCTGTGAAATAGCCCATACTCTCCTGACCTCACACTGTAGACTAGGCTGGCTTCGAACTCACAGAGCTCCTCCTGTCTCTGCCTCTGGAGTGCTAGTATTAAAAACGTGGGCCACCACGCCTGACTTAATACTTTAGCTTGTATTTATGTGTACATGTATGCGGATGTGCATTTGTGCGCCAGATGCTCTCAGAGACCAGAAGAGGGCATCACATCCCCCTGGAGCTGGAGTGGTTGAGAACCACTGGTGTGGGTTGCTAGAGACTGAACCCAAATCCTCTGCTAGAGTAGCGAGCGCTCTTAACGTCTGAGCCGCCTCTCCAGCCCCAAGGCCAGTTCTCTTAACACTGAGACAGCAGATGCTTGTACTGACTTCTGACCTCCAACAGAGGCTCCACCGCTGTGTGCCGGTTTTCCATTAGTGGTGTTAACGGGAGCTGGGAGTGGAGTCAACAAGACTGGCGAGGAGATACAGGAAATCCCCTAGCGATAAGGCTGGGGGACCCACGAGGGAGAGTTAGTTCTTCGCGGAAGCTCCTGTTTGTCAGGAGATAAACTTAGAAGACGTTGTAGACTCAGCTCCTAGGTGAGTGGACCTGTGTTCCCGGAGGCACTGAGGATTACTGCTACTGACTGCCTTACCTCCCAGGAGGCCAGCTAGGTAGGAGGTCAGCCCTTAAGGCTGGATCCTGTATAAACGAAGGGCCGGAGAAAATCCCTGCAAGCTGCACTTTGGCAAAAATCCTAAGGATGATTCAAAGAGGTAAAAGTGGTCTATGGCCTCATGACGAGAGCTCAGAAAAAAAAAAAAAAAAGACAGTGACAAGAAGGCAACAGCCAGTGGAGGGAACAGTGAGAAACTGGACTATGGGACCTGCTTGTCACCTCTGTGCATTACGGTCCTGACTGATCTACAGAGTGACTTCCAGTTCAGTCAGGGAGGCACAGAGACCTCCTGTCTCAAAAGAGCAAAGCTAACAAGTTTATATAACTAGATGCGTCACTTAGTTTACAAGGATAATGCATGGTAAAGCATTAGTTCCCCTGTTCAATGAATGAGAAAATTGGCCACAGTCAGTCAGAAACCCATCTGCAGTTGTAAGAACTACATAGACTGACCTTAACCAGCGCCCAGGTCTTTCAACATGTTCAACTGGATGATTCTGATCAAGCCTTTTTCTCTTTTTAATGTGTTTTCTTAAATGAGCTGACTAGTAATCAATGTTCCAAAATGACTCCACAAGTCATTATTTAAGTCCAATTTAGCACTTCCTCTCTATAGATTAGCAAGTTTAATTTTCCCTAATGAGATATTGAATATGCATAGAATTAAAGTATATCAAGTAATTAAGCATTTGTAAAACAAGCCAGTTGAAACAGTAAATTCCTGCCACAAGATGGCACTAGAAGGTCAAAAGCATAAACAAACAAACAAAACCTAGTTTTTACAAAATCTTAAGTACAAATTCGTGCCAAAAGATGTTTAGAACTGGGCCAGGTTTGGTGCTGCATTCCTGTAATCCCAGAGTTCACTGGGGAGGTAGAGACAGGAGGATCAGCAGTTCAAGGTTATCCTCTTTGCATGCACTGTACGTCCCAGTGATAAATATATTTTATTTTATGCTGGGGTGCAGCTCAATTATATAATATGTGCTTGGAAGCATGGCAACCCGGATTTGACACAAACCCTCCATACAAAACAAAACAAAACAAAAAAGGAAAGAAGGAGACAAAGAGGAAGGAAGGGGGACAAACAGATTTTATGCAAGTAATAAATTAAAGGCTAAAGAAACAGGCTATTTTACATCACCCTTAGATGCATAGCTCGCTCCAAGTAGGTGGATCTCTATGAGTTCAAGGTCAACCTGACGGTCTACATAGGCGTTCCAAGACAGCTAGACTATTTAAAACAGTGATACACTGTGTGAAAAGAAAAGATGAGGGGAGGGGAGGGGAGGGAAAGGAAGGGAAGGGAAGGGAAGGGAAGGGAAGGGAAGGGAAGGGAAGGGAAGAGAAGAAGAAACAATGACAACCATTTGTTTCATTGATTAAAACATACACTGGGCTGGACAGGGCTATAGGACTGGAGTATATAGCTCAGTGGCAGGGTGCTTGCCCAGCATGTGAGACCCTCCATTGGATCTCTGTGACACTAGAGAAGACAGCCCGGCTTTGTTTGATTTGTTTGTTTGTAATGATCAACACCATCAAACATCCTGCCCTTAGCCCTAGCCCAAAGGGTACAGGAAAACATGTCTTCTCAAGCCTACACAGAATAAAGTAAAATTAAGGTGAGGCAATGCAGCACTCAGCCATCACTGGTTGACATGTGGCTGGAAAGCAGTGATGACAGGGAGTCACAGAAGGGAGGGAGGGAAATCTATAATCCTACCAAAGTTATTAAACCTCACCTGATATCAGCTTCTTTATTTATAAAGTGGGAATCTTATGTTAAGCAGCATCTAAGGATCTCAGCCATGCTCCTCGCTGTGAATAGAGCAGATGACTATAAAATTTAGAACTGACAGGAACTTAGTGACAACCTTATGATGACAAAAAGCAGGGCACTGGAGATATTAGTCAGTGACAGAGCACATGTGCGCATATATATTCCTTAGTTCAAGTCCCAGTAGTGCATTAAAAAAAGAAGAAGAAAGACATGATCAAAAATATCATTGATATAAAAGCCCTTTGAGCCGGGCATGGTGGTGCACGCCTTTAATCCCAGCACTGGGGAGTCAGAAGCAGGCAGAGCACTATGAGTTTGAGGCCAGCCTGGTCTACAAAGCAAGCCAGGACAGCCAAGGCTACACAGAGAAACCCTGTCTTGAAAAAAAAAAAAAAAGAATAACTGGGAGCAGAAGAAATGGACTGCTTTTCATATGCAAATCTACACACACACACATATACACACATGCACACATATACACACATACATGCATACACACATACAGACACACACATATACACACCACTTATACACGCACATACACACACACACACACACACACACACACACACACTCCTCCCTCTCCAGATTATGGAGAGGGATTAACAGTCAAAGAACATGGCAGAGATGGTAATGGTCTGATTTTTATGCAGTTTTGTCTTTATTGTCTTAGTCTGAAAATGTTTCTTAGGAAATGAAACAAGACAAATACTTGGATTTGGTCATTCCAGAAGTTTGCTGTCTTGCAATGACTTTTCTGTGTACTGTCCTTTATAGCACTGTGTTTCAAAGTAAAAACAAAAACTCATTAGAAAGGGATGACATTAATAACTGATCAGAGAGTAAAATATAGTCAGAAATGCATTTCAAACTCAGTAGAAATTGTAAAAAGCCAGTCACCCCTAAGGAACCTAGAAAGGCTTTAAGCAAGGCAAACATTCCATGCAGCGGTGTGAGATTCTCACTATAACTGTGGGCATGGAGCGTGCTTGCCCATTTGCTGGGTAGCTGCTGTGACAGACTGGAGTTGGGGTGCTGCTGCCTGGCATTCATATGCCCATCAGGTGAAGCTGGACGGGATGAGAAAGGTCCATTACCTCTGGAGTTAATTGTTAACATGTTATTTAGAGCACACATTGATTATCGGAGAATTTTCTTGTAGAAGTTTGTACAATGTGTCCCTTAGCATGAACAAGAAAAGACTTTAAGTAGAGAAAAACACTGTATTGCTAACATAATGATAATATTTACATATAACCCTGTAACCATGAATTTACATTTAGCCATACACTTAAAGCAGTGTATCTTTGAAAAGATTACAATGCAAAAAGAAAGGTTTCGCTATGTAGCTCTGGCTATTCTGGGACTCACTACGTCGGCCAGACTGGCCTCGAACTCTGCATCTAGAGTGCTGGGATTAAAGATGTTTTCCCTCCTCTGTTTCTCCTGGGTTCCATCACAACTGAGGTTGAACACTCCTGTAATGCCGTCACCTGGGGGATGGAAACAACTTCCAGCCATGCTTAGCTACATAGAGAATTCAAGGACATCCTGGGCTACATAAAACCTTATATCAAAACCGTAAGGCCAGGGCCTGGAGAGATCCCTCAGCAGCTAAGAGTGTGTACTACCCCCTACATAGGACCTAGCCTCCTGAGTGCTGGGATTAAAGGTATATGCCACCACCGCCCAGCAAAATAAATCTTTTTTTTTTTTTAAGCATAAGAAGGGCCAGTTAGATGTAAAGACGCTTGCTGTGCAACCCTGAGGACCCGAGTTCAATCCTTACAATTCATGAACACAGAATTAAAGGCCTACACAAAGTGTGCAGCTACTCACATGCCCTGTGACACAAGGACTTACCCACTTGTAAATAACTATTGTTGAATGGAAGTTTATTAATTAAATAACAGTTTAAAGTCTACAATGCTCACTCTGGGGTAGCCATGTGCTACCACCTATCAGGCATTCCCATCAGGCAGGCCTGGGCCTGACTCCCGGACTCTGATAAGCAGTGATGAGCTTAGTAAATCAGTTCTCATCTCTAATCCTCAAAGTTTCCATTCAAAGAGTCAGTTAGAAGATTAAAATGCAGGCTTTGCAGTCCGGGTGCTCAAGTGAAAAGCACTAGTTCTTCTTTAACTATAAGACCCTTGTCAAATGCTTTAGCATCCTTCCAGCCTCCTCAGTTTTCTTGTTTTTCCTTCGAGATAGGGTTTCTCTGTGTAGCCTTGGCTGTCCTTGACTTGCTTTTAGACCAGGCTGGCCTCGAACTCACAGAGATCCACCTTCCTCTGCCCCACTCCCCCAAGTGCTAGGATTAAAGGCATACTCCACCATGCCCGACCCTACTCAGTTTTCTTATATGGGCAGGGTGGGGCGGGGAGGGGGATCTGGGGGGTGGGGGAGATAGGGAGGTGGGGTGGGGGCTAATAATATCATATCTTGCATAGGGTTGAAGTGAGAAACAAACTTTCAAACACTACCTTGAGAAATACATAGCACCATAGATTTGTTAAGTATTTAATAAATTCAGCTTATTTGGTTTTTCTTTGGAGTGGGGCCAGGGGGAGGACATAGACTCACTGTGTAGCCCAGGCTGGCCTGAAACCTATGGCAATCTTCCTGCCTCGGCCTTCCAAGAACTAGGATTGCAGCCATTGTAATACCCAGCTCATCTTCACTGTACATTAGATGGAGTCCGGGACATGACCTCCCGAAACTGTGCACCTTGGCATCCTGGGTGTTTTGAACTGAGGCACACTAAAAAAAAAAAAGACAGCAGCTGGGCTGGAGAGATGGCTCAGTGGTTAAGAGCCCTGATTGCTCTTCTAGAGGTCTTGAGTTCAATTCCTAGCAACCACATGGTGACTCACAACCATCTATAATGTGATCTGATGCTCTCTTCTGCCCTGTGGGTGTAACATGCAGACAGAGCACTGTATACATAATAATAAATAAATCTTAAAAACTGCAGCAGAAAAGAGAGGGGGCTCTGTCTTGGGGAAAGCCCTCATGTGAAGGGTGGTGTCCTATCCCTCAAGGGAAGGAACAACATTCACAAAAAGGAAAAGAATCTAAACGGGCAGGTCTTGCTGTATTACAGACAATTTTAGTACCATGAGGTCAAAGCCCCGCCTCGTGCGACCATATTCTTGCCCCTCTGCACACTTCAGCATAAGCATTAAAAGAGGGAAAACTTTCCCTGGGCCTTTGAGCCTTCACTCTTGAAGTCTCTTGCATCACGCTGAACTGTGGTTGAATACATTTGCTCTTTCTGCTCATCTGCCTTTTATGATGCACCAAAAAGAAAAGATACTGACTTTCTCCCCTATACTTTCAAGATTGCCAGTTCCAGGACTCTTCCTTTTCTTCCCTCTTTCACCTGCTCTGTTTCTTGGAGCCATGATGTTATCATTCTGTTTCATCCCCCCCTGGTTATCTCTCTCTCACCAGGTCCCTGTCTGGCCTGTTAGGGGGTAGGCTCCTTTAGGGTGGGGGTTGTAAACTTGCTGCACTGTGGCAAGGGTCACAGGATGTGAGGACAAGGAGCTAAAGTGGATTGATCCTACTGGGTGGGGGTAGGGCAGCTTTTCTCTAAGGGAAAGCAGGCTCAGTAATGTTTTTTCTTGACTGAGACTTCATCATTTTATATGAACCTAATGCCATCCCTCTCCCTCCAAATAAAGCCCCAAAACAGTAAAAACATAATGTGGACCTGGATCTGCCTACCAACTGTAAATCATCTGATTATGCTCTTGACTAGTGAGAAGTTTTATATTGGGTTGTATGAATTTTGAATCAGGAAAGATTTTAGGATATATATGTATATGTATATGTCAAAAAGAGGCTGTGGCTATGTGGCAAAGAAGCAGTGCTAAATGGGGTCTAATTACTGTTCCTGGCAGAGGTGGGTCACAATGTAGAGGAACAGAGAACCTGCAACCTTTTGAAAAACACTCCTAACTCCAGCCACACAGTCGTAAAAGACTGGGCGGCGTGCAGAAATAGAACAAGGAAGACAGCTGGCGATTCCCCGGTGGCCATTGAAGTCTTTCATCACAATCTGGTCCTCCTAGTCTCCATCCCAGACAGACTTCCAAGTGCTGTGCCACACTGCCTGGGAGGCAGTACATAAAAACCTGGAGCTAGCCCAGCCCCTCCCTCCACGGAACTCTGGCAACAGGGAAGTACCTCTTGAAATACAGAGGACAGGGCTAGGAGTTCAGCTCACTGGTAGAGTTCTTGCATAGCAACTATGAGGTGCTGAGTTCAATTCCCAGCACTGCAGTAGGTAAATAAATAAATAATCTAAGGTCTAGGCCAGGCGACGATGGCACACACTCAGGAGGCTAGCACTCGGGAAGGCAGAGACAAGCGGATCTCTATGAGGCCAGCCTGGTCTACAGATCCAGTTCTAGGAGAACTAGGGCTACCTATAAAAACCGTGTCCACAAAAAAAAAAAGAAGAAGAAGAAAAAAGAAAAAAAGAAAAGAAAAGAATGAAAGAAAGAAAAAGAAAAATAACAGAAAAGAAAGAGAGAGAGAGAGAAAAAAAAAAGAAATATGGAAGACACCCGCTAGCATTGTGGAGGGTATACTCTAGTGTCCGGCAATCTTTGGAATAAAAGAAACACTGGCCTTTGTGACTGAAACCAGGCCTTGGCCAGGCTAAACACCCCTGAGCTAGTCATGAGGACCCAGGCCTTTGTCACAAGAATGCAGAAAGTTGAGGCCTGGTCCCTAATCAGACAAGAGTTAAAGGATGAGTCATTATGCAAACTGAGAAGGTTAGCCTAGAAGAGGCTTATGGTGCTGCCAGTTTGGTGACTCTAGGAGGTTTTTATGGCTGACCTCACTAAAGCTCAAAGAAGGAAGATAGCACTGTGTGGCCAGGAAATGTTAGTAAAACGTTTGTGGAGGCCAGGATTAAGCCAGGCACCAAAGGATGAGCAGGATTAAGTAGCAGGGGGTAAAATGAATGGAATCAGAAGTGGGGGACGGGGTGGGGGGTGGGGGGTGAGTGGGTGGGGGGTGACAGAAGAAAACCCTTTAGCAAAACCTGAGTGAGAAGAATGCACCCAGAGATATGCTAAGGGTGGAGGGGGTTCACACCAGATGCCAGCGATCTTATCTCTAAAGTAGGAAGTGACGGCCATCTGCATATGGAGTCCCAGCAGAGGTGTTGGGGGATCTTTGCTTATGGGGGATGTGGGATGACTGCCCGGGAATGTTGCAGAAAGGTTGGGAAACCCAGATGAGGTCGAGTGAAATTTTAGCTATTTTTAATATACTACAAAGTTTTTGTTACTTCTTGGAGCCCAAGATAAATAAATAAATACCACTAAAGCCAGAGACACATTCTCATATTCTCTCTCTCTCTCTCTCTCTCTCTCTCTCTCTCTCTCTCTCTCTCTCTCTCTCTTTCCCTCCCTCCCTCCCTCCCTCTGTCCCATCTCTCTCCCTCTCCTTTTCCCTCTTTCTCTCTCTTCTTTCTAGTCCTGGGATAGAAGGATAGAATTCATGATCTTCTAGACTCTAGGCTAGTACACCAAAACTAAGCTACACAGGCACACACACACACAACACACACACACACACACACACACACACACACACACACACACATACACACACACGGCAAAACCAGCATGATACAGGGCGCATCAGGCCCCCTTCCAAGGAATTAAGAGGGTTTTGTTTTTCTTTTTCCAAGACAAGGTAGCCCAGGCTGGCCTGGAACTAGAGATCCGCCTGCCGCTGCCTCCCAAGTGCTGTAATTAAAGACATGCACCACCACCGCCCAACAAATTAGAGGTTGTTAATAGGAAAGAGAAAATAAGGATTGTGTTCACCAGTCCTTTGAGCTTTTATTCTATACGTGCCACAGTGTGCTGAGAGCTTTGTTCTGTGCCTACTCTTCAGGTCACCAAACAGTCTGCCCACTGTTCTTCACCTCACCCACCCTCCTCGGGAGATGTGCAAGGACATGTTCATCCAGCAAGCACTCACTTATTCCCACACACAGGATCTGGAAAGGAATGAGAAAGAAAATGGCAATACTAGCTTTCTAGACCATTAAATGGTAAGTGACGGGGTCTCTTTTTCCCTGAGCTTCAACACTAGAGAACACAGAAACTGGACCGTTGTCAAGCAGTCTCCCAACTTGGCTACAATTATTTATTTCCATTGCCACCGTTCATTTCACACTAGCTGTGTCTCTCAAAACCCCATAGCAAGCTGCTTCCTCCTCTCCTCAGGCATCTCTATCCAACATAGCCTTTCTCCAGCCTCAGGCCTACGGTGTGGACCACATCAGTGCCTTTCGCAGCCAAGCCTCATCAAGATGCTTCGCCTGGGTACAGAGAACTTTGCTTCCTGTGTTGGTGTGGAAGGAGTGTGCCAACTGGTGTACACAGCTGCAGACAAGAGAGTTGGGCAGAGTAGAAGTGTGTGTGTATGTGCGTGTGTACATAAGCATATGCATGTAAAAGGCAGTAAATAACAAATCTGGTTATATGGTTGTGGTTCCAGTCCACTGCTATAATGATTCATTAGATTTAAATAAAATATCCAAAAGTGGGCTAGTAGGTATCTCCTATATACAGAGTATCTGTCTGAGGGTTTTCAGACATTTTTAAAAAAGAACTTTTCTTGATGTCCTCAGTCACAAACACAATAGAGCGAGGCAGGGGGTCTGCAGCTTCCTCAAGGACAGAATCCTCCTGTGATTACTTGTCAACTCACCTAAGACTTGCCTCCTAAACATGCACTTCCTTTAATAGGGAGAGAAGGTCTACTGAAAAAAACAAATCCCAACAATGAAAACAAACAATGGTTTAAGGTCTTTTTCTTTTTTTCTTCTTTTGTTTCTTTGCCTGCTTGCTTTTTAATGGTCATGTCATTCTGAACTTTGCTAATTCATAAACGCGGAGTAATTTTAAATTTGGATTTTGAGAGGTTTCTGTTAAGTTTCTAAATAGAAGAAGAGGAGGAGGAGGAAGAAGAGGAAGAGGAAAAAAACAAGAACAAAAAGAGACTGAAGGAAGGAAGGGAAGAAAGAAAGAAAGAAAGAAAGAAAGAAAGAAAGAGAAAAGAAAGAAAGAAAGAAGAAAGGATTGTTGGATAGTCCTCCAGGACCCTGAGCTTGCTAGCTAGGTACTAAATCCATGGAACCAGCATAATCATTTCATTTTTAAAACCATCTCTGTCTTCATCTGCTGTATCTAGAATCGATGCCTCAAGCTCTTGCTTCCAGTAATGGGACGTACTTACACTAGCTGCAGTGATGCTGCTTGACAGTCCAAACTTCCCTGGATGATCCCCAAATAGAACTGAGTATAGGCAACATACAAAGGCTCAAAACACATTTTTTTTTGAAACACGGCACATTTCATACTGCTTGTAAGGCAAGTGGTTTTCAGAGTTCCTCCTTCAACACACAATAAAACATATATTTTGAGTGTGTGGAACTCATCCGTTCTCAGAAAACATCCGTAGCAAGAGCATGTCATGAGCAACTTAAGTCCCACCATCTACAGCGGGTGGGAAATGAGATCAATTAGAAATATGACCTATCCATCAAATTAATATGGTCTAACTGTTAACCAAGAGACAAAGGCGTGACAAGCTATAAAATAAAACATTTCAGCAAGGAGGAATTTCTCAGTGTGAACAAACCCTCTTTAGGAACTGAAGATACAGTCTGAGAAGAACTATGTTGGGCTGAGGGTTGCTGAGATAGTTGAGCGCTTGCCCAGCACTTAAAAGGCCCTGGGCTCCATCTGCCTCTCTGGGGGAAGGGACATGCAGCGGGCTTGTGGCGAGAGTGTTTTCTTCATCTTCTTAGGTTGATGGAGTCTACCAAGTTGGAATTAGATCCACCATGACTAAACAACCTTGAATTTGGTTTTTAATTTGTGCCACTGTAAAACCCATGATGAGATTTTTTTTTTAAATATTGTTAATCTTTACGGGTTTGTGGGGTTTTGTTGTTGTTTATTTGGGTGGTTTTGTTTGTTTTTATTTCATTAGTTTATTTACAATTGTATCTAAGAGTTGTATTAAGTACAATTGTATTAAAGAGTTCAAAACTTTAATCCAGCTTTCAGACCATATCCCTTAAACATTCTTCATCCTGTTGAAGGATTGGAATAAATATCCTTATTTTTTAAGTAGCTGGTACCTTGCTATAAAGAAAGGAGCAGAAAATTCCAGTCCAATGTTTATTTGTTTTTTGTTTGGTTTTTTCCAAGACAGTTTGTTTGTATAGTTCTGTCTATCCTGGAACTTGTTCCATAGACCAGGCTGACCTCAACTCTAAGATTCACCTGCCTTTGCCTCCTGAGTACTGGAATTAAGACATGTGCCACACCACCAGGCAGTTTGTGTGTGTGTGTGTGTGTGTGTGTGTGTGTGTGTGTGTGTGTGTGTGCCACCTGTGTAGATGCCAGAAGACACTGTCAGATCCCCTGCAACTGGAGTTACACTACAGTGATAATTTAAATGTGGGATATAACAGTTATTATGTGGTCAGAATGTTTCTCTGTAGAGACAAATTTGGTGGTGTTTATTTTCAGATGAAAACCCTGGAGTTTTCCTAGGGTACACCTTGTAAATTGTAGAAACTTGTGGCAAAATCTTCAAAAACAGTTATTGGGGCTGTAGCTTTAAACCCTAGAATCACACACACACACACACACACACACACACACACACACACACACACACACACACATGAAAACAAACTGTTAATTGAAAGTCAGCCCTAGATACAAATTTGGGCTGATTAAAATAAATTTAAGTTACAGAAGTATTTTCAGGGCTGTAGATTACACAATGTGACATTTCCCTGATTGCTGCTGAATCATGCAGAGGATGGCTCACAAACACAGCACTTAGGCTATGAAAAGAGCCTTGACTACATCTCAGCGCCAATGTAGACCCCAGTTAGTGAGTTTGCCAGATCTTTTCAGTGAAATTAAAATGAGTAAATGTCCATAAGACAGACACCTAGTAAGCAGCAGTGCACATCACCCTGGGGACTCCTGAGCAGCTTTTTTCCCTTTTCCTTCACACTCTTCTCCTTTCCACCTAAGGCTCTGGAGGGTTAAAGCCTGATTTAATCTCTTCTGCTGCTTCTGTCCTTTATTATTATTTTTTTCTTTCCTGTCCTTTATTTTTACTTCCCAGCATCAAGAAGGAAGGTAGATTCTACAAAATGGAAGCAGGCATTAGCAAGCTGCCATTAAAGCAGATCCTTTCACAGCAGAAGCAGTTTGCTTAATTATGAAGGCCTGATATTTAAGGTTCGATTTGAAAATAAATCCACTCATCAATTTTAGTGCTTTTGCATGAAACTTTGCTTCTCTCCCCAAAGCAACAGTTCCTAGACCTCCATTCCCTCCAACAAAAGGTATTCAGCCCACCAATTATGCACGCACACCATCCATTTTCACATGCAAATACGCAGCACATTATCCTCTTGCACATTTGAATGTGATTTTTTACATTTAAAATCCAGTGGCTAAGCTTTAGAGATCTCAGCCAGTGGGCTACGGATTAAGATTTGGTTTCTAATTATCATTTCCTTTTGGTGCTAATGTGTTTGTTCCTTATTAGTGCCACTCACTGGCTTGGACCTAAATCAGATTAAAAGAAATTCCTTTGATTTGCCTGGTTTCAAAGATACAAAAGAACTTCTCACTTTGCAGGATCCCCATGGAGTTTTGGGTGAAGAATGTATCACCTCGGGGTGTTGATGCTCTTCTATAATTTAGCCTGTTGGGAATTCCTCAACCTTCAAAGCTGAGGCTAGGATGCTCCTGTTCTCCTAGGGAATGTGAGGAAGGGACGGACGCTGCTGGGACTCTCAGGCCATTGTTAACTGGCCTCAATTCCTGTAAAAAACACAAACTGCAATTGTTTTAGAAACGTTGTAAATGTATAACTCCAGCAGTAGCCCTTGCCCTCGAGACTGCTTAGAATTGGACATCTGAGGAATCATTGGAAGTATAACAAAAATAACAAATAGAAAATAACAGAAAGAATTTTTTTTTTGGCCAGTGAATAAGTCAAAGAGTCATTTAATGAAGCTTCCTATTGTTCTCATGATTATGTATGATTAAAATGTAAATAAGCTCATTCAAACTATTTTGGTTATAAGAAAATGATGGAAATCTTTTTTTTCCCCCAGACTAATGTTAGAGGTATTCGTCCCTTTTACAAATCTTTAGGTGGTGCTAATTAATACTTAACATTAAAGCTTGTGCATAAACTAAGGAGCATAGCATCTGCCATCTGTGTGACAGCAACACAAGAAAGATAAAGATGTTCTTTACCAGGCAAAGTGTGGAGAACATCTGAAAGGCGCTTTCTAAGCCCCACCATAACTCTGCCCCCACATCAAACAATTTATTTAGACCCTTCCGTCATTTGTGTCAGAGGTGATGGCTTTAAAAGGCAATCTTCTTTCTTTTTTTCTCCTCATCTTTGTGATTCTAAAAACTGACATAGAGCCTTAGCTTCCCTCCACCACCACTACAACTATACCTCCAGCCCTGCTCTTACCAGTAACTTCACAATTGTTCTAATAATTTAAGACATGCACGCATACATGCCAACTTGTCACTAAAAATATGTAGAACGCAAAGAATTTTGAAATCTCTTTTTGTTTGGTTGGTTTTTCAAGAAGGGGGGTAGGGAGGTGGGTTCTACGTGTAATAGAGCCTTGGCTGCCCTGGAAGTTGCTTTATACATCAGGCTGCCCTGGAACTCACAAGCATCTTCCCTGTGTGCCTCCTCAGGGCCTGGGTTAAAGGTGTGCCACCACAGCTCGCTAAATCTCTCTTTAAGAGTTAATATTCAAGGCCAATCTGATCTACAAAGGGAGTCCGGGACAGCCAGCGCTCCACAAACTCTGTCTCAAAAAACAAACACACAACACAAAAGTTAGTATATAATTGAAAACACAGTGGAATCCTTTAAAAGGCTGACATGAGGTTTGAGCTGGTTGAGAGGACAGAATTAATACTATATTCAAATTAAAAAAAAAAAAAGAAAAAGAAAAAGAAAAAAATACAGAGGCCTAGAGAGATGGCTCAGTAGCTTGAAGTGTAAACTGCTCTTACAGAGAAGCCAGGGCTGGTTTCCAGGATGCCCTTGTGCTAGCTCCCAGTGGTCTCTAACTACAGCTGCAAAGGAATCCAGTGCTTCTGGCCCACCCAGCACTCAGGAGGCAGAGACAGGTGAATCGCTGTGAGTTCAAGGCAAGCTTGGTCTACAAAGTGAGTCTAGGACAGCCAAGGCTACACAGAGAAACCCTGTCTCGAAAAAACAAAAAACAAAAACAAAAACAAAAACAAAACAAACAAACAAACAAAAAAACTTTCCCAGTATATGCTTTTAACCATAGCCCTGGGAGGTAGAGGCAGGCAGATGGCTGAGTTCAAAACTACCCTGGTTTATATAGTGATTTCCATGCCAGCAAGAGCCACACAATTGAGACACTGTCTTAAAACAAAAAGAACAAAACAAACAAATAAACAAGAATACCTTTTCCTTTCTCTGAAGCAGAGGATCAAACTCAGGGACATGAACATATTTTAGTAAACAAACCGTCACAAAGTTAAATCTTCAGCCCCCCCCCAAAGTACACATTTTAAAAATAAACAAATAAAAGATGTAAGGCAAATGTGGTGATATATGCCTATAATCCCAGCACTTGAGAAACAGGAAGATCAGGGGTTCAAGGCCAGCCTGGGCTACATGAGATCCTATCCCCAAAACCAAAACAACAAAAATATGTAAAATTGAAAGAAAAGGTATAAATAACAACTGTTTATTATGCAGAATAAATAATAATTAAGTTACTTATATAGAATTCTACCACAATGCTTTTGTCAGTCAAGGAAATTGTTTATACTTTGATATTATTGTTCCAGATAGAAAACAAAGGTCATAAGACCCCTTTAGGATACTGAGACTTTGAAGAAAGAAGCCATTTCCCTATTAACAGTGTCATTACTAATCCCTGAACAAGCTGATATGGGACAGATTTACCTTTTTAGCTTGGGAAGATAGAATTTCTTTCTTTCTTTCTTTCTTTCTTTCTTTCTTTCTTTCTTTCTTTCTATGTAATGCAAAAGAGCAAGGTAACTATGTGGCTTAAACCTGATATAGTGGCCTACGCTGACCTCAGAAGTAGGCAGAATAGTGACCATTCCACGTCTGCATGAGGACTGTCGTTATAGAATCTACCTGTGGATTTCTATCTTGTGCTCTTTTGCATTCCGTGACATTCCGCTTTGAGGTATTTTTCTCCAGTTTTAGCTTCACACTGTTTTAAGAGTAAACAACAGGAGTCAGCTGTGAACTTCCTTCCCCTGCTTGCAAATCCACCGTAAGAAACTATTGTCCAAAGGATAATGACCAAACTCCTCCTTATCAAGGCCAACAAGGCTGTCGGCACACAGGCTCCAGCCTTATCAAGGGTTTCCTTCATCCCATTCCAAACACACCCTCCACCTTTTACCACGCAACACCAGCACCACACACACTGTGGCGTGTGCAGCAGCCGTTACCCTGTGTTCTGTTTTAAGCATGTATTCTGTCCCCTGACCATAACCCATGTAGGTAAACTGGCCATGTATTTACCATCTACACTTGAACCGATATCAGATCGTAGTCATCAGCAAAGCAGGAAAATGTCCCAGAAGGATTTCTAAACCAATGCCAGTTGGTTTTCTTAAGAAGACACTTCTCAATCACTATGCAGCCACGGATGACCGTGAACTCCTGATCTTGCCTTTGCCTCTCAAGTGCTGGGATTACAGGTGTTATCCACCATGCCCAGCTCAAATGCCAACTTTAATGTCATAGTTACAACATATATCAGAGAAGAGTAATGGAGTCCAAGTGGCATCTAATGACAAAACTAGGCTGACTGCTTATACTACATATGTAAGTGGCCCAGCTGTGAGAGAGCCAGCAGTGGTACACTGTACGTGACAAACTGATGCGTGCCTCCTGAGAGCTAAAGTGAGTCCTATTCACGCTAGGCACACGGCCCAGTTCCAGGTGCAAGAAAGATTATATACCTAGCAGGCTTTGTCAGGATGGCCTCTTGAGGGGAAGGAAGCTCCCTGAGAAGGTGTTGTAGGTGCCAGGCTTGCTGAAAAGAAAACAGACTGCCTGTTAGAGAAAAGCATAGTAGGAATTGCCCTCACTAAAGGAAAGCATAAACTGCTCCCTGCGTTTCACAGGGTGGGTGAGACAGAACAGAATCTCAGGATGCTGAGGCACAAGACAAATGGTGGTTGCTAGGGAGCAAGTCCTTGTCACATATCATAATAACCCTTAAGAGAATAATGTTTTTACCCTTTGATAATAGTAGTTTGTCTCTGACTTTTGTTTTTCTCTCCTTTTCTTTCTTTTCTTTTCATGAGAGCACAGCCCTGACTACAAATACTGACAACTAAACACATTGAAAAGCAGCAGAATGGTGATAAGAATTTGAGAAATAAAATACGCTAAAAGAACCAGCATCTTGGTGCCGGAGAGATGGCTTAGAGGTTAAGAGTACTGACTGCGCTTTCAGAGGTCCTGCGTTCAATTCCCAGCAACCACATGGTGGCTCACAACCATCTATAATGTGATCTGATGCTCTCAGATGTACACACAGGTGAGGCACTATATACATAATAATAAATAAATAAATATTTTTTTAAAAAAAAGAACCAGCATGAAACCAAGATTTTTATGTGTTTGAAAGGGTTACACACACACACACACACACACACACACACACACACACACACTCCTCATTCATGTTCAATTCAGATACTGCATCTCATACCTTCTCTGTACCAGACACTGTACTAGACACTGTAAATAAGATGAATAAAATATGGCCCATGCCCTACAAGATGTTGCAGGTATGCCAGTGATGTAACATAGCACTTTCCTGCCATGCATTTGGCTGTCGATACAAGACTTACTACTAAAAATGACATTTTGGGGGGCAGGGGGGTTTCAAGGCAGCGTGTCTCTGTGAAACAGAGCCTTGGCTGTCCTGGATTCACTTTGTAAACCAGGCTGGCCTTGAACTCACAGTGATCCACCTGTCTCTGTCTCCCTAGTGCTGGGATTAAAGGCATTACGTTGTTTACTATCTTTGCAATATAAATAAGTGATTTTGTGTTGTAGATATTTTTGTGGTATAAATATTTTTGTGGTATAGATATTGAGGAGGTGAGTTAAAGCCAGATGCAGTGGTGCACACCTGTGATCCCAGCACTCAGAGAGCAGAGACAGGACAATGAAGGATTGGAGACCCAAGCTGCACTAATAATGAGACACTAAGCTGTTGCCGTTAGCTTGGAATGTCTCTAAAGGCGGAGGCAAAGCATACTGGTTGAACCTGGGAGATTCAAAACATCTCCACGGAAGGCTGGTTTCTGTGATACGCCAAGAGAGACAGGTACATTTCTCTGTGTGAAGAATGACCAGGCATTTCTGGTCCTGGTTTGCTTGCTTCATGCTGAGGGAACCAGAGTGGTACGTGAGCTGTCTCTTCTCTCCTGGTTCTTTACAAAATGTGGAAGCCACTTGAGGATGCAGTTGTACCCCAAAACAAATTTATTCTGTCCAGCTGTATTTGGGGACCCCTTATCCAATGGACCTCTGCCTCCTCTCCCGGTCTGCTTCCCAGCCTCACAGGAACTCCATTCTGCTCTCTCTTGACTTGCAAATGACTTTTGTCTGTCAGTCACATGTCATTCTGAGGCTGGGATATGGTGTCCCTCAGTCTATCCACATTGTTGAAAAATGACAAAATTTTACCAGGCATTGGTGAATCGCACTTTAAGCCCAGCAGAGGCAGAGGCAGGCAGATTGCTGTGAGTTTGAGGCCATCCTGGTCTACAAAGTGAGTCCAGGACAGCCAGGGCTACACAGAGGAACCCTGTCTCAACCCCCCTCCCCAAAAAAAAGCAGAAAAAGAAAATGACAGGATTTTATTCTTAAAGGTAGACGGTTCAAACCACCTCCCTAAATTAATTATTTAAATTTATAGTTCCTTTCATTGATACAGCTTTTTTTTGTCTGAGAGCTTTGGGTTTTTTTGTTGTTGTTGTTTTGCTGTAGTGTTAGGCATTCAACCCAGGGCCCTACACTCTACTTCTGTGCTATACTTCTATTAACCCGGTACATTTTTTTGTTCTTTCTATGTATCTATGTATCTATCTATGTATCTATCTATCGGGTTTTTTCTTTGTGTAATAGCCCTGACTGTCCTGGAATCACTCTGTAGACCAGGCTGACCTTGAACTCATGAAAATCCACCTGCCTCTGCCTCCTGCATGCTGGGATCAAAGGTGTGCGCCACTGCATCCAGCCTGTTTTGTTTTGTTTTAAGACAAGGTCTCCCTGTATAGACCATGCTGTCTTGGAACTCAGGATCTACCTGGTTTAGCCTCCTGAGTGTTCCATCATTCCTGGCTGCAATATAAACATATTTTACTTACTATTATTGTATGTGTCTACATGGGTGGGTGTTCACGTCAAGGCATGCAGGGTGATTGGTCAGAGGACAACTTTATGGAGTCAGTTTTTTACATATCAGTTCTAGGGGTAAAACTCACACTATCAGACTTGGCTGGAAGCACCTTTACATGGTGAACATCTCATGGGCCCTGGTATAAAGCCTAATTATACCCAGGCATGGTGGCACACACCTTTAATCCCAGCACTCAGGAGGCAGAGGCAGGTGAGTTTGAAGCCAGCCTGGTCTACAAAGTGAGTCTAGGACAGCCAGGGCTGTTACACAGAGAAACACTGTCTAGAAAAACAAAAAATAAAGCCTAATTGTACACAACATTTTCATACTTCTAAACTTATATAATGTTCTCTATCTATCTATCTATCTATCTATCTATCTATCTATCTTTCTCTCTCCATCCCTTCCTTCTTCCCTCCCTCCAGCCTACATGCTACGAATCTAACTCAAGGCCTCATGCACACTCCTGATCTAACATGTATCACTACGTAGCCCAGGCTAACCAGGAACTAAGATACCCTTCTGCCTCTGCCTACATTATAGGCTAAGATTATAGGAGCATGCCACCAAAGCATGAAGCATTTATATTGGTCAATATTATAAATGATTAAGGCATGGTGACCTTTCCAGAAACACAGAAAGTGTGAGGTGGAAATATAATAGTCATAACTTTGTCTCCTTCCTTAGTTTATTCCTCATCCACCATACCCAATCAGGAAGTGTATCAATGACATCTTCTCAATTCCCTCTGTATAAACCATGTTCCACAGTCTCCACTGATGACACTGTAAGTCCCCATTATACCTGAAGTAGATGGCTTCTTGTTTAATCTTGCTAGCATTCTGCTCAGATTCCATGTCATCTCCACACATCAGCCAGAGTGTTATTTTTAAGAACATAATGCAGATGACATCACCATGTGTGTCTTATCTATTAACATGATGGCTGACAGCTAGCAGTCAACTCTACAGAACATCTCCATCACAACAGACAGAGACCCTTTGTTCCTTAGGATATCTGTTGTAGAGTCGCACTTATTTTACCATGTGAGTACCTTTCCCTTCTTGTTTTTCTGTCTCAGTTCAATTTCTAACCCATTATTTTACTTTACAATAGATCTGAGAAGGATCTGACCACAAGGAATCTCACAGGTGATAAACTCCAGCAGCTTTCCAATTTGGTTTCGGGCAGCATGACTTTTATTCCAAATGATAACCATACAGGGAACCAATTTCTAAAGTGATCTGAACATGTTATAAACATTCAAACCTATATTTGTAGACGATCCCTGTTTATACTCCTATGGAGTGGTAGCTTGAGGGGCTTTTACTTGGTTTGTTTTGTTTTTCAAGGATGGAATATTTGTTGTTGTTGTTGGTTGGTTGGCTGGTTTGTTGGTTGGTTGTTTTTGAAGACAGGGTTTCTCTGTATAGCCTTGGCTGTCCTGGACTCCATTTGTAGACCAGGTTGGCCTCGAACTCGCAGCAATCCGCCTGCCTCTGATTCCTTGAGTGCTGGAATTAAAGGCATGTGCCACCGTGCCCAGCTTGGAAGTACTTTTTAAAAAACATTCTCTGCTGTCCTCCAGCCCAGCGAGATGCCCAAGGGAAGGAAGGCCTAGGGGAAGAAGGTGGCCCTGGCCCCCGCCATCATGAAGAAACAGGAGGCCAAAAAGGCGGTCAATCCTTTGTTTGAGAAGAGGCCCAAGAACTTCAGCGTCGGGCAGGACATCCAGCCCAAAAGAGCTTTCACTTGTTTCGTTAAATGGCCTTGCTATATTAGGCTGCAGCGGCCAAGGGCCATCCTCAATAAGCACCTCAAAGTATCTTCTGCCATTAACTAGTTCACCCAGGCCCTGGACAGGCAAACAGCTGCCTAGTTGCTTAAGCTTGCCCACAAGTACAGGCCAGAGACAAAGCAGGAGAAGATAAGACTACTGGTGTGTGCTGAAAAGAAAGCTGCTGGGAAAGGGGACGTTCCAACTAAGAGACCCACCTGTCCTTCTAGCAGGGGTCAAAACAGTCACCACTTTGGTCGAGAACAAGAAGGCTCAGCTGATGGTGATTGCCCATGACGTAGACCCCATTGAGCTGGTGGTCTTCCTACCTGCTTTGTGTCGAAAGATGGGGGTCCCCTACTGCATCATCAAGGGAAAGGCCAGGCTGGGGAGGCTGGTCTACAGGAAGACTTGCACCACTGTTGCCCTCACACAGGTTAACTTGGAAGACAAGGGTGCTCTGGCCAAGCTGCTAGAAGTCATTAGGACCAATTACAACGACAGATATGATGAGATCCACCGCCACTGGGGAGGCAATGTCCTGGGTCCTAAATCTGTGGCTGGTATTGCCAAGCTGGAAAAGGCAAAGGCAAAGGCAAAAGAACTCGCCATTAAACTGGGTTAATGTATACGGCTAAGTTTTCTGTACATAAATATAATTACAAAATAAAAAAATATTCTTTATTAAATTTGCCCGTTGACAATTCCGTGTGTGTACATAATGCAGGCGTTACAGTTATTCTCGCCGTCCAGCTTCTCCTGTCTCCCTCTCACCCTCCCTGCTACTCCCTACAAGTCCGTTGCTCCTATTCATATCTTGCTGCTTTGCTTGTGACCCTGGATGGGGTTGAAACTGGGCATTGGAACCTGCTGGGCTCCCCGGTACGTGCCCAACTGAAGACAATGACTGTTCCTCTCCCAAACCCACCAGGAGCCAGGAGTTTAGCGGGAAGTGATTGGCACGCATGAGCCTCTCCTCAGTTCATCCCCGATGAATGAATGACAGGTCCAGTCGGTGCCAGTAAACCTCAGCTGCTATGAGCTCATGACTTTAATAACTGCGTCATGACCCAAAATAAAAGACAGCGTTTCCCAGACTTTCTCACTACCTATTTTTCTGGCTTTTATATTCTTGCATTGCCTCTTCTGTGATATTTCCCGAGCCTTAGATAGCATGGTATAAATGTCCTGTATACGACGATGCACTCACTCAGTTATCTCAACACCCAGAGCAGCCATGAATCTGTGCATTCATCTTGGGTCATTGCAAAGACCCAAGGTTCTTTGATTAGAGCTGGGAGTAATGAACATAATTCTTTAGGATGAAGTTTGGGGCCATGTCAACATAGCTAAACAATAGTAAGTTTCCCCGCTCTAAAGGGCTAATGCACTTGGCTATGGGCTTTTGACTGGGTTTATAGTAACAAGTATGAATTCCTTCCTGTGATGCAAGACTCAAATCCAGTAAGAGACCAATTGGTTACTTCCTCAATAGTCATGTCACTCTTACACCACACCTTTCCTGGAAGGATGGCATTACAGTTGATAGGGTTGGCTCACCGCTCGGTAAAACCAGAAGCTACACAGCACCTTCTAGCACTATGCTAGCTCGTCAGCAGGCCGAAGTCCAGCTGAGTTTCAGCTGGAATTCTCTGCATCCTGTAATGAAGATATATGGTGTCTTCAGCAATGACACCTTATAAATTAGTTGTTTTGGGCAATCAGGAGGAAGAGCAGTGCCTGCATTGTTTGGTGTTCCCCTGCCTAGCAACACATCGGGAAGTATTTCAGATCTGGCAATGGAATTTATGTTTAATAACCTTTGGGAACAGCATTATCTAGCTATAGCCATTTAGGCTTCCTCTTCCTCTTCCTCTTCCTCCTCCTTCTCCCCTCTTCCTTTTCTTGTTTGTTTCCAAGACAGGGTTTCCCTTTGTAGTCTTGGCTATCCTAGAACTCCCTCTGTAGACCAGACTGGCCTCAAACTCACAGAGAGTCGCCTGCCTTTGCCTCCTGAGTGCTGGAACAAAAGGTGTGCATCACTGTCACCCAACTTAAATATGTCTTAAAATTATTTTAAATGTATGCATATGTGTGTGCAGGTAATCTCTACAGTGCAATTATGTGCACCATGTGTGTGCAAGTGCCCAAATAAGCCATCTCTCCAGCCCCAGATTCCTAGTGAATCCAAAGCAAAAGCATCAGCTGAGAGGGAAGATGAAGGGTTATCACAAGTTAAAGAGAATGGAAAAGATATCAAACGATAAAGTATTAATCCAGAAACAGGGAAGATGTTGTGGCCTAGGGTGCAGATAACATGGTGCCTGTGTCAGCAGCACTTACCTGTCCTGGATATTACAAGAAATTGCAAATTCCAGACCTCCTAAGTCATGAAAGTGGGAGGGAGATTCTGTTCTACAGCTCTATAGCTCAACAAGGAGGACAATGGTACTAGAGACAAAATCAGAGTGC
The DNA here is from genome assembly GCF_964271855.1 of Acomys minous. NCBI lineage: Eukaryota > Metazoa > Chordata > Mammalia > Rodentia > Muridae > Acomys > Acomys minous. The sequence goes on from NC_140496.1 coordinate 82,907,829, forward strand.
AGAGGCCTACTGAGAAGGCCTGGTTAAATTAGTCTAGCTGACTCCATCACAGGCTTCAGTTTCTTGTTAGTTTGGAGCAGGCAGCAGGAAAGAACAGCAGAGCCCCACCGCAGACCACACACATATACACACACGCATACAAACACATACACACACACACACACACACACACACACACACACACACGCACGCGCGCACACACGCACGCATGCACGCACACACGCATACACACACACACACACACGTTCTTTCTTCTGCAAAGATTCTTTACTACATATTGTGATTTTTGGGCAGTCGATGTCCTGACAAATGGATTTTTCCTTGCTTATTAATAGTTTAACTTGAGGCTGGAGAGATAGCTCAGAGGTTAAGAGCACCACCTGCTCTTCCAGAGGTCCTGAGTTCAATTCCCAGCAACCACATGGTGGCTCACAACCATCTATAATATGATCTGATGCCCTCTTCTGACCTGCAGGTGTACATGAAGGCAGATCACTCTATACATAATAAATAAATATTTTTAAAAAATAGTTTAACTCAGGGTTGACAAGATGGTTGAATGAGTAGCGCATTTGTTGCACAAGGATGACAGTATGTTTGCTCCTTGGAGTCCATGTGAAGGCAAAAGGGAAGAACTGACTGCAAAGCTGTCCCTTGACCTCCACACTTGTGCTATGGTGCAGCACACATACTCATAATAGATAAAAAATAATAGGGGCTAAGCATCTGCCAGGTGAACAGTGTGACTACCTGTCATAGCTCTTGGCTAAGTGCCTACGCAAGTCTTTCTTGAGTCTGTTACACTTTAACCAACAGAACACAGCACAAGTCACCTGCCCCAGCCCTGTTTCAAAAACACTTGGTAGCTTTCTCTCTTGAGACAATTGGAAGTTAATCCCCATGTTCATAGTCCAGGTACCTTGGCGTCTCCAAGGTAGGAAAGAGCCCAAGTTATCTCCATGATAAGACCATGGGGAAGATAACAGAGAACTAATCTAAGGCTGAGGAAGTCAGCTGAGCAGAAACTGAAGAGCTTCCTCCATCAAACTCCTGGCTAGGAGCTGGTGCCAATGTACCAGTGATGGGAATGGGCCGCACTGTAGGAGGTCACTCTAGTGTCACATCTGATGCTGTGTGGAGCACAGATGAGTTGCTCGGACATACTGTATGAACTACAGAGAAATCCCTAAATGATTGCTATCATCTGAAACCACTGACTATTTGAATGGTTTTTTATGCAGCAGTGGGTAAGAGAGGGAGATGAGAGGAAGTAGCATCTCTTGGCATTTTTTGCAGGAAATCTTTGAGTAAACAATAGTTACTTAATACCTATGGGTGACTGGTCCCAAGAACCTCGAGGATATCCAAATCTGTAGATATTTAGGTCCCTGTGGTAAAACAGTGCAGTATTTGCATAAAGTCTATCCATACCCTCTCAGATATGTACCTACTTACTTATGTTTTGCACCAGGGATCAACCTCAGATCCCATCCATGTCAATCAAGCATCTGCTGTAGGGACCAACCCCCATAAGCTTTCAATCATCTCCAGATTGATTACTCATCATACAAAATAAGTGGGTGCTGTACTCTATAGTTTACAGAACAAAGACAAGAAAAGTCAGTTTGATATAGCTGCAATTTTGTTTTTGTTTTTGTTTTGTTTTCTCGAGACAGAGTCTGTGTTAACCTTTGCTGTCCTGGACTCACTTTATAGACGAGGCTAGCCTTGAATTCACAGCGATCCGCCTGCCTCTGCCTCCAGAGTTCTGGGATTAAAGGCGTGCGCCACCAAGCCCAGCTGATACAGCTGTAATTTAAACAAGAAATGTATTATTCATTTTTTATTAGTTTCTGAGTGTTTTGCATGCATGTCTGTTTGTGTGTGTATCACAAGTGAGCTGGTGCTGGTGGAGGCAAGAAGAGGGAGTCAAATTCTAGGATCCAAATGTACAGACAGTTGAGAGCCTCCATGTGCACGCTGGGAACTGAACTCAGGTCTTCCGTAAGAGCAGCAAGTCTTCTTCACTGCTTCACCAGCCTCCCACCAAGTGTTCTTCACTGCTGAGCCGCCTCACCAGCCTCCCAGTCCCCACCCCCTCTTTTGATCCTTTGTTCTTTGGATCTTCAGAAGCAGAAGCCACAGATCCTAGGGGATAGTTCAGTGCTCAAAAACATTAGTGCAATGCATGAGAGGCAAAAACACAGAAAGTGTGTGGTCTTATAAAAGCTAAGTAGTTTGATATTATTTGATTAGGCATTGTGAAGTATTTGCCCCCACCCCACCGCCTTTCTCTGTTGTTTGTTTGTTTGTTTGTCTGTTTGTTTGTTTTCTTGCTTGCTTGTATTTTGGGGTGTTTGAGGAAGGGTCTTACTATGTAGCCCTGATTGGCCTCGAACTCAGAGATGTCCACCTGCCTCTATCTCCCTTTCTCTCTCATTCTCTCCGTCTCTCTCCCACCCAGGCCACAGTCTCATTGTGTAGACCAGGCTGGCTTTGAACTTACAGAGATACAATTTTCTTCTTGCCATGGAAAAATAAACTAATGGCTGGGTGGTGGTGTTAAATGCCTTTAATTCCAGCGCTGAGGAGGCAGAGGCAGTGAGTGGATCATTGTGAATTCGGGACCAACCTGATCTACAGAGCGAGTTCCAGGACAGCCAAGTCTACACAGAGAAACCCTGTCTTGAAAAAACAAACAAACAAATATAAGCTAAGAATTAGAAGCATTTTGTGTTTATGTGTCAGTGAGGTATATGTGTATGCGCATGCATGTATGGAGGCTAAGGATTGACATCTGATGTCTTTGTCAATCACCCTACATTGAATTTTGGGTACCAGTGCCTACCAACAAATCCAAGCTCATTGGTTCAGGCAGGCTGACTGGCTGCTGAGCTGCAAGGAGCCCTTGGCATTCACCTTCCCACTAGAGGAATTACAGACCCTAGAATTTTACACCCATGTTGAGTAACAAACTCAAGACTCTCACATCTGTGCAACGAGACCTTCACCAACTAAGCCATCTCCCTACTTCTCTTGTGAAATATTTACTATGTGGCAGCCATTTCGCAGCATTATACAGTTCTTACAATAGAGCCAAAGAGCTGGCTAAGCCAGTGAAGGAGCCTGCCACCAAACCTGGCTACCTGAGTTCAAGTCCCAGGACCCACAGAACAGAAGAAGAGAGGCAACTCCTGAAAATTGTCCTCTGACTTCTACTCATGTGCTGTGACATGAATGTGCACAACCGTCTCTACACATGTACACATACACTAAATAAATAAGTGTAGAAATACAATAGCATTTTCACAAGGATTCTGCATTATACATATCAGAACTAGGAGACACTGTAACTCATGATGTCAGAGTCTGAGCAAAGGTCATGGGATTGAACCCAGACTGCACGTCCTCAGAAGACAGGATCTTTTTGCGTCTTTCTTCTTTTTTTAGACAGGGTCTCCTTTATTCATTTATCAGACTGGCTAGCCTTCAACTCACCAAGGAGCTGAGAGTGGCTTTGCACTTCTCTAATCTTCCTGACCCTACCTCTCAAGGGCTAAAATGAGGAAAATCATAGAGGTAGAAAAAGCCACAGTGCTGGGGAACAGGAAGGGACACTGTTGTTGTTACAAGCAGCGTACGCAAAGGAAAAAAAATGCTTAAAGACCCACAGGTCAGGGGATGATTCACCGTAGAACACTGCCACTGCTGACACTTCCTCCAAGCTGAAGCAGTATGTGAGCTCGCCCTCGGAAAGGAACTCTGTTGCTTCAGTGCTGGACAGATAAGAGCACATTGCGGGATATCATTAGTAACAGCTAATAACAGTAATAAGCTAATAAATGTAACAAGATCTATGACTCTTCACAAATAAACAGAAATTAAACAAACTGGGCACAACGCCCAGATGACTTCCCACGCACTCCACCAAAGTTTGATAGCTAACTAAACGCAGAACCACTGTCTCACAGTAGTGGGGGTGGGGTGTAAAACGACGGGAGACCCTCTTTCTTTGTGTAACGCTTTATTTCTGTTTGCAAAATTAGAATAGGGAGCTGGAGAAATGGCTCAGTGGTTAACAGCTCACTGGTTGCCCTTCTAGAGAACCCAAGTTCTCAGCACCCACAAGGCAGCTCACAACTGTCTGTAACTCCAGTTTCAGGGGATCTGATGCCCTCTTCTTATATCCATGAGACACAAATGTAGGGCACAAAAATATATATGTAGGCAAGATATTGATACATATAAAATAAAATTCACTTAATAATATGTAGTAATGTGAAAATATTTAATAAAACAAATTATAATTATTATCAGTGACGTTACACAAAAGAATTATAATTTAAGACCCTATGTATGAAGAGGAAAAAAATAGGATTGCAACTGTATGAAGGCAGCTAACTTGTCTTCAATTGACTTTACATGCCTTTGGCTCACTTCTTCACAGGGCACTCTCTCAGCAACTTCCTCTGAGCACTCGTCACTCCAAATACTGTATAAAGATGGAAAAGCTCCCCAGGTATACCCAACCTGAGGCCCAACAGCCATGCGCCCCAGGGTAGCCATGAATTTGTCCCAGCATAAAATCATAAACTTATTTTTGGTTTTTGCTGCTTATTTACTTACTTTCTTAATCACTTATTTATTGAGAAAGGGTCTCACTATGCAGCTCTTACTGGCCTGGGATTACTTACTTAAACCAGGCTGGCCTGGAACTCACAGAGATCACCTGTGCTTGCCTCTTGAGTTCTGGGATCAAAGGCGTGCACCACCAATTTAGGCTCCATGCAGCTTTCACAGACAACTAAAAGCCAAAACAAATAAACCCAAACTGAACCTCTCTTATTTATGGCTCCATGTATAATACTGGAGGCAGCAGCATAACACTTGGCCTGAGGCCAGGCTTGCATCATGCACCTCTGATCTCAGCACACAGCAGACAGAGGCTGCCTGGTCCACATTCGAGTTCCTTCAGGCCAACCAGGATTATGTTGGAAAAACCCTGTCTCTAAATACATGAATAAGTACCTGAATTATACAACATAAAATAAGTGTCTGTATTGTATAACATAGCTACTTTATGAATTATATATATATTTAATTAACAAAAGTAAATTTATAAACACTGAAAGAAAACCCTTTCTTGCTGGGTGGTGGTGGTGCATGCCTTTAATCCCAGCGTTTGGGAGGCAGAGGCAGCTGGAGTTGCCTGAGTTGTCTCTGCATTATACTGTGACCATGCCTGCTCTAAGTGCCTCCTATCAGTGGAATCACACACTGTTCTCTTAGATTTGGTTTTATTTATTTCATTCAAAAGAATGCTTTCTGTCTTCCTTTTTCAGTGTTTTTAACCTGTATGTTTACTTTGTGTGAATGGGTATCCTTCCTACGTGTGTTGTCTGTATACCATGTGTGTGTTGAATCTCCTGGGACTGGAGTTATAGACAGTTTGTGAGCTGCCATGTGGGTGCTGGGAATTGAGCCATGTTCTCTGGAAGAGCAGTCAGTACTCTTAACCCCTGAGCCATCTCTCCAAGCCAACAATAATGCCTTTAAGGTCCTTCTATATGGTACTATGTGTCAAAATTTCTTTCTTTTTTTCAGACTAAATCATATTTTACTATGTTATTTTTCACATTTTGTTAATTCATTCACCTCTTAATGGATGCATGGACCACTTCCATCTTTTGACTATAATCCTGCTATGATCATGAATGAGTGTTGGCCTCAGGACCAGGAAGTGACAGCAAAAGGGAAGAAGAAGCTGGGGTCCCACTGTCTCCTGCAAGGGCACAAGCCTTCCTGCTGATCACTTCCTAATGGTCCTATTATCCTCCAAAAGCACCAAACTAGAGCCAAACCTTTACCTGATGGTCCTTTTAGGGACACTTAAGATTCAAACTATAGCACTCTGTAATGTTCCTTGAAGGGTACACATTTAACCCTCCCATTAGACATGCACAGGCACTTGCAATCTCTTTGTGACCCCATGGACTCTGTTCATTTTCTAGGTTGAGTTTTTGTTTTGTTTGTTTGTTTCTTTTTATGAAGGGTCTCGTTACATACTCCATGCTTGAACTTACTCTGTCACCAAGCCTGGATTAATTGTGGCCACCTTCCTTCTCCTGCCTTCCAAGCACTGGGGGCGACAGACACGGGACACTACATTCAGCTTCTATTTTTCTCTTTTGCTTCGTTTCTTTCTTCATCTTTTTTTTTTCCCCTCTTAGACAGGGTTTCTCTGTGTAGCCTTGGCTGTCCTGGACTCACTTTGCAAAGGAGGCTGACCTTGAACTCACAGAGATCTGCCTGCCTCTGCCCCTCAGAGTGCTGGGATTACAGTTGTGCAAGCTTTTCTTTTTTCTTGATGGTATACATATCAAAAGATGCACATTGGTGACATGTGTGACTATATACATACAGATGTTAATGTTTTTATTTTCTTTCTTCTCCTGCTTTGAGTAGCTTAGCAATAAGGGGCTTAAACAGCCTAGTACCCTGAGCTCAAGCCCTGGAACACACACACTGATGGGAGAGGGAAACCAATAAAGTTGTGACTGAGTTCCTTGTAGAATGTAAGGTCTTATAAGTGACTTGTTTGTCATTTTCAGAACCTTTAATGGTGCCTGACAAAGAGTGGGCTTCTAAAAAGCATTATTTGGTGACCCTCAAAATACTATAGCTTAAATATTTCTATGTTAACATAACTATTCAAGTTGAAAAATAATCATTTACTGTAAGAATTATTGTATTTACCACCTGTAACTAAATTGCTTAGATGTTTTACAGTCTACTACAAAAGCCCTTTCTTTAGCAATTACATTTAAAAATTTACATACATGGCTGGTAAGTTGACTTGTAGTGTAAATATGCTTGACACCAAACCTGATGACCTGTTTGATTTCCAGCTCACATGGTAGACGGAGAGAATTGAGTCCTACAAAGTGTCTCCTGTTCTCCACACATGCACCTAATGTGCGCACGCACACACACACACACAAACACATACATACTCATACACAGACGTAAGTAAACGAATTAACATTTTTTTTTTATGACAGGGTAACGCCACATAGCCTTGACTGGCTTAGAACTCGTACAGATTCACCTGCCTGTGCCTCTTGAGTGCTGGAATCAAAGGTATGTGCCACTATGTCTGGCTAATAAATGGAATATTTTTTGTTGTTGCTTTGTGAGTTTTTCTTTTTTTCTTTCTGAGACAGGTTTCTCTGTGTAGCATTAGCTGTCCCAGAACTCACTCTGTAGACAAGGCTGACCTCAAACTTACAAAGATTCACCTGCCTCTGCTGTGTATCACCATAGCAATAAATGGAATTTTGAATTTTAAAAAAAGTACAGCCAGATACATGTTTGTAATGAATGCACCGTATCCACTGAAGATGGATGCCTTTCAGGCAGGTTCAAAGCAGTTGTCAAGGATGAGGTGTTTGTTCCTAAGCCCACCTGTGTCCTTTGCTGTTAGATGCTCTAACGAAACGCTAAAGCATTTTGTCATGTGGTTTCTGATAATCATGGAAACATTAACCCTGGTCTTTTTATCAAGCTCTTGTAAGCAATAGCTAGCAGAAACTGAAAAATACTTTTCCTTCCATTGAGCTAGGTTAAAAAGAGTTGGGCTTTCCATAGAACAGGGGCGAGACGAATAGTTGGTAAGTCGATTCCAGGGTCAAAAGTCTGGTTCTTTGTCGTTTGGTTTTCAGTTTTTCAAGACAGGGTTTCTTTGTATAGTCTTGACTGTCCTGAACTTGCTTTGTAGACCAGGCTGGCCTTGAACTCACAGAGATCCACCTGCCTCCACCTCCCGAGTGCTGGGATTAAAGGCATGCGCCACCACGCCTGCTTTGAGGCAGCATTCTTGTGTCATAGCTATCAGTGAAGGGTTGCAAAGTAGAATGGATAGAGACGCTTACATCACTGGGAACACCGTGGAGTGACTGAACCAACTCTCCTGGGCAAAACAATCTCTGCACCCCTTTTCTCACAAAGCAGTAAAGTCCTAAGGTTAAAAGCCCAGTTAGTAGAAACCCTGAGTATTGCGTGTGTGTGCCAGGTTCTTGTATGTGTGGCTCCGGCAGATCCAAGTTTTCAACAAAATTAACAGAGGGATTTGAGCATCTGTCATACATTGTGGAGGCTGAAGCAAGGATATGTTAAAAGAGAAATGAAGACACACTAACAGAGGATAAATCACAACTATATTGTGGGCTTTGCCAGGGCCGACCCTCTCAGCCTTGAGTCAATTTAGAATATTGTACCCAATCCTGAAGCTCTTTTGAAAGGCTCAGATAGTGTGACTGCAAAACTGGAAAATTTTGATACAATGAAACATTTTATGAGTTTACTTTCGGATATTAAATTTGAAAAAGCCAACAACTGGCATTTGATGGAAACTTGTGCAAGGGATGGAAAACTCCCTCTCTCCTGTTTCTGCTCCATTTCAGGGAAGGGAAGAGCCCTTTCAGAGATCAGTCTAGAGGCCATGGGGTCAGATGGGCGTGGTCCCGGGGGACTCATTCACTCAGTGCCTCACCTTTGACATCTTTTCTGTTGATGCTTGCAGTGCCATTTCCACCACACCTGCCACTGAGTTGCTACTGGACACAATGAGCCTGAGACTCATTTCAGGACTTGGAATCCCATCGTTCGCCATCTCCTTAGGAAAACAGCTGTAGCTTTAGAATTATCCCCTCTGCTTTCTGCTTTTCACATTTCAGTTTGGAAGCTCGTGGCCTTCCTCCCCTTGCTTGCAATAACGCTGCCTTCTTAGGGGCAGCAGACAATCAGAATCTATTATCTTCCTCACAATGGTACACTCGCAGAGCTACAAAGGAATTTTCCATCCTCAGTTCCTCTCCCGCCTCAGCACCCTTCCATCCTCTTACCTTTTATATTCTCACCCCAGAGCCTGGCCTTGGAGTATGAACTTCTGCTTTCTCTGAAGCAGAGAGACAGTAAGGGAGCCAAGTGATACTGGTAGAAGGAACCTGGGTGGGAGCAGCTTCTAAATGCCAGCATTCCCTGTAGCACTTAGAATAAAATAAAATAAAATAAAATAAAATAAATAATGGTGATATCCTCTGTCCTCTACCAAGGACAAGTTCTTCAGTGCACAATAGCTTTTGTAATTTGTCAACACAGTCTCTAGGCAACAAACCTGCGTGGTGTGCTACACAAAAAAAGTGCTTGGAAATACCTTCATTTTTAAAAGTGCATTATAAAACCAACTCTGTGTTCTTTCTATCCAGTCTGCATAGGTGATGCTACTATCAATTTAAAAGATTAAACTGCTCCTTGAGCACCTATTATCAGCCATCATGTTAGGCACCCGGTATAAAAGGTTTTTTTTTTTTTTTAATTTCAGCACCTAACAGAGCAATTAAGAAAGCACATATCTGATTTCATTAAACAGAAATGACCTAACCAGACATGGTTGTACAGAAAAGGACTAGTAAAGGGAGAAACTGAGGAGAGTGAAATCAGCTGGGAAATACTACAATCTAACTGGAAAAGGCCACATGTAGACCTAACCTTGGACAATGAACGTGAGAAAAGGCTAGAGGGAGAGAAATGAAAGGTAGTTCAAAGTTTCCTAATCAGAAAGATGACTGACATGATGGTACCATCAGATACATGAGAGCTACGCAGCCAAGTTCAGTCTGCAGGACCTGACAGATAAACACGCAGATAAAAGCCTACGGTGGCCTTCAGGGGATGCCACTGCAGAGACGGACTGAAGGGACAGCAGCCTGTCATGACACAAGAAGCTGCAGGCATGGGAAATAGGGAAAGTATAAATATATGATGGGAAATTTAGACAGAGATAGAAAGCAGAACCGCGAAAGACATTAATAGCGACGATGAGGGTGAGTGATAATGTGCCAGGAGAAACACTGGTTGGAAGACTATGAACCAGTCACGGTGACAAACACTCTCCGTATGCTCAGTCCCTCTCCTACCATCAATCCTTGACAGGTTCCGCCCTTGACTGAATCACGCTTCAAGCCCTTAGTCTTCTTGAGGCACTGGCCTCTAGTTGAGACTTCTGAATTCAACAAGCCAGTGAAGGTCCCCACTATAGTGGATCATAAAACCCCATGATCAAGATGATTTTACTCTGTTTGGTTGGATTTCCCACTGCTGAGAGTATTTGTGTCTGTGTTTCCAGGCTTCAGCATGACAGCTGACATAAGGTGGTGGCATTCCATGTGCCATTTAAGGATGCAGGCTTTCGTGTCTAACATATGTGGGTGTAGATCCCTTATTCTGCCATTTACTTGTCTTTGATATTGAGAAATCTGCTAAGCCTGAGTCACCTTTCTTTTCCTTCTTTCCTTCCTTCCTTTTTTCTTCTTCTCTCTCTCTCTCTCTCTCTCTCTCTCTTCCTCTTCTTTTTTTCTTTCTTTCTTTCTTTCTTTCTTTCTTTCTTTCTTTCTTTCTTTCTTTCTTTCTTTCTTGGGATCAGACCCAGAGCCAGGCATAAAAGAGATGAGGGCTCTACCTGTGAGCTGCATCACCAGCCCTTATTACATTGTTGAAATAGGATCTTACTACATCGCCTAAGCTGTCCTCAAATGTAAAGATCAATCTGCTCTCTCTTAAGAGCTGGAATGCCAGATATGGGTAGCCACTCCTAGCTGTAGTTCGCTTTGTATTGATTTTTCATTTATTTGTTGTTTGTTTGTTCTTGTTTTCTGAGACAAGTAGCCCTGGCTGTCCTAGAACTCTCTCTGTAGATGAGGCTGGCATCAAACTCATCTCTGCCTCAGGAGTGCTAGGATTAAAGGGGTGTGCCACCACACCCAGCTCTTGCTTAGCTTTTAAGACAGGCTGTTGTTTAGATTGGACCTGAACTGGTGGCAATCCTGGTGGATTGGCCTCCCACGTGCTGGGATTATAAGCATGCCCCACCACACTTGACCTCTCTATCTCTCACCTGTGATAAGTATCGTGCCTGAGATCAAGGAGCTAGTACGTTGAAGAGCTGGCCACAGAGGTTGAGACGCATGCCAGCCAGGGAAGTGCAAGCACTAGCACTTCAGAGGGAGCGAACAGAATTCCTGCGTAATGGATGGTGTCTACCGCAGTACCATCCTGAACTCACATTGATCTGCTCGCAATGTGTGAATGGTGGATCTCCAGCCTCAGTGGGGACCGCTTCAGGAATAAAAATGGTTCCCAAAAATCAAAGCTGCTAAGAAGCTGAATAGGATTCAGGGTGTTTGCAAAATTTCCAACCAAAGCATCCACCCTTCTTGCCACCGCAAATAAGTTGGTTTACTCTTACTGTCGGGCTCAGCTTTGGCCCAGTCTCCTTAATCAATGAAGTCCAATGAATGCGGGCAAAAAGGAAAGAGATGCTGGTCAAAGTCCTGGAATGGGAAGGAAAAGAGCGCACAGCACAACTGGCATTATGAGAGTGATTAGTTCGCATGGTGTTAGAAATGTGTGGGCTTATACTCATTTTTAAAAAGATTTATTCTCTCTCTCTCTCTCTCTCTCTCTCTCTGTGTGTGTGTGTGTGTGTGTGTGTGTGTGTGTGTGTAGCATGTATATAGGGTTGTGATAGATGCCAGAAGAGAGCATCATACCCCTTGTAGCTAGAGTTATAAGCTATATGAGACATACATGGGCCCGGGGAAACAAACTGTAGTCCTCTGAAAAAGAACGGCTAGTTCATAACTGCAGAACCAGCTCTCCGACTCCATTGCTTACTTAGTTCTGAGAAGCTATCTTGCTGCAGCCATCTGCTTGCTGCCCAGGCAGATGTGGGCCTTGTAGACTCAAAGCGTTTTCCCACTATCCCTCCAGAGTGCTGGAACTATAAACCTGTCCCCGGGCCTGGTTCAAGTTCACAAGTGGAGGTAATAACACATCTTCCTCTATGTCTTGGCCACTCTACAGTGCAGCAGGATGCTTTCGCCAAGCCACCATTTCCAGAACAGGTTTTATTCTGTATGTTCAATGCCCAAATGAACGAGGGAGAAATTACCTTATGATATAAAGGCAAAGACAGCAAAAGAAACTCATTAAACCTCTAAAAAGAATCTTAGGATGATCTTAGGGTAAAAGGTCAGTCAAACCCAACTCATACTGGATCATACGCTGCAGAGAAAATGACGACAATTCCTCTTCATAAGAGTTGAATAAAGGTTAATGGATCTGAAAAATTGCATTTCCAGGAGTCGGGCGTTTAATGCCAAGTGCCTGGCAACAAGCCATCCATTATATAGGAAAACTGGAGAGAGCAGCTTGTGTATAAGATGCTGTGGAAGATTCCCGGAAATCTACTTCTTCTTTGGGGGTGGGGGTGGTGTTTCACACACTGCCCTGCAATGCTGCCCTACCCTGCCATACTTTCCTACTGCCCTCCAGGTTCCTCACAACTCTTTATCCATAACCCCAGGAGACAGAAGTAGCAGTGGGAGGAAAAAAAATGGTTCAAGGGCTATGAAGTTAGTTCAAGCCTGGGCACATTAGTAAGACAGTGCCTCAAGACAGAGAGTAAAAGGACAAATAGAGCTGCATCTCAGGGTCAGAGGGCTTGTATAATACCACGAGGGCAGACACTCAATCCCCAATACCTCATTGAAGAAAAAAAAAAAAAACAGACAAAAATGTCTTCAAGGACAATGAACAAAAACAAAGAAATCATGGGAAATGCCAAGATAGGAGGCAGAGGCAGATGGATCGCTGTGAGTTCGAGGCCAGCCTGGTCTACGAAGCAAGTCGAGGACAGTCAAAGCTACACAGAGAGACCCTATCTCGAAAACGAAATAAAACAAAAAAAACAAAAAACAAAACAACAAAAAAGTTTGCTTAATTTAATTGGAAGAAAGAGTAAATTACAGGTGTAGAAACCATGAGTAACCTAAGTCAGACTAAATCGGAGAACCTCTTCCAACTTCTTCCAGCTGTGTGGTGCCACTCACAGGTCCGTGACAACACCTCCTGCCTCTGGCTGGAACACTCTTCTGTACCTCCAAGCCTGAACTGGGGCACATCCTCAGAGGAGGCCTTTCTGGTCCTCTATCACAAACAAACAAACAAACAAACAAACAAACAAAAAACCCTACCGGTCTGGATGCTAACCCAGACAATTCCGCAGCCTGAGAACAGTCCAGAAATGATTCCCAAAGCACTAGCTTAAAACATCTAAGCTGAGTAGTGGTGGCACACAACTTTAATCCCAGCACTCAAGGAGGCAGAGGCAGGCAGATCTCTGTGAGTTGGAGGCCAACTTGGATTACAGAGCAAGTTCCAGGGCAGCCAGGGCTACACAGAAAAACTCTGTATCAAAAACAAAACAAGCAAAAAACTAACAAAAATTTTTTCACCCCACCCCCAGCCATAGCTTACCAGCTACCAAAGCCAAGACAGAATATGAGAAGCCCCAGGTTCAATCCTCAGCACAGCAAATAATAAATAAATAAAATTTAAAGACACTGGTTAGACTCACATTATGTCAGCTTGACAGGCTGGTAGGTAATGGTGGGGGGATTTTCATAGTAAATTGACAGAAGTAAAACACCCCAGAAATCAAAGAATAACACCACACTGTGATCATATGGACACAAGTAAGAGCAATGAATAAGACTGATGATGTAGTTACGTGGTGGAATACTTGCATACTTTTCATGAAGCCACAGGCTCAATTCCTAGCACTGAGAAATGAAAAACAGACTGACATAAAAACAGTAGTAAGTGATAATAGCCCTAAGACAAGGAAGCTATAAACCTCAGCACAGGCATTGCTGGGAAATAACAATATGGAATTTGACTCTTCTAGTGAAAAGGCACAGAACTTTGTTGATTATTTAGCCTACTTGTGCCTTATTCATCCTATCAGTTAAATGGAGGATTCTAACTTTACCTGCAGTTTCCATCAGGGGAGACAGTTAAACTGGTTAGTCACAGGAAGTGCTCAGAACAGTGCGACTGTGTAGCTGGAACTCAGTCAGGGTTGATGGTTATCCCTTTCTGCACAAGCTTGGCTGCGGCCCCATCCAGCACTGGCCACTAAATGTTTGATGGGAGTCAGCTTAGATGATTCCTGCCTCACTTGAGCTGCCTCCTGCCAGCTGATTGCTCAGTCTAATCAAACTGTGGATTCATAAGCAAAATGCATGAGGGCTGCTATATGATGCCCCTGCGTTTGCAGTGGTTTTTTTATGCAGGAATTGGTAAGAAAAACTACTTACTTATAAATGCAGTGGAAGGTTTGGCTATATTCATGTAAACATGTTTTTGCTCACAGGTGTGGGATGTGAAACTGCCTTTAGCTTATCCACAGCTGATAAGAGCATGAGGGCACGTGATCTTTGTCTGATGGGAACTGCCCTCATGTAGGGGGACATGGTCTTTGCCAGATGGAAAACATCCTTGTATGGATTCTGAGAGGGTATAAATAGGAGACCAGAAAAAGGAGAGAGAGAGAGAGAGAGAGAGAGAGAGAGAGAGAGAGAGAGAGAGAGAGAGATGGGGGGTTGCTTTGAGACATTCGTAGAGAGAAATGTTCCGGAAGCTTCTCTTTGAGAAGGCTGCTGCTGATGATTCATTCTGCTGTTTGCTGAATCCAGACAACAAAGAGCAGAATTGCCCCCAAGAAACTGAGTCTAAAAGGGGCCACATCTCCTGTCCCTATTAACCTTCTTTCTCTCCTACCTAGGATCAGTGGGTTGGAAGGGAGGTAGAAGCATTAAGGAACCCCAAATAAAGTACGTTTGAAAAAAAATCAAAGCCTACATATAAATCCTTAAGATAAAAGATAGGGTAACAGGCTATTGAACTCAAGGCTGCTATGTGTCACTAGACATAAATAATTAGTTCCTTAATGGACTATAATCTGACCATATAATAACTACTTCATAAAATGATAATCTTCTTCATAGTTCACAATGAATGAAACCCAAAGTCCCTTCTTATTTCTTGTTAATATTCGACAAAACTGACTTGGAAATCTTTTTTTTTCCCCTGCTTCAAACATCCAACATGTCAGCATGCCAGGCTAGCACTTTATTTGCACTGTATAAAATGTAAAACTTTTTAATTACTTTTTTTTCTTGGTTCTTTGAGACAGAGTTTCTCTGTGTAGGTCTGGCTATCCTAGAACTTGCCCGTAGACCAGGCTGGCCTATTCCTCCTGAGTGCTGGGACTAAAGGTGTGCACCACCACTACCTGGCTGGAAGCTTTTTTGTTTTTGTTTTTTCAAGACAGGGTTTCTCTGTGTAACCTTGGCTGTCCTAGACTCGTTTTGTAGACCAGGCTGGCCTCAAACTCACAACAATCTGCCAGCCTCTGCCTCCCGAGTACTGGGAATAAAGGCGTAAGCTAAATATATACCTACCAGATTGTCTTAGTGAGGGTTACTATTGCTGTGGTGAAACATCATGACCAAAATCAAATTGAGGAGCAAAGGGTATATTTAGCTTACATTTCCACATAGCAGTTCATTATGGAAGGAAGTCAGGATAGGAACCTAAGAAGAGCAGGAACCTGGAGACAGGAGCTGATGCGGAGGTCATGAAAGGGTGCTGCTCATGGCTTGCTCAGCCTGCTTTCTTATAGAACCCAGAATCACCAGCTCCCCACCCCCACCCCTTCATGGGCTGGCTCCTCCTCCCTCAATCACTAATTAAGAAAATACCCTGAAGGCTTGCCTACAGCCCAATCTTATGGAGGCATTTTCCTAATTGAGGCTCCCTCCTGTCAAATGACTCTAGCTTATGTCAAGGTGACACAAACTATGCAGCACACATATGATCTGGTAATCTTATTCCTACACAAAAACATATCCAAGAGAAACATAATCTTACACTCACACAGAAACTTATATACGAATATGTAAAAGCAACTTCATTCATAATTGCCCTAACCTGGACACAACCCAAAATATTCATCTACTGAATGGCCGGGAGTGTTAGACCACACAATAGACACAGCTCAGCAACAGCAAGGGATAAAGTGTTGACACGTGCAATAACTTAGATGGGCTTCACAGGCTGAGTGGAAAAAAATCGATTTCAACTGGATGTGTTCCAGGTAAGTCTACTTATCTGACATTCTGGGACAGGCAAAGATATAAGGTCTTGAGCTGGGGATGTAGCTCAGTAGCTAAGCCCTTGCCCAGCATACAGTAGATCCTGTGTTCGGTGTCCAGCAATGGAGTACACACACACACACACACACACACACACACACACACACACACACACTCAGAGAACAGAACCCTGGCTACCAGGTGACAAGTGTGAGTGGAATGCTGAGCCACAGGATCAGCAGATGAAATGTTACAGAGTGGCAGAACTACTTTGTACCTAGATGGTGATCACTGTACATTTAGTGGTTAGTCAACACTTGTTAAACTGTATCAGAGAGAATTTTACTCTACACAAATTAAGAGCAAACTGTAAAACCTGGCATGGAAACACATGCCTGTAATTCCAGCACTAGGAAAGTAGAGGCAGGAAATTCAAGAATGCATGGCGATCCTCATATATGTAGCAAGTTGTAGGCCCTGTATCCAAAAAAAAATGATAAACACAAACAAAATATTGTAATTTGAAATATAAATTAAAATGTTCATACATTGCTATTCTCATTTATTGCCTCTTTCTCCCATTCCTTCACTGCCCAAACTCAACTATCTGCTCTCTCCTAAAACTCCAATGCTTTGTAAAACAGGAAAATTCAAAACATAATACCTTTTTGTTCATTGATGGGGACCAAACGTAGGGCTTCATACAAGATGAAAGTGTGTGTGTGTGTACAGAGAGAGATATACATACCCATGAGGTGTATCCCTAGCCCAAAATACAGCATCTTATACAAAGAATAGAATTAATAGAAGAAATAGAAAATCTTGACATTGAAAATATAAATATTTAGCAGGGCACAGTGGCACATGACAATAATCTCATCACTCTGTGAGTGCAAGGCCAGGCTGGTCTACAAAGTGAATCCTGAACCGCCAAAGGTACACAGAGAAAGCTTTTCTTAAAAAAACAAAACACACACACACAACCCCCCCCCAAAAAAAACCCAAAAAAACAACAACAAAGAGTAATAAAAAAACCATAAATATTTTAGGAGGAGGAGGCAACCAGTTCGAGAACATTCTCCATTAGCCCAAATTATTCAAAAGGTGACCTTTTTCAGGAGTCTGGTACAGAGAGCAGAAACAAAAACTACATGAGATGGCCCCTGATCTCAGCAACCTCGCTGCTAGAGAAATGCTCTCTTAGAGAACACTGGTTATTCCCATTTTCATGGATTTGAACAATATCATTTCTGCTTAAAACCCACAGTCAAGTCAAGGCAGCTCAAAAGAGAATTCCATGAGAATAATTACAGCACGCTGGAGCACCAAGAGGACCAAAAGGAGCTCCCTTAGCAGTCACAGTGCTTGGATCAGAAGAGCAAGATAGTAAACAAGGGCGATGAAAGAAGCCTCCAAAACCCATTTAAACCCTCAGGTTGAAACTCTGTGTCTGTGAACTTCAACACACAGTTATTTTCCTAAAGTCACAGCAAATCACCTCGAAATGGGAATAACCATAGCTCCTGCCAGGATTATTGTGAGCTGAGAAGCACGGCTGGCTCCTTGTAGACATTTTATTATTGCCACGTGAAAAGTCTCTAAATTAACACAGGACACACAAAAAGAACACTTTTTGTTTTCATGAATGAAATGGCACCAGCACCCAGAGAGGCTTGGGGAATGATTGATCACCGAGGAAGCTCTGACATGGCATTTTGTGGCACAAAGAGCGAGGTGGTCTTATTGGCCCTCAAAGACTCGAAGCATCAGTACCGTAGAAGTCCCATCCACCCATAGGGCCTCTTAGTATATATAGTATGTAAAAATGTTTTGTTTAAGAATTCAGTTATGCTGGGTGGTGGTGGCGCACTCCTTTAATCCCAGAACTAGGGAGGCAGAGACAGGTGGATCCCTGTGAGTTCGAGGCCAGCCTGGTCTACAATGCGAGTCCAAGACTGCCAAGGCTACACAGAGAAACCCTGTCTCGAACTTCCCCCCTCCCCCCAAAATAATTCAGTTATGAGAGGGAACAGGGTAGGAGAGGGAACACAGAGAGAAATAAGGGTGGATATCAGACCTGGGGGGGAGCAGGGGTAGGAGGACAGAGGCTTGCAGAGAAAAGAGAAACTGTGGGTGGAGGAGGCATCTCCGTGACATCCTGGAGACCTAAGTCAGAACAGGACTCTACCTGAGACACCTAGTAGCATGGGCCATAGAGACTGAAAAGGACACCCTCTAACTACACCAGACTAGCGGTGGAGGGAGGAGAACACCAATACCCCAACAAAAACTTTGATCCAAAATGTACCCTGCCTACAAAACATGCAAGGATAAAGATAGAGCAGATAGAGCAGAGATCGAGGGAACGTCCAACCAATGCCTGGCCCAACCCAAGACCCACCCCGTGGAAGACGGCCAACTTCTAGTACTATTAATGATATTCTGCTATGCTTGCAGACAGGAGCCTATCAGAGTTGTCCTCTGAGAGGCCCCACCCAGCAGCTGTTTGAAACAGTTGCTGAAACTCGCAGCCAAACACTGGGCGAAGCATTGAGAGTCTAGTGAAAAACTGAGGGGAAGCATAAAAGGACCTAGAGATGACAAGAGCTCCACAAGAAGACCAACAGAGCCAAGGCCAGGGCCCAGAAGATCTGTGGAGTCTGAAGCATCAACCAAGGACCATGCATGGACTGGACCTAGGTCCCCTACATAGATGTAGCCAATGGGCAGCTCAGGCTTCAAGTGGGTCCACCAGTAAGGGGAGCCAGGGTGGCGGGGGGGGGGGGGGGGGGCTGTCTCTGACATGGACTCAGTTGGCTGCTTTTTGATGACTTCCTCCTGACAGGACTGCCTTGCCACAGGGGGAAGAGTGCGAACTCAGTCCTGATGTGATTTGATGAGCAGAGTGGGTGGGGGTCTTCCCTCTCCGAGAAAGTGGGGAGGGGAGTGGGGGAAGGAGAAGGCTATAACTGTGCTATAAAGGGAATAAATATGAATATAATAATAATAATAATAATAATAATAATAATAATAATAATAATAATAAATAATAATAGAATTCAGTTGTAAGCCAAGCACACCTATAACCTCAGCAGAGATATTAAATTCATATACCTGTGTTTTATATCTATGTAATAACCTTAGACTCTATTTAGGCTTGTTACTAGAGAAGTGGTCAAAACAAAATACTAAAAAAAATACACATTTTTGTCTAAATTTGAAGAGGACCCCATAGACAACTCAAAATTCAAATGGTTCAATGCTTTCATCATAAAAAAAAAATTAAATCTGTATTTACTAATAAGAAATGGCTTTGCCTTCTTTCTTTCTTTCTTTCTTTCTTTCTTTCTTTCTTTTTTTTTTTTTTCCTGAGACAAGGCCTTGCTGTCTCACTCTGGTTTTCCTTGAACTCATAGCTTCCCAAGGGCTAGGATCCCAGGCCTGTGCCCCCATGCTCAGCTTACCTTCTTCATTTCTCTACCTTAGGATATAAAACATTGCCAGGTGTGGTTGCACACACTTGTAATCCCAGCACTTGGGAGGCAGAGGCAGGCGGATCACTGTGAATTTGAGGCCAGCTTGGTCTATAGAGTGAGTCCAGGATAGCCAGGAGTACAAGAGAAACCCTCACTCAAAAAAAAATTTTTTTTAAGAAAGGAGGGGCATATAAAATATTATTTTACATCATGTTTGGTAAGTCATCCCTAGAATCAGGAAGATCTGGAGTTTAAGATCATCCTTGATTACATAGCAAGTTGGAGGCCACCTGGCCTCTGTGAAATGCTATCTTAACAAACAAACAAGAAAATAAGGTGGAGCACGGGGAATATACTCAAAATAAAATATAAGAATTTTTTTCTAACTTAATAAAGGAGAAAAACTTACGAATAAGTGTGTGGTGAGTGGGTGAATTTCAACATACCACCTTTTTTTCCCTTTGTTTTTGTTTGTTTGTTTATTTGTTTGTTTTTTGTTGTTGTTGCTGTTGTTTGGTTTTTTGTTTTTTGTTTTGTTTTGTTTTGTTTTGTTTTGTTTAGTCTGTAGGCCCTCAAGATCCATTTGTCTCTGCCTCCTTAGCGCTGGGATTAAAGTCAAGCACCACCATTGTCGGGCAACATAGAGTTTCACTCAAATTGCTAATTAAATACACTAACTTACCAATTACATTGGTTATATACTCATCAGACCTTTTCTAAAATGTTTTTATTACTGAATTCTCATTATATGTTAAAAGTATGATTAATGAATTTATTGCTAAAAGCCATTTAATGTGCTTAATTACAATTCTGACTCCTTTGGACTTCTGTTTTTTAAATTATACTTTTCTTCCAAGATAGTTCAGGAGGCAGAAGGTTCAGATTTTATGTTAAGTCAAATTAAACTCAAAAGTCACAGGAAAAAGAATAAAGGACATAAAGGGATGTGTCCTGTAAAAAGTGACATGTTACCGCAGAGTGTGACTGAGACATAAAACTGCTTCACCACTTAGCAGGATGATCCAGCTGTACCTTCTGTTTTGCTGTCTTTAAATTTGCTCGGAATCATTTGTAGGCACATGGGAGAGATTCAGTTCTGCAGCCAGGGGATTCAGCACTTCTGTTCTGCCTGACTGGGAAAGCCAGGTCGAGGCTAATGACCAATCTGGGCCACCCATTTCTACATCCTATGCAAATTAATGCACCATTCACCCAAGAAGTGTGCTGGAAGGTCAAAAAATAAAAACCCTACACAGAGGACACCAGTTGGTAACTTTGATGTTGCAGCATTGTGTCATTTCACAGAGCTTCTAATGAGGTCTTCTCAGCAAAGTGTCTACTTTGCAAATCGGCAGTGACCTTTCATGCAAAATTTTCCAAGTAACTATTTTCATCCTTAGTATATCTCTAAGGTCAGTAAAAGTGTTCTAAATATAGAATAAGGCTTCACAGAAATGTTTGTGCACACTTACATTGTATTTAAATTAATATATTTAACACTTTACTTCCTAAATATTCATGTCTAAGCATTATACACACATATTAACATTTTTAGCCAATACAATTATAAAAATGATTTTTGCTTAGTATGCAATTTCCCTTACATGGCAAATAGTAACATCACGTTCATTTTTACATGCATAACTATCACTAACCCAGATTTAATACCTGGCCTCACAATTCTAAAGGAAAAAAAAAACTTCAAATGCAACTTAAAATATACTGTCATAAAATTAGAATCCTGGCCCCATAAGGATTTCAAACTCTAACAATTCCTTTGGAAACAGACTGCCATAAAAAGAAGTTCACATTGTTTTTTAGGCACTGTATTTTAAAATACTCATTAAAAGAACATACCACAACGCAACTCTACCTAGCAATGTTAGGGGTCAAATGAGACAAAGCCCTTACTAATCGTCAACCAAATGTTACTATCACCCATTCATAAACTACAGAGCTCTGGCTGTTCTTCACGAAGTTCACACTGCTATGGAAAACACCATTCCCTTTTTGTTGGGAGTTACCTTTCTGTCCAGATGGTAACCATATATTTACTCTGTTTTTAAATAGGAATCCAGTTCTTTTTAGTAAAGAAGTTTCTTGCTTGCCTTGCTTGCCTTTAGCAAACCACGTTTCAGAATAACACACCATGTGGACAAGGCGGAAGGGCAACCACTACCTCTGTGATAATCTATGCTAAGGGTGGAGGTCCTAACTATGGCAGCAGGTGCAGAGGAAAAGCCTAGATATCAAATCTGAGATCACTAGTAAATGGACTTCTACTGCCCCCCCCCCACATGCACCTTGTTTTTAGAGACGGGGATTTACCCTGTAGCCCTGCTGGCCTGGAATTCGCTGTGTAGACCAGGCTGACCTCGAACTCATACAAATTCTCTGGCTTCTGCCTCTGGATTAAAGGCGTGGGCCACCATGCAGACCACTACTCCCTTTTAAAATTACTGACATTCAGACTGAAAATAGGACTTATTCAAACAGCCAGACAAGTGGACAAGCCCTTCTTGCTGTACTGGAGTGCTGGGCACAACTGTGCGAGTGAAGATGTAGGGCGAGCATGAACACCTTCCCTACAACTGCATGACTGCAGTTGTTGGGGTAGCTGTATTGAAACTTGAGGTCCCTTCTCTCCTGTGGGTGAGAAGGCTATTTGCAGCCATCCCTGGCAAAGGTCCTCAGGGAACTCTGCTAAAGGGGTACAGCTCCATCCCAGTACCCGGAGTGGCTTCTAACGGTATAGCGCTGCAGTGAGTCATGTGACAGCTGGGTGTGTGCCTCGGTGCTGCGCAGTGGGATCAGTTTGCGGGTGTGCCTGAGTGTGTACGGACAGAAGTTACACGCCTGGCTTGGGAAGGCGCGCGAGCGTGTGTGTGTATATATGAGGGGGGAGGGGGAGGGCATGAATGCAAAGTGGACTGTGAAAAAGAGGTTGCGAGACTACTCCTGGGCCAGGCAAAGTGGCCAGGCACGCCTTCAAGGGTCCCCTGCGGGGCCAGCCCCTGCCCTTAGGTCGATGTCCCGGTCCTTGGGGGAAGCAAGGACATGGGGGGCAGAGGTCCCCTTCACCCAACACCCACCTGACGGATCCGTGGTGGGTTCGGCGGGGTGCAGGCCCCGCCCTCCGGTCCGGGGGAGGTAGGAGAAGCCATGTCTGCGTTCCCGGGGCTCCTTCCCTCGGTCAAGCCGGGGCGTCCCGCGTGTCCTCGTCTCTTCCGCTCCGGGCCTGCGGCTTTCGGGATCACCCGGGGACCCGCGAGCTCCTGGGCCTCCTCGGAACCCCGGCCGTGGCCACGATAGCCCGCGGGGGACTGCTGCCCAAGCCCACCTACCTCCGCGTGGGTAGCCGCGGGGCCATGGCGTGCCGGGTGGGCTGCGGGCTGGGCCGGTGGCACGCGCTAAGCGACTGCTGCTGGTGGCGCGGGGAGAAAGAGGAGGGCTCCTTTCCTCGCGGTGCGCCGGGAGAGCGATGAGCTCATGGACAGCTCCCAGAAATATGTCTATATGCACCACTGCCTGCCGGAGCTCGCGAAGTGGGTGGGGATAAGAAGCTCGGCGGCGCTCCCGCAGACCCGAAGACGTCCCCCGGGAGGCCCAGCCGCGGCTCCTCCCTTCCCCGCGCGGGTCGACTTGGTTCCCATTCACTCTCTTGCCGGCTACACACCCGATCTCCCGTCTGCGTGGGCGAGCCACCCACCCACCTCTAGCGCACGCATTCTTTGTCCTTCCAACCACTCCCTCTTGATGAGGATCAACTCATTTATATGTAGTGACCAGAATGGGAAATGGCACTGTGACCTTAGCTCCTGTCAGATGTGGACTGAGGAGGGTGAAATGTCACAAGCGGCATATCTTTCAGGCTTTTGGGCGTTTCCTCATTTCCATCTTTTCCTCTATGAGAAAGAGCCTCCCAGCTATCCCTTGGGGTGATGACTTGGCCGCATCTTCTCTAAGGTACCCTAAGCACTTTGATAGATCCCGGAAGAGCTTGGACCAGGCCACTAGCTTTAGCAGACCTGTACATGCTGCGGAATGGCTGGCCTAATTTTCGTGCCTGACTCCCTAGAATAAAGCTGGAATCATCACAAGCAGAGAAAATCTCCATCCAAGACCTGATCATTTCCCTTGAGTGACTCAGCTGTCCCACTGGGGTGGCAATTTTGTTTGTTTGTTTGTTTGTTTGTTTTTAATAGCTCCAAGGGATAGAATGTAGTTCAGTAGATTGCCTACTTGCTCACTATGAATGAAGCCTTGGGTGTCATCCCCAGCAGTGGATAAAACCAGGCATGGCTGTGCTTGGCAGCAGTCCCATACTTGGGAGGTAGAGGCAGAAGAATCAGACCTTGAGGGTCGTCCTTGGCTATACAATGAGTTCCAGACCAACTTGAGGCACAAGAGACCATGTATACATAAATATAAATAAATAAATAGGTCTAGAGAGATGGCCTTGACGCAACTAGTTGTCCCCACTCCTGTCGTTGACTTTCCTTTTCCTATGAATCGCCACACAAATACATCTTCACCTGTTAACAAAACAGAGCCTGTATTGTCCTCGGCTGGTGCCATAGTTTGAGCGGGACCCTGGTCCCCTGAATGTGGAGACCTGATGGCACTCAGAGGAAGGATAGCAGGCTACCAAGAAGAGACTTGGTACCCTATGAGCATATACAGGGGGAGGAGGTCCCCCTCAGTCACAGTCATAGGGGAGGGGAGTAAAAGGAAAATGAGAGGGAGGGAGGAATGGGAGGATACAAGGGAGGGGATAACCATTGAGATGTAATATGAATAAATTATTAAAATAAAATAAAATAAAAAAACAGAGCCAAGCTCACGCCTGTAGTCCCAACACTGGTAGACTGAACCAAGAGGATCCTTGAGCACAAGAGTTAGGGGACAGCCTGGTTAACATAGGAAGACAGAAATGGAACTGTACCCCTGGATGAACACATCGTTAGAAATCCCATTAGTTATTGATTGCTCTTGGGTCCCAATTTTGATCATCAGTAGATCTTATTGATTTTACAGTTCAATCACGTCTGCATTTTCTGTATTCCTCTGGCTCAAGCCATCATCACTGTTCGACGTTCTACCCAAAGTGTAACCAGTCTGTTCATACCCTGGCTCCCCTCTGCTTGAAAAGGGTCTAGAAAAAACATTCACTCCAGCAAATGACAGCCAAGCCTCTCCATTCCACCTTCCTTATTGCAGCCTGTCTATACATGTTACTTGTTTATTCACTGAGACTTGTTTACCACGGGAAGGCAGAGTCCATGAGGACATTGTACCAAGAACCTTGAATATTATGTCTAATAAATGTTAAATACCCAAGAGTCTTTGCTAAGGTTACTTAAAACACTGGATGGAAAGCCGCGCTTTGGCCTCTAGTATACAACTTGAAAGTCCAAGCTTTGCCTACAGATTACAATTTCTCAAAAGTCTATTAGAAATTACACATATTTGGGTCTGAGGGCATAGCTCAATGTACTTGCCTAGAGTGTGTAAGGCCCGGGGTTTGAATAAAAGAATTACACATATTTAAAGCAACATATTCATAGCTAAGAAAAAATATATTCATATTCAAACACACACACAAAACTTCATGGTGTACATCATGAAAACTGGTTTTAATATCCAAAGGCGATCTTCCATCTCACCCAACAGGACTGATTGTATGTGTGTGTGTGTGTGTGTGTGTGTGTGTGTGTGTGTGTGTGTGTGTGTTGTTTTGTGACAGTATCATACATAGCCCAGGCTGGCCTTGAGTATATAGCTGAGGATAACCTTGCACTTCTCCTTCTACCTCCACTTCCCAAGTGCTGTGATTCTAGACATATAGCACCCACTCCTATTTATGAGGTATTAGAGATCAAACTGGGGGTTTCCTGGCGTTAGGAGAGCACTCGAGCATCTGAGCTGCACCCTCAGCCCCAGTGTGAGCATCCATTTGCAAGGTGGTAGTGACAGAGTTATTACCATATACTGACGTCAGCCCCAACTCTAAGATCCTGATACTTCCCAGCTCTGTATTTTGTTTTTGCCTTATTTGCAAAATAGAAATGACAATAGTGCTTACTTTATACAGAGTTGCCGTGTCTAGTAAGTAATAGTACTTGCTTTATACAGAGTTGCTGTGTCTAGTACTAGTAAGTGAAATTTGTACATAAACCCTGTCTGAATACCACTTAAATAATAAAGGAGCTATTACTGTTTATGGAATGGCATTTAGCTGAAAATAAGAGAAAGGAGATAAAGGAATAAGCCTGCTATCTCCTTTATCTCCACGGCAATGCTGACAGTGTTTGTTTATGTATACATTTTACTCACTCATCATAGCAACTCTGTATAAAGTAAGTATATTGTCATTTCAATTTTTCAAATAAGAAAATAAATAAAATATAGCTTTAAAAAATACCATGAGATAGTTAAAGGAAACAATGGAGCTAGCTCTCAGATTTCTGCTATGGCCTCCAACGCTGTGTCGTGTGATTGAACTCACAGAAGTCCCAACTCAGTGTCTTCCATTTGAAGCAGTTTGTATGCCTTAGCCAGTTCAACGGTGGCATCAGGAAATGACATTAAAAATGTTAATGGAAGCCAAGTGATGGTGAGACCTGACTTTAATCCCAGCACTTAGGAGGCAGAGACGGGTGGATCTTGGTGAATTCGAAGCCAGCCTGATCTACAGAGTGAGTTCCAGAACAGTCAAGGCTACACAGAGAAACCCTGCCTGGGAAAACAAAAACAGAAAGTTAATGGGCACAGTATTGAGGGTGCAAGGTTGGAGCTCAGGTTTATCATTATTCACAACTGCTTGTGCCTCCCTCTCTTTGAAAAAATTCAAGTCTTCATCTAGGTTTGGTGGCATGTACCTATAATGCCGGTCTCCACACACACACACTCCAAGAAGTGGAGGAAAACCAGAGGTTCAAGGTCATGATCCATGTTGAGTTTGAGGTCAGCCTGACCTACATGAAACTCTACCTCAAGAAAAATAACTAAAAAGCCAAATCTATATAAGCAGTAAACAGGCCCAATGGTCTTGGCCTCCAGTCCACCCCAGACAGCTGCTCTCCTCTTCCATGGTGATGCCCTAGGGCTATTGCTATTGATAACTGTATTCTCTTTCTGATCTCAGCATTATGCATTCCATTCTCTGACCACTATTTACTAGCCTTTCTAACAGGCCTTATCTATTACCCTATCAACAAGAATTCTTTTTTTTTTTTTTTTTTTGGAGGGGGGGAGGTTATGGGGTGTGTAGCTCTAGTTATCCTGGAACTTACTCTGTAGACCGGGTTGGCCTTAGACTCACAAAGATCTGCCTGACTGTACCTTCAAGCGCTGCAATTAAAGGTGTGCAGCGCTACACTTGGCTTCACCAAGACTTTTTCAGTCCCAGTGACACCTCCACTCAGTGCCACTTCCTTCATGCTAACTCTGTCTACTTACACGTCCTCCTTCTCTTCCTAATTCAATGCGATTCCATGTACTAATGGTAATACCATTATAGCCACTGTGTATAAACTCCAGCTTGCCCCGTCAGTATATACCATACTCAATTGACAACACTGGAGAACTGACTCACTGGTCATAAGCACATAATATGCTCTTACAGAGGATTCAAGTTCAATTCCAGCACCCACATTGGTTGCCTGGCATCTTAACTAAACTGACTTTTCTATCTACTCGAAACCTGTAACCACCCCCCCCCCCATGTGCCTGGAGAAAAATGGGATCTCTGCTATTGGTGGTCATTTGTTTTAAGCAGATGCTGGGTAGAGTGTGGCAGTCCTACCATGCTTACCAATCAACTCATCCCCTCACTCTCCCAGACAACCATTAGCAACTTCTCTGTCCTTGAACTTCTGTCCTTTTTCATTCTCAACTACTGACCGTCTCATTTCACGTAGAGGACAAGCAGACAAAACACAGTCCTGTCATCACTTCTATCGGTCTGTCACTATTTTGAATGTCACTCTTTTCTCCACTTACTATGATGAATTAGGCATGCTGCCATGCAACGTCAAGGCACATGGTCTCACTGTTTACACATACCTGTAGGCATCACTCTTACAAGACCCCCTCCTAGTTCTTCTCTCTCTCTCTCTCTCTTCATTCCCCATTGCTCCCCTCCCATGAACTTTCCCTCTTTGCTCAGCCTTTCCCTGCGCACTCCCATGCTTCTGCACTCACAGCAAACCTCCTCTGAAAAGCTGTCCCTACAGTCCTTGCCACCTCCAATCCCTCTCACCTGAGACCTCTTGAAGCTACCCTTATAGGGCTTCCCTTTAACATTTCACCAAAGCTGATCTTGTCAAGGTTGCCAGTCACCTCCCTGTTATCTTATACTGCGGTGGATTTGATGAGCTATTTCTGGTCAATGACTTCCACGACTCCATCCTGCCTTACTGTTTCTTCTAATGGAATAAAAGAGGGCAATATAAAAAGCCCAAGAGCCCAGCATTCTCTCCCTCTCTCTCTCTCTCTCTCTCTCTCTCTCTCTCTCTCTCTCTCCTCTTCCCAGCTGCCATGATATTAGCTACTCTGCTCTGCAGAGCCCTTCCTCCCTCTCCATGGCAACAGGCAGAATCCTCTGAAACTGTGAGCCAGGTATTTGCTCTCTCAGGTAATCGGCTCAGTGTTGAGAGCTTTAATCCAGGCTTTCAGCTACTCTCAGTAGACTGTGATTTCTTGGTGATGGCCCTTCGAAGCTCTTCCTATCCTGGAACATCTTGCATAATTTATCAAGAGTATCTTCCACAAAATAAATAAATAAACTCCCATTTTAAAAGCTCTGGTGTCTTTGCATTGCGTTCCTTTGCTTTGAAAGAAAAGCCCCTCTCGATGCTTGTATGTTTTTGGTGTTAAGGGAAGTAGGGGATATATTACTAAGACTAACAGCTCTAAAGAAATGATAGAAAAATATTGTTCTAGAATAAAAAATGCAAACCACCTACATTTACCCTACGATCAGAGACAAAGCAAAGCTGACAGAATGCATGTCTTCTTATGCCCTGGTTTGTCCTCTTTGGCCACAGACCAACTTTTCTCTTGTTCTGTTTTATTTGCCTACTTATTTTTTCTTTCATTTATTTTTTCAAATTCGTTCTTCTCTCGTATATTACATTCTAACTGCAGTTTCCCCTCCCTCCTGTCCCCTAGTCTCTTCCCCATGCTTTTCTTCTCCCCTAGATCCACCTCCCACTCTCACCCCAGTCTGCCTCCCCTCAGAAAAGAGCAGATGTCCCAACCAAACTCGGCTTAACAAGCTACATTAAAACCTGGCACATCAAGGCCGGACAAGGCAACACGTAGGAGGAAGAGTCCCACAAGCAGGCAAAAGGACTAGAGACAGCCCTCACACCCACTGTTAGGAGTTCCACAAGAACACCATGCTACACAACCATAATGTATACGCAGAGGCCTTAGGTCAGGCCCATACAGGCTTCATGGTCAGCTACTTCTAGGGGCTGTGTTCTTGTGGTGTCCTTGACCCCTCCAGCTCCTCCAATTCTTCCTCTGCCACATGACTCATGGAGGCCTATCTAAAGCTTGGCTGTGGGACTCTGCATCTGCTCCCATCAGTTGCTGGATGAAGTCTCTCTGATGATGACCATGCAAGGCTCTGGTCCTAGCACATTCTGCAGGCATGACCATCTTCTGTAGCCAGGTTAGGCCTCAAGGGGAGGGATTGGGACACCAAGCCAGCCACAAAACCCCCGACTTATCTATTTATTTGGTTTTGGTTTTCTTTATTTTACTACGTGTGTGTGTGTGTGTGTGTGTGTGTGTGTGTGTGTGTGTGTGTGTATACATACTACACTCATGACAGTTGACTCAAGTTGTTCTCTATTTCCATCATGTGGATCCCTGGGATCAAACTATGTCATCCAGCATGGTGACAGGCACATTTACTGATGGCAACATCTTGCCTGCCTTTTTGTTAGTTTCTGAAGCAGTGTCTCATGTGCCTGGCCTCAAACTCACTATGTTGCTGTTTGGATTATGAGCATTGTCCATTATGCCCGGTTTATGTGATCCTGGGAATCCAACTCAGGAATGCGTTCATGCTATGCAAGCAGCCTACCACCTGAGCCACAGTCATCAGTCTATACAACCTCTCCACCCTGATTATGAGCAGTTATTTTGTGATGTCCCAATGTGTGTGTGACAGTTCCTGACGTTCAACAAATACTAAATAAATCTTCTGATCTGAAGACGCCCAACTTGCACTAATACTGACCCCAGCTACTTCCATTCATTGAGGTTCCATCACAGTGTGGAGGTTAACGGGCATATGGATGTGTGTGTGTTTGTCTAACTGATCTGGAGAGGCCATTGTCTGAACTTCGAAGCAAAGAAACATAACATACATTTCAGAGAATTCTCAACTTCAGTCAAGGGGCCGGACAGATGGTGTGGGGCTTTGAATGAGAATGGCCTTTGTTTTGTCTCTAGTTAGTGGAAAGATTTGGAGATGTGGTATGTAACTGGGGGGGCGAGTTTTTAGATTTCAAAAGCTCACACCAGTCCCAGTCAGTCTATGTGTCTGTGTGTCTGTCTGTGTGTCTGTCTGTCTCTGTCTCTCTGTCTCTCTATCTCTCTTTTTCTCTCTCTCCCTCCCTCCCTCTTCTCCCTCTCCCTCCTTCTCTCTCCTTACCTACCTCCCTCCCTCCCTCCCTCCTCTCCCTCTCCTCCTTTCCCTCCCTCTCTCCCTCCTCTCCCTCTCCCTCTCTGCCTAGGAGGGATGTAAAGCTCTCAGCTACTGCTCCAGTAGCTGATTCTCTGATCATACTCTAATTTTTCAAAACTGTAGTTAGTTATTTCTTAATAAGAGCTGCCTTGGCCATGGTGTCCATCCCAAATAGGATAGTAATGCAGACGGGAGTCTCACTCACTGCTCTTGCACAGCACCTGAGTTTGGTTTCCAGCACCCACATAGCTACTCGCAACTACTTGTAACTCCACTTCCAGTGGATGGAGCACCCTTTTTGTGCTCTGCAGGTTCCTACATGTATATGGTTAACACAAACTCATGCAGTCTCGTAAACATC
This sequence comes from Acomys minous, assembly GCF_964271855.1. Taxonomy (NCBI): domain Eukaryota; kingdom Metazoa; phylum Chordata; class Mammalia; order Rodentia; family Muridae; genus Acomys; species Acomys minous. Next base: position 82,938,429 of record NC_140496.1, read on the forward strand.
TATGTGAATAAAAAATAATCTTGAGCCACCCAGCACCCAGGAGGTGGAGGCAGGCTAATTTTGTGAGTTTGAGGCCAGCTTGGACCATGAAACAAGTTCCAGAACAGCCAAGGCTGTTATACAGAGAAGCCCTATCTTTCTTTTTCTTTATTTTATTTTTCTTTTTGGTTTTTTCAAGACAAGGTTTCTCTGTGTAGCCTTGGTTGTACTGGACTCCCTTTGTAGACCAGGCTGGCCTTGAACTCACAGCCATCTGCCTGCCTCTGCCTCCCGAGTGCTGGGATTAAAGCCGTGCGCCACCACACCAGGCCGAAACCCTGTCTTTCAATTTTTTACTATAGCAGAAGTGTAAAACGTTGAATTCATTTCCAGAAAGCTGGGGCTTTACCACTAAGATGCATTCCCCAAGCCTTTCTAACATTTGTCAAGAGCATTTGTCTGCTTCAAGGGAGAGAGTTTAGAGACTGCGCATTATAAATTCTAAGTGGCTGTAGTACACAATCGGGTTTCATTGTCTTTGGCATGCCACCCGATATAGTTGGCACTTCCCTTGTTAGTGCTTCCACTCCTCACCCTCCATATTTAACCAGAAAATAGGCCAACCACTCTTCTTAGTCTAAGGCAATCTTAATGGAGTTGCCATTTCAGGAGGGCTTTGTGGTCTAAAAAGCTGTGGTCCTTGTTCCATCCTACATCCTAAGATTTAAAACGCTGCTGTGCACTAAAGCTTCCAGACAAAAGCAAGAGGGGTAATCAATCCCCACAGAGAAGTGGGCTGTCTCCCAAATAAGCATCTTAGGCCAAATGCACAGGCCCAAAGCAATCTGAAAACCCATCAATCCAAAGGCTTTGCAGCCGTATCTACCAAACCAATAGCTTGACATGCAATATCCTGGCTTACACGGATCTTGGCCAAGTTCTGTTCACATTGACTATAGACTGACTGTCAGGAGCTGAAATTAAGAGTCATCACACTAAGATGCTTTGTTTCCGCTCCAATATTTCTATCGTTTTTTCTACAGAAACCTTTTGTGTAGCTAAATCAGTCTATGTGATCTTAAATGAAATACCGAACTTCTCTAAGCAAAGGCATTATTGGATTTCCCTAGACTTCTGGAATTGCCTTGTCCTCTGGTTATTTTTATCATTTACTGTCGGTAATAATGATCATATACTAAATTATAATTTATGTATTATTAACACAATACACATACGTTCTATTTCTCAGTAGCTATGCTATTGACTTTTTAAAGCCAGGGATTGTGTCATGTTCTTATTTCCCCAGCATGTATTCTACAGAATGGAGAAACGAAACAGATGACTACTGATCAGTGGAGGAAATTATTAGAAATGGAAAAAACATCACTAGGATGGGCATCTCGTTCAGAAGAACTTTTCAAAGGAGGTACATGCCCATAATTCTAGAATTCTGTGAGCTGAGACAGGAGGATAACAAGTGTGAGGCTAGCCTGGGATACAGAGCAAGGCCCTAACTAAAAAACAAAGAACGGGCCTGGGAGGAAAGCCGTACCTGAACATCTCACACCATGGCAGTTCCTGAGATTCATCCCAACCACACTATTTATATCAACCATCTCAATGAGAAGATGCAGAAGGATGAGCTCAATAGGTCCCCGTGTGCCACCTTCTCCCAGTTTGGCCAGATCCTGGATACCCTGGTGTCTCAGAGCCTGGAGATGAGGGGCTGGGCCTTTGTCATCTTCAAGGAGGTCAGCAGCACCACTAATGCCCTGCGTTCCATGCAGGGCTTCTTCTATGACAAGTCCATGTGTATCCAGTACTCCAAGACCGACTTAGACATCATTGCCAAGATGAAGGGCACCATTGTGGAGAGGGATTGCAAACAAGAGAGGGAGGGAGAGAGAGAGAGAGAGAGAGAGAGAGAGAGAGAGAGAGAGAGAGAGAGAGAGAGAGAAGAGGATGCTCAAGAGTCAGGAGACACCAGCTGGCAAAAAGGCTGTTCAGGGTGGGGCAGCTGCCCCTGTGGGTGCTTGCTGTCCAGCCTGTACTGGGAATGCCACCGACGACTCAGGCACCCCGGATCAGGCACCACATGCCAGGCCAGCCTCCACACATGCTGCCACCTAGCATGATCCCACCACCGGGCCTTACTCCTGGCTAGATTCCCCCCCTGGGGCCAAGCCTCCACAGCAGCTCATACCTGGGCAGATGCCTCCTGCCCAGCCTCTCTCCGAGAATCCACCCCATCACGTCCTATTCCTCACCAACCTGCCTGAGGAGACCAATGAGCTCAGTCTCTCTGTGCTTTTCAACCAGTTCCCTGGCTTCAAGGAGGTTTGTCTGGTCCCTGGGCAGGAGTTTGATAATGCAGTGCAGGCTGAGGCAGCACGCGATGCCCTGCAAGACCACACAAAACAGTGCCATGAAAATCTCTTTTGCCAAGAAGTAGTGCCTTTCCCCACAAAGGGTGCCCCAGTTCCCGTTCTAAGTCCGCCCCTTTGCCCCCACTGGGCTCAGTCCCCGAAGGTAAGTCCCCATTGGGGGCTTTCTCAAAGCTGCATATGAGTGTGTGGCTGTCACACAGCATTGTACCCAGAGTCTGTCCCCAGACATTGCACCTGGCACTGTTAGGTTGTGATTAAAGAGGCTTTTTTGCGGTTTGGTTTTTTTAAAAAACAAAACAACATCCACAATGACAACCAACTAACAATCACCAGTTATCTGAGGGACGGCTGTTGATACCATATCATGGACAGTGATTGCAAATACTAATATTTACCACCCTGGGAGCTAGAGAGATGGATCAACACTTAAGAGAACTTACAGAGGACCTAAGCTCTGTTCGAAGCACTGGTGTTGGAGAGCTCACAACTACCCTTAGCTCCAGCTCCAGGGAGCCCAAAGCCCTCTCCTGCCTCTGAGGGAAGCGGGTATCTGGAAACACATGACACATACGTGCACACACAAAATAAATAAATCTTAAAGAATGTACTTAATGCCCTTCTTATTTGCAAGTACATCTCACTGTTTTTCAAAAATTTTCAGATTCTAGGAGAAAGATGAAAAGGAGAGTATGCTGCGGGGGGGGGGGGGGAGGGGGCACTTTGAGAAGGATCAGTACAACCCTGCAAGACTTCTAGGAGTGTTTCTGAGATTGGGCTAATCGAAGTCATCCGTATCATGTAACACAGTGGTTTCCCAGGCTGTGCATTGCCCTAGGAGACCCCGTTTTACAAGCAGCTTTCAGCTCCATTCTGAAGGAAAAGAATTATTATAGCCCCTAGTGGGCTCAGAAAGTGTACCATCTGCCTGGCGCTGCTCATCTAGCCCAGACTGATAGATGAATTATTCCTGGGAATGCAAAGGGAACTGTAAGTGCCCTATAAGTTGATTCTGGTGTGACTGCAGAAGCACATGTACCCAGTTAAAATCACATCAGGAAAGACAGGCCCAAGAACTTATCAGATATGCCAGACCAAGAAAAGGTTATAGCTCCCTTGCCTAGACTCCCTAAAGCGATGGACACCAAAATTGTAGTGGCATGGTTGCACGCCAGCCTGGTCATCTGATATCTGGTGTGTGTGTCAAGGACCAAGCGTTCCCCAGTTGTTCCTGGAGCTTGGGCTCAGCTTGGTGCACCTGCGTTGACTACCTATTTGATGAGTGGCTCACTCACCTTATTTGCCCATTTGGACCTGATCTGTTATTCCCCTGTTACTGGCCTGTTTCCTGCCCTCAGACCCCAGTCCAGCCTTTAACCTTACAGCTGAACTGGGCAGCTTTGCACTCACACCTGACTCCAGCTGCTCCTGCAGCTGCTCCATCCAGGCACCAGCCCAGCTCTTTATCACATCAATCAGCCCTCACCAGCCCACTTCTGACCCCTTTAGATTCTGCTGCAGCCTCTATAAGCTGTATCCATCCTGTAATACATAGTTTTATATATATAGGTACATTGGTGTATTTAGTGTACGCTGTAAGTTGTGTGACATGAGACTTAGAATTGGTAATTAAGATCAGAATAAAAGAGCCTGCATTCACTTTGGCCAGGCAAGATAGGAGGCATATAGGATGAATTACTGTCGTTGAAATCACTGGACCCTGTGAATTTACTGTTGGTTAACATTGTGAAAAGACACAAACATATTTGCCTATGTTTCGGGCACAGTGTATTCATGCCATCTGGCACTCATGACAACCGGTGAAATGGCTCAGTGGGTTAAATGTGCTTCTCATCGTCCAAGCCTGATGACCTCAGTTCAATCCCTGGTACCCAAGGTGGGAGGAGAGAACCAATTCCTGGAAGTTGTCCTCTGGCCTTAACACAGATGATATGACACACCTGAAACCATAGACGGATACATTTGTGTGTGCACATACACTATTTAAAAAAAAAAAAAAAGATCCTGGTTTTCTAATCTCCAATGTCCCTACTTTTAAAAATTAAGACTTGTATAGAGTGCTCAGAAATCAAAGGCAGATGGATCTCTGAGAGTTCTACATCAGTCTGGTCTATATACCAAGTACCAAGACAGCCAGGGGTATATAGAGAGACCCTGTCAATAAAAATAAAATAATAAGATTGGGAGCTGGAGAGATGGTTCATGGTTAAAAGCCTTTGCTACTCTATCAGAAGAGCTGAGTTGGGTTTTCAGCACCCACAACAGGCAGCTCTCAACCACACCTGGAAGGACATGGTGTACACAACTTACAAAGGCATACACATATACAGGCAAATAATGAAAAAATTAAAATTATAAATTGTTGCTGTTGTTGTTGTTGTTTGATTTTTCAAGACAGAGTTTCTCTGTGTAGCCTTGGCTGTGCTGGAACTCACTCTGTACAGCAGGCTGGCCTCAAACTCACAGAGATCCCCCTGCCTCTGCCTCCCAAAATCAGGTGCTGAAGGCTAAACCACCACCACCAAGAAAAATTATTAAATTATTAAAGGTGAATTTTTTTTGCCAGGTTCTAAACATAAAGGTAGTACATTGCTTTTCTCATTTATATAATTATGTAAGATGAAAAGATACTGGCTGTAAATTTACTTGTCTTTTCTTATCTCTTAGCACAGATATCAGCTAAAACCTGGCAGGAATATTTAGAGGACCGTATTTTGCATACAAGACAGCGTGCCTTCACTTTAACCCTTACAATACAGCATGAGCACACAATGCAATCATTGAAATGTGTGATAAGTTAATATGGACATAATGAAAATATACATTCTTTTATTTGTTGTTTCCTTAATTGTGACAAGAGCTTGATTTCTCACGCTAGCTGGCCTTATTCTCACAAATCCGCTTCTGATATCCAAGTGCCGTGTTACAAGCATGTACCACCAGCTCAGAGATTATTTTCAATGTATCACTATTCATGTGTGTGCATGTGTGCACAGGTGCACATGCATGTGGGTACAAATACATATATGAGTCAGAGGTCAATGTCTAGTGTCTTCCTCTATTGTTTTCCTTTACCTTTCTTTTTTGAGACAGAGTCTGTGTCACTATTCCACTATTTCAACTATACTGGCTACGCAGCAAGCTCCAGGAGTCCTCCTGTCTCTGGCTCCCCAGCATTGGACTTGGGGTCACTTACTACGGCCAGCTTTGACAGTAGTGGTGCTGGGGACCAAATGTAACTCCTCATATTTGTGCAGTAGGTGGCTTTACTGGCTGAGCCACCCCTCCCTCCCCAAAACTTTCATAAACTCTTGATGCTACCTTTTAGTTTTCAATCAAAATTTCAAATTATGGTCATTGTAAATTGTCATATAGTTTAAAAAATAACAGAGCCCCTGTGTGCATCCCCCAGCTACTCCAATTACAGTATTTTAAAAAAGATACAGTATAATATAATCATGATACGAACATGTTACTTTTTCTACTAATCTTTTTCTAAAATTCCCTTTGTTGTTTTTTTGTTGTTTGACTTCTCTCTCTCTCTCTCTCTCTCTCTCTCTCTCTCTCTCTGTCTCTCCCCTCCTCCTCCTCCTCCTCTCCCTCCCCCACCTCTGTGTGTGTGTGTGTGTGTGTGTGTGTGTGTGTGTGTGTGTACATGCACTTGAGAAGTCCTATGTAGAGAAGTGGGTTGACAGATGCCTGTAATCCCAGCTACTTGGGATGGTAAGGCAAGAGACTCTCAAATCTTCATAGATTCATGTGCCCACAACCACAGACCAGGATTTTAAACAGTTCCTTTGTCTTACCCATTTTTATAAATACTTCCTTCTTGACTCTAATTTGTCCTCCATTTCTAAAATGCTATTCCAAAGTATCTATGAATGGAATCTCAGTGTATATAATCTTTAAGGATAGCTTATTTGGCTCAGTGAAAAATCTCTGAAGATTTATCCACATTGTGTACAGATTAACACTTCATTCCTTTTTATTAAGCACTAGTGGAAGTTGTGGTCTTAGTATCAGACAGTAGAGTGTATTCCTCTGTAATCCATTTTAAGAACCTAAACACATGTGACAGCTGGTGAAGGAGTGTCCTGAAGTTAGTACAGGCTTAATGTTCCATCCCGAAGTGTGGTACAAATTTTCTGAATATGGTCCTGGGTGAGGCCCATGGGTTACCTTGCTAATGGGAAGTATATAAGCTTAGAAAATACCACTGGGTCTATTCAGTCACTTGGTCAACATGATTTACTTTGACCTTGAGGGACGAGGACAGTCACCTTAGACTAACTGAAGCCTCCAGAAGTAGCTTCTGACCTTCTTCTCCACTGGGATAACTTCCAGGCTTCCCAGGGCAACATGCCTGGTAGATGAACAGCCAACGGGAAAACAAGCTGAGTAGGTCAACAGGAGGAAGGGGCCCTTTATGAGCCTGAGCTAGTGTGTGGATAACTTCCTGCTGCATGGGGATGATCAGGGAGCGTAGTAAGAAAGTACCACTCAACCAATTCAGACCACATTGGGCCTCATCACTACCCAAAGGGCTCTGTGACTGCTTCAGAAAACGTGTAGTACTCTGCAGAAGGCACGTGTCTAAAAGAGGAAAGAGAACATAAAGTGTGCAGCTGCACATATAGGAATTCTGCCAAGTGATGGAGTGTCTTTCCTTCAAGACATGAACTCTTGGTGAAGTCATGGAGGGAACACAGAAAAGGAAATCTAGATGTATATAGTATATATAGGTGGGAAAACATACACTTAACCCTGTCTGGGTCTTATCAACTAAAATACAAACTAAGGATCTGTAAATAGAAGCAGAATATTCAGAAGCAAGTAGGAAAAATTTGAATAGCAAATCATTGGTTTGCAGATGGCACGTAAATGTGACTTTGCAAAAATAGAGCAGAGAGAACAGGGGGTGGGGGTGGGGTGGGGGGAGAATGAGAGAAATTTATTTCAGAGACAAAGAAAAAAATATCTAGACTTCTGAAGTGAAACAAAATTTTTATTTTTGCTGAGAAATGCCTTCTATGTTGATTTTAAAGTTAATTACCTCAATGGTGTTTTTGTTTGTTTAACACATAAACAAACTTTCAGCTTGAGTTTCTTCCCTTCTCTCTCATTTGAAAATGAGACTACGAAGAACAGTAATGTTAAGAAAGCAAAATGAGGGGAAAAAATCATATACAGGGGATGGTATGCTGGCACATGCTCGTAATGTAATCCCAGCACTCCAGAGGCAGAGGCATGCAGGTCTGTCAGAGTTCAAGGCCAGGCTGGCTTTATAGTGAGTTCAAGGCCAGCTGGGTGGGGCTACACAATGCGCATAATGAGACCCTGTCTCAAAAACAGCAACAACAACAACAATAATAATAATATGTGGTCAACCATTGCACTAAGCATCTCTAACTTGAGGTGCTTCTCTGTTCTGAAGAACCAGGGGCTCAGGATGATCACAGTCTCCGCCTGTCTTCCCTGTCTTCTTCGTATCAGCTCTCCAATCCTCTCAGTCATCTTCCTGTTAGCATTCCCCTTGGTCTCATTTGGGGATCTCACTCCTTTTTCTTGCTGTTTGCACAGCAGGAGATTCCTGATGGGCAGCTCTGACTGTGATACTGTGACCGGTCCTGTTCTAAAGTAAGTGTGACCAGAGGCACCTCTGTTCTCATCCTTCCAAGGTTCTGGACAGAGACAAAGTGTGTTTTCAGCATGTATGAGGCCCTGGGCTTGACACACAAGACTGAAGATAGGTAGCTACATAGCTAGCTGCATGGATGGATGGATGGATGATGGATGGATGGATAGATAGATAGATAGATGACAGATAGATAGGTTGGTAGAAAGATAGATAGATAGAGGTTCTTCATAGTAGTTGGGATAAACTTCAAGCTCTTGATTTAGTTTACAGGACAAGGGTCCTCATACTCTACTCTGTCTGCGCCTGTGCAGCATCAACAGTCACTCTACCTGCCCTGTGTGTGTGTGTGTGTGTGTGTGTGTGTGTGTGTTTCCTATTTCTTCATTCTATAAGATACAGGTCACTACCCATACCCCTGACAGACAGATGGAAATTCTCCTGGACTGTGCTGTAGCCAAGGGCGGGCGGGGTACATGTGTACGCTCTAGGGTTAGCTCCTAGAATCCAGAAGAAGTGGGCTTGTTTATGCTTTCCCTTCCTTATTTTGTTTCTCAACATTTTTGTCTTGTTTTGTTTGAGTCATACCATGTAGCCCAAGGTGACCTCAAATCCGCCATCCTCCTGCTTCCATCTCTTAAGAGCTGGGATTACACACATGGGCTCCCACTCTTAGCTATCATACAGTTTTCCTTTCTGCAGTACTAGGGGCATGATGGCTAGTCTTGGCTGTCAACCTGACTACATCTGGGATGAACTACAATCCAGAAATGTGAGATTTGTTTTATATTTATTTATTTATTTATTTATTTATTTATTTGCTTGGGTTTAAGTGGGTGAATCCACCTTTGAGGAAGGAAGATACACACCTTTAATCTGGTTCTTGAGGTGGAAAGAACACTTTTAACCTGGGGCACCCCTTCTGCTGGAAGTCTATATAAGGATATAGAAGGAAGAAGTTTTTGCTTTTGTATGCTTGCTCTCACCTTGCTAGCAAGGCCATTCCTTCACTGGCATTAGAGCATGCTTCATTGGGGTTCTAGACCAGCTGAGATACCCAGCCTTGTGGACTGAGCAACTTCTGGATTCTTGGACTTTCTGCTCAAAAGCCAGACATTTCTGGATTACCTGGATCATAGCCTTTAAGTCATTCTAATAAACACACACACACACACACACACAGAGAGAGAGAGAGAGAGAGAGAGAGAGAGAGAGAGAGAGAGAGAGAGAGAGAGTAATTATATATACACATATATTCCACATATAATTACTGTAGTGCAATTGCTATGATATGCTTACAGCATCCATGTCCCAGCATTGCACTACACTGCCAGCACCGTATGTAGATATGCACTCCCCACTAGAACTTAAGATCCTTGGATACTGGACTTAATGTAAATGTAGCTGGTGGGTGAATTGGTCAACGGTTGGTGAGACCATCTAATTTTGTGCTTTGGAAGTTCCGAAATATTTTTTGGAACAATGAGCACCTTTATTACATGAGCTATGAATGGTTTATTTTCCTTTCCGGCCTTTGATCTTTCTCCGATAGAACTCCAGCTCCCTGGCCTGTAGCACACAGCCGTCTGCTTGGCCACACTGGCCTGGTCTTGAAGAAGCAATACAGGCAAGAAGCTTGCCCTGTGGGAACTGCTCCTCCAGAAGACTGTTGTTGATCTTGGCGTTCTTTCTTCTCTCGTGGTGTTTCTTCTGATTTTTCTTTGATAATTTTTTTTGTTGTTGTTTAAAATCTCTTCCTTCTCAGGAGTCAGCTTGGCCTCCTTCTTACGGCCCAGGGGCAGTGCATGATGGAGCTCTTCCACTGTTGGTATGGTGTGCTGTCAATAAGCACTGATGCAGTTCTTCACCAGGGTCTTGATGAGGACAAGCAAGTTATTGGATACATTGTAGCAACATCAATGATCCTTGTTTTGCGAGTACAATATTCAGAGCCCCTGAAAAAGTTCCCCACATCCAATCTCACATCATGGTCCTTACTGCCTCCTCCAACCTGGACCTTGTGTATACAACAAGGGTCAGTCTTAGTGTTTGCCGCTGGCTGTCCCAGTTTATACTTCTGCTTCGTGTAGTAGAGCTTTTTCTTAGCCCCGGTCTTGTAGCACTCATCTTTTGACACTGGCTGAAAAGAGGTTCCAAAATATTTTAAGATTAATCTTCTTGTGTAAAAATTTCTAAGATATGCCTCATCTGCCTTATAAAAAGTATTAAGACTATGCAAGCCCACTAAGTGTCTATTGTTTGCATGCATGCTAGAACACTGAGCTATATATACCCTAGCCCTTTTCCCTTTTCATTATTATTCCTTGGAGTATTTAATTTTTCCTTCTTATTTTTTCTGTGCCCTTCTTTGCTTTCAAGAAGCCACTTGTCACCCCATGTTGTTGGTCTGCCACTAAAGGAGCAGATATTTCTCTAACATCATTTGATCTGGTTCAAGTGTGCAAGTCACATGATGACATTGAAAATAGGAGCACACGGATTCTCAATGAGGTCATGGAGTTTGTGTGAGGCTCTGGGCTCCTGAGCTGATAATGGTCACATTCTCTAGGATGCTGCACTTTCTGACAAGTTATCTATCCTGTATTCTTCCTATACTGCATGATTTTGTTGTGGACAGGGCTCAGAGAAGAATGTTATTTCTTTGTATAAAATATTTACTATTGTTTCAAAGCTGAAATCCACAAAAATTGGGGCTAGGGGACTAGCTTGGTGGTAGATTTCTTGGCTGGCACGAACAAGGCTCTTGGCTTAGTGCCAGCACCATAATGTAAATATCTGAAGTATATATTAATAGGTATATTGTAAATTTAATTTAATATATTATAATTACGTGTGTATATATTTAACTTACATGTAATTAGGAATTACAGGTAAGGCCCAGACATCCAGATGGCTCAGCTGGTAAAGGTGTTTGCTTCTGTGACAGATGATCCGAGGCCTACATGATGGAAGGAAAGACTCCTGAAAGCTGCTTCTGACCTCTACACCTCTACCAGGGCATGCACATACCCAGACACATAGACTCATAGGAAAATAAGTTAGTAAGTAACCCCTCATCAAGGGAATTTTTCTTTGCCACAGATAAAGACCATTACAGAAAATCACAACTGATTAAAATTCTGAGGACAAGAGGTCATGTGGTACCTGCAGGTAGCCATGAAATGCTGAGAATGAGGGAACTCGTCTTCCCCAGGAAAATGGCCCCTAAATGTCACTGCCAATTGTTCTGCCCTGAGGTCTTATAAATACGAGTAGCATTCTATGGACTGCGACGGTTCTATTTATATATTTGTGTGTGTGTGTGTGTGTGTGTGTGTGTGTGAGAGAGAGAGAGAGAGAGAGAGAGAGAGAGAGAGAGAGAGAGAGAGAGAGAGAGAGCGAGAGAGAGAGAGAGAGAGAGAGAGAGAGCAGTGAGGAGCTCTTTTCCTGCAACGCCTTAACCCAGTTTTTTTTTCAGTTTATATTTCACGTCTATGTTAAGGAACTTAATCAGATGAGATAGATATTATTTACAAGCACATTTTACAGTGACAACTGGAGTGTAAGTTGAAGTCTGCACTATTGGATATATGAGGCAACTGAACACCTGAAATGTGTCCAAATTGAGATCTCAGTGTAAAACACACAATAAAGACAGGGCAAAGAAGATAACTACCTCATTAATATTGGCCTACATTAATTACATAATACAATGTTTTGATATATTGAGTTAAGTGAGATGTGGTCACCTGTTTACTTCCTTTGCTTTTTCCACTGCTTGAGAATAGCAACCTGGTCCCAGCAAGTACTGTACCACTGACCTGTACCTTTACCTGTCAGCTATTGGTTTTAGTGTTCTCTAACCTGTCTACCAGAGAATTTTAAATCCCTTATGTGTGGGGAGCCAAGGGAGTCCTGAGTGTATGTGTTTTGCTGTTCCTCTGATCCAAGTGGAAAAGTGAGCAATGCATGTGTCTTAGTCAGGGTTTCTATCGCAGCAATGAAACACCATGACCAAAAAGCAAGTTGGGGAGGAAAGGGTTTATTTGACTTACACTTCCACATTGCTGTTGAACTCAAGCAGGGCAGGAACCTGGAGGCAGGAGCTGACGCAGAGGCCATGGGGGAATGCTGCTTACTGGCTTGTTTCACATGGCTTGCTCAGCCTGCTTTATCTCTCTCTGTTCTCGACTCACTTTGTAGACCAGGCTGGCCCCGAACTCACAGCAATCTGCCTGCCTCGGCCTCGGAGTGTTGGGATTAGAAGTGTGTGCCACCACGCCCGGCACAGCTTGCTCTCTTATAGAACCCTGGACTACAAGTCCCCCATCCACAACGGGCTGGGCTTTCTTTGACTGATCACTAATTAAGAAAATGCTTGAGGAATGGTTCTCATGAACACACTTTCTTGACTGAGGCTCCTTCTTCTTTCGTGACTGTTTAAAAACTCAACAATTACAGCTTCTCCTCCCGGATGTTTCTAGCCTGAGAAGTGTACCTTTCAGAGACCTACAATCAAAGTCTAATTCCTCCATCTGTGCTGTACCTAAGACATGTTCTGGAGCTCTGGATTGTTTCTTGACTGTGGCTCCATCTGACCATGCATAGCCCACCCACTGAACCACGGTTTTCTTCTTTCCCTTGCTGGCTCAAGTCAGGTTTCCAGGACCCAAGCTGTGCTGGCCAAACAGCTATGACCCACCTTATGCTTATGGGATGGAGGAGTTTGTTTATGTAAGTTGCCTCAGGTTACCTTACTAGTGTCAGAGGAAGGATTAGAAGCAAGCAGTCACAGGATGTCTATATTACGAATTAATGCTAACTAGTAATTAAGAGATTTTAATAATGCAACCAGCCAAAGTACAATCAATCAACAGATCCATAATTTGTCTTGCAGTGTACACTGGGATGCCTAGTAGAGCAGACGTGTGGTAATTTCTGTAACACAGCCAAACTTAACACATCGTATTACTTGGAAACTGTTAATTTCAAAGTTGAGGGTTAAAAGGGAGTAAATTTAGTGTATCCCTATTATCAATATCTGTGATGCTTCATAGAGAAGAATATACTGTTGTGCCAGTAAGATGGCCCCATGTGTGCAGATGCTTGCCATCAAGGCTGATCATCTGGACTCCATTCCTAGGACCCACACAGCAGAAGGAAAGAACCAATTCCCAATAAAATATCCCTCTGACCACCAGATGTGCCCTTCCCTCATCCAATAAATAAGCATTAAACATCTTTTAATTAATTATATTACATTTTAAATTAAAATGTAATTAATTATATCACTTCTCCCTTTGCGTTTCCTCACTTCATATCCCCTGCTGCTCTCAAATTGGGAACTTTATTATTATTTTTAATTTGGACTTACGACTTTCAATTACAAAAAACTGAAAAAAAGCACACAATATACTCTGATTATGCTTCTCCCTCCCCTAGCTCCTCCCAAATCCTTCCCACTTTGCTGCCCACTTTTAACTCCACACCCTTTTTTCTCTCTCTCTCTTTTTAGTTCTCTAGGGGTAGGAAGACTCTATGATACGTTTCACCTTTCCTGCTAGCTTGTTTATTGTTTTTGCCATTGTTCAGGCCTTGTTCGTGCAGCATTTTCTAGGAGAGGCTGTCCCACAGCAGACTTCCTGGTATTCTGGCCCTTACAGTCTTTCTGCCTGTTCTTCCTCAATGTTCCCGGAGCCACAGACATAGATGGACAATCCACCCTCCCCCACCCCCACCCCTGCCACCAAAAATCCACTGATCTTTTCATTTTGTTCAGCTGTGGTTTTGGTTTGGTTTGGTTTTATCTGTCTCCACTTGCTGTAGAGAAGCTTCTTTGATAAACAGCTATGGTTACACTCATCTAGAGGTCTAAGGATAAGATTTAGAACGTGGTGAAGGAATTGTGTTGGTTTAGCCAAATGGTAGACTCTCTTCCTAAAATCCATGACTCACTAGCCCCAGTACCTGGCTAAGCATCAGGCATGATTCCCCTCCTGTTGACTGGGCTTTGAACACACCATAATCTTTTGGCAGTACTCGCATCTTCATTGAAACAAATAGGGCTAGGGACACAGCTAGCCTGTCTAGCATGCACGTGGCTGTAGCCCCTGGATGTGTTCGCCACAGCGTGAAAGCAGGTACGGGTGGCGCATGCCTTGTAACAGTGGGAAGTGGAGGCAGGCGGATCCAGAGGCCAAGGCCAGCATCACAACAAAGCAAGTTCAAAGCCTGCCTGGGCTATATGATACCTTGTCTCAAAACAGTAGCAAAAATTGGCTTTGTGAGGAATTTAATTTTGGGTCCATGAGCAGGAAGTGAGGGGATAGGAAAAGTCCTTGCTGTCATAGAGCTGATACTCCAGTCACAGGTTTGGTAGAGGAGACAGACATCAAAGAGGCCAATCATAGTGAATTAAGAGATTACATGAGGGAAATGAGCAGAGTCTGAGAGGGCAGAGAAGACAAGATGATGATGGAGGCGAAGAGTGCTATTTCTAATAGTAGGATCTGAGGCGGCTTCTCAGCTATGCTGACATTTGTACGGGGAAAGAAATGAGGCAATGGAGCCAGACGGGAAGTTATTTCGGGGACGGGCATTCCAGGCAAAGGCAAGCAGGTGCAAAGGACCTAAGGCAAGAGCAGAAAGCTAATGTGCTTAGCGTGGAGGGAGCAAGGGCAGGAAATGAAGTCAGAGGGAAGTGGGCCAGGGGTGCTCACCCAGGCCCTGATAGCACCGCAGGGACTCTGGGTTTCATTTTGACTGAGGGTGACTGTCAATTTTCGAAGCAAGGAGTGATTAAATTCTGAGTCACCCTGCCAGTTTAATGGAGAACAGGCTGTAAGTTGCAAGAAGAGACCAGGTAAGATGCTGCGGAAATGGCCCAGCTGAATACGAATGCCTGTTGAGTCTGATAGCATCAGTGCGGGGAAATGACAAAAGTCCTTTGTGTTCGTGTATGACACTGAGGCTGACAAAAACCAGAGGATGAATTAGAAATGTGACAAAGGGAAAACCAGCAGTCATGGTGGCCTGAGTGCCGTGGTTTTGTCCCATATCAGGGGCTGGTTCACTCATTCTTGATTTATCCAGTATCTGCATATTGGCAGAAAATACATTTTTTAAAAAAAAAAAAAAATTGTTTTTATGCCAGGCAGTGGTGTTATACACTTTTAATCCCAGTCCTCTGGAGGAAGACGTAGGCAGGTCTCTGAGTTTGAGGCTAGCTTTGTTTACAAACCAAGTTCCAGGGCAGCCAAGGCTAAACAGACAAGCCCTGTCTCAGAAAACAAAACAAAACAAAACAAAAATCCCGAGTGCTGGCATTAAAGACGTATGCCACCACACCCGACTGTTTGTTGTTTTTCGAGACAGGGTTTCTGTATAGCCAGGGCTGTCCTGGAAGTCACCCTGTAGACCAGGCTGGCCTGGAACTCATAGAGCTCCACCTGCCTCCCAAGTGCTGGGATTAAAGGTGTGCGCCACCACTGCCTGGCCCTACTACTTGTTCTTAAAGCTTGTTCTTAACTTAAAAAAAAAATAATAATAATTTATTTGAATTGGTGTTTTTCCTGTATGTATGTCTGTGTGAAGGTGTTGAATCTCTTGGAGCTGGAGTGATAAACAGTTATGAGCCGCCATGTGGGTGCTGGGAATTGAACCTGCGTCCCCTTCTAAGAGCAGCTAGTACTCTTAACTGCTGAGCCATCCCTCCAGCTCCAAAGCTTGTTCTTATACAAAGTGATCCCTCTTGCTTTGGGAATTGGTTTGATTTTGCTTGAGGCAGAGTCTTACTATGTGCCTCATGATCGTCCTGTCTTAACCAGTGAGAAGACTACCAACATATGCCAGCCAGACTATTAAATGTAAGGTTTTCTTAAAGTTGTATTTATTACTTTTGTGGGTTTAGTGGGCAATTTGGGGTGTTGGCCCTCTCCTTCTGCCTTCAGTCTGGGACCTGGGATTGACTTCAGGTCAGCAGGTTTTCTTGGCAACAAAAACCTGTCATAGTGGCCATCTTGCTGGCCCTAGCCGTGATTGTAGGAAAAAGGACTGAACCAAGTTTCATTATGTATCTCAGCTACTTAGGCATCTGAGGCAGGAGGATCATTTGCATCCAGGAGTTCAAGACTGACCTGGATAACATTCCGAGATCTTGTCTCTAAAACTGAAACTAAATAAATGAACTTGATTTCACCTGAACTTGCCATTTGCTTGCTTGCTTCCTTCCTTCCTTCCTTCTTCATTTGTTCCTTTCCTTTTCTTTTTCTTCTGGCTGTCCAGGAACTGGCTCTGTAGACCAGGCTGGCCTCAACTTCAGGGATCCACCTGCTTCTGCCTCCTGAGTGCTGGGGCTAAGGGTGCGAGGTACAACCTCTTGGCTTGTCATTTTTCTTTTTAAAATCAACAATAGGAAAAAAAATACCTCTCCATCTTAAAAATAAATCTGTAACACTATCTTTTGACTAAAGTTTCTTAATTTGATGCTTTTCTCAGAGGGATTGGGGAAGATTTACCTATTCTGGGAAGTGACTCACCTAGAGAGAGCTTGACTTTGGAAACAATGCAAAGTGGAACAAAGAAGGTTGTAGAGGGATGGGGAAAGGCGACATGAAGAACCGGTCGCTCCTTCTGCTGGGTCCTCAGCAGCTGTGGCTTCTCATTTTCCATTTGGCCTCCAGCCCAACACCAAGTGCCTCTTCTTTCTGGCCCCTGCCTCCTGCCCTGGACACAGACATTCAGGCCTATGCTCTTCTGTCAAGCCTGTGACAGAAGCCCCAGGCCACACCTGCTAGACACAGTAAATCCTGAGGATGCCAGTAGCCAACAGTGCCTCAGGGGGATTCCTCATGTTTGGTCAACATTTTTGCCTGAATGAAAGATCAAAAGCGTTGGTCACCACAAGAATACACACTGTGGATATTTTATGTTTAATATCTCAGAGAGCAATGAAACTCCAAAATATACTTGGTAATTACATCATGTTTTGAAAATACATTAGCATCCGTGCTGGCCTCTCCTGTCAGCTGAATCTGAAATCAACCCTAAGATTTGCTTTGGTCACTCACTGCTTGTATTTCTGTGCTACAAGTTCCTTAGGCAGAAGAGGCTAGCATTGTCTGACTGTAATGTAAATGTGAAATGACATCATGTATCGAAAAATTATATAAGACTGAACAGGTTTTTTTTTTTTTTAAGTATTTTCTTATTAGTCCTCAAATGATAGCTTCTGTGTGTCTGTGGCTAATGGATTAAATGAATAAATTCAAAATACACATGAATCCAGCTCTTTGCCACCACAGGCATCTGAGAAGCTTTGCAAGGGAGAGAAAAAGCTTGATGGTCTTTCTTACTTCTTCCTTCCTTCCTTTCTTTTCTTTTCTTACTTTTTTCTTTCTCTTTCTCTTTTAGTTTTTTGAGACAGGGTTTTTCTGTGTAGCCCTGGTTGTCCTGGAACTCCCTCTGCAGACTAGGCTGGCCTCGAACTCAGAAATCTGTTCTGCCCCTCTAGTGCTGGGATTAAAAGCATTCACCACCACCACCACACCCTCCTACCTGCCTGGTGTGACTCTGGGCTGCCGTTCACTTGAGCACATTCCAGGTTATAGAATCTCAGTTAGTGTATGTCCACAGAGAACAATGAGAAGAGCCTTCATACCCAGACCTTAGAGTTTGGCAGAATGTGCACAAGGCCAACATGATTGAACTAATGACAAAAGGGATCTTGAACTCAAAACTTGAAATTTAAAATTCCCCAAATCATAAAGGTTTGGGCCACTCACATCATGCCAAAGGTAGAAATTCCACACCTGACCTGATATACTAGATCACAATCAAAACATAAAGTCATTGAGTCTCCACTGTAGCTCAGTAATAGAATGCTGGCTTAGCATTCAAAAGTCCTAGGCTGTATTCCAGTATCACACACACACACACACACACACACACGGGAGCACACAAGGAGCACACAAATACGCACCTAACAAGTTCATCACTAAGCTGTTATTACTGATATGCATGTTAGGGTTGAGGTATGACTCAATGATACAGTTCTTACTAAGTGTTTTTTAATCCTTGGATTCAACTCCAGAATCAATAGATAGATAGATGGATAGATAGATAGATAGATAGATAGATAGATGGATAGATAGATAATACAACAAAATTCCTTACAGCAGTGGTTCTCAACCTTCCTAATGCTTCAACCCTTTAATACAGTTCCTTATGTTGTGGTGACCCCCAGCCATAAAATTATTTTAATTGCTACTTCATAACTGTAATTTTGCTACAGTTATGAATCATAATGTAAATATCTGTGTTCCAATGGTCTTAGGTGACCCCTGTAAAAGGGTCATGATCCAAAGTAGTTGAGACCCACAGGTTGAGAAACATTGGCATATAGGAACAAGAAAATTAATTTTGTATCAAGACTGAATCCCACCTCTATGATATCTCATATGTATATGACGTATATGTATATGTAAACATTTTTAAGACTCTGAAAAATCTGGGGGTGGTGAGATGGCTCAGTAAGAAAAGCACTTGCTTACAAGCCTGAAGATCTGAGTTCAATTCTCAGAACCCACACAAAGGGGAAGAAGAGAATCAACCCTACAGAGTTATCCTCTGACCTCCATGATCATGCTATGGCACAGGCTCCATCACACTGTTATGCACACACAATCAAAATTTTGTAAATAAGTAAAAAATCCAAATTTTAAAACAGTTCTGACCCCAAGTATCTTGGATTAAGGATGGTCAACCTGTATAGGACATGGACCATCAGCTGCAGATCTGGTTCAGACAGAAAGCTTAGACAGGAAAGATGTAAGACACAGCTGCCTGGCATCATCCTAGCAGGAATACAGATGTTGTAGCCTCACACACAGCATTGGATGGTGGGAAGCAGCCTTGTTTCAGTCTGCAACTGATAAAAAGCTGGAGAGATGGCTGTGCATGGGGGTTTAGGTGGGGAGTTAAGAGCTCTGGCTCTGTTCTTCCAGAGGTCCCAGGTTCAATTCTCAGCACCCACATGGCAGCTTACAACAGTTTGTAACTCAAGTTTCAGTGGACTTCCTCATACAGACATACATGTAAGCCAAACACCAGTGCATATTAAAAAAAAAAAAAAAAAAAAAAAAGATACCTTCTCAGTAAGGATTTTTCCAGAAAAATGTCATCATTTATTTCTTGCTGTTTCTTATTTTACTTCTTTTCTTTGAAAATAATCTCATTCTCATACCACCAGCAAAATTAAGAGCATCACCATCACACACAGCTAGTCTTGTGCATATGTGAGGGAAATGACTTCAGATTAATATGTTCCCTGCCTAAAAGGATATTTTACTGAAACTGGGGCAGAATCCCTCTGTAAAGTGCTTGGCATAATGCTTATACACAACCCCTCTTCTAAACATGGTATCTTATAATTACTACTGTATCGAATTGACCGCTATAGACATTATTTTCTCTTTACAATTTTGCAACCCAGAAAGGGACAATATTCTAGGCTTTTAAAAAGCTTTATCACTCGGCTTAAATTGTTTTTCTGATTATGGTGTGCATGCTTGAAATGTACAGGCCAGTTAGAAATCTGAGGCAGGATGATAATAAGTTTGGGTTTCATAGTGAGACCTTCACTCAAAAAACTAAAAGGAAACAAATGACAGTTCTCAAAGGTCTCTCCACTCCTTGAGAGTCACTTCCGCCTCCTCAGAATTTGTGCTTCAGGCCTCCTGCCTGTCTCCTGCCTCTCCTGACATCGTTCCTCACAGGCCTCTGGATCCTAGGCGTGTTCCCATACCAAGACCTTCTCACTTGAGTCATTGGGCCTGATCGTCTCTTCACTGGGCCCAACTTCACACATCTAGGTCCTTGCTGAAGTGTTATTGCTGGTTTCTCAGTGAAACCAACCTAGTGAAAACTGTGACATCTCTAGTGGCCCCTGTGCTACCGGCTATGAAGGAGACACAAGGAGGAGCATCTCTTGCCCAGGAGGACGAGCCAGCCAGCCAGGACAACACAGAGACTGTCTAAAAGAAAACGAAGAAAGCAAAAAGAGTTCCAGCATCCCTCCCCACTACTTCCCTGTGCTCCTCGTTAATCTTCCTGCCTTTTCAGTGTTTAGCATCATCTGACAGAGAGTGTGTAAATAACTACCTATGTGTTGCTGTCTCCTTACCCTCCATTGTAGCCTCCATGACAGTAGATTTGCTCTTTTGTCATTGATTTTTGGTCCTTGGTAGCTGCATAACTAGTATGAAGTAATGAATGAGTAATATGCAGACCTATTCCTTTTTTGTTTGTTTGTTTGTTTAGTTGGTTAGTTAGTTTCAGGTTTTTTTTATTAGTTAGTTAGTTTGTTTGTTTATATGTATGTATGTATGTGTATGGGCAGTCAGAGGACAATCTGCAGGCTCTAAATCTCTTCTACCATGTGGATTCTAGGGATTGAACTCGGGTTGTCAGGTTAGCCCGCTGATGATTTTGCCACAGGCTAACCCCTTTCAGTATATTCCCCAACAATAAACCCCAGATCCCCATAATTCAGGAACACTTAAACCTCAGAAATCTCATTGACTTCCAGAAAACCCCGTCACAGTCCTTTCTCATTCGTGTTAGTAGAGTTCCCCTTGTCCTCTCAGGGCACCAGAGCCAAAAGAATTCACTTCAAGGGCCTCTGAGAGAACAACTGGCTAAATATAGCCACACGGTACTGTAAAAGCACCAGTGTGTAAGCCTGCCAAAGCTGAGGCCCATCAGCAAGGAACACTTTATGGTGTTCTCCATTTCAACCTTGATGTAGGGAAGCTTAAGGACTGAATAGTCTCAGCTCTGTGTTTCATATAATAACTAGAATTTTACAGGGTCCAGGGACCCGTGCTAGGCAAACAGTCTGCCACCGAGCCACACTCGAGCTCTGTGATTTCAAGTGACCTAGCATTTGTACTGTCCTTTCAAAGTGCAACCTGGATATTTAAAGGCAGGAACTGTGTGAATTCCAGACAAAAATACACTGTATCACCCTGGAAGCTGTGTGTGCCTTCCCAGCTGCTGCTGGGGCACTTGTGTGCTAGTGGAATCTGTCTTGCCTCTGATAGCTCGCTCTGCAACCACTGTTTTCAAGCCCACTTCAAAAGCAGGGAATGAAGACAAGCTCAACTCTATTTTTCCAGATCATTCCAAGGTATACAACCAGTATGGAGGATGTCCCAGTAATATATGGTTTGAGGCAAAAAGGATGGAGAAACTAAACACTTCTTCAAGCCAACGCAGTGTCTCCCAGCACCAGGCTTGAGCATCACCTTTATGAGCACTTACACAGTTGTAACCACATCAAAGCAAAATGGCTTGGAGAGAGTCTATAGATAGCCTTCTCTCTCACTTTTAGCCAGGAAGGAGTGAGGAGAGAGGTCCTATTTTAGAGGATGGGAGATCCTTTTTGCATAGATGCAGTAGAAGATGGGAAAGTGCACCCAGGAAGGAGTACATTGGAGGAAGAGAATAGGTTTGTTGGCAGGTGAGTAGGATACGGAGCTAATTCAAATAGAAAAAGCCCAAAGGTGTGTGAGAGCGTGTTCTATAACAGGCTTGCACCTTTAGGCCACGACAGGCCCTCAAGTGTTTTGGTTTTGGTTTTGGTTTTAAATATTTTTACTATTCTAGAATGTGGGGTTAACATTTGACCACTCTGATGGTCACAGTGCAGAGCCACTGCCTGAGGTCTTATTGAAGAGAGAAAAAGTCCACTGCAGACCCACTGAAGCAAACCAGTCACTGTGTGTGCACAGGTAGCAAGGTTGACGACATAACACTTGCCTTGTATGCACAGGGCCCTGGATTCAATACCCAGAACTAAAAAACATTACCAAGAGTGGCTCATCCCCTAGCATCAGATCATCACCTCTAATACCCTTGCTGAAAGTGTGCATCACCAGTTCTGGTGGGTCAGTGAAGGAAAGGAAATTGAGGAGGAACAGACATATATGCATAAATACATCACTGTCACTCACCTACTATGTACTCCTTTTTATAATACAGAAAGCTTACAGCAAAAAATTAGGACTCAGCTGGGCATGGTGGCGCACCCCTTTAATCCATGCACGCAGGAGGCAGAAGCAGTGGATCACTGTGAGTTCAAGGCCAGCCTGATCTACAAAGCAAGTCCAGGATAGCTAAGGCTACACAGAGAAACCCTGTCTCTGAGAACAAACAACAAAAAAAATTAGGACTCTAGTATCACTTACATTGCATCAAGTAATCGTGTCTACTAGATATTTCGCAATGAATTCATTCGCAATGAATGTTGTGATATGTGGTGTGGTTTTTTTTGTTTTTGTTTTTTTGGTTTTTTTTTGTTTTTTGAGACAGGGTTTCTCTGTGGAGCCTTGGCCATCCTGGACTCACTTTGTAGACCAGGCTGGCCTCGAACTCACAGCGATCTGCCTGCCTCTGCCTCCCGAGTGCTGGGATTAAAGGCGTGCGCCACCATGCTCGGCGTGATTTTTTTTTTTAATTCTGTGTTGCCAGTCATAGGGAAGGAAAGTGGGGTGAAAGCGAGAGGGAGGGAGGAATGGAAGGATGCAGGGGATGAGATAGCAATTGAGATGTAATATGAGTGATTGTATTTTTCAATAAATAAAATTAATAAAAAAAATTCTGTGTTGCTGGGAATTAAACCTAAAGTCTTTTAGCTATTAAGCACACATTCTATCACTGACTGGTATGTGTGTGTGTGTGTGTGTGTGTGTGTGTGTGTGTGTGTGTGTGTGTGTGTGTGTATACGTGTATAAATCACATATACGTGTAGGATCTTTTGCTTGTGCTTTTTCTTTTCTTTTCTTTTTTTTGGGGGGGGAGGTTTTGTTCGTTTGTTTGTCTGTTTTGTTTTGTTTTGTTTTCAACACAAAATTTCTCTATGCAGCCCTGCCTGTCCTGGACTTGATTTATAGACCAGGCTGGTCTCAAACTCACAAAGATCTGTCTGCTTCTGCCTCCCGAGTGCTGGGATTACAGGAGTTCACTAGCACGTCCTGCATTGCTTTTGCTTTTTCTATACTATTTGAGGCTACTGTATAGTGATTCCATGTATGTATACATATATTATATTAATATATTTATACATACATATATATTAGTATAGCCCATATTTTTGTTATTTTTATGGCTTATAATTTCTGAGTGTATCTTCTTTATAAAATGACTAAATTATGATTCTATGACAAGCAGAGGTACTAATATTTGACACTGCTCTTAAAGACGACACCTAGGATGATCATGCAGGAAATTTCAGCTCAAATAATAAAGAAATAAAGGATTGGCCCCTACTCTGCAGAGAGAATAGTCACTTAAATTTAACTTAGGAAATGAACAAGGACCATACTGAGAAGCACCCCAGAGGAAAAGGAAGCCTTGGTCAACCAACACATGCAAAGTGATGGCTAAGGACACCCTGGCAAAGAGTGGAGAAGGCATTCCAGGGTTAGTGAATGGCCTTTCTAAGGCCCAAGGAGAAACTAGCCGGTCATGTGCTGGGTGCTATCTGCCAATTAACTTGGCTGGAGAGGAAGGTCATGCTAGGGCATAACAAAAATGAGGTTGACAGCAAGCCCAGAGAGCTAAACCCAGAAATACAGCAGCCAGTAAACAAGGGATCTCAATGCATTCACAAAGAGTCAATGAGATAATGAAAACTACAGTATCCTGTAAAACAAAACAAAACAAAACAAAAAAACAAAAACAAAACAGTCGACATCAAGTAAATACTGTTAGAGAAATAGAATCCATGGGTATGGGCCAAGGAAACCGTTTGAAGCAGGATTCATCATCATCATCATCATCATCGTTGTCATCATCTTGTTTTGTTTGAGCCAGGGTTTCTTCTTGTAGCACGGTTGTCCTGGAACTCACTCTGTAGACCAGGCTGGCCTGGAACTCAAGAGATACACCTGCCTCTGCCTACAGAGTGCTGAGACTAAAGGTATGTGACACCACACTCAACTCAAAGTAGGATTTTTATAAACAAGATATGCATGACCTAGAGAGATGGCTCAGCAGTTAGGAGCACTAGCTATTCTTGCAGAGAACCTGGTTTCAGCTCCCATCACCCATATTGCAACTCACAAGTCCCCTGTAATTCTGGGGACACAACACGGTTCTAGCCTCTGTAGGCACTAACACACACACGGTGAACATATACACATATAGATAAAATAAAAATAAATATCTTTTTTTTTTTGAGGCTCTCTCTCTCTGGCTAGTGGCCTAGAACTCTATATGTAGACCAGGCTGGCCTCAAATTCAGAGAAACTGGTATGGCCCTGCCCCATAAGTGTTGGGAATAAAGGCATGTACCACCAAGCCTGGCTAAATCATTTTTTTTTTTTTAATGAAAATTGTGAGGCAGGGCATGGTGGTGCGTGCCTTTAACCCCAGCACTCGGGAGGCAGATGCAGGCGGATTGTTGTGAGTTTGAGGCCAGCCAGGTCTACAAAATGAGTGCAGGACAGCCAACGCTAACACAGAGAGACTCTCTCAGAAAACCAAAAAAAGGAAAAAAAAAGAATGAAATTGTACTATTATGTCTTTCTTATGCTTTTTTTTTTCTACTTAATTTGCTTTAAGAACTCTGCCCTATTTACAACAGCATAACAGTGAGGAATGTCTAATGTAAATTATTTATGCTAGAAAATAACCCTTGCCACGGTATTAGCTTAGGTTGTCTTGAAAACTTCTCAGTGGGAGCTACAGTCCTGTTCATTTTGCACTGAGATGTAAACTAGACCACGAAGCACAGTCCAACCAGAGAAGCCTGGGCCTATGATAGCCTTAGCACGTGCTCTGAGCGGCAACGAAGACAACTGGACCTGCGTTCACGTGGCACTGTCTTTCGTAACAATTATGTGCAGATGTCTTGAGTTCAAGGCCAGCCTGGTTTACAAATGGAGTCCAGGACTACCAAGGCTGTGCAGAGAAACCGTCTCAAGAAAAAAAAAAAAGAACATTGTGTGTGTGTGTGCATGTGTGCATATATTTACATGTATATATATGCAAACACATACATATACAGTATATATACATATATACACATATATGCATTGTATGTATATATACTGTATATAAGTGGAGATGTCCATGAAGGTGAGAATGTGTTTCACACTTCATACAGGTAGTTGTGGGCTATCTGGTGTGAATACTGGGAACCAAAGTCTGCAAAAGCAGCAGCCACTGATGGCTGAGGTATCTCTCTGGCCCCTAAATTGCATCATCTTTAACTACAGCATGACCAAGCTGAAAAAGCTCTACAAATCTTGATTTAAAAAAAAAAAAAGGAAATGTGATGCTATGCTCTGAAGCACAAACCCTGTATTCTTCTTTCTTTTCTTTTTCCTTTTTAACCTTTGACATCTCGAGAATCAAACAAACAAACAACACTAGTAATCATAAAGAGCCATTGATTATGGCCTATAACTGCAGGGCCACATAGCTCAGGAATCTGAGAGTGAGCTGAAAACAAGAAGAAAGCTGATGGATAACAAATCCCTACAGGAAGGACCTGACAGCCCAGGGAGTGATTGATTACAAAGTGAAACCTGCCAGGGACCGAGTGCTGGAGACAGGAGGGAGACTCCTGAAAAGCAGAGCCCATGTGTGCTTGACTGTCAGAGCGCAAACTGCTAAGTCTTGAGAGATAAGGACAGAGAGCAAGTAATTGAAGTGGAGAGAACAGAGCAAAGACTTCACTGTAGATAAAAACCAAAGAAGATCACTTAGTGTCTTTCCTAGTGATGTTTGTGGCTCTTGCATTTCATCTTGGTTTTCATTAACCCCAGATTCGTCTTGTGGCAAAGTGGACCATATACTATGACAGAGTCACAACAGACACACATTTACTTTCTTAAACTAGCAAGCACCGTGGCGCTCACTGTGAGATGGAGAAGAAGGCAGGAAAGTGAAGACACAGAAGGGATAAGGAAAAGGGTGGTAGTTTAATTGGTATCAGAAATAGAAATAGTGAAAACACTTTTCATTTCTGGCATCCTCTGAGTGTGAACATTCAACCTCACTGGAGTGCAGTGTTGAGCTTGACTATACACGGTTTTTTATGACTTGGCCTCTTACGTATTGGTACCAGCTGAAGAAACAGAAAAATTGTTTCTAATAATGGTGGGAAATTGGCTCTGCTGGGTTTAAAGAATTAATCTTTTCACCTGGTATAGTCATGTCTACAAGGTGGGAGGCTGAAGCAGGAAATTTTCATGTTCAAAGTCGGCCTGGGCTAGCAAGATTCTGTCGGAGGGAGAGAGAGATTCAGAGATTCAGAGAGAGAGAGAGAGAGAGAGAGAAAGAGAGAGAGAGAGAGAGAGAGAGAGAGAGAGAGAGAGAGAGAGAGATTGAGAGACACAGAGAGAGACAGAGAGAGAAAGAGGGAGAGAAGAGTTTGAGAGAGACATGGGGGGGGATTTACAGCCTATTATAATTCGCTACTTAAAGCAGAAAAGGAATTTTAAAGGATGAGAGATATTTAAAATCATGAACTAATACATATTAAATTTTTCTTAAGTGATGGCTGAAGGTAGTTCAGTTGGTAGAACACTTGTCTAGTACAAATAAGCCTTGGTTTAATCCCAAGTAACATTTAAAAACCAGGTGTGGATGTATGCACCTGCAATCCCAGTACACAGAAGGTAGAGGCAGAACAGTCAGAAGTTCAAGGTCATCACTTATGTTTATCACTGGTTCAAGGACAGCCTGAAATATATGAGATTATCCAAATAAAATGAAGTAAAAAATGTTGCTGAGTCTTCAAGTGTATTTAGCACCATGAGTTGTGTTTTGTGTTCTCTCTCTCCCTCTCTCTCTGTCTCTCTCTATCCATGTGTATGTGTGTGTGTGTGCGCGCGCGTGTGTGTTTCTCATGCCAGGGAGGACATGGGAAAGTCTAAAGACTTGTGGGAGTTGGTTCTCTGTTTCCACCATGGATGTCTCAAAGAGATTGAACTTGCGTCCTCCGGTTTGACAGTCAGCATCCTTACATGCTGTGACATTTTGCCCATCTAATTTTGTATACATATTTAATTTTATGAATGCATTGCTTCATCCCACATTAGTCTATCCCTGCTTTGAGTTGAAAGGGTGATAAGAATGGAGCCAGTGACCATCCCAGATGGACCTCGGAAGCTGGACAGAAGGATAGCACGCCCACTATTTGTGTCCTGAGAATGCTTCAAAAATGGCACAAGAACTTTGGGGCCAACTGTATAGGAGCGACTAGGGTGGATTTAGATTTGGCACAAAGCTGAACAGTAGACTTCTCAGACTTCTCGAGGTCCCCAGTGTGTTACTGAATAAACCTCAAATTTTCACTTCATTCTTAGAGTAAAGGGATCAAAAATCAGAGTGACATTATAAATATTAGTGGGTTTAATGAAAGAGGTTAACTAGCATTAAAGAAAATAAGTTGAATTACACATAAATTTTTTTTTTTGAGAAAAGGTCTCTTCTATATTCCCAGTTGGCCTGAAACTTACTGTAAAAACCAGGCTAGATTTGAACTTACAGGAATCCCCGGCCCTGCCATCAGAACTCTAGGATGAATGCCACCACGTTACCAAGTCTGGTTAGAAAATAAAATTATATATAAAGTTAAATATTCTCCTCCTTTTCCTCTTCTTCTGATTTAGATTTGCTGTTACTGTTTTTGTGGCTCCTTTTGAGATAGAATCTTGTATACTGTATGGTGGTCTCAATCAGCTATGCATCTACTCTGTATGTATAGTAATTTTTCTGCCTTTGCCTTTGCAGTGCAGGAAAGACCACAGGTCTCCAGTGTCTCAGTTGCATTCCGTTAGTCCTTGTATATCTTATTTTGTAATCTGAGATTTGAATAGAGCAGAAAGGCAAGATGTTCTAATACTTTAAGTGAAACTCTATGAAATGGAAATTATTTGACCAGGCATCCCATTACACTCAAAATCTAGTCAGGCCATCAACTATCAAGATTAACTTTTAAAATGCTCATCCAATTTTATGACATATCTTCTTATATTAAAACAAGGATAGGGATATAATACATGTCTATTTGAGTTTTATTTAAATTACTAAATTTGAATTATTAAATAAATAAATACTTATAGTGACAGTTCAGGTCCCCTTGGTCCTCCACATCAACTAAGCCTTTTTAACTAGCTTTTGATACTCTCATTTGATTCACTGTCAGTATAATCACATAAAGTTAGTAGTGACATCAATTCCAGTTGTATATGTTTCCTTTAAATCAACATTGTCCAACAGAAATTCAGTGTGAGGCTGGGCACAGTAGGACCTATCTATAATTCTAGCGCTTGGGAGGCAGAGGCAGCAGCAGATAGATCACTGCAATTTCAAGGTCAGTCCCGGGTTCCCTGACTTTGGATCCCATTCCCCTCACTGGGATGTTTTGGTTGGCCTCAGTGGGAAAGGATGTGCCAAGTTCTGCAGTGACTTAATGTGCCAGGGCGGGATGGTACCCATGGAGGCTGAAAGGGGCCTGCAGCCAGGATGCAAAGTGAATACACAAGTGAAAGAAATGTACACACAATAGCTCAAAAATAAAATAGCACCGGATCAAATCCCTACCTAATCCATTTGGCTCACCAGACAAGTGATTATTCCAATATAAAGACTTTTTTTCTTTTCTTTTTTTTTTTTTTGAGACCAGATCTTACTAAGCAGCTGACTAGAGCTTGCTTTGTATAATAGGCTGTTCTCCAACTCACTGAGATGCACTTGCCAACCTTGAAGCTAGGTAGACAGTTGTGAGCTGCCGAACGTGGATGCTGTGAACCAAACTTGGGTCTTCTGGAAAAACAGCAGGAACTCTCAACCACTGGAGACATCTCTTTAGGGCCTCCATGCTTATTTTTAAGTAAACCTACACAGTGCATTCTCCAAATTTTCATGTTTTTAGAGACCGGCCTGGCCCACATCTACCAAGTGAGCACTCTATGACAGAGCTACTTCCCCAGCCCTGTATCATGGTGACTTCTATATAGAGGTATATGGACATGAAAGCCCCAGTCAATTGCAGGTCAAAAGATAATGTCAGACATCTACGGGCTGGTGAGATGGCTTAGTAGGCAGAACCGTTTGCTGTCTAAGCCTGACACCCTTTGCCGTCACTGAAACCTGGTGGGTGGAGAGAAGACTGCATTGTTCTCTAATTGTCACATGCTCATGTGTGCACATTCAGACATAGATGCTAAAAACAATAAAAGGTTAGCAATGGAGGCTAAGCACAAAATAGCACTTGCTCAGTGTTGGGATTATAAAGGCGTGGACCACTAAGCCTAGCTCTAAAAATAATTTCAGGGCGCAGTCTATACTTATACATACTTTTAACTCACTCAGGTTGGTTACATTTCTAGTGCTTACTAGCTATATTAATAACAATAAAGCTGAGTAATTACAAATCTGCATTTTTCAACTTACCTGTATGTTTTGCATGCATGTGTGCCATACATGACTGATTTTTTTTTGTATGTTTTATGCTTGTGTGATGGAGGAAGTACATGCATGTAGGAATGGGCTATCATATGGGTCCCAGGACTTGAACTCAGGTCAGACCTGGCAGCAAATGTTTTTTGCCTACCAAACCATCTTGCCAGGTCCCCAGAAAGAAACTTTCTAACAAGCTTTCACTTTTAAAATGTCTTTCTATACAATATTGCTTTGACTAGTGTTTTCCAAGTGCTATAGGAACATCTTAAGATACTCCATAGTTCAATTCTGTTTTGAGACAAGTCTATGTAACCCTGGCTGTCCTGAGACTCTTGATTATGCTGGCCTTGAACCTACAAAGATCCACTGGTCTATTTCTACCTCAACCAGCCTTCAATGTTGGAGCTCCTTTAGGTATAAGGCTAAGAAAATACAACTTCTTTTTAGGTCTTCTATTGTCATGAGGATGTGTGTGTGTGTTTGTGTGTAACCACGCCGTGGAGGAAAACGAAAGGATAGGCAACTTGCCAGGGTACTTATATTTGGTGGCTATCAGCTGTTGTTCCTCAGCCAGTGACCTTCCCTATGGGTCATAGAAGACGCCTAACCACAGGCTTCACACAGTAGACAGGAACTGGCAGGCAGTGTATCAAAGCCAGTGGACGCAGAAATAGTATACTGTCTATGAAATAAACATGCAACACTTTCAGGAGATTCTGATGGCACCTAGGATGCCAGTCCTTCATAGGTGCTATAAATACACTTCTGGAAACAACTTAATTACTTGAATCTTGTGTATTTCTGGAAAAAATAACAGACTTCAGTTTTCCTTAAGTTTGATTACCAGATCTGGCACATAGCCTACCTAAAATAAAATGTCCATTTATCAAAAACAAACTCAATGCTTTTAAAATTCAACATTTTAAGAAGAAACATTTGATACAGTCTTTTGCTCTAAGGGGAAATGAGAAAAAAAAATAGAATCAACTATTTATCATATCTGCTTGTATTAAAAAGATACAAGGCAAAAGCAAATTATAGTTAGTTTGTATCAGCTACACATATTTATTTTTGCAATTGTTTTGTATATAAAACAAAACAATAATGTTCAAAACACATTTATTTATGAAATCATCTGAAGTTGACTTGCATAATCTTAACAAGTAAGGGCATTCATTGAAACAAAATATGATACACAATGCACTTGTCATTAGAAAAAATTTTATTTACACAGTGAGGAACGTAGGTTTTTTTTCTTTTCTTTCTTTTTTCAATTCAGATTTCAGCATACCATCACCAAGCAGTCCTAGCATCCTAAGAACACTCCAGCGAGGGAAGAGCAAAGGGAGCTCCGTCCTTGTCCTTCTTAATCATACTCAGAGAATCGAATGTGCTGACTGGCTTGTTGAGTCCTGGCCAGTCGAATCTTCTCAGCTTTGGTGATTAACTACAGAGAAAGCAGTGAGAAATTAGAATGTCTTGGAAACTCCAAAATGAAGTAACAATCACCATGATGTAAGTTTTATAACAATCAGGCTGAATAGCATTTTGAAAAGCAGGTGTTAGACAAATCATTGCATTTTAATCAAATCTATTTACAGAGAACTGGAAGAATCTTATAAAATATACCTTAAATCTTTGAAACCTCTATTCCCTTCCAATTATGTTGCATTATTCAGACTCTTTTAACTGAAATGTCACTCACTCCTCATTGTCATTTAACCTTTCATATGAAGAGTCACAACTTAGCATTCGACATGATGTTTCTGGGCTGTGTACTACTCAAGTTTGTTTTACAAATTGTTTACTAATCCTAGGACTCCAGAGGCAGGGGGACTCTCTGAGAGTTCAAGGCCAGCCTAAGCTATATTGGGATCCTATTCTCAGGAAAACAAACAAACAAAACCTGTTTACTGAAAGTATAATTT
Source organism: Acomys minous (assembly GCF_964271855.1). Taxonomy (NCBI): domain Eukaryota; kingdom Metazoa; phylum Chordata; class Mammalia; order Rodentia; family Muridae; genus Acomys; species Acomys minous. Next base: position 82,969,853 of record NC_140496.1, read on the forward strand.
CAAGCAGAGTAAAAGGACTATAGTGCATGGCAATTTTATTTATTTATTATTACTAGAATAAAAGGTACATGCCTCATGTCCAGCTATCTTCCTCCCACCCCCAGTTTCTGTGAGCAAAAAATCTTAATCCTGTTTGGCCTGGAACCTACTATATAGACCAGGCTGCCCTAAATCCTGGTATTAAAGGTATGCATTGCCACACCAGGCTTTTTTCCCTTTACTCTACCTCACATGACATATTCTTTTTTTTTGTTTTGTTGAGACAGGGTTTTTCTGAGCAGCATTGGCTATCCTGGAACTCACAATGGAGACCAAGCTGGCCTTGAATTCCCAAATGCTGGGATTAATTAAAGGCACACACCAACATGCCTGACATGTTACAAATGCTGGGATTAATTAACGGCACACACCAACATGCCTGACATGTTACAATTCTTTTGTGCCAGTCATATGTTCTAAAAGTTAAGAATTTACTTGGGAGGCAGAGGCAGGTGGATTACTGTGAGTTCGAAGCCAGCCTGGTCTACAAAGTGAGTCCAGGACAGCCAAAGCTACAAAGAGGAAACCCTTTCTTGAAAAACCAAAAACCAAAACAAAACAAAACAAAAACCCCACCAAAACCAAAAACATGCTAAAAATGTGCTTTACAAATGAAAAATCAGGATAAAAATATCTATGAAGATCTGTCTTTATTAAATACAAATATGCATATTACATATTATATAAATCTATATCTATTTATCTTTTTTCTTTTAAGAAGAAAATAAGATTTTTGAAACACAGAGGCCAACAGATTGAAGCATTCCCAAAGCAGCAGCTGCTGTTTTCTGCAGTGGGTCTCTGTGTAGCCCAAGCTGGCCTGATGGTCCCTCTTCTGTGTCCTGAGCAGCAAACTGCTGCACCACCCAGCTACAAGTTTCCTCAACATAAAAACACAGGCTCTAGGGCCAAGGAAGTAGCTGAGTTGGCAGGGTTCCTGGCTAGAATGTACAGCACCACAGGTTTGACCCCAAAACACCAGTAAGTGCAGCACTCAGGGCTGAGGAGAGGGTGATCAGAACTGCACGTCCTTCTCAGTACACCCTGAACTTGAGAAGAGCACGAGATAGCGGAGACCTTGTCTCAATCATTCAGTCCATGAATCAAATCCCAAGCCACACCGGACTGTCAGGAAGCTATGACATGACTCAAAGAAAATACTTGTTCACAACTGGGAAGAGTAAAAACTCTAACTAGCCCAGCACACCAATGATGCTATTCCAAAACATTAACTCTGCCTTTAGCTGGGTAACATACAGCAGTAATTCTAGCAGAAAACGCCATTTTGATTAAAAAGAAAGCCAAACATCTAAAAAACATGGGTGGTGGGAGATGCCTCTGGGGCAGGAAAATGGCTTCAAAGCCTGACTACAGGACTTGCATCCTTGGGACCCACATGGTGGAGAAAGAGGAGCAATCCCAGGAAGCTGTCCTTATCGTCCACATGCATGCTGTGGCACATCTACATGTAATGTAAAAACGTAACTTGAAAAATTTATTAATATTTAAACAACTAAAGTGGAGAAATAAAAGCTTTATTTCTGGGCTGGGAGAGAAAGAGCACCTTAAGGCCTTGGTGCTGAGTCCTGACTTACAAGGGATGAGAATTAAAGCACAGGTCACCAAAATAGGGAGGGGGAGGAGGAGGAGGGGAGCGCCGAAAAACAAGTCACTCCTCTTTGGCAGATCCTTCCTTCCGTTCCTAATCCTCTGTGAATTCATTTACATGTGTCTCATTCTCATATGTAAACACCTATGCAGAAAGTAAACATATTCTCTACTGATTTACTTTCTGTCCCTATAAACTTTGTAGACCACGCTGGCCGGGATTACAGGCATGTGTCCACATGCCAGCCGGGAACCCAGGCATTTTAAGATGGACTAGTGTCTTGTGTGGACACAATGACTTGTCCTATCAGGAAGAAATTACATCAGAATCACTGAGATTTGGCTGCTGTTTCCCATGCACTAAATTCCCATTACTTTAGCCTACAATGCTACCCTTCTGAACCCTTGAGTGGACGTACAAGCTGTCTGCTTTAATCCTCTGAACCATACTGTACTGTCTATAGGCCAGCTAAGGAGAACAAGAGAGCGCGTTCCTCATGCCTACCACTCTATGTAAAGGAGCAGCTGACAGACGCAGAGAGCTTTGGCTCTGCAGGTCCTTCAGCAGCAGAGGGAACACTTACCACCCTTAAGGAGCTGAGTTTCATCTCTAGCACCAGAAAAGAAGCCAGATTAGGAAACAACTATGGCTCACTTTCTCCTGGCAAGCTTCCTACGCCCTTTGCTTTGTGTGGTAGCTCCACTGCACTTCAGGTCTGTGAAGTCAGCTGGCTTCAGTTGTTCCTACCTAAATCGTGTTAACCCTGACCTCAAGCAAGTCAGAAAAAGTTAAAATTCTGTTGTTCTAGTTTAACCTTATGAAATACGCTAGCCAATGTTTATTTCTTTGCCTGATACTAACATACATCTTGACAAATTTCTAAAATTAAAAATAAAAATTCAGCTAGGAGTGGTGGCGCATGCCTTTAATCCCAGCACTTGGGAGGCAGAGGCTGGTGTATCATTGTGAGTTCAAGGACAGCCTGATCTACAAAGTGAGTCTAGGATAGCCAAGGCTATACAGAGAAGCCCTGTCTCAAAAAACCAAAACAACAACAACAACAACAGCAAAAAACAAAACAAAAACAAAACCCAAAAAACAAAAAAAAAATTACTAATTAAATAGAATATAGGCAATTCAAAAGAAACTTCACACCATTAGAAGAATAAATATTACTGAACTAATTACAGTTTACTCATCTGTTTTGGATTACTGATATGAACATCTGAACTTCTCAAATGAGCTTTGAAATTAGCATCTCCAAGATAAGAAAAGAGCCTTGAGGAAGAAGGGAGGCTTCTCCAACTCAGCCACATCAGTCTCCATTCAAGAAAAAAATTCATGAAGACCAAAGGTAGCAAACGTCCCTGTCAATCATCATAAATACCAAAGGAACAGATGAAAAACTCACTAAGCCAATATGCATAGGACATTTGAACCAAAGTTCAAAACAGGCTGTTTAATTTAAGCACTTTGACTGCAACAATATTTAAAGAGTAATAATCTGCTTTCAAAGAATAAACACCGTCCGCAGTGAGCAACATATTACACTAATATCACAGAAATAAAGTTGTTGACTCAGTTTTTGATTATTTCAGTTTGCTTTTGCCACTTACTGATTATCAGGAAAAATAATAACGCTTCTCCTGCCACCAAGGAGCTCCCATGCACAAGGTCTGACAGTGCCTTCTGCAGCAGACAACTTCTGCAGGTATTCGTCACTAAAGTAAAAGCCCAACAGCCTCAAATGCAATTACAACTACAGATCCTGAAACAAAGGTCTTAGTTCATCTACTCCAAAAGCAGGAGAAACCTGTGTTCTTTCTCAGTCTGAGACAGTGGTCTACTAGGAAACCCAACGTGAGCTCGTCATCGGTTGTCAACGGCAGGATGCAGCTGGCTGCCCCTTACCTTCTCCGTGCCTCTTTTCTTTTCCCGAGGTTGATTAAGTTTGGCCTGTCTATCTACCAAAATCTTCTGCCAGTACCTCTGCTCGTGATCACCTTAAAGACAAGCAAAAGCTCCAATCACTGAGTATAAAGACACAAATCCTACTCTCACCAGCAGGAGAATGTTTGGGAGAAGAACATTAGCTCCATTAGCCTCCCAAAGAACAAGTAAAACAATTGCTTATAATAATAACTGCTTACTAAAGAAACACAATCAGGTTTTACCAGAAAGGACCTCGAGGTTCCAACTGTGCTTCTTTCTAATTTCCGTCTGCGCATTCATTACTGCCTGAGCATCCTCGGGAGTTTTGAATCGGGCATGGCATTCAGTATCTCCTTCCAGCAAGTCAACGTAAACAACTTCCGAGACTGTGGCTAGAATATCCTACACGGGAAAGAAGTATGAAAAAGCCCAAGAGGTTGTCAAAAAATATTATATCACTAAGTTACTCTGTAGTTGATTGGCAAATACATAAAGCACATGTAAAACATACATAAATACTACCAAGGTAGATTCGAACAAAAATGAGAAGCGATTAACAAATTATTTTCTCTCATTTCATTGGAAGTCTAACTGTAAAATATGATCTGACATGGAGATCAGCTAAGGGCAAGATCTGCAGAGTGGAATATAAATGACCCCTCCCCCAGAGCCTGGAAGTAGGTTAGTCCCAGGAAGATTAAAAGACAAGACAAGATTTGAGAAGTTTATTTTCACTCACCTACACAAGTCACATGAACCATCTTTCAACATTTGACAATAAGCAACAGAAATCCTAGGCCTCTTGGGCAGATTTACTGGAACACAGCCTGAGAGCTCAGTTTTAGATAAAATACCCAAGTAACCTTTTCTAAGCAGGCTGAGGTCACGCAGCAAGGGAACAGTTTTACCTATAGCACCTGCTGTGAGGTCTAATTAAGGAGATTCCTGCATTGTTAATCAATTTTTTCCTCACAGCAGGGTCTCCACAGAACACAATGCATGTATGCAGGAATGTCACTGTAATCTTAATTGTCAAATTTCATTCATTAAAGTTAAAGAAGTAAAGAACTGCTTTAATTTATATCAGAACTTGGAAGTATTATCTCATTGTAGCATAAAAACAGTTTATTAGTTAACTGTAAAGGATAATAGAGATTTCCAAATCTTTAGAAGACAGAAACATCTTAACTCACCCTTGGCACACAGTATACTGTAATATTAGAACATCCTCACTTAAAAAATGTTTGCTTAATCAAGGGGAAAAAAGACAGAAATAAAGAGAACAATCCCTGAGAGGCTTTCCCTAGTTAATCATACTAGTTAAGACACATAGCAAGAGACCAGTCCGCAGTTAAGTTGGGGAAGTTGTACTGTGTCCCCTGGTAGCAGCAAGAGTTTTCAGATAGTTGAGAGAGTACAACAGTTCAAAAGACACTCACTATATATGCATTATAAAGTCAGGCTGATCTCCTAATTTAAAGTCCATATAATGACAGATCAGCTTGGTAATCAGTAACAGCAGAGTTCAGTTTTTGTTTCTGAAAAACGAAGAAATTACTACACAACTTTGAAGTGTTGCATTACCAAATTCGCCTGTGTGCTTGGGACTGACTCAGGTGGTCATGCTTGCAAAGCATTTGCTTACTTACATCTGTTTAGCTTATGGATTTAAATTCTGCATTGTTACCATATTTTCTGATGTTAGCTAATTGAGTTTGGGATTGGCAAATACCTTATCAATACCAGAAAGAAAATTTATGCCTTATTACAGTTACAGGATTTTAAACAAGGTTTCATAAAGAAGGCACACAGATTACAGTGGAAAAAAAAATCACGTCATTTTTTTCAGTTAAAAATTTTGATCGCTGCAGTTCTATAGAAAACCGAAACAACATAATACACAGTACTAAATGCTGTATGATGTTAAAGTAATTAGAAAGGTAATTCTACAAAAACAAAAGAAAAAAAAAGCATACAAATCATGTCTCAGAAAAACAACAAAAGTAATAGTCATTTGAGAACCTCAGTCCTGATGAATACAGATCCACAAACTCAGCAGCTGGCTTCAAGACAAGACAGTAGCAGATCAGTACAATTTAAAAAGTAATCTCTGAACACGTCAATTGTAAGGAGTTTTTAAAAAATCATGGCTGGGCAGTGGTGGCACATGCTTTTAAACCTAGCACTTAGGAGGCAGAGGAGGGCAAATCTCTGGGGGTTCAAGGCCAGCATGATCTACAGAGCGAACTCCAGGCAAGCCAGGGCTACACAGAGAATCCCTGTCTTGAAAAACCACCACCACCACCAACAAAAAGGAACCAAGTATCTTTTTAAATCTCTTACAATGGAAAAAGTCTTTTAAAGCATAATACTGAATACATACTATATTATTTAAACAACCGCAAGTTGGAATCACTATATAGCTAGCTGTTCATTGACTTACAAAGTTTTCAACTATTAGTGACACAGGAGAGGAAGGGGCTCAGGCTGTTTGATATATGTCTTATTTCCTGAGGAATTTTGGATTTAGATTAAGCCAAGAGATACCAGGGTTACTCAAACTTTAAAGGAGTTTATCAGAGGGTACAAAATCTAGCTGGATTTGCTTTGCTTTCCATATTATTTTAAAAACCCTTCATACAGGGTTTACAAATATTACCCTGACTTGTTTCCTGCCAGGTAGAGGCTCTGTGCTCACGATCTTCACAATCACTCCAGTCACAAACTGTGGGCCTTGTGCATTAGCCTTCTCCTGGCTGGAGCCCTCTTGATGGCTCACTGTGGATGTAAAAAGGAGAGGGTCAGAGATAATTTTCTCACATCTGGCATCTCACAAGAGGAGTAGTACTCTACAAAAGCAGTAGTGAGTTCTCAGGCTAACTTAAGTAACTTAGAACTTGTGAAATTTTAACTAAATATTAAGGCATCACATTGCTCATTTGCAATCAACATAGGAGTAAAATGCATAACTTCTCTGAACTAAATAATAAAACTTGAATAAAGATGCCAGTATAAACATAAGGATATTCAAAACATCCTATTCACATGTGAGAATTTGTATAATGTATATGAACTTAAGATTTTTATTAATACTACAATCAATAAGAATAGTGCTCTAACATGTTCCTGTTTGGTGCACATTATCCAATAAGACTGCAGTTATTACCTCCAGGCAACGAAGATAGAGTAAGCAGGCTGGTAAAAGCCTACTGTTTAATATGAACACTTCAAAAATTTTCTTCCCTGGTAGTGGTTCAGTTTACATGCAATAAAACCATCCCTGAAAATACCTGTAGACTAAACCCAGCATCTCCCGGGGTACTATAACGCCAAATGCCGTTATAAAGAGATTCACCTTTTCCATTCTCTACTCCAGATCTACTAGGTGCACTGCAGTCTGCTTCCATTTCTGACTCCAATTTTATCTGAGATATTGTTTTCTTAAGAGAAGCCATGCTAGCTTTTTGCAGTGCCAAATACTCTTTTTTCAAGTCCATCCATTCAGTCCTGTAAAACCAAACAGACAAACAAACAAAAACCGAGCTCCTGAAGTAGTGACAAGACGGCTCAATTAGAGCCTGAGGGGCATCTAACGTGCAGTGCTCACAGCGCCTCTTCATCATCCTGTCTTTTCTATTGAAAGCATACTTAAATTACCTTTAAAGTCATAAATCTACCTAGCAAACACATAAAGGGAATATCTTTTCCTTAAACGTTCAAGTAAAATGCTTTAATTTCCCAGCTGTTTCTAATATTTTTAATTGCAAAATCAAACTTTTGAGCTATTCCCCTTAGGTAACATTCACTAAATTAGGCAACTTTGGGGAAAAGTAAGAGACTAAAACTCCAAGATTTGTCAAATTGCTTCCAATTTGAGTGATAACATTCCTTAGGATTTCCTTGAATCAAAAGGAATTTCTAAGAAGAAAAAAACTCCCCATGGAAGCAATTTATTTATTTACATACATTTAACATGTAGATGTCTCTTCAAACAGCCAGGGCTCCTCCAGAGAGCCTCACAATGCATCTCCTGGCTCAGCAGGAGGTTCATTGTTACTCTAATCTGTGCCATCAAACAGGCAGATAGGAGATTTTTTTTTTTAAAGAGGAGGGTATCTTCTGGTAATGGTTTTAGCAGTTAACATTGACATCTGTTTACTTCAAAAAAGAAAAAAAAAATCCAGACCTACCCAGGATGCCCAGGATCTACTTTCCCTGAGAGCTGATACATTAAAATAACAAAGGCTCTTGTAATGATTCTCTGAGATAGAGCCAAAAGGAATTCAGGAGTTAGGAGTCCTATAAATACAAGTGTCCTAAAGCTCCCGGCTTTCACCCTCCCAGCAGAGAACAGGATGCCTTGTCAGCCAGCTCGCAGAGGTAAACTGTACTTCTCTTGTTTGTCTCATTTCTTTTCCCCCTGTGAGATTCTTTGTATTTGCCACATGGTGGGTTCCCTTCAACTTTAACATGGGAGTGCTTTCTGTATCATTTGGAAAAAGAGTAAGTGCTTCCATGTTTTAGTAGAAGTGAATCCAATGTTCTTCAAAGTGTGACAAGCTAACCTCTTGAGTCTGAAGGAGCCCCTCTGCTTTAACATGGGGATACCTGCTGTGTTAAACTAAAGTAAGTGCTTCCATGTTTCAGTGGAGGTATCTTTAACCGGTCAACATTTTCTTAGTTATGAAATTTCAGGTCAACAGAGTTGAACTTCCATAATGTAGAGGCTGGGCTCCCCATCACTTAAACGTGGATGTACTTGCTTGGGAACTAAGAAAGTAAGTGCTTCCATGTTTTAGTGATGGTAAGTTTTCCTTTTACACTCATGCCTTTAGGAGTGCCACTGAAATGTGTTTAAGGGGCCTCCTTTACTTTAACATGGAGGCACTTGCTGTGCCTCTAAAAAATAAGTGCTTCCATGTTTGAGTGTGGTGGCTCCTGCTTCCTCGTCATCCTGTTGTGCGTGGACATAGGCCGTCACTGTTGCTAATATGCAACTCTGTCGAATAGAAATTGGAATTGCACTTTAGCAATGGTGATGGCTTGTGTGTCCTGTCGTCGGCCGCGGAGCCCGAGCCTGGGTACTTACTTGGACAGCACTCTCAGGGGTATGACCTCTTCTCCCATTTTATGCCTCTCCTTATGCTTTTTCTTATGCTTCCTTTTCACCTTTAAGAGCGAATCGCCTTTTGTGTCTCCAGTCTCCTTCTCCTCTTCGGTAGAGCAGAACTCTAGGTCTGGAAAGAAACATTTCCTTAGGACAGCGGTTGTGAAGCAGCTGAGGCGTTGGCACGTCTAAGCCCTCTGACCGGTACCTCTGCTTTCCTTGGAGGCCTCGGAAGCTGCTTCTGCAGGGCCTTCCTTCTGAGCCCGTTTCTTTGCCTTTGGCCTGGGGGGGAGGCAGTCTTCATCCTCCGCGCTGCTCCTCTCCCTCTCCCTCTTCCCGGCTCTGACTTCAGGTAAGATGGATGGTTCAACTTTTCCCCGTTTTTTCTTTTTCTTTGCAGGCTGCTTTGGCGCTTCAGGTGTTTCTTCCTCGGAGCCCTCAGAAGCTGTCCTTGGTCTCTTGGCGTTACACACACCCTCGCTGCTTGCTGTGTCCTCAGTTAACTCTTTGGCCTGCACACTGTCTTCCTTCTTTATTCTGCCCTTTTTCTTTTTCTTTTTTTTCTTCTCTTCTGTAACAAACAGCATATGCCCAGTTTTACTTTCTGTAACTTGCAGTTTTGAACACTTTCTGTCTAAGCGGGCACTCACCAGCTACTCGCAAGGAAGGGATGGGCTTGTTTTTCACAGTCTTGGGGAATATGCCGGGCTTTCTGGGGGCTTCTTCTGGCGGGTTGTTAAGAAACTGAAAACAATTGCAAAATAATTAACTTATTTTTGTTAATCTCTTGTGTGTTTGTTCAGGCTTCCACAGATGTACGTACCTCAATGGCTTTTGCTGCTTGCTCTTTTGTTTCAAACTCCACAAAGGCAAATCCCTTGGGGTCTCCAGTAGACTTGTAATGTGGAATACTGATGTAAACCACGTTGCCGCACTTCCCAAACACTCTCTCAATCCAGCTGTGAGTGACGTTTTTTGGGAGTAGCTCCTGTGATAAGTCAGAAGTGGTATGAGCACGTGGGGTCTGGACTAAGCATTTTTATCAATAAATGGAAAAAATAGAATTTGGTGTCATCATTTTCTTACCACATACACTGTGCGTTCTTCCTCATCCTTGGGTCTCTCACCTAGGGGTTTTTTCCTCCTGATTCTGGTCCCTTCTAGGTCCAACTTAAAAAAAAGTTAAAATTGTAATTATGTAATTTAAATTGTTGTAATATAATTACACTTATTAATGAATTTATTACCTCTACAACAGATGAGCTTTTCAATGCTCTGGCTATTAGTTTCCCATCAGTGGTTAGCTTCTTCATTTTGTTGAAAGACACCAGGAGAGAGATGTCCACATCTAGTTGAGGTGAAGTGGGAGCACATTTATTTGCATATGCAGAACAATTTCATTTTATTATTTTAATACTATTTTTAATACTTACACCCATCTCTAGATTTCTCAATTTGCTCTCGGAGAAATCTGTCCTTGTGAAGGTTTGCATCTCCAAACCAGAAGTCCACCTGCTTAGCAATATCTGCAAGCACCTGTTTGACCCGTGACCGCTTCTTTTTTTCTTCCTTTCTCTTCTCAGAACTTTCATCCATAGTTTTTTTTTCAGTTTCCATTCTGTAAATTTTAACAGTACAGTAGTAAACTTCTGTGCCTGAGCTTGATGGTACACACCAACAGGCTGCAAACTTTTAAAAATCTAAGAGGCAGTAGTTGCAACCTGTGGGCCATACATAACCTTCCTGCATATCAGATTAGTAAGTAGCAACAAAATTTCAGGGTTGGGGGGGTTCTACTACAGGGTTGAGAGCCTACCGTAGAGGTTCTCTGAGGCCACCCAGTGGAAGATCCAAGAGACTCACAGCCAGACTCCTGGGTGGAGCACAGGGGGTCTTATGAAGAGTTGGGGAATAGAGGGACCTGGAGCCCAATTGAGCCAACAAATCCCAATGGAGGAGGGGTGTGCTGCAGAGACCAATGCATCAGATAGGCAGCACAGAGTCTCCTTGTGTGGACTCTGGTGTCCCCACAGGCCAGGAGTAAGAGGACACAGGCAGTCCAGATGAGACTTGATAGGCTGAGGTCAGATATTAGGGGAGGAGGGCTCCCTTTCTGAGGACTAGGGGAGGGAGCAAGAGGGTACGAGGGAGAGAGGGTGGGATAGGGAGGTGACTACAATCTGGACGTAAAGTGAACAAATAAAGAAGTGTATTGTCAACTGGGTATGATGGCACATACTTGTATTCCTGCACCCTGGGAGGTGGAGGCAGGTGAGAGAATCTCTGAGTTCAAGGCCAGTCTGATCTACAAAGGGAAACCCTGTCTTGAGCCCCACCCACACCCCCAAAGCAAAGTGTATTATCATCCCCACATATTCCAAAGGAAATTTATTCTTTCCTACCAAAGCCTCACTAACGCTAACCAAAGCCACTGCTGTATGTTTTTGGACAAGTTTCCTCATCTCTGTGGCCCATAAACTTTGGACACAAGTATCAAGTTACTGTGATGATTCATTAAAGAAAATGTAATTTAAAAGCACTTTGAAATGCTGCTGGGGGGTGTGCTAGAGAGATGATGGCTCAGAGGTTAAGAGCACTGGCTGCTTTTCCAAAGGTCCTGAGTTCAAATCCCAGCAACCACATGGTGGTTCACAACCATCTATGGTGCCCTTTTCTGGTGTGCAGGTGTACATGCAGGCAGAACACAGTATACACACTGGGTAAGGACATCTTTTTTAAAAAGTGCTGCTGTGGAATGGTCTGCAGAGATGGGGTTAAGAATACTCATTGCGGATCATGCTGTAAAATTATAAAATTATAAAATAAATAAATGCGAAAAAAAAGAACGCTCATTGCTCTTGCAGAAGACCCAGGTTCACTTTCTAGCACTGACATTAAAGCTTACAATTTCCTGGAACTCTAGTTCCAGGGAATCCAAAGCACTTCTCCACTTCAAAAGACTAGTAAATGTAGTCTTACTTCTTAATCACAAATGCCACAGAACTTCACCATTTATTGTTAGCCCCTTCTACAACGGCATTTCCTACAGGAGGACCAGAGACTTGCCAAAGAAAAAGACTTCAAATTTTAGTATGCAAGTAGCTCTCACAACGGCCGTCCCTGGGCAGCCAAAGCTCAACGACAAGCTGCTTGGCAGCCCACAGCTCCTCTCAGCAAGCGCATTTCCCCCCCTCCCCCAGACGCGCCCCCCCAGAAGCCGGGCGTGCCACAAACCTTCCCGAACGAAGCTCGGCCCGCCCCCTGGGCTCTACACTTGGAACTGCAAGGGCCGCCAGGGGAACTGCGCGTGCGCACAGCGTCCGCAGCCAAACCAACTGATTAGCGGGAGGGGGGCGGGGTGAGGCGGACCACGCACGGTAGGATGCACCCAAGAGAGACCGGACCGAGAGGAGTTTAGGCCTCCCCGGGTCCGAGCAGCTCTACAGGCCATTCGCGACTTACTCCTTTCACGTCCACAAATTCACAGCCAGCGCTGTGTTCTCCCACGCTTTCCGTCTCCCGAGCCTTCCAGTCGGCGTAAATTCGCGTCATCCGACGAGCGACGCGCTCCTCTCAACTCATCAGGGAAAGCCGGCTCCGAGGCCTAGCTTCCGTTGTGACGTAATAGGCGACGCCTCTCCGGGGGCGGGGTCTGTGGGAGGGGCCCCGGCGGCGACCTCAGTTCGATGCTGCGTTCCATTGGTGGTTTGCGAACGGCGGGCGGTGGGACCTCGGCGGCACCGTCCCCGCTTGATGACGTAGCACCAGTTCGCGGGAGAAATTCGAATGTGGAATTCCTGTCAGTGCTCAGGTAAAATGGTGACTCTTTGGGTTTCTAGGGATTCTAAGGTGGCTAGACCCGGCGACGTGGCGCGGTAGGGGACAGCATAGACCCTGACTTGCCTCCACAGAAGCGGCCCAGGGGCGCCGTTAGAATGCTGAGTGAGTCGGTCAACATCGAGCCCCATCGCGGTCGTGCTTGTTTTAGGGGCTGACAAAGGACCAACGCTCCGTTGTCACGTAGTGACACAAATCCTTGATTTTTCACATCTTGGCAAGTAAAAGCTATGTTTCTTATAGTTATTTGTAGATGATTTAACAGGATGTTCGTGGTTTGGAAACTTGACTGGTTTGGGCGGCGCTGGGGAGCTAAGTCAGGGCTTTGTGCTTGATAGGAAAATGCTCTACCTCTGAGCTATTGTGGCAGCTTTTCGCTAAAATCTAGGTTATGCCATAACTTCCTACTGTTTTCATGAAAAAACTCTTCTCAGCATAAGAGGGTTATGTACTTGCGTTGACAGTTGCTAGTGACTCCCGCCTCCTCGCCCTCTAGCGCCACATCTGGACTGTGCTGCTTAGGGATCTGGCCTCAGCCTATACCGTTTCCAGTTTCCATCACTGTACAGGGCTTGAGAGAACCGTTTGTTGAGCTCCAGTACGGGACATTTCAAATTTAATAGATCAAGAATAAGACCTAAAGGGTTCAGTAGTAATTAGTTGTCAGGTATCGATCAGGTCATTTCTCTGGAACCACTTGAAGATACGTGTGTTTCTTTGGCATCTATATTCAGTTCACCATTGGTTTCAGATGTCAAAAATCCGACCGTATATTTTTAATCCAGTGACAGGATAGTTACAGTAGCTGCTGCATTACTGTTGAAAAGATTTTTTTTTTCTCCTGGGTGTGGTGGCATATTGCCTGTAATATCACAGCTATTCCAGAGGCCAAACCAGGAGGATTGTACAACTTGGCCAGATCCTATTTCAAACAGGAAGGACTGGAGTGTGTAAGCATTCTTACTTACCTTACATAAGGCCCTGTTGCCCCTAGCACTTGGGAACAGAACTAGAACTGGGGAAAAGAAGGGGGGCGGGGAGAGAAAGATAATTTCCTTGCAGAGGAATTATATAATGTATATTTGGTCCTAGGGTACTGTGTTACATTGACTAAGGTCTGTAATAGGCTCTCTCTACCTGTCATTTCTGTATGTGCATTCAGCCAGCTTTAGATTGGAAATATTTAGAAAAACTTGTCAGTATTGAACATGTATATTTTGTTGTTGTTATTATTTTTTTTTTCTTTTCAGACAGTGTATGTATGTAGTCCTGCCTGTCCTGGAGCTCTCTATGTAGACCAGACACCCATGTTGACCTTGAACTCACAGAGATCCACCTGACTGCCTCCTGTGCCCTGGTCTCAAGGTGTGTGCCACCAAGTCAGGCTCGTTACACTTTAGTCATTATTTGCATATCGTTTACAATGTATTCTATAGAATCTAGAGATGACTTAATGTCTTTTGGAGAATGTGCACAATGTTCTGATGTTGCAAAAAACTGTGACATTTTATATGTGAGCTCAAGTGGCTCCAGAGGTTGGTATTTGTGGCCCTGAAACTAGTACCAAGGGGCTATTCTAACAGGAAAAATGTAAGGTACAAGGGGGCCATCTTGTGGTGAGTATAATGAGTTGGGGGGAAAAAAGTTGAATTTTGGTTCTAATGAGCAAAAACAAGGATGGAAAAAAAAAAGAGCCAATCTACTTTTTGATATATAGTAACACACCTAGAGAGGTGTTTTCAGATTATTAATAGGTTTGCGCATTTTACCTTGTTTTATTTCCATTTTTACTTATGTGGTATCACTCAGTTGTGTCTTCCATGACAGATGTACTTTTGCTTCTTTTGGAATTCTTTGGTTTCTGTCTCTAGTGGAGATTTCTTGAGAAACATTGTGTTTGATAGTTATTATTTTTATGAGGGTTCATTGACCATTCTTTGCTGTTTTTTGTTTTAGAGGATATAAATTGTTGAATAAAATCTTGATTATTTTCTGCACCTGACTTGTTTATAATCTCAGAAGGAACAATGGAGAATCAAGAATTTCTTGTAAGTCTTAATGGTTTTTTGTGGGGAGAGAGGTGGGAGCCAGGATCTCATGTATCCCAGGCTGGCCTCAAACGCTTGATGATGTTGAAGGCCACCTTGAATTTCTGATGCTCATGCCATTTTCTCCCAAGTGCTGGGATTACAGGCTTGCACCACCACATCCTGTGTATGTCGTACTGGGATCAAAGCCAGGCTCATGCTCATTGGGCAGATACTCTGCTATTGAGCTATATCACCAGCCCCTAAGTCTAATTTAATTTTTTTTTCCTCCCTTATCTCTGTTCCTTCCCTCTCCTTTTGCTTCTTCCTGTGTCTCTCAAATGTCTTGTTACTATTGCCAGATTCAGCAAAACAAAGAGGAAACAGGATGTAAAATTAAGTTTGAGTCTCAGATAATAGTGAATAATTTTCTAGTAAAATTGTGTCACAAATATTGTACTGTAGTTTATCTGGGAAGCCTGTTTCTTGATTAATTTGTATATACTATAAAAGTCATTAGTAGAAACTTCTTTGGAAACAATGTTTTTCACTTCAAGACCTGTCAATGGTGACACATTATTTGATCTTAAGACCTTTTTGTACTCTAAAGAAATATTGAAGATACTAAATAACTTTTGTACATAGAGCTTCTATCTTATATATTATTTATGCTAGACTTAAAACATTTAAAAGACACTCATTAAAAAATTACATTTTAGGGGGCTGGAGAGATGGCTCAGCGGTTAAGAGCACTGACTGCTCTTCCAAAGGACCCGGGTTCAATTCCCAGCACCCACATGGCAGCTCACAACTGTCCATAACTGCAAGATCTGATACCTTCACACAGACATACATGCAGGCAAAACACCAATGCAAATACAATAAAAGCAAATCTTAATGTAAATCATATTTTTAATCATCAGTAACTAAAATTTTCAAAGTAATAACTGCACTAGCAGAAACATTTACAGGAGTAGCATTGTTAGATGCTTTTTGAAAATTATTAATGTCTGTGTATGTGGATATATATGCAAATGTGTGTTTGTTCATGTACGTGCCATCCTTAGAAATGCTCTCTACCTCCTTTGAGACAAGATCTCTCTCTCTCTTTCTTTTCTTTTTCTGTTGTTATGAGACAAGGTCTCTCTCTGGTTTTTTGTTGTTGTTGTTGTTGTTTGTTTGTTTTTGTGTTTTGAGACATGGTTTCTCTGTGCAGCCTTGGCTGTTCTAGACTCGCTTTGTAGACCAAGCTGACCTTAAACCCACAGCGATCTGCCTGCCTCTCCTCCTGAGTGCTGAGATCATAAGCATGTACCACCGTGCCCAGTGAGACAAGATCTCTTATTGGCCTGAAGTGTACCATTAGGTTAGATTGGCTGGGGATCCTAGGCATCCTCCTGCATCTATATAGGATGCATCCCCATCCAACATTTTATATAGACTCTGGGGCTCAAAGTCAGGTGCTCAGGCCCGCAAGGCAAACACTTTTCACCGGAGCTATTTCTCCTTCAATTTCTTTAACGTTTGATTTAGTAATAGCTTGATTTTTACACTCTATCTGAATTCAATCTGTAATTGAATCTGGCACCACATACAACGCTTGGGAACTCCATTCCCTCACTGATGGCGGGGGAATCTACAGTCAGAAGCAGTGTAAAGTTGTTCCGACTTCAGACGCTGTGAAGGCTGAGGACCACCGTCAGAGTCTTCAGCCTGCACTCAGAGAGCTATGTGAATAAGAAGTAATGTGGTTCCTTCCCACTGATGATGTGGCCACTGGATTTACATTTTTTGTTTGTTTGTTTTTCAAGACAGGGTTTCTCTGTGTAGCCGTGGCTGTCCTGGACTCGCTTTGTAGAACAGGTTGGCCTCGGAACTCGTAGAGATCCGCCTGCCTCTGCCTCCCTATTACTGGGATTATAGACATGTGCCACCGCACCTGGCGGGTTTAAATTACTTTTGATGTTCAGCTAACCAAAAGACTTTTTAGACTTTTACTTGCCCTTTCTCTCTCTCTCTCTCTCTCTCTCTCTCTCTCTCTCTCTCTCTCTCTCTCTCCCCTCCTCTTCCTCTCCCTTTCCCTCTCCTTCTCTGTCTTCGCTTTTGGTATTAGTCAGCTAGTGAGCCGTTCTCCTTTCCTTAAAATTACTTTTTCCTTTTTCATGCTGGGGTAAAACTTAAGGCCTGCCTCATGATGCTAAGCACACAGTCTGTCATTGAGCTACACCTCCAGACTCTTTCACTAATGTTGTTAACTGTGATGATATCTGTGCTATTACTTTGGTAAAGCCTGTCTTATTTTTGTATGGCTTGTAAACTATACACTATTAAAAATGTGTAAGTAACAGTGATGTCTTCTGTACTTTTCGAAATGAGGTCCTGTATACTCATCAAAAGATGAAGAAGTCAAAAGTGTGGCAAGATGGGGTTTTGAAGATCTCTCACATAGGCAACAAGGTAAGTGTCAGGCAGTTGACTACAGCATGTTACAGCTGTGCTCCTGCCTTTTGATTGAGCTTTAGGAAAATGATGTTAATAATAAAATGTTAGTTAATGGCCACACGTTGCCATAATGTGTGTAGCCCTGGCTATCCTGGAACTCGCTCTGTAAACCAGGCTAGCTTTAAACTCAGAGATTTCCCCCTGCCTCTGCCTGGTCTTGCATGCTGGTGTTAAAAGCATGTGCCACTCCCCCCCACCCCCCAAACCAGGTCCAGTTAAATCTTTTTTAATGTTAACTTATTACAGAAACTTGGTTGTGAGTCGGTGGCATCGTGTGCGCACTAATGACAGTCATGACTTCCTGATCGGATGCTCTTAAGGGCAGGCTCTTCACATTCTGTCCTTGTCTTACTTCTCTGTCTTTGTAAAGCGCTGGTTCTCAGCCTTCCTAATGCCTCAGCCCTTTAATATAGCTCTTCATGTTGTGGTGACCCCCAGCCATAACACTTTTTTTTGTTGTTGCTGCTTCATGGCTTATTTTATCATTGGAGATAGAGGTTTACCCATGGGGTTTTGGCTCACAGGTTGAGTAATGCTGTTGTAAAGCTACCACTGAAGGAGGCTTTTCAGTAGGGAAGAAATTATTTATTTTATTTAAAAAAATATTTAGTTTGCTAAAATAAAAACCAGCTTGGCCTTAAGCCAGCAGTTTCAACTTATATAAACCTGTTACATTTATCTATCTATCTATCTATCTATCTATCTATCTATCTATCTTTCTATCTATTTTGGAGACAGCCTCTTAGGATGTAGACCAGGTTGGCCTTGAATGCACAGAGATCCATCTGCCTCTTCCCTCCAAGTGCTGGATTAAAGGTGTGAGGTACCACATCTGGCTTTTTAAATTCTTAATTTTAATTTTATGTTTTATATATTTATAAAGAAGACATTGGATTCCCTAGAGTTGAAGTTGCAGGCAGTTGTAAGTCACCTGACATGGGTGCTGGGAACAGAACTCACATCTAGAAGCAAGCATTCTTTTTTTTTTTAAGACTTATTTATTATGAATACAGTATGGTCAGATCACATTATAGATGGTTGTGAGCCACCACGTGGTTGCTGGGAATTGAACTCAGGACCTCTGGAAGAGCAGCATTCTTAACCACTAAGCCATCGCTCCAGCCCCTGATCTCATTCCTTATGGAGCATTCAGTGCTTTCCAATTCTGTTTTCTTCCCAATCCCATTCGAGGATCTTCCTGGTTATAATCAATTTTTTTTTTTAAAGTTTCTCTCTCTTTTTTTTTAAGGGTGTCAAGGATGGGGTGTATATGTGTGCATGGATATGTGTAGAGGCTAGGAGTCCACACTGGATGTCTTCTATCTATCTAATTTTTTGAGACAGGGTCTTTCACTGAACCCAGAGCTCACCAATTTGCTAGACTGGCTCTCCTGTCTCTTCATCTCCCTCATCTCTCCTACTGTGGATAAGGCTCACAGCAAGCTTTTCACAGAAGCTAGGGACTGACTCCAGGTCCTTTACTTTACTAACAGCACCATCTCTGCAGCACCTGAGTCCTTGCATTTCTTACACTGTACCTCAGTGCTCATGCTCAGTGGGTGCAGTAACATTTGAAATGGACGTACTTTGAAATGCAAGTCACACAATATATATAACTCTTTTATTGCATGATTTACTTATATGACAAATTTTTATTTGCTGTTGAAGATTCCAAGAAATGCAAAAGAAAATTTTTTTAACTTTTATCTTGTTTTATAACAGGCAATTTTATATGACGACAAAGGAGCATGTCTGGAAAGTTTGTTTCTTAAGTGCCTTGAGGTATTTTAATGTGTTTACCGTATTTCCCTTGAAATTTAAAATTTAACTTAGATACTTCTTTATGACTGTTGCTAACGGTTTAGTCATAGTACTGATGCGGATAATTATAGCCGGTATTGTTCATTTATTAGAGCTGCACCTTGTGCTAACAGCTTTTATTATTTCATTTAATTTTTATGGCACTGTTGTGATGTTTTTACATTAGGAGTGTAGCACAGAAAGGTTTACTAACATGTTTATGCTCATAGAATGGTGATTACATATTCAAACCCAGGATGTGACTCTATATTAGGTGAGATTTTGTTGTGCTAGGGATGGAACCGAAGGCGTCATTCATGTAAGGTCTGTGTTCTACGACTTAGCTCTGTCCTTAGCCTTCACACAGAGATTTGATAGTCTTTGTGAGTTATTCCCATTTAGGTATTTTCTTAAATACATATTCTGTGTTTTTCTTGTGTTTGAAGAAGGAAAGGAATTGAAGGCATTAGAACCATTCTGGGCTCCTTTCAGACTCTGAAACAGCTCCATGACCTGCGGCCACTCATAGCTGGAGAGATCAGTGCTGTTCTGGAGATTAGAAATTATGTAATATAACACCATACCATTAATATCACTATGTGGATACTTGGGCATGAAATCTGTGTCATCCATAGTGGCTGTTTAGGTTTATGAAAAGAGGGTCTAGGAGAGGCATTTTAGCAGGTGCTTAATTAATGTAGCTACGGTTGCTTTATCCTAAGCAGTTTAACATTTAATATGATAAAGATGTATTTTCTTTTCTTTTTTTCTTTTTTGGTATTTTTAGAGAGGGTTTCTTTGTGTAATAGCCCTGACTGTCCTGAACTCCCTTTGTAGACCAGGCTGGCCTTGAAGTCACAGTGATCTGCCTGCTTCTGCCTCCCAAGTGCTGAAATTAAAGGCGTGCGCCACCACGTCCGGCATGTGTATGTTTTTGATGGTTAGCTAGAGCACAGTAATGAATAGTTGAAGGATTGATTTCTTTAGCAACTTTGTTGAATGTTCATTGGATCTTGCTCATTGCTAGTGAGCCAGCTGGTATATATGGTATATATTAAATTACCTGAATGCACAGATTTGATGTTTATTATTTAAAATGTAGGTGAAACCTGGAGATGACTTGGAAAGTGAACGATACTTAATCACAGTTGAGGAGGCCAAGACTGCTGGAAGCAGAGCTGTTAAACCTGATGGCTCTAGAGAACCACTGGAGTCAGGCCCAAGGACAGTTATGTCCTCCAGCCGGTCTCTTGGATGTCAGCCTTCTGGCTTAAAAAGGAAGGCTTCTGTAAGTTTATATGTGGAAACTAATATTTGAATGTATAGTTATAAAATTATTTTTAAAATTAGTAAATTTTTATCATAGGTTGCTATTAAAATGGTGCTTCATAGTTTGCTTATGTAACAAGTTAGGAAAGTTAGAAAATCCAAGTTAGAAAAATCTTACTAATAAATGTTTATATTTTAATTTAGCAAAAATTAAATATTATTTACCTTAGGCAAAGCATAGTCTTTGTTATTCTTTTTAGTAAATGAATTTCACATTTTCCTTAGAAATAATTATATAGCTAATGGTTGTTTTAATGTGTTTAGGGTTTTCAAAGGCCGTATAAGGTACCAAAGACAGTGACTGTTACAGAAAATGGTGACTCAGCTGCCTCACTTGGTGATGTGAAGCCTGGCCCAACAGTTCTTCCCTCATTCTCCAGCACACTTCCTTTATTTTCCACTGTTGGTCAGAAAGATATAAATCATACATCAGCATACAGTGAGAATATTGTCACTTTCAAGAACAAAGAGAGAAGCGACATGCCTTTTTCACTTACCTCTTCATCCTCCAAGATTAACTCAGACACACTAGACAAAGAGGACAGTTTTTGCTTTCCTCCCAGTTCTGAAACCCAGCATTCAGATTCTTTACTGGCCAATGAGCCCACGAGAAGAAATAATTTGGGTTCTCACTGTCCTGGAGTTTCACAAAACCTCAGAAGCAAAGCACAGATATTAGCTCTTCTGAAATCCAGCTCAACTAACATGAGCAACGATCTGCATTGTGAGACTACAGGACATTTTCCTAAGGTACAGCCACAGCGGTGTTTGAAGATTCCTTCCAAGCCAAAGGAGGAGTATGCTGAGACACAGAGTGCAGGGCAGTTACTCTGCGAGCTACCGTCAGAACGTCCCACAAGAACTACAAGCCGGTGGACCATGTTTTTACCCTCACAGAGATCGCCTGCCTGTTCTGCTAGAGATGAGGATGATGTGGAGGACAAACTGGGCGCCCAAGAAGAGGTGGACATTTATGATGCAGACGACAAACTGGGCGCCCGAGAAGAGGTGGACATTTATGATGCAGACGACAAACTGGGCGCCCGAGAAGAGGTGGACATTTATGATGTGGAGGATAAAGTGGGAGCCCAAGAAGAGGTGGACATTTTTAATTTGTCTGAACTTGTAGTACAAAAAAAGTCAGAGCTCTTTGAAACCTGCACTGAAAAGGGAGAATTGTACAGTGAAGACAAGCCAGTAGATAATAATTGCCAGTACAGGAATTGGGAAGAAAACTTAGCACCTTCGTTCTGTGAGAACAGCCCCTTACTGGTCAGCTATGGCAGTAAAGAGAATGTCGATTTATTATCAGAATCTGACATCCAGAACAGTAGCCAAGTACCTTTTAGTCAAAATGACCAGATGTGTATGGAAAGGTCGCTTTGCTCTAGAGACAGAGTTCAGGTGGCAGACACAGCCCTGAAAGCAGAGTACAGACCAGTGTCACCATTGCCAGAAAGACATACACAAACTGAGACTGCGTCTTCTCAAAGAAACAACTCTGAGCTCTCTGATGACATTGCCGACATGCCTGCTAAAACTAACGCCAAGAGAGAAACTCTGAATACTAGTCACAATCCACCACAACCATTTTTGGAAGTTTCTTTTAATCTGAGCAACTTTGAGACCAGTGACACCGATGAGGCATCACAGGAAGACAGCAAACTCTCCCAGGATTCAGACAGTTGGGGAAAGGAGATTTTGCTTACAGATGATTCATGTGTTCAGAAGAGCTGTGGGGATATAGGCTGCCGAGAAATTGCACGGAGACACTTGCCACTCCCACCGCCTGCTGGTGGCAAGCCTAAAGAGGTCCTTCCTGCTAACGAGACTCTGTTGTCAGAGTTTTGTGATAGAACTTGTGTAGGTTTTTATGCAGGACCTCATGAAGATGCAAACCCTGGAAAAGCAGTAGAGGAGCAGTGTAATGACCCAGGGAGCAGTTTGGACTCATCGCTGGAGTGGAATGAGGATGTACAAGCAGACAGCAAAGAAGATGCTGATAAATCTATCCAAAGAAATGACACTAATTATGGTATTGTTCCACCCTCAAATAAGCCCAGAGATATAGGTACAAGCTTACATATTCCTTATCTTTTAAAGAAAGTCATTAGTCTGGCTCCTGAACACAGTGACCTGTTCTCAGAAGGGACTCAGCCTCAGCCTTTTATGTTGGGAAGCCACGTAGACAAAAATGGTGAGCAGGTTTTATCGCCAGTCTCTAGCAGTGACATTAGTATCCAGCCATTGAATGCCACTCAGGACCACTCTGGATGTTGTGAACCAGATGAATCCAACACCCAAGTTGCTAGTTCTTTATTTTACCCTGTGGGAACAAAACAACCCTTTTACAAAGACATTGAAACATATATTTCTGAATCTGAAGAATTAGGAAGGATTAGAAGTTTGCAGTGTGATCGTTTTGAAATGGCTACACAGAGAAGCCAACAGTCCTGGGCTACTTCTAGAAATTCTTCAGAACTTTCTGAAGTCATAAATAACATGCCCCTCTTAAAGTCACAGTCTGAGCATAGCACAGCTTTAGGAAGCTTGGCAATACTGAAGAGAAAACATACCTTTCCTCATGAAGTTCTGCACATACGAGACCCAGATGACAGTCCTAAAGGTTAGAGTCACCTATCTTGATTTGGATGGTTCCTTTGGTAGTTAAAAGGAAGGGAAGACTCTTGTCTGCTATATTAGAGATTTACATATGTGGTGGCAGAACGTGATGGCTCATGGCTATAATTGTAGCACTTGGAAAGTAGAGATAGTATTGGGAAAAATTAAAGTTATCTGCAGCTGTGTAGTGAGTTTGAGGCCAATCTGGGCTGCGGAAGACCCTCCCTCAACAAATGGGGCTGAGGATCACATGGTGTAATTTATATATTTCATAATGACAACTCCAACAGAGGATAATATAGTAAAGACTAAGTGTCCCACAGTTCTTCAGTCTACTGAGCTGAGTCTCCAGGGCATCCTCCCTGAAACACCGTGGGCATATGTAGAACATACATTGACAGGTATAAGCAAGGATATGTTCAGGTTAAGCGTACTAACCCAAAACCCTAGTGCTTTCCCTTTACACGTCTGTACCCCCATCCTAAGTCTGGGGTACATGAGTGCCCTCTGCTGCATTCTGTAATATTTCTTGATTCCCACAGTGTGAAAGGGCCCTGACTCAAGGTGTCATAAGATTTTACTCCCTAAATTACACAGTACATACCAAGTAGTTGCCAAATTGCCACAACAATGTTACTGCCCTCAAAAAACTATCAGCTTTGTAAGGTTGAGCCTCTCAGATTTCACAATACCTTTGTTTTTAAAATATCTGTATTATCAGTATGCCCGGCTAGCAATCACTTAAGACACTGACACTTGTTATATTTTAAAATAGTCTTAGTTAACCTGGGGCAGGGCAGACATTAATCCTCTAAACTATTTCCCATATCCCATGCCATCTGCTTCTAATAACTTCTATCAAGCTACCTCCCACCCTTAATCCCAAGTACTTGCTAATGTTCTTCATCTGGGCCAAATCTTCTATCCATGCCTGCCACAAGGTTTTCTTCCACCTAACCTATGGCGACCTTCCTCTCTTCTCCCTTCTTGGGACCTTGTTATTTTCCTGGGGGGTGGGTCTTTCTCATCCAAAGATTCCTGTCACTCTAAGCCGGTGTGTGTGTGTGTGTGTGTGTGTGGAGAACCTTAGCCACACCTATCTCAGTTGCCCGGCCCATGTGGGATGGTGGATGGCTTTTTATTAATTAGCATCAAAATAGATCAGACCATCCCCCCAACACAATACTGCCATTTTTCACTAACTCTTCAGCCATTGCTCTGTTTTTTAAATGACTGTTGGTCTTTTTGTTCTTGACTTACAATCATTTTTTATGTACTGACAATATTAATATTTTATGATATCAATTGCTTATGTGTATTTATTTGGATTTTTGTTTGTTATTTGGTTTTTCAAGACAGGGTTTCTCTGTTTAGTCCGGGCTATCCTGGAACTTGCTCTGTAGACCAGGCTAGCTTCAAATTTAGAGCTATGAGTGCTTCTGCCCCCTGAGTTCTGGGATTGAAGGTGTGTGCCACCACCCAGTTTATGTGTATGTATGGATTTGTTGTTGTTTTATTTTTTGTTTTTCAAGGCATGGTTTCTCTGTGTCACAGCCCTTGCTGTCCTGGAACTTATTACTCTGTAGACCAGACTGACCTCAGACTCACAGAGATCTGTCTTCTTCTGCCTCCTGAGTGCTGGGGTTAAAGGCATACGTGCCACCACCCAGCATGTGTGTGTGTGTTTCAAGATAGCATCTTGCTGTATAGCTCCTGCTGATCTGTAATTTATGAAGGTAAATGAACTCTGTGATAACCAGTATTAAATAAAGCCCTTATTTAAGTCATTTTTTAAAAGTATGAGTAAATTATTATACATTACAAGATTCTTTGAAATGTGGTTCAATTAGATAGTGGTTATAGTTAGTTTTCTAAAAAAAGTTAAGATAAAAATTTTCATAATAAAAATGAGTAGATGTAACTGGTTTATAAACCAAAATAAGAGCATAGCATTGTAACATGAAGATTTGGAAATACAGCATTTTATTATGAGAAAATTATTTTTTTCATCCATTTGGAAGAGGATTACAGTTGCTTCAAATTAGTTGAGGCCATTATGTTCTGTGAATAGCTTGAACACCAAACTATCCAATCACTGGTCACAGACATCAAGGTTGGCTTTCTGTACATGGCTGGCCAGAACATTTTTATCTACTCATCAACACACAATTATGTCTTTACTTAAAGACCACTTTATTTAAATTTTTTGTTAACTTATTAGCATTGAATTTACAGCCAGCAGCGCCATGACTTGTACATGACAAAATGATCCATACGTATTTCACTGCAGCAGACATCACAATTGTCACCCCTTTTTTCCTTCTTTTTTTCCAAGACAGGGTTTCTCTGTGTAGTCTTGGCTTTCCTAGACTCACTTTGTAGACCAGGCTGGCCTCAAACTTACAGAAATCCACCTGCCTTTTCCTCCCTAAGTGCTCCAACATGCCTGGCTCTTTCACATATTTAAGAACACTAGATAGCACTAACTTTAGTGGACTTCAAAGTAGTGAAATCATCAATAAAACCACAAAAATGTAAATATTTACGTGTATAGTATAAAATAAGGCAGTGTGCTCTGCTTCTGGTCTGCCTCATACTCTGCTTTTCTTTGCACAACTCTTTCTGTAGTATATAGCTCAGCTTTGCTTTAGTCTCAGTTAAGGTCAGATGCATTTAAGATAGGGTTAAATAGATTGGTACCCCCTCCATGCCCCCCCAATCCCCACCCTGTGGTTGTATTGCAATAATGTAATAGTTTTATTAGCTTTCTTGTTCTCAATAATTGGGTAATACTTCATTTTTCACATTAAATAGGCTGCTAAAAAATGCAAAAACAGATCCCCACTAAGACATAATGACCAGTGAGGGAGCTGGAGAGATGACTTAACACTTAAGAAGAACTTGCTGCTTTTGTGCAGGATCCAGCTCTGCTTTCTAACATCCCCACTTACAGCATGCATATGGTGCATATATATGTGTGGGTAGACAAATATTCGTGCAAAATAATCTGTCTGTCTAATGTATCTGGAACAGGGTCTCTCCATGAAGCCCTGGCTGTCCTGAAACTCACTATAGACTAGGCTGGCCTTGAACCACAATCTGTCTACCTCCACTTTCTGAGTACTGGGATTAAAAGCATGTGCCCACACCTGCTTTTAAATTTTGTTGTTGTTGTTGTTGTTTTGTTTTTCCAGACAGGGTTTCTCTGTGTAGTCTTGGTTGTGCTGGATGACCAAGATGGCCTTGAACTCAGAGAGATCTGCCTGCCTCTGCCTCCCAAGTGCTGGAATTACATGCACTACCATGCCTGACATTTATTTATTTATTTATTTATTTATGAAAGTAACCAGTAATGTTTTCATCCTAAGTATATTGAATCTTTGCCTTAAGAACGTACCAGCCTACACAGAATAGTCCACTGAGTATTAAATTACACTCCAGATTAAGTGACGACATTACTTTTTAAAGTGTATTACTTGAGTTTTAGAAGTAAATATTTATTTGGACACACCGATGCCTGTGGTAAATAAGGTGTTTAATTCTTCCATTCCAGCCAGGGGGTCACCTGCCACAGTAGTTCCACAGGCTCTGCTAGAGCGTCCTCATGAACAGCGGGCTTCTCAGCAGGTACATATGTAGCTCTCTCTAAACTACTGCGCTTTTCTTGTATAAAAAATAGTGATGTTTTCATATGTGTATAGCATATACTTTGACTATACTTTCTCACTACGATCTTCTGCCCCATTCTGGTATTTATGCATATGTATTTATGCATTTAGGCACCAGTTATGCCATATGGTTGATAAGATTTCTTAGGTTACTATTGCTGTGATGAAACACCATGACCAGCTTTCATTTTTAGCTAACAGTCCATTACTGGGAAAGTCAAGGCAGGAACTCTAAACAGGGCAGGAATCTGGAGGTAGGAACTGATACAGAGGCCATGGAGAGGCCACTGGCTTGCTCCTTGTAGCTCAGCATAGGTTTTATTTCTTTGTTTTTCAAAAGATTTGTTTGTCTATTATGTATATAGTGTTTTGCCTGCATGTATGCCTGCATGGCAGAAGAGAGCACCAGATCTCATTATAGATGGTTGTGAGGCACCATGCTGTTGCTGGGAATTGAACTCTGGACCTTTGGAATAGCAACCAGTGCTCTTAACCTCTGAGCCATGTCTCCAGCCTTTGTGTTGGTTTTTCAAGTCACAGTTTCTCTCTGTGTGTACCACTACCACCCGGCTTCAGTCTTCTTTCTTATAGAACCTTAAACTACCAGCCCAAGCATGGCACCACCCACAATAGGCTGGGCCCTCACTCATCAATTACTAATTAAGAAAATGCCCTATAGGGTTTTCTATAGTTGATCTTATAGAGCAGTGGCTTCTACAGAACAGCCCACTGAGCTTTGAACACTGTTTCTTTTCTAGCCCAAAGTTCCAAAGTCCTTCCACAGTCCCACAATAGGCTGGGCCCTCCCCTGTCAACTAATTGAGAAAATGCCCTACAGGCTTGCTCCAGTCCAGCCGTATAGAGGCATTTTTCTCAGCTGAGGTCCCTCCTCTCTGATGACTCTCTTTGTGTCAAGCTGACATAAAGTAGCCACCACAAGAGTGTTCTGTAATTTGTACTAGAACTGTGGCAGTGCCGAAGGTCTCAAACTCTCTTGACTCATGACTCTCCTCACAATTGAGTTTCACTTTTAAATTTCATTTCTTGGCCTAAAGAAATGTATAATAGTCCATTTGTTGAATGATGATAAGTGTGTGTGTGTCCCAGTAACTTAGCAATTAATTATCAAGCAAACACAGCTATGATTGCAGCGTATGCCCCTGTCAGGTACTGAACAGCACCTGTGACCTCAGAGTAGAGCAGGTGACCATTCTACTTCTTGTTCCACACTGACTTTCCTTACAATTGCATTTGTCTAAATTGACAATCAGCAATTTCTAAATGAATGTTGCCTAGGAGACAGAAGCAGCAGAATGGCTGCATGTTTGAGGCCTGTGCTCCCTACCTACGTAGTGAGTTAGGGCCACTGTTGCTACATGGTGTGATCCCATTACAAACCTTTTTTTAAAATAATATTTTTTATTTTTTTACATATATATTTATATTATTATACATATATAAAATAAACTACCATCACAAAACTTTTAAAAAATGCTGAAAAAAATGACTCAGAACAGTGGGTATTCTTCCAGAGTACCCAGGTGACTCACAACTGGATGTAACTCCAGTTCCAGCAGGATCTGATGCTCTCTCTTGGCCTCCAAAGGGATTACGTACGTACATAGTGGGCAAGACATACATGAAGACAAAAACACCTGTATACATGAATTACACAATTTTTTAAAAATTGAACATCTCAAAACAGAAACATGATGGCCTTGAAAGACTATAGAGCAGTCAGATGTTGAAACTGTCCTTGAGTTAGTTACCTTGGTGTCCAGAGATGTTGTGTGCTGCTGTTTCATTTTGTGGAGCCTCCTGGGACTTCACCATGGCATCCTGGAGAACCTCGTTACCAGTTTGGGAACAGTGGTAGCAATTTCAGAGGTAATGGTGCTAATTAGGATGAGTTGAAGTTCTTAGCTAAGTCATCAAGATTGGTGTTGGTCAGTGGGATACTCTTAGCATTTCTGGCCAGGAAGGTCTCATGGCACTGCCTTTCCTAGTGGCTAGGTTTGGAAGAAAAGAAAGGCTTTATGGTCTTCTTTCCATCTCCTCTGCCATGTTCCTAGTCCACTCAGTGGCATGTAAATAAGGCTCTAGAGGCTGGCCACAGAGCCGGAGAGGGCATAGCAAGTGCGTGCTTTGTGGTGAACACAGTTAGCATCTCCACAGCTCTACTTTGTGTTCTACCTTGCCATTTCTATGCTGTTCTGTGTTGGACCAAGTGTATACTAATATTTAAGTAGGGGTGCTACTGTACACCAAAAATTTTCAGACAAGGGGCTCTTGCACAGGACCCAGGCTTGAGTCCTAGCACCCACATAGCAGCTAAAAGTCACCTATAACTCCAGTCCCAGATCTAACACTCTCTTCTGGCTTTCAAGGGTCCTGTACACATACACATGTAGTGCACAGTCACACATGCAGATGAAATATCCATATACAAAATAAAATATATGGAAAAAATTGACACTCAGTACACGTATGGTTGAGTTTGTAAATAATGACTGATCCCGAAATCACCACTCTATCACTGCATGATCAGACAGAACAAGGCACTTACTGAAGATTCCCATCAAGTAAAGCAGATGTAGGTAGAATATTAAGTCAAGATTTGTTTTTATTGAAATAAGTATGTCTTTAAATTTAGAAGAATAGTTTCAGGCTGGGGCCATAGCTAAATGACAGAGCACTTGCCTCACCTGTGTCCCATCCCCAGCAATACAAAATAATCTTTTCAACTGAAGTTCTGTGTAGAAAAGTATTTAGGGAGCCACAGCAGTCTGGACGCAGAGGCAGTGAGTTCGAGGCCAGCCTGTCTACAGAGTGAGTTCCAAGACAGCCAGGGCTACACAGAGAAACCCTGTCTTGAAAAACAACCAACCAACAGCATTTAAGTTTGATTTTCCTTTCAGATGAGCTTTAGGATCTTTACCATAGATTCAAGGTATGTATAGTGTCCTTCTGTTAACTCATCGATTAGGGATAAGTCTTTCTGGCCTTTTTAGCTAGTTTATTTTCCCATATCTCGGGCGAGTATTGTTACCCGGTATGGAGTAAAAATGCTAAGATCCTCAAGAGGGCAGCAGAGAAAGCCATTTGAAACCTGAAAGCAGAGCACACCGAGGAAGTCTCTGAGGTGGTAAGTCTGTATTGCTGTTGCACTCTTAGAGCAGAGGACTCAAGTAGAGTTGCAGAGACCTCACGCTGCACCTCATAATTAAGTCTAAATGTTGGCTGAGCCCTCAAGCAAAGTGCTGCTGCTTTTCTTTTCTTCCCTCTTTCTTATTTTATGTTTATGGATTGCTTTCTGTATGATAGGTAACTATATTAAATGGTGGTGATTCTTAAAGCAAGAAGGTCTGTGCACTCAAAGGGCTTATGATACATTAGTATATAATAAGGAGGAACATCTCTATATGTATACATTATGAATATATGTTATCCTTATGACATTCTTATTTCTAATAATTTCCCTATAGCCTGTTGAGTTTCAAGGACATCAGGTGAAAGGATCGGCCACTAGTGGTGTAATGGTCAGAGGCTACAACTTACAGCTAGCATACAATCAGTTTCCAGATAACGTTGAACATGAAAACTTCATGACTGAAACTCGTGTTTGGACACCAGAGTTGCCTAGGACTTGTATGCAGACTGATTTCTTGCAGGTAAAAGTCATTTTTGTAGTTGCATTTCACCAAGTCATTTTCTTTTTTCTTTAAATTTTTTTTTGCATTTGTTTATTTTGTGTGTACATCTCATGGGATTGGATGCCCTTTTATAGCTTCTGTGGTACCAGGCATGCATGTGGTGCACATACATAAACAGATACAAAATAAAGTTAAAAAAGAAAAAGAAGACAATTGAGGCAAAAGCAGTTATCATATCATTTATCTTCTTTGCGTGTCTAAGCCAGTAGTACTAAGTCATTTACAGTGCTTTGAAGCAGTCTGCCAGAGCTGCTTGTCTTCACTTGAACTCTTTCTTAACTTTCTCTCTGGTGGTGCCAGGGACTGAACCTAGGGCCTTGCAGTGCTTAGGCAGGTGCTCCACCTCTGAGCTGTGTTCTGTCCCTGTTTCCTTTTTTATTTTGAGACAGGGCCTCCCTTCATACGTTGTCTAAGCTGATTTGAACTCACGCTACTTCAGACAGGCCCTCACCTGATCTGCTTGTCTTGGCCTCCTGAGTATTGAGATTAGAGACCTGTGCTACCAAGCCTGGGTCTAATTTATTTTTTTAAAACATATCTTTATTCTCTTATGGAATATTTTTGTGTATGTGTGCCTGCGTGCATGTTTGTATGTGAGCTAACATGCACAGCTCTAATTTCTAACTCTGTAATTTAAGGATATTTTATATGCATGCTATTCTTATTGGAGTAGGATCATTTTTCATTGTGGTTTTGATTTGTATTCTCTGTTGACAAATGATGATGAACATCATTTTATATATCTATTAGCCATTTGTGTATTTAATGTATAACATTTATATATTGTTTGAAGGAATCTGTTTAGAGTTTAAGGCTAATCTGGCTAAATAAGTTTTAGGTCAGAGAGAGACATTGTCTCAAGAAAGAAACAAAAAGAAAGAAAGAAAGGAAAAAAAGAAAAAAGAAAGACAAAAATTGAGCTTTGCTTGGCTATCTGCCTGGGGTTCATAAAGATTTTCAAAGCAAAGAGAGAGTTTAGGGAGAGAAAGAAGAAGACAGGTAAGTGGGCCTACCCCAGTCTCTTCCCTTTTATGTTGTTTCAGCTCTGCACATGCTAGGCAAGCTCTCTACCACTGACTTACACCCTCAGCGCCATCTACCACCTTAAAACCCTATTGTTGGGTGCTGAGCTGTTTAGCTTTTATCTTATCTCTTGGCAGATGAATACTTTGCCAGTATTTCTCCCAACCTATATGTGCTCTCTGCTGATTGTTCTTTTTCTGTGCAAAAAGTTCTTAATTTCTTAGAACCTCTTTTTACTGATTTTTTTTGGGGGGGGGGTTGATTTTTTGTTTGTTTTTTGTGTTTGGAGACAGGATTTCTCTGTGTAGCCTTGACTGTCCTGGACTCATTTTGTAAACCACGCTGGCCTGGAACTTGCACCGATCCGCCAGCTTCTGCCTCCCTAGTGCTGGAATTAAAGGCTTGCACCACCATATTTTCCCCCTGACACATCATTTCTCTGT
This sequence comes from Acomys minous, assembly GCF_964271855.1. Classification (NCBI taxonomy): domain Eukaryota; kingdom Metazoa; phylum Chordata; class Mammalia; order Rodentia; family Muridae; genus Acomys; species Acomys minous. The sequence goes on from NC_140496.1 coordinate 83,001,504, forward strand.
GTGTATCCCTGGCTCTCCTGGACTTACTTTGTAGACCAGGCTGGTCTCGAACTCACAGGGATGCACCTGCCTCTGTCTCCCGAGTGCTGGGATTAAAGGTGTGTGCCACCATGCCCTGCCCTAATTTTTTTTTTTATTGCCCCTTGCTTTTGGGTTATGTTGTCTCCAGAATGGAGTCAGTTATTACCGAGCCCTCCAATAGCAGGATTATGAAAGTATGTGCCATTTCATTAGCTACTTGGAGATCATTGGTGACTTTGGCAAGAGCAGTTGCAATGAAATAGTATGTGTAGAAACCAACTCAGAGTAAATAAAGAATGAATGGGAGGGAGGAAAGTAGAACCATAGCTAACTCCTAAAAAGTATGTTATCAACCATTCAGCCCCTCCCCCGCCCCACCCCACAGGCTGGGAATTGCACTTTCTGGATAAGTGCAAACAGGTACTCATTTTTCTAACCCCCCAAACAGACATTTCTTGGTTTGTTTGGTTGTTTGTTTGGTTGGTTTTTATTTTATTTTATTTATTTATTTATTTATTTATTTTGGTTTTTCGAGACAAGGTTTCTCTGTGTAGCCTTGGCTGTCCTAGACTCACTGTGTAGACCAGGCTGGCCTCAAACTCACAGCGATCTGCCTGCCTCTGCCTCCCCAGTGCTGGGATTAAAGGTGTGCGCTACCAGGCCCAGCCCAAACAGACATTTCATTTGCAACTACCTACTGTCTGTTGTGCTATCAAAATAGGACTGTGAATAAAAGAGGCAAAGTCTTGTCTTCACAGCATTTACATGCTAATAAAGTGAGACGCAATAAGCAGATAACTGCGTAGCACCTGCAAGGCTTCTGTGCTTTGAGTGAGCACACAGCTGTGTCAGGGGTGACAGCCCAGGTAGGCCGGGACCCTGATCTATATAGGTAGTCGCCTTCTCTGACGAGGTGACACTGGAGCAGAGATGACAGTGCCATGCCAGTACCTAGAGGAGGAGGAATCTGTGGCAAGAGACAGCTGGCCAGTTGACAGAATAGTGAAGAGGAGTGAGTGAGGTCAGAGAGCAGGCACGGGCCTGCTCAGGTAGGGCCTGTGAGATGTCACAGAGCTGCTGTGCACATTGAGAGAGACTGGGGCCAATCAGCAAAACAACATTGGCCAGTCATGGAGAATGTGCTATGAGAACAGGGTGAAATACTTAAGTATTCTTTTTGTAAAAATTTTAATTTTATGCTTATGGCTGTTTTGCTTGACTGTGTGTCCACACCACTTGCGTGTTTGGTGACCAGGGAAGCTAAAGAGGGTATTTGATTCCCTGAAACTGGAGGAGCAGATGGTTGTGAGCTGCCATTTCAGAGCTAGGAGTTGAAGAACAGATCCTGCTTTTAACTGCTAAGCCATCTCTCCAGCCCTTTGTTTTGTGGCTTAATCCGCGTCTCTCTGTGTAGCTGGCTGGCCTGGTACTCAGTGTGCTGACCAGGCTGACCCTGAGATCTGCCTGCCTCTGTCTCCAGAATGCTGAGACTGAGGGCATGTGACAACGCCTGGCACTTCTTTACTGTCGACTTGACTAGGCCTAGGGTCACCTGGGAGGAGGGAACCTCAGGTGAGGAATTGCTTGGATCAGATTGTTGACTGATGTGGGCAGTGAAATGCCTGGGAAGGCCGACGTGAGCTGTGTAAGAGCCAGCAAGGGGTGTTCCTTCATGGTTTCTGATTCAGCTCCTGCTCGAGTTCCTGAGCCACCTTCCCTCAGCAATGGACTGTGACCTTGACGTGTAAGCTGAAATAAACCACTTCCTCTCCTAACATGCTTTTGGTCATGATGTCTATCATAGCAACAAAAGGCAAACTAGAACAGCATTGAGTGCAGCTGTCATTAGGTTTTGATTGGTTAAGCTGCAGTACAACTTAAATGCTGTTCTGGTGTGAATAGCAATGAATTAATTATATGGCTGTTCAGATCTGATGAGTTTAAAAGTCCCTGTTCTTGGAAGGAATGTGCTGAAGTGTGTATGTCTTCTATGGATAACCCTAAGTCCAAAACATAAGAGAAAACTGTCCAGGCCTTGAGTATGCAGGGATACAGTTTGCACAGGTCCATACATGAGAGAGGACTTGGATTGAGCCCCTGAAAATGGAAATGTGCCTTCAGAACTAAGTCCTCATAATAGAATCTGCCCAGTCAGAATGCCAGCCATTTCACAATAAATTCTAATCTTTATCTTCTGTACTTAAACTTACTGTTTGTTTTAGTAGGTTTTTCTTGGCCTCAATGTTCTTTGCTCTCAATGTACTAAGAATAGCTACTTCTAGAGGTTACTGGTATTCAAACAAATAGGAAAAGATGCAGCAAGAACATCTTAGTTAGTGATTTTCTTTTTTTCTGGACAGATGATTTCACCAGAACAAAAGATCTCTGCACTGAACCCTGCGCCTACTTTTTCTTTTGACACAAGAAATGAAGATGCTGTGCTTGAGTTCTCTGAGGAATCTCTGGAGAAAAGGACTTTCCCTGGTGACCTTCACTTTCTCAGCTGTTATCTGTGAGAGTGTACTGGGCTATGAATGTCACGGAACCCACTGTCTCTTTCTGTGGATGCCCCTCCTCTAGTCCTTTCTTCCTCGGCTGTCTCTTCACTAACTCTGAAGATGTCCCCACTGTCCACTGTCATAGTACTTCTTGCAGATGCCAACACTTGACTCTTCTTTCTGTCCTTTGGTGAAGAGACTCAACAAATGTCTCATCAGCACCACTGGTTGACCTTAGCAATCGTCTTCATGTCCTCTTTGCTTTGGGATGCTGACAGTATCAGGACCTCCTCAGTGGCTGATGCCATCATGGTTCTCAGGCCTCAAGTGGTTACATCCATTTTGACTTTTCTTATAAGTCATTTTCTGCTTCTTGAAAAGTATAATATTCAATAGCATCTATTCCCACTATCTTCTCTTTTTTTTTCTGATAATTTCATTAATGCATTTTTTTCTTAAAGTTAGGCTTAATGACAGGCAAAGTTATTGGTGATTGGTGTTTTCTTGGTTGTGAGTAGATGATTAATATAAACAAGAAAAAATTTCATGTGAATCAGTTGTTGAGTTGGTGATAACTTCATGGTTGTGTCTGGTTGAGCTCCCTCTCCGGCTCCCCCACCCCACCCCCCCCAAAAAAAGAGAGGGTTGGAGGAGATGTGAATGCTGAATGCGGTGGGTATGAGGAGGATCGGTACTTGAAGGCGGTGTTTGTGTGGAGGGGGTCGTCCTCTGAAGCCAGTCAAGGGGAGTGAAAGGGCCTTTCACAGGGATGAGTCTTTGAGTTCTGTAATAGAGTTTTACTTTCTAACACTGTTGCTGACTTCACTGTTGGCTTATAGCCTAACACTTCACCGAAGAGTATCCATTGGCTCAGTTACTGCTGTGCCACCCAAATGATCATCAAAATGTATTTCCTATAAAATAGAGACTGTGCCAGGCGTGGTGGCGCACGCATTTAATCCCAGCACTCAGGGAGGCAGAGTCATGTGTATTAATGTGAGTTCAAGGCCAGCCTGGTCTACAAAGCAAGTCCAGGACAGCCAAGGCTGCACAGAAAAAAACTCTGTCTCAAAAAGCCAAAAATAAAAAAAAAATAAAAAAAAAAAGATAAATAGAGATTGTGTCAATAAGTAACACTATATAATATTTTAAGATAAAACCTTAATATACAATTCCTATGCAATTTGCTGATTCATTAATCTATCCAATTAATATTTATTGCTTCTTACACTTTCAGCTATGTCTCTATTCCAATAGGTGCTGGTAGAAGAAGGAATTATAAAACTCATTCAGACAAAATCTGACATGAGTTCACTATCCCATCTATGTGATTAATTTTACAAAATTTTTGCTGTGAAAGGCATCATAATTCATAAATATAATAAAGGTAGTTACAATCATGTCATATTAGTGAGCTGTGAACTTGCAGAAGGAATGTGACTAGATATCAACTCTGTGTTATTCCTGACTGCCACTTGGTGCACACTGATCTCTGGACCTTTGTTACTCATCTTTAAAATGCAAATGAGGTAGCTTTTTTGGATTTAAATCAATGGTACTTAGATCAGTAGGAGGAAAGAGAAGGACTTATACTTGTCATCCTTAGAAGAGTCTTTAGTTTGATAAATTAAAATTTGAATATTTAGATTTTGATGTTAAAATGTAAGATGGATATTGTCTTCTATTATATACAGCACGCCAGAACCTTCTGCCCCTTCCTGTGTAGCTACTGTTTTCTAGAGCCTGTATTGAGTCAACATTATGTTTTCTTTCAGGATTGAAAAGTGTTGGTTGTCCAGAGAGTAAGACCTTTGGAAGGTTTCCATTCACAAGTAGAGCCTCCGTTCCCTTTGTGACCTCGCCTCCTGATGATGGGACGGCAGTCTTAGATTCTTGCTCATTTATGATTGATGACGACACACAAGAGTCTTCTGGTTCATTCGTGTTGAATCTGTGTGAAGAATCAGGTCTTTCATTTGACCTTGGACCTGAGGACCGGGGTGGGGCTTCTTCCTGTGAAGAATCTGGACAAGGGACTGCAGGAGATGTTTCATGGCTTCATAAGAGTTCTACTCAAAGCAAGTGGCTAAAATATCAAAACACATCCCAGTGCAACTCAGCTGCTCTGAACAGACTTGACAGTGAAGTGACAGAGGGCCTCTTTGCTGAGCCTGTGTCTGGGTTGCATTTTAACCATACAAGTGGAAGGCAGAGTTATGCTGTGAATGAAAGTTCTGTAGATCCTGTGCACCTGCAGATGATAAAAGGCATGCTCTATCAACAGCAGCAGGATGTTAGCAGTCAAGATTTGGTTCCCAGAAAGGAAGCTCTTTCTCTGAATTTAAAGTATTCTTCCAAGATGGAAGAAATTCAGACTGTGTTAGGAACGTCTGCCAGCTACAACTCCAGAGTCAAAGGTCTACAGGTGAGGTTTCCTCTTGGTGTGTTTTCACCCAGAGTTACTGTCAGAATTCCAACAGAAGAATGAGCAAATGGGAACAGTTTATTTTTTAATCAGATAACTATATTTTACATCTTTCCCAGTAGTTATGAATATTGATTATATTATTTGAAAGTCTCTGGTGCAGGGCTGGGCATACAAAAGCTATTTAATAAATGTTAGCTTTTATTCCTCTTTCTGCCATGGCTCCCGTACTGATCTCACTGCAGTTACTTTTATTTTTGACTGTCAAATCAATCTTGTTGATTGAATTATTTAGTTAAGGTACATACATTTTTGTAAGTTAGCTATAAGTCATTATTATACTCACACCAGAAATAGAAATATAAAGTGGTCCACTTGCAGCAAAACATATTCACAATCTACTAAGAGGCCAAAGATTTTAAGAATTATCTTCTTTTGTTTGTTTGTTTGTTTGTGTGTTTGGAGAAAAAGCTTCTCTGTGTAGGCTTGGCTGTCCTGAACTCACTTTGTAGACCAGGCTGGCCTCTAACTCACAGAGATCTACCTGCCTTTGCCTCCTTGAGTGCTGGGATTAAAGAGTTTTTTGGTTTTTTTTTTTAAAGATTTACTTATTTATTAAGTATACAGTGTAGCACCAGATCTCATTATAGATAGTTGTGAACCACCATGTGGTTGTTAGCAATCGAACTCAGGACCTTTGGAAGAGCAGACAGTGCTCTTAACCTCTGAGCCATCTTTCCAGCCTCAAAGAGTTATCTTTTTTTTTTTTTTAAGGGTTTTAAAAAATACTTATTTGTCTGAGTGTTCTATTTGCATGTATAACAGAACAGGGCACCAGATCCCATTATAGATGGTTGTGAGCCACCATGTGGTTGCTGGGGATTGAACTCAAGACCTCTGGAAGAACAGACAGTGCTCTTAACCTCTGAGCCATCTCTCCAGGCCCAAAGAGTTATCTTTTTAAGAGTTAAAGGTGTCATGTAGATATTCAGATTTTATCTGGTTTCTTATTTTAGACCATAAAACAACTTTCATGAATTCTAAAAGTCAAAAGTACAATTAGTGTTTTCTTCCATATCTATGAAAAACAATTTATTTATTGGTAAACAGTGATTTTTTTTCCTTTTTGAATTATAATAAGTTGACTCATTCTATTTCAGGATATAAATGGTTCCGAACTATGTTTCCCAAGTGGGCAGAAAATAATATCAGCTTATCTTCCTCAAAGGCAAGTTCAAATACCAGCTGTTTTCCAGTCTCCTACTCACTATAAACAGATCTTTACATCTTCCATCATAGGTAAGGCTGTTCTATTTTTATTCTGATGATGACTAGGTGTGAAGATTAGAACTACAAAAAGCATATTGAATTATGGATTTTCACAGTAAAGTCTCCTCTGGTGATTTTTCTTTTATCCTGCATGTTTACTCTAGTATGTATCAGTAACTTTATTCTAATGTCAGATCAGAATTGGACTTTGAAAGTGGGGCATTGGAATATTTTAAAGGTTATGGCTTTTATTTTCAAGTAGAAACAAATGAACCCATTACACTTAAATGGAAACTATTAAGTTTGAAGCATGATTAGGTCTAACTGTTTTGAGGTTTAAAAACAAAACTTGCCTTTTGAAATGTGACTGTTAGAAGCTGTGGTGGTGCCTGCTTGTCATCCCAGTGCATAGGAGGCTGCAGGAGATTGAGAGTTTGAGATGTAGTAAACCTGTCTCAAAAACTAAAATAAAATAAGGTAAATAAATAAATGATGTGGCTGCTAAACACACAATATTTATATGTGTTGAAATGTTACAGTAAGGGCCTACAGAGATGGCTCAGCTATTCACTGTGCTCTGTGCTCTTTTAGAGGATCTGCGTTCCACTGTAGATACCCACCAGTAACTCTAACTACAGGGGCGCCAATATTCTCTTCTGGCCTCCTTGGGTACTGCCAACCATGTGCACAAACCCACACATGGACCCACACATATGAACATAATTAAAAAATAAAAATCCTTTAAAAAAAAATCTTACAGTGAAATCCATTAAAAAATATATATGCAGTAAAAAAGTGTGGATGACTTCAGAGTGAGTATAGCAGAGTCCGATAGACATGGGCTTCCATGCATGCAGGCACTGCACGCATTTGGTCTGCTTATATGCATGCAGGCACTCATAGACTTAAAATAAAAATAAATCTTTACGTTAATGAATGTGATAGCATTGTGTTACAGTTGACCATTGTAAACAGCACATTTGATACAAATATAAAATAATTCTGTGTTTAATTTTCAGCTCTCTATTTTCTTTTTAGAGCATCTGAATATATTGCTGTTTGAGTTGGCACAAAGGCTGTACAAAGCACTTTCCAAAGTTGACATATCCTTTTATACATCATCAAAAGGAGAGACTCTGAAAAGTGGAAAAAATAATTCGCCATCCTGCCATCATAATCAACCTGCCAAACTTGTCATGGTTAAAAAAGAAGGCTCAAATAAGGTATTGCCCCTGCTCCCTCCTGCACCTGCCTCATTCGTAGTTTAGGGACTATGCGAACTGAGACATGAGCTTTCTTTGTGGTGTTAGTAACATAATAAGCTCTCGGTACTTTTTAATGAAGTAAATGCTCTGTGTTCCAAGATACAAAAATAAGAATTAAAGTTAGCCTTTCAAACTTTTAGAAACTTACTGCATAGTAGTGGATGGAAAGTTACATAAATATAAGGTAGGAAGAATGCGCCTAAGCTACAGTGTCAGCACTGAGAAGGGAAATTTTTTGCCTGAGGAGTTAGAAAATGCTGAGATGAGACTGAAAGAAATAAAGCTTGAAAACTCTGTCCCAGCACTAGACGAGGCCACGCGAGTAGAGAAGCTGACCTCAGGTGTACGGCTGGCATCACAGAGAAGCGTAAGTAACATGCTGACAGCTTTTACTCATTTGTACAACTGCTTTCACGTATAATAGCAATAAAACAATTTCATTATTTGTATGTATCATTAGTTGAATATATGATTTGACCTTAAAAAGTCAAAGCAAGAATTCATAAATAATAGCATGGTCATAAGGTGAAATCTTTAGCCACTAACAATCTTTGTGCTGTTTTCAAGATTATTTGATGGCATGCTTGTGTCTTCACACTGTACTGTTTGTTAAAAGGTTAGGTCATAGAGTACAAAATACATCATTTTGTGAATTTTAAGAAAAACTGTGTATGTCTTTGTGTGTGTATGTTTATAAATATGTGCTTATGTAGAAAAAAGCATAGATGTTGCTAGTAGTTGTCACTATGTAGATTTCAAGTATCTAGTGAACACAACTGGGGAACAATAAAATTATAATTTATTGCTAATTTTAAAGTACTTTTAAAAAAAATACATGTTAGTATTTGCCTGCATGTATGTGTTGTGAGAGTCAGATCCCATGGAACTGGAATTATAGACAGATGTGAGCTGTCATGTGGATCTTCTGGAAGAACAGCTAGTGTTCTTAACTACTGAACCATCTCTACAGTCCCTTAAATACATTTTAAATAAGATGTATTTATTTTTATTTAACATGTGTATGAATGTCTGCATGTATGTGTGTTCACTGCATGCTTACCTAGAGCCCACAGAGGCCAGGAGATAGTGCTGGATCCTCTAGAACTGGAATTCTAGGTGGTTCTGAGCTGTCATGTGGTTGCTTGAAGCTGAATCTGGGTCTTCTGCAGGAGCATCAAGAATTCTTGTTGTTTGTTTGTTTGTTTGTTTTTGTTTGTTTTTTGAGACAGGGTTTCTCTGTGTAGCCTTGGCTGTCCTGGACTCGCTTTGTTAGATCAGGCTGGCCTCGAACTCACAGCGATCCACCTGCCTGCCTCTCAAATGCTGGCATTAAAGGCATGTGCCACCATGTCCGGCTCAGCAAGAGCTCTTAATGCTGAGCCAACTCCCCAGTCTCTCAAATAAGGTTTTGTTCTCATGATAATATTCTCTTTTGATAAAGAGAAAGCAAATAGAAAGTATTACTTTATAATTTTAATGTATTGTTTAACTTAATAAGAAAGTGGTTTATTTCTTGCAATGTGTTAACAGGTAGCCTTTATAAAATGCTTGACAAGGATAATACAGAAAATAGTATACAAGTAGAAATAGTTTTTTTTTCTCACTAAATTTTAATATGCATGCTAAGCAAACACTGTACCCCTGAGTTGAACCCTTAAACTCATTACATCTTCTTCTCCCCTAGGGTCGCCTGTTTTACACATGCGATAGGCCAAAAGACAGCCAGTGCAGGTTTTTCAAGTGGCTTGAGGAAGCGACTCCAGGACGGGTTTCACAGGATGAGTCTCAACCCAACATGGTTTTTAGTGATATTAAGAGTATGGGCTCATATTTAAGAAGTCAAAAGGTGCCAGTCTATGAGGAATGCCAGCTTTTGCTGAGGTATGTTTTACGGCATCATAACATTTCTTGTAATAATCTTAGAGAATAGCAACCCTCACAGAGTTATCAGCAAGTACTCTAGGGTTGATCCTGGAGTCTTACACATGCTGTGCAGTCATTGTACTAAACTACATTCCAAACCCATCAGTGGTTTTAGGAGAAATTGAGATGGGGAAAAACATCAAGGAGGCAGCTTCTAGTCATTTATGGCTATTCACAGACCTAATGGAGACTCCATGTAGAAAATCATGGTAATAACTCTAGCAGTACAGAAATAGGTCATTTCCAAGCCCGTATTAGGAACTGGTAGAGTGATAGAGGGTTAAGAACGAGAGAGTTTTTGTTTGTTTGTTTGTTTGTTTTGGTTTTTTGAGACAGGGTTTCTCTGTGTAGCCTTGGCTGTCCTGGACTCGCTTTGTAGACCAGGCTGGCCTCGAACTCATAGCTATCCACCTGCCTCTGCCTCCCGAGTGCTGGGATTAAAGGTGTGCGCCACCATGCCTGGCTCAAGAACGATAGAGTTTTAGAAGCAGAAATTTATGAAAATAGGCTCACTAAAACAGGAAAGTTAATGATAGTTTGCATGGAAATTTAAAACTTATTGAAAGCTTATAGATGCCAGGGTCTTTTCTAAGGACTTCATGTATATTATTTCCTCATAACAATAATGTGTAAGATGATTATAATTATTATTCTAATTTTACAGCTACATAAACTTAATCTAACTTATAATTTTTTTTCTGTTTTGGTTATTATTAAAGCTGGTGACATAGCCAAGCAATGGTGACATATACCTTTAATCCGGGTACTTGGGAGGCAGATGCAGGTGGATCTCTGTGAGTTCAAAACCAATCTGATCCACAGAGTGAGTTCCAGGACAGCCAAGGCTATACAGTGAGACCCTGTCTTGAAAAAAAAAAAAAAGCTGATGACAGATCTGTGAATTATTTTCTTCCTTTGATAGACAATATTTATAGTTTACAATATCTATGAAAGTAAATAAACATGCATAGTTATGGTTCTTTCTTTTACATGATGTGTTTAAAAATTAAAATAATTCTCCCTTAATACTCAAATTTATTTTTAAAAGATTTAAACAAAATGTATTTATGCATGGTATGTGACTGTGTGTATGTATATACACATGTTTGTGGGCACTTGTACAGGCCAGACGAGGTTACTGAATCCATTGGAGCTGGAGTTGCAAGTGTTTGTGAGCTGCCAGGTATGGGTGTGGGAACTGAACTCAGGTCCTCTGGAAGAGCAGGAAGTATTCCTAACTTGAGCACTCTCTTAGTCCCTCAAATTCACTTTTAATTTTTGTTTTTTGTTTTTTGGTTTTTTTTCAGGAAAGGATTTGATTTTCAGAGGAAACAGTATGGTAAACTAAAGAAGTTTGCAACTGTAAATCCTGACTTTTACAATGAAACAAAAAGTAAGATTTATCTTAAGCTGAGTCGGAAGGAGAGCTCTTCAATTTACAATAAAGGTAGGTGGATCTGATTGTGTTCATGACTGAGTTCCATACAGCTGAGGACTTGATTCAGATATAGCTCTGCAAATCCTTAATAGTAGAGGGAATTCCTAAAGGATTATTTAATAGTGCTATACAGTGAAAGTTAGGGTATAATAGGACATTTCTAAAAGGCATACTTAAAATTTTAGAGTTTGCTTTTTTAGATTATTTGTGTATATGAGCACTCCATTTGCATATTTGCATGAGTACATGACAGAAGAGAGCGTCAGACAGAAGAGGGCACCAGAGCTCATTATAGATAGTTGTGAGCCACCATGTGGTTGCTGGGAATTGAACTCAGGACCTCTGGATGAGCAGCTGTTGCTCTTAACCGCTGAGCTATCTCTCCAGCCCTGAGGATGTTTTGTTTTTTTAATTTATTCTAGAAGCCACTGTACTGAAAAGTTACACTCAGCTCTTGGTATCATATATAAAGGATTGAAGGTTGCATTTTTGTTTTTTATTTGGTCCTATTTACTTTTGTTGTTACTGGCATCTTTTCTTTGGGTCTCTGGTTTTGTCAGGATCTAGTAAACCATTCTTTTCTCACATCTTCTCCTCCTCCCCCCCTGCCCCCCCCTCCCTCCCGAGACAGAGTTTCTCTGTGTAGCCTTGGCTGTCCTGGACTTGCTTTGTAGACCAGGCTGTCCTCGAAATCACAGTGATCCACTTGCCTCTGCCTCCCGAGTGCTGGGATTAAAGGCATGCGCCACCACGCCCAGCTTTTTCTCACATCTTAAGGCAGATACTTAGAATGTTGATTTTGAGGCTTTTCTTTTACTACCATCCTTATTAGGGTCTAAGCATTCTTCAAGTACCAACCTACTTTCATTGAATAATTTTTTTATCATAGTTGTTTTAAATTTTCTATTAGATTTCATCTTTAACCTGTAGGTTATTTATCACATTCAAGCATCTAGGAGCTTGTGTTTTATGCTCTTGTTACTAATTGCTGGCTTCATTGTATGATGGGCAAAGATTATAGTTTTTATCCTACCGCTCTTTACAGTTGGTGCGAGCTCGTGTTTTGAGGTAGGGCCTTGCTGTGCATCAAGCCCGCCATGGTCCTTGCTTAGCCTCTGAATCCTGGGATTACAGGTGTGCACCACCCACCTAGACTTTCAGGGTTTTCTTAATGGCTTAGTGCAGGAGGAATGTATATTGTTCTAGCTGTTCCTACTATTGTTTGCCTGGATGTTAGTTAGTTGTGCACAGTCAAGGGGGCTGAGTTGAATTCTTCTATTATGACACACACTCTTGTTGCCGGTTTGTTCGAATCTTACAGATTAAGACAGTTTCACTAGATAAAGGTTTTAAGTTACTATCTTAGTAAATTAAACCATTTTCATTATATAGAGACTCTACAGCTACATTATATTTCTCTTAAAATATGTTATCAATATAGATATATCAGGTTTATCATTACTAATATTTACTTGATAAGTTAGTTTTAAATACTTTCTACCTTTATGTTTTTATAAGTATGTTTCTTCTACTATAAAGATTTTATTTATAAATAAATTAAACTCAATTAGATTTATTATGAATGATAAACTTGCATGTTTCAAAAACTTTTATTTTTGTTTATTTTAGATTTTCTTAAGCTTTTATTTTGTTTGTTTTTGAGAAAGGGTCTTACTATTGTAGTCTTCGTTAACCTAGAACTCGCAGTGTTAACCAACCTGACCTTGAACGCATAGAGATCTGCCTGCCTCTGCCTCTGGATTGCTAGCATTAAAGGTGTGCACCACTATGCCTTCTTATGCCCTTTCCCCTTTTTAATTATACAAGTTAAAAATAAAATTGTATGTGTGTGGGGGCTTTGTTTTGCCATGTGGATGCTAGAGATTGAACTGGGGTCATCTGGAAAAGTAGCCAGTACTCTTAATGTCTGAGCCATCTCTCTAGCCCACCATTAAAAAAAAATCATTTGACTGATTTATTTTTGTGTGAATGTGAGATAGGTATACACATGCCCAGCACCTGTGTGAGTGTCAGGGGTCAACTCTTAAGTTCTTTCTAACTTGTTTTGAGGCAAGGTCTCTTGTCTCTGCTGTTGTGCTGTGTATGTGAGCTTTTGATCTGTTCTCCTGTTGCTGCCTCCTGGACTCTTACCCCATAGAAACTCTGGGATTGCAGACTTAGTCCATCCCACTTAGCTTCCCCCCCTCCCCGCCAGCATCGAAACAGTAGTCCATCATAATGTATCATGAACTTGAAATCTGCAGAAGGTGGAGATCACAAGGGTTCTTATCATGCATTCAGAAGTAACCATGTCAGGTGGTGGATATGTTAATTAGCTTGGTTGTGGCAAGTATCACACAAGATACATCAAAATTTGTTTTGGCTGGGATTGTAATACCGTGGTAGAATGGGTACACAGCATGCACAAAGCACTAGGTTCCGTTTCTACCACTACCCCCAGTGCCATGTTAAATAGCTCCTTTGCTTGCTTGTTTGTTTGTTTGTTTGGTCAAGCTGACCTCAGTAAAGCTGGAAGTGTTTGTTCTTTCAGGTGATCTTTGGGTTATTTCAAAAACCCTGGACTTCAAATTAGATACTTTCATCGCATGCAGTGCCTTCTTTGGGCCGTCTGCTGCCAATGAAGTGGAGCTACTGCCTTTGAAAGGCTATTTCCCTTCTAATTGGCCCACTAACAGTAAGTGTCATCTTGTCCACCCTCATTTCTATTTAAAGAGAACAACAAACACAGGAGGCAGTAAGAGTCAGAATGGTGTGTGTGGGGGGAGTTATTTGACTAATGCCCATGGAAAAGATCTATTTATAGTCCATCAACAAGGGAAGCCATGGCAGGTACTTAAAACAGGAACATGGAGGCAGGAACTAAAGAAATCATCGAGGAACACTGCCTACTACCTTGCTCTCCATGGCCTTCTTTGTTATACAACCTAGGATCACCTGCCCAGAGGTAGCAGTGTCCATAGTGGGCTGGGCCTTTCCACTTCAGTCATAAATCCAGGAAATGTCCCCACAGGCTAAGCTACAGGCTAATTCAATAGAAGTATTATTAATATTCTCTCATTTGAGTTTACCTCTTCCTAATTTGTGTCAAGTTGACATAAAACTAACACATGTATGAAAGTTGATTTGTAAATATTTCTACAGTTCAAGTCCTATAGGGCTAACATTATAATGAAATCTTAAGGGGCCATAGAGATGGGCCAGTGATTAAGAGCAATTGTTGCCCTTGCAGAGGGCCCAAGCTTAGTCTCAGCACCCATATGATAACGCACAATGGTCTTTAATGGCAGTTATGAGGATGTGACACCCTCTTCTGACCTACAAGGGCACTAGGCACACACACACACACACACACACACACACACACACACACACACACATAAACACGCACATAGAAAAAATACTTATACACATAAAAAAAACTTAAAAAGAAATCTTGAGCTATCATTTAGTATTTGGTTAAAACTAAATTTTATATACTATAGACCTGATTTGGACACAAGACTTTTTTCATATCAGTTTACTTAGATGAGTTCTAATTTTTTTGGTCTCTGAAGGTATATTTAGTGTATCTTTACACTGAGATGTTCTTAGAGATTTGAGATTCAGCAGAATGTCATTTTTTTTTACCTTGAGAGTACCTACACTATTTTGAGAAGTTCTCTTTTTATTTGTTTTTTTATGTGTCTGAATGCTTTGCCTGTATGTCTGTACCACACACACATACCTGATCTGCAGAGGTAAGAATAGGGCATCAGGACCCCTGGAACTTGAGTTACACATGATTATGATCTTCCATGTGGGTGCTGGGCATCCAGCCCTGGCTATCTGGAAGAGAAACAACTACTTGACTGCTGAGCCACCTCTCCTACCCCTCTTGAGAAATTCTTATGAAGACAGACTACCCACCTTATTTTTCTTTTCTTTCTTTTTTTTAAAAAAATATTTATTTATTTATTATTTATACAGTGCTCAGCCTGCACGTACACCTGCACACCAGAAGAGGATATCAGATCACGTTATAGATGGTTGTAAGCCACCATGTAGTTGCTAGGAATTGAACTCAGAACCTTTGGAAGGGCAGTCAGTGCCCTTAACCTCTGAGCCATCTCTCCAGCCCCTTATTTTTCTTTTAGTAAAGAAATCTTTAGCCAGCTAGGGCTATCTAAGACTTGTCTCAAACAGAAAACTACTAATTTTGTTGACATTTAGGGTCCTTAGAAGTCCCATAGCAGAATAAACTTTAGTAAGTTTACTCCCATCTAGTTCTATGCATCTGGAAGTTTCTGCAGATCTCGCTATACATTTTAGTCTCTATTTCTTTCTTCTTCCTTTTAAAAAGATTTACTTGTTTATGTATGTTTTGTATATCAGTGCTCTATTTGCATGCATGCCTGCATGAAAGAAGAGGGCATCAGATCCCATTATTGATAGTTATGAGACACCATGTAGTTGCTGGGAATTGAACTCAGGACCTTTGGAAAAACAGCCAGTCCTCTTAACCTCTGAGCCATCTCTCCAGCCACTGTTCATATGGACATTTTTCTGTTTGTTGCAAATGCTTTCTTAGCACTGTGTTCTTGTTTTCTGCTTTCCATATGCTTTAATAAATAAATGAGGAAGAAAGTTTAGAGAAACCACATAAGTACTCCTCTGCAGCACACATGGTGCCTGAGCATTAGTGCTGTTCTGTATTTCCTGTATGTAGTCCCGAGTGTGACTTCAGTTACATTCTTTATGGGTGCTCACACACAAAATAAATGAGTAGAGGGCATAGCAATGTAAAAGATAGACATTAAAGACCTCTGCATGTCCTAAAGTTGTATTTTCTGTCATCTGACTAGTTCAGAAGGTTACCCCTGGTTATAAAGACATTTTATTGACATCTAATATTCATTTTCTATGTTGTCCCTATAGCAATAGTCCATGCATTATTGGTTTGTAATGCCAGCACAGAGCTGACAACTCTGAAAAACATTCAGGACTATGTTAACCCAGCTACTCTTCCACTAATGCCACACCTGTTAGCAATGTAAGTCATTTTTTTATCTTTGGGTCATGGGTATTAAATTATGGTGTCCTAGTTTGCTTTCTATTGTTGTGACAAACACTATAATCAGAAGCAGCTTGGGAGGAAAAGGTTCATTTCATCTTTATAGCTTAGAGTCTATCTTAAAGGGAACTCAGTGCAGAAACCGGGTGGCAGGAACTGAACAGAGACTGTGAAGGAACAGTGCTTACCAGCTGCTGAGTCTGCTTTCTGGTACAGCCCAGAACCCACTGCCCCACAGGCCCCCATGGACCAGTGTGATGAAGGGATTTGCTTGATTGACATTTCTCTTCCCAGATGACATGAGCTTGTATCAAGTTGACAAAAAAATAAAATAAAATAAAATAAGAATAATCAGCTCAAACGGTAACTGAAAGTTATTAAATATATTTTATAACAGAATTTTAATTATCTTTTAAATTTGGAGATTACTGTGTATTAGAAGTTAAGCATAAAACAGATGTTGCTAAGTGGTGGAATGCTGTGAACATGTGTGAGGCTCTGGTTTGACCCCCAGCACCAAAATAAATAAATAAAATTCATAAAACGAAAGAAAAAATTATATGTATTCCTTCCTTTTTACCTGAAATTAATTTCTCCTTATTCAGTGATCCTATTTTAAAGGCTCACTATAGTGCATAATTTTACTCATCTCTATGGTTTTTTACGGTGTATGGTATTTTGCCTGCATGCTATGTGCATCATGTGTGTACCTGGCATCTAAAGAGGCCAGAAAAGTTACTGGCTCCACTGGAACTGTAGTTATAGCCAGTTGTGGGTTCTGGGACTAGAAACTGGATTTCCTGGAGGAGCAGCCAGTGCTCCTAATGACTGAGCCTTCTCTCCAGCTCCTTATCTGTATCTTAATGCTGCATATTACTTAATGTTCAAAAGATGCTTTTATAGTGTGGATGTTGATACTGTTTTTATTCTAATTACCCGTATCTCACTTTTAAATTTCTAACACCAAAGTTCTTTTTTAAAAATGAGAATGAGGCTAGGCTATAGCTCATTCTGTCCTATCTATGAGGCCTTAGGTTCACTCCACCACCACATTGACCAGCTGTGGTAATATTCCTGTAGTCTTAGCACTTCAGAGGTGGGAACAGGAAAGTCATGAGTTCTAGTTTTCTTCAGCTACTTAGAGTCTCAAGTCAACCTCGAATGCATGAAGTAGCCTGTCTTGATGAGTCAATGAATGCATTAAAGTAACTGGGAAGTGAATGTACACTTAATACATTAAAATGAGAACAGTATGTTTCCTAGCAATGGGTATTGAACCCCACTTATGGTAAACAAGTGCTTCATCACTGAGCTACTGTCCCAGCTCCTATTTTCCAATTTGGATTGTTATTATCTATCTTGCAGCTTTACCCTTTTCTTTACCACAATGAAACCTTAGGTTTTTTTGTTTTTAAGCCATGTAACATTATTTTTATATGTTTTAAATGACAATAAGTCCATTTGCCTACTGTAATTTTACCTGAAGTAGAAGCTATATTAATTATCTAAACCTCTACTACTTATTAGTACCATGATTTTATGGGAACATTTCAACATTTATATATCTCTTTTTGGGTGTAATTCCCCAAATTTTTGGTGTGAGAGTATATAATTAATGTATAAAGTACTTAAGCTTATGCCAACAGATAATAGGTACTTTGTAAATATTAGTTCTCTTGCTCCCTCCAGATTGAAGTCTATCTTTATTACCTCAAAAATTTTTCTGATGATTGTAAAGTGAAAGCTAAGTTGTGAATAAGTCTACCTAACTGTTTCAGAACTCCTTAACTATTTCTAATGTACTCTCTTTTTTACTAGGTCTCAGTCAGCTACAGTTAGCAGTAAAAATGTCAGTAAAAGAAAATTTATCCCACCAGCTATTACAAACATTAAAACAAAATTTGAACTCCTCAACTTAGAAGCAACCTTGCAGTTAGCTAGTGAGTTGATTAACAAGCACAGGCTGAACAAGGATCAAGCTACGGCATTAATTCAGATAGCTCGAATGATGGCATCCCAGGAAAGTGATGAAGATGCACTGGAGCCCTTCAGCCATTCCCTGCCCATCACAGTCATTCATGGTAAGAGACAGCTTTAGAAAATGTAAGCATTTATAAGTTCTTCTGCTCCTCTGTGGTATTCTAGTGGATATAATGTAACATTTTGAATTAGAGCTATGCTTTCCTATCCCGGCTCCATCATTTACTGGCTTGGGTAGGTGACTTAGCATTGATTTCTGTGAAATATGGATTAAAAGTAGCACATACTTTATTTGGTTGGATGCTTAAATGATTAAATATAAATAAATGCTTTGAGGAGTGCACAGCATATGGGACCCTCAGTACGTCTCACATTTATTATGCTCATTGCTCCATCTTATTCACCTTTCCTGTAGTTGACCCGTGTAGTTTTTCTAAGATGTGCGTTCTGACAAGTCAGTTCTGTTGCGCAAAATCCTACAGTGTTTGCTTGCTAGCTTCAGGAAAAATTTTAAATTTCTTAACCATAGTAGACTTATGATTTATGTTTTTTTTTTTTTTTTTTTTTTTTTGAAACAGTATAGCTTGGCTGTCCTGGAGCTCAGTATGTAGACCAGACTGGCCTTGAACTCACAGAGACCTAGATGCCTATGCCTCCCAAGTGCTGATTTGTCTTCTTGTAGTGTGTCCCTTTGCCTCCCCCTGAGAACCCCTTCCTGCCCCTTTGCTGTGTACCTGTGGAAATTTCTGAAAGTGCTTTCAAGGTGCTCATCTGCCTTTCTCTAGACTGCTGACTGTGTGATTCTGGAAGACTTAGTTCTCCTCCTTCCTTCTATCTTTTTTCTTTCTTTCTTTTTTGTTTTGCTTGTTTGTTTGTTTTATTATTTTGAAACAGGATTTCTCTGTGTAGCCTTGGCTGTCTTGGAACTCACTCTGTAGACCAGGCTAGCCCCAGGGATCTGCCTGCCTCTGCCTCCTGGTTACTAGAATTAAAGGCATATGCCACCACCACCCAGCTTGCTACTTCTCTCTTTAAAGGAAGCCTTCCCATCCCCCAAGGCAATGATAGGTAGTCTTCCTTCTCTGATCCCGTAACAGTGTTACCCTATTATCATTATTTCTTTACCTATTACTTATCCTACTGACTGTAGCCTCCCCTAAGATGAAAGGGTTTTCCTTGCTGATTCTCCTGTGTAGCACATAGAGGATCCTCTGTATTTTGAATGTATTAACTCATTAAATGAAGGTGGGTGAGATAGAGGAAGTATTGCTTGTACATTCATAAAAGCTTTTATGCTGTTTTAGGTGTTTTTGGAGCAGGCAAAAGCTATTTGCTGGCTGTGGTGATTCTGTTCTTTGTACAGCTGTTTGAAAAGTGTGACACTGGAACAGTTGGGAATGCTAGGCTGTGGAAGCTTCTTATTTCTTCCTCCACTAATGTAGCTGTTGACAGAGTGCTTCTTGAGTAAGTATGACAAATAGGCTTCAATAACTGATACTTTACATTATTATTGAGGGCAATCCACTGTGGATCCCCAGTGCTCATATATATATTCTTGCTGCCTGACAAGAGTGCATGGACATCGCTTCTGGCCCCAAGAGCTATGAAGTAGTAACAGTCTAACTTCCTAAGTAGTGACTGTTCATTTATCCAACATTTGTCATAAAGATGAAATAACATTGAAAAACGCAAATTCAGCCCAAAACAAGTAGGGCTGCAAGTGTGTTGCTAGGGGAGGCAATCTGGTGTGAGCCCTGAGCACTCATTTGAAAGGCATTTCTCAGGGTTGCAACTCGGACTAATGGAGTAATGGCTTCCTCTGGAACAAAGAAGGCTTGCCCACTGCTTGTTAATGAAAGTAGTAGATTTCTAACCCCATTGCTCCTTAGCTGTGTAATTGAGCCCGTTGCATGTGCAGGCATCAACTAAGATGTTCTGCTTGGAGACCTAAGGGCTCGCCTGCACCATGGTATGTATGCTATTTCTTGCCACATGTAAAAGTCCTTTGCCTCTCACTCAGAGGTTTGGGTTTATTATCATAGAAGTAGGATACAGTCAAATCCCAGAACCAGCTAAGTGCTAGGAAGTCAGGCCTGTACCATCATACCCAGCTTATGTCTTTTTTTTTTTTTTTTAACTTAAAGGTGATATAGGCCAGTGCTTTACTGGCCTAACATGTACAACACACACACACACACACACACACACACACACACACTGAGTCTCACTCTGCTATCCTAGAACTCACTTTGTAGACCAGGCTAGCCTTGAACTCAGAGATTCACCTGCTTCTGCCTCCTGAATGCTGAGATTAAGAGTATGAGGCACAACACCCAGTAATTTTCATAATTATATTCAATAATTTGCTTATACTATTATCCAAGTGATTTTAATTACTAAATTCCAAAATTTTACCAATATAAATTACATCGTGACAAAAATTTTGGGTGTAAGACTTTATATCTATCTTTGAATCTTTGTTTTTCAAAAGCTTCTTATTTTTATCTTACTTTTATTTTTTTATTTTTTTACATAACATTTATATTATTACACGTATATACAATAAACTACTATAGCAAGAAGAACCATGACAATCAGGAATTATATAAATGTTACATTCTTAGTGTTTTGGCTGTTTGTATTTGACAGCCTTGAAAAAAACATCTTTCCTATCTTGGTGCATCTAAAATTCTGAATGTAAATCAATCTCCATCACATCTTGTCATTATCAACTTAAAACATCTATCTAGACCTAAAAACATCTTAATCCTTAAACAATTAAGCTTCATTGTAAAACTAAGCTACCTGGTCTTCAAGTCCCTCAGAGATTTGAGAAGAAATAAACTTGATTATCTGAGCATGCCAGGAGTGCAGGTTAGTATCTTTCCAAATAAGAAGCTGACAGAGACAGTTTTCTACCTGAATAGTCACCCAAACTCTCTATTATGTTAGAGCATCATCTTCAGCCTTCTGGCCCAATATATCTAACAGACATACTTGTGAGGCAGGAGCTATTGAGGACTTGCTTACCCTGTCTTGCCAGAGTTTGACCATCAACTCTGCATCCAAGCTTGCCCTTTTTTAGGCAGAATTCTGTCTGTAGTAGAAATGAGAACATTTTGCCAGTGCTTGTTTGCCACATTTGAGGCCATCTCTGTAAGGAGGTTAGTTTTTTTTGTTTTGTTTTGTTTTTTAAGATTTATTTATTTAATTACATATACAGTGTTCTGCCTGTATATATGCCTACACACCAGAAGAGGGCCTCTCATTATAGATGGTTAATAGCCATCATTTGGAATTGAACTCAAGACTTCTGGAAGAGCAGACAATACTCTTAACTGCTGAGCTATCTCTACAGCCCCTCAAAAGTTTTTAAAAAACTATGTGTGAGAGAGACAGACAGACAGACAGACAGACACACACACACACACACACACACACACACACACACACAAACACGAACTGAGTCACTTGTGCCACTGTGCGTGTGTGGAGGTATGAAAACAACTCTGAGGAGTCGGCTCTCTCCTTCCACCATTAGTTCTGTGGGTCAAACTCAGGTTGTCAGGCGTAAGTAGCTCTATTACCCACGAAGCCATCTCACCAGCTAGGGTAAAAATCAGAAACATCTTTAAGCTTCCGGTTATATTTTATAAAATTGCCCATTGGGAAAGTTTTGATAATGAGAAAAACCTAAGAGGGACTCAGGGCAGCATTTTTTCCCCCTTTTATCCAAGATAAATGTGAACCTGAAGAAATACTTGGGATTTAATGGAAAGAACGAACTTAAATTGCTTAGTTTGAGATGACAATTTACACGCGACTTAGAAAACACATACTGAGAGGTTAGAAGGAAAAGGGGACGTAAATACTGAGTACTGAAAACACATAGGAACTCTGTTGCTCTCTGTCTCGTGTGTGTGTCTGTGTGTGTGTGTGTGTGTGTGTGTGTGTGTGTGTGTGTGTAGTAGTAGTAGTAGTAGTAGTAGTAGTAATAGTATTGGGGATTTGTGCATGCTAAATGAATGTTCTGTCACTGAGCTACACCCACAGCCATTTTAGAAGGCTGTTTAATGCTTGAGTCTTTGAAGAAGACCTGAGAAATGTGAATTTGTAAGGAAGATAGATGCCTCAACTGAAAACAGGCTGGGCTTTCCTCTATTTCTTCCTCTATAAATAGCATATTTCCTCAGCGTGAAATAACGTTCTCATACATTGGAACAAATAATATATATTGTGATGCTTAGAATAAGACAAATTCTTTTAGAAAAATATGAGAGCATGGATAAATATAATACACAGTCTCCTGTAGTGTCACACTCTGAGAATATTATCCCTACATTCTTACAAATTTAATACAAACTTGAATTAAAAAAATGAACACTAGCTATTTCAGATTGAGAAGTAGCTAACTTTCTCTAAATTGAAGTCTGTTGGTTATTTTTCATCTTATCTACCAAAATAGCTTGAGCAGGCAAAGTTTTATCACGGATCCAAGGTACAAGGTGTCATGCAGCAGAAGCATGGGTCAGCTGCTCCACCACACACAGGAAGCAGAGTGAGAGAGGCGCTAGTGCGCTGCTGCCTTTCTGTAGTTCACTTCATGTGGAGCCCATGGAACGGTGCCGCCCACAGTTAGGGTGGGACTCACCTTCCCCACCTAGAAACGCCTGTATGCTCACACCCAAAGGCTGACCTCCAGCCTGCATGCTCACACCCAAAGGCTGACCTCCAGCCTGCATGCTCACACCCAAAGGCTGACCTCCAGCCTGCATGCTCACACCCAAAGGCTGACCTCCAGCCTGCATGCTCATACCCAAAGGCTGACCTCCAGCCTGTATGCTCACACCCAAAGGCTGACCTCCAGCCTGTATGCTCACACCCAAAGGCTGACCTCCAGCCTGCATGCTCACACCCAAAGGCTGACCTCCAGCCTGTATGCTCACACCCAAAGGCTGACCTCCAGCCTATATGCTCACACCCAAAGGCTGACCTCAGCCTGTATGCTAACACCCAAAGGCTGACCTCCAGCTTGATTCTAGGTCTTGTCAGCCTTCAAAACGTTTAAAATTGGAATCTATTAATGTGCTAACACTGAGGGAAGGAGGGTCATCACCTTGGGAAACTGTGTTTAAAGCAAGGGCTATAGCTTTCTTTAGTTATTTTTAAGTTTCTGTTTCCAAGTTGGTACAGGTGTTTTAGAGGACCTGGTGTTTGTGTCACTGACGGGCACCTCTGACCTAGCATAGAAGTAGAGCTGTTAGATACAAGAGGGAAGGGAATAATTCCTCCTTCTCACAAAGCCCTAATTAGAGAATGAGGAATTATCTGTAGAGGAACATCTTAGCCTCTGGAGACAGACAGGCTAGCCTGAGTTCTAGGCTTGGCTGTCTCCACTTGTTTGTTTTTAATTTTTGTTTGTATGGGTGTTTTGCTTGCATTTATGTCTGTGTTTCATGCATGTGCAGTGTCCACAGAGGCCAGAAGACACTTGTAACTGTAGTTAGGGGTGGTTGTGAGTCACCGTGTGGGTGCTGGGAATTGAACCAGGGTCCTCTGGAAGAACAGCAAATGTTCTTAACCTCTGTCCTCTCTCTCCAGCCCCATCCACTTGTTAATGATGTAGATTCAGCTAAGTTTTCTCACCTTTATCTTCAGTGTCCTCCTCTCTAAGATGGGATAGTATGCATATTTATAATAACACACTATCTGTTGCTTTCCACATTATGTCTCTAAGGCATTTTATTTCTGGTCAGTCCCAATATTGGCATTTTATAAACCCTTAATGACTGTAGAGATTGAATACTTGGTCCGCAGTTGGTGGCTGTTTGAGGAGGATTAGGAGGTAGCTTTGCTGGAGGAAGTATGTCACTGGAGGTGGGCTTTGAGGTTTCAGAAGCTTTCTCTGCTTCTGTTTGTGCATTACAATGTGAACTTTGAACTGCTGCTCCAGCTGCCTGCTGTCTCCACTCCACCAGCATCGGCTAGTATTCCCCTGGCACTGTAAGCCCCAAAGAAACTCTTTTTTTCTGTAAGTTGCGTTGATCACAATATTTTTATCACAGCAATAGAAGAGCAGCTAATATAACCTCTTAATATAAAATGAATATATTTAGGTTTTTCTACAGAATGTGCTAGGGAGGATGTAGCTTAGTAGTCGAGTGATTATATAGCAGACATAGTCTTGGGTTTGAGCTCCTGCACCAAGAAAGGGAGTGGCCAAAAATCTCTCAAACATATTCTATGAGAAATGTTTCAGCTACATTGCTTTTACTTTATGTGAGTTTATATAATTCATATGGAATCATGTAACTCTATAATACAGCCTAATACAATAATAACAAGATAATGATGATGATAATATACTTGAACATGTTTGCGCATGTCTCTATGTCCAGCATTCAGAAGGCTGAGACAAGAGCATTGCGTTTAAGGATAATCTGGGCTACATACTGGCATACTCTCTTTAAAGAAAAGCTGACATTATTATAAATAAGTCATGAAACTAGTTTTATATTCTGTAAGTAAGGAGAATCTATTTTGTCTTGTTTTCTCTAAAGACTTCTCAGTCTTGGATTTGAAAAATTCATCAGAGTTGGGAGTGTTAGGAAGATTGCCAAGCCAATTTTACCCTACAGGTAAGACCCCCTAAATCCTAAAAGTTACAGAATATTCTGAGAAGTATGACAATTTTATGTTTTTTACCTTTTAAAGTAATTTATTTGGCCTTTGAGAAGTACTTTCAGTTTTTAGTTAAATTACGAAATTCTAACTTAGAGTTTTCCAAAGCAGCTGTGGTGGTGTAGGCCTTTAATCCTGGCCCTTGGGAGGCAGAAGCAGGTGTGTCTCTGAGTTCAGAGTCAGCCTCATCTCCATAGCTAATTCCAGTACAGTCAGGACTAGACAGTGAGACCTTGTCTTAGAAAAACAAAAAACAAGCAAATAACCACAAAAGTCTAATCCATTTGTTCCTCGTGGTGTATATGAAATAAACAAGCAATTTTTTTTTATGTTATTCAATTTCAGTTTGCATGCTGGCTCAGAAAATGAAAGTGAACAATTGAAAGAACTCCACGCATTGATGAGGGAAGATCTAACTCCTGTAGAAAGGGTTTATGTGAGAAAGAGTATTGAGCAGCATAAACTGGGGACCAACAGAGTCCTGCTAAAGCAGGTGAGGTGGAAGTGTACCAGTTGCTTTCCTGGTTTCTATGTTCTGCTAAGATGCTCTTTATTTGTGGTGATGGATGATCTTGGATTCAGTGAGCTTTATGCTTTGTGTACCCTTACCAACTTTGCCCAGTGCTGCAAACACTCTTCAGGCTATGATTGTCAGCTGTTGTTGGCCTCTGCAGATCTTGTCTGCTGAGCCTGGGATCTAAGAACCTGAAACAGTGGAGTGGACTGGAGTCTGATGCTGTAGGTAACCTTACTTCAGTGTGCTTTTATATACGAGTCTAACAAAGAGAGCACTGAGTTAAGAAAGGTTGTTTGAATTCAGAAAAACATGTAAATAAACATCAGAAAACAGAGACTAAATATTTACAGAGCAGCCCTTTGCCAGAACATTCTCATGACAGACCAGTTTAAATACAATTGCCTGGCTTGGACTATATGTGGGAAAGCACGAAAGCAAGGCAGAAGGCCATATCCACAGTCAGGGTATGCTGACCAGATTAGGTTCTCTAGCCATATTCTGATATCCAACAAGAATAAGCATGTCTTATAAATTAAATGTAAATATTTATTACAGGAGGCATGAAGTCATATCCAAGAACAGTCCAGGGAACAAATGCACCTGAAGTAAAAGGCCCTCCTGAGGCCTCTCTCACAGTTCCGCAAGGCTTTGCTCATAGTGGGTCATTCCTTTGACTGTGTTCTACAGTGATGAACACATCTTATTAGCCATGCCTGCAGCATTCTTTCTTCTCCCTTTACATAGAGGCTTGAAGAAAGTGCAGAACTTTGAATAGATTCTTGGTAAACTCAGTAAAATTAGTTGTAGTCCTAGTATCTAGGAGAAAGATAAAAAAGTTTTTACTCTGGGTAAAATTTGTCTTTGATGCTCTCCTAGAAACCAGGTCTCTCAGGGTCTGTCTGTACCCAAGACTCCACATAGCACCCCATGCCCTTCCAGGCATCGAGAGTGCTAGGGCCCCAGGCCATCACAGGAAGTGTCAGTCCCTTGCTGAAAGATGTCTAAGGGTAGTGGAGAGACTCAGGGGCTTTGTCTTATGAAAGTGGTGCCTGAGGAACAGGAAAGTGCTGAAGGAAGAAGAAAATCATTGGCTCTCTTGGGCCACATAGACATTGATCATTTTCTGCAGAGATTTTGGGAAGCCTTGACTTTACAATAAACTTAACAATGCTTTATAGTCAATAATAAAATGTCCTCTGCTGTTTGACTCTCTGCTGTATAACAATGAATTAAAAGACAAAAATGGTTGAGTGTGGTGACAGACGCCTTTAATTCCAGCACATGGAAGGCAGAGTCTGGTGCGTCTCTGTGATTTTAAAGCCAAGCCTGGTCTACAAAATGAGTCCTGTACAACCAAAGCTACATAGAGAGGCCCTGTCTCAAACACTACAAAAAGCTAAAAAGAAAATAAAGTAGCTCATGTTCTGTAACATCTACTTTATATGTGGGAATAATGAAAATGTAGCAATAAGCTGACAATTGATTTCTGATTAGCAAGAACCAAGATACATTTTAGTTTGTCTTCTGACTTAGCCTTCAAGTTTTCTATTAAATTCTTGGTTTTTAAAATAGTCCTTAGTGATATTTGTGTTTGTCAGGGCAAGGTGACTCACAGCTATAATCTAAACACTTAGGGAGGTTCAGGCAGGATGTTTTTGAGGCTAAGCATGGGCTACAGAGTGAGACCTTGTCTCAAAAACTTTTTTTTTTTTTTAAATAAAGGTTCGAGTGGTTGGCATTACCTGTGCAGCCTGCCCATTCCCATGTATGAATGGCCTTAAATTCCCTGTGGTTGTGCTGGATGAGTGCAGCCAGATGACGGAGCCAGCATCTCTCCTTCCTATTGCAAGGTAACCTGGAAGGCTTTCTTCCCGATGGGACACACAAGTCAGTCAGTTCAACATGTCCTGAGTTCAGACTCCACAGACACTTGTAAGAATTCTTATTTTTTTTTAACAAATTGTAAGAATTCTTAACAATTCAGTTACTAAGCTTTAGTTCTGTAAGTAATAGCAAGAAACTCTAGGAAGTAAACATATCAAAATTTTGTGAGCTTGTAATTTAGGAATAGACTTCCCAGATTTGTCAAGCAGATTAATGACTAACTCTACCAGCACTGCTGCCCTTTCTTTTGTATGATTTGATGGGTTAGCTTTGAGAGAATATATTGAAAATCAAGTTGAAAATGCAGGTTTGTCCCCAGAAACTTTAGAGTGAAATCTAAGCTGTTATAGCCATTGGAAAATTGTGCTCCTAAAGCATCTTTGGGGGCTGGAATATAGTTCAATGGATAAAATGGGTTTAATGTGTGATAACTGGCTTTAACCCCCAGCACCATGACAAATAAAATAAAGCATGCCTTAAGGAAGAGTCCACCAGTGAGACTCAGGAGACTTTGCTTTGTCCCTAGGTGATGTGTCCGTAGGGCACCGCCTGGCAGGGTTTGCCTGGGACTTGGGAGGCTCCTGGGCGTGACGTTTCAGCATTTACTGAAATGGTACTGGGCAGTCAGGGTGACTTCTTTACTTACAGCCAAGTCGAGGGTCACTGAAGCCCTGGATGGAGCACAGAGGGTGGTAATGCAGTTCTATGCTCTAAACACATTGTGGCCTCCATTGATCCCTATGACAGCCATACACGGAGTTAGTACCTCCAGGTTACTGATCAGAGTGTGCATCCTGGAATCAGAGTGGCGTTACGAACTGTTATGCACCGCCCTATGGGTGTTGGCAGTTGAATGTGGGTCCTCTGCAAGAACAGTGCTTTTAACTGCTGAGCCATCATTCCAGCCATCTTCAGCTTATTTTTTGAAATAGGGTCTTTCACTGAATCCAAAGCTCACCATCTCAGCTGGCCTGGCCAGTGGGTCCCCAGAGTCCTGTCTCTAAGCTCCCAGCACTGGCATTACCGATTTGCCACTGTGCTCAGCTTTTACACGAATGCTAGGGATTGGAGCTTAGGTCTTCAAGCGCTTTTACCACAGAGCCATCTTCCTAACCCAAAGATTCTTTGAAGTAACATTCCATAGCCTTGAACATGGTAATTAGCACCACTGAGCCCTGCTAGCTCTCAGGACATTTCCTGCCTTTGAATTCTAAGAATACCTCCTGGAAAGTGTAATGAATGATATTTGTCTACCTTTTCTCTTTGCTTAGACCAATTTGCTAAATTGTTTCCCCTTAGGTTTGAATGTGAAAAGCTAATTCTTGTTGGAGACCCCAAACAGCTGCCTCCTACAATTCAGGGTTCTGATGCAGCTCATGAAAATGGATTGGAACAAACTCTGTTTGATCGTCTTTGCTTAATGGCATGTACTTGTAAATACCTTGTTATCATTGATTGTATACAGTGTGGGTGGATAATGGATGAAGATATGGTACCTTAGCCTTGCTCTTAAGTAGTTTATGATTGTAATTCTTTAGAAATTACTCATCCTAACGACAAGCGGTATCCCTTTGTTCTAGGATTCCTTTCAAAACACAAGTGTTTCTCTTTGTACATCACCTTCTATTATCCATGAGTGTTCATCTTAAGGTGTACAGTGAAGTTGCATTTCCTACAGTTGTGGTACCAGCAACCACTACACCTAGCTAGCACCACTATCTAGTTCTAGGTTGGGCTTTTTTTTTTTTTCAATTAAAAATTTTTTCCATAATTTTTGTTCGCATGCAAAATAATGCTTTCATTATGACATTTTTATGCATACATACCTGTCATTTTGTTGTTGTTGTTTATATTTGTGCTCCCAAGCTCACCCCTGCCCTTCTTTCACTCCTCTTGGTCTACTTTATCCCTTCTGCTTTAGTGACATGTGTATTCCTTTACTTTCTTGTTCCTCCCTTCCTGCTCCCTTCAGATAGTCTTTCTATTTTCGTGTCGTGTGTGTGTGTGTGTGTGTGTGTGTGTGTGTGTGTGTGTAAACATATATACATTGAAATGTAAGTTCCATATATGAGAGAATGAGTACAATATTTAGCTTTCTGAGGCTGGCTCGTTTCACAGACATTTTGATTTCTAGTCCCAGCCATTTTATACAAATTACATAATTTCATTTACAGCTGAATAAAACTATTATATATATGTACCATCTTTTCTTTTAATTTTTGTTTTGTTAATTATTTGTGTGTGTGTGTGTGTGTGTGTGTGTGTGTGTCTGTCTGTCTGTCTGTCTGTCTGTCTGTCTGTCTGTCTGTGTGTCTGTCTACAATTGTGTGGAGGTCAGAGGACAACTTTCAGTTGTTTCTCTACTCAGGCCATTAGGCTTGATGGCAAATGCTATTTTCCAGCTGAGCCATCTCACCAATGCTATACTGTTTTGATTTTTAAATCATCCCAGTGGCAACTTTGTACTTATTAAATAACGACTTCCAATCCCTCCTTCTGGTCCGTGTCTGGTCAACTCCAGTCTCATTCTGGGAAGGCTTCCTTCTGTTCCCTGAGCACTAGGTTCCTGTCCCCTGACGCAACTCCTGCCACTCCCTTAGCATTGCTTGATTTGCAGTCATCAGTGTTGTCAGAAATCACTGAATACTCTGTTGTGTGGCCACATGTAATTTACTCAGCTCTCTACCATTGAAATCCCAGTTATTTCTATTAATGTAATGGTCCTTGCAGTATGTCTAGGCTTGGGACATCATCCTAGGCTTTACACGTGTCCTGATTTAGACTTAGAACCTTCAACAACTCTGTGCTGCATAGAGCAGTGAGATTTAATTTCTTCATTGTTTTTGTGTTTCTTGAGGTCAGTAAGTTTCTATTTGCTGTTATAAGTTTGCTGTTGGCGTTCTTTGCACTTACTGAAGATGTTTTGATAGCATCATAAAGTTTTACAGATAATGTGCTCCAGAAGCTCACTGGAGTGGTGAGACTCGGTTGCTACGGCACAATAGTGAGAGCTGGGGCTGCTTTGAAGATTCTGAATGAAACAGTGGCTTTATCCAAGGAAGCAAGTGAACAAACTGTCAGAAGCAGCAGGCATTGAACCTAGGGCATGGTGCATTGAACCTAGGGCATGGTGCATTGAACCTAGGGCATGGTGTGTTGAACCTAGGGCATGGTGCATTGAACCTAGGGCATGGTGCATTGAACCTAGGGCGTGGTGTGTTGAACCTAGGGCATGGTGTATTGAACCTAGGGCGTGGTGTGTTGAACCTAGAGCATGGTGTATTGAACCTAGAGCATGGTGCGTTGAACCTAGGGCATGGTGCGTTGAACCTAGGGCATGGTGCGTTGAACCTAGGGCATGGTGCGTTGAACCTAGGGCATGGTGCGTTGAACCTAGGGCATGGTGCGTTGAACCTAGGGCATGGTGCGTTGAACCTAGGGCATGGTGCGTTGAACCTAGGGCATGGTGTGTTGAACCTAGGGCATGGTTATTGGGCACCCACCATGGCCTTCTTGTCACTTGGCATTTTGAGAGTGTCTCGCTGAGTTGACATTGAACTTTTTGTCTACTCCTGCACTTGTGAGCTGTTTGCCTTAGCCTCCTCAGAGCTGGGATCACAGGCTTGTACACTAGGCCTGCCTAATGGTAAAGGCTTTAATTATTAGACCAAACTTCAGGTAGATTATAAAGCTGGGGGACAAACATTGAGATGATATACTCTATGTTTTTTGGGGAAGAGGGGTTTGTTTATATGAGACAAGTTTCTCTGTAGCTCTGGCTGTCCTGGAACTTTCCTCTGTAGACCAGGCTGGCCTCGAACTCAGAGATCCAACTGCCTCTGACTCCCAAGTGCTGGGATTAAAAGCGTGTACCAACATTCCCAGGCTTTATAATTTCATTGAAAAAAGTTATCTGTCATTTGTTCTCTCATTGTCATTTATGTAAGAGCATGAGGTAACATTAAAAAGTGTTAAAATAGGATTTCTCTTTCCCTAGGAAAAAAAGGAAATGCTATGTTTTAACTTTTGTTTTCTTCCATGCAAATTTCTTAGGGTCACAAACCCATTCTGTTGAGAACCCAGTACCGTTGTCACCCTGTGATCAGTGCCATAGCTAATGATCTGTTTTATGAAGGAAACCTGGTGAATGGCATTTCAGAGAGAGAGAGGAGCCCTGTCCTGGAGTGGCTGCCCACGCTGTGTTTCTATAATGTCCCAGGAGCAGAGCAGGTGAATGACATCAGTGTTGATGGGAATCGCTACTTAATTGCGTGCTTTAATTTTATTGTTGTTGTTTGTATGGTTTTATCCAGTCTTCCCGTAACCTTTCTGGGAAGATAATTTCGGGTCTGTTTCTTCCTCCAGGTTGAAAGAGAGAACAGCTTTCAGAATGTGGCAGAAGCAGCTTTTACACTCAAGCTAATCCAGTCACTGATCGCAAGTGGAATCCCGGGCTCCATGATTGGGGTGATAACACTGTACAAATCACAGATGTACAAGGTGTGTGTGTTGCATACAGTGATGTTTGTCACATATTAAATATCGTACTCTACATTACAATATTTGATATTGCACTTGTAGTGGTTCACTTGGTGTCTGAAGCCTCTGGGACTGTCATCTGTGTACTTACAGAAGAAGAGTCTGATGTGTTTTCTGGCCTGGATTTTTTCTGCATAACTCAATGTAAACCTAACAAGATTTAATTAAATTCAGTATACAGCTGTTGGGACAAAATGCAAATAAACAGATTAGAGGAGGAGAGCATGGTGTATGCTTTGTGTCTGGGACAGATGGGGTTGAGACTGTTTATCAAAATGTTCCTGCATTACATTTCATCAGTAAATCAAGGATGGATACTGGGTATTAGTGTATGTAAGAGCCAGTCACTGCTAAGTAGATTTTTATAATCTTTTCTCTCTTAGTATTCATTATTCGCTACTTATCAGCTCAAATTAGCATGTACAAGCAAAATCCCTTCTATAGACCAATCTTTTTTGTTATGCTTCATAAATAATAATATTGTAATTTTCAGTTTTAGATACTTTCTACCTAAATGCACTTGGTCATAAGGAAGAATAAAAACATTCCTGAATTAGTTTACTCCAAACAGTTGCATTGACCGGGTTGAGCCTGTTTTTTCTCTACAGATTGGCCATTTGCTCAGTGCTGTAGACATCAGCCCCCATGATGTGAAAGCTGTGCAGGTGTCCACGGTGGATGCCTTTCAGGGCGCTGAAAAGGAAGTCATTATTCTGTCCTGTGTGAGGACAAGACAAGTTGGGTTCATTGATTCAGAAAAACGAATGAATGTCGCGCTGACTAGAGGGAGGAGGCATTTGCTGATTGTGGGAAGTTTGTCCTGTTTGATGAAAAATCGACTGTGGGGGCGTGTGATCCAACACTGTGAAGGTACATTAAAAATATCGTTATTTCAAGCATTTCCAATTAAACCTGCTTTTTTTTTTTTTTTTTTTCGAGACAGGGTCTCTCTGTGTAGCCTTGGCTGTCCTAGACTCACTTTGTAGACCAGGCTGGCCTCGAACTCACAGCGATCCGCCTGCCTCTGTCTCCCAAGTGCTGGGATTAAAGGCGTGTGCCACCACCACCCGGCTTTAAACCTGACTTTATGTGGTTAATCTCAGGGTGGTTTGTAAGGAATTTCTGCGGCCTGTGTTCCTTGGGAGATGCCTGAGGGGGCAATAACATGGAAACTCCTGAAAAGTAAAGAATAATTCTCATATTCTCTATCTTTTAAGGAAGGGAAGATGGATTGCAACATGCAAGTCAGTGTGAACCTCAACTGGATCATCTTCTTAAAGATTATTTTGAAAAACAAGCAGAAGAAAAACAGAAGAAAAAGGAGAAAGAGAAATCTAAGGATAAATCTCATTAACAAAAACAACAACAACAAAAAGCATGACTAGGAGTGTTAATATTGTTATAACTATCACAAGAGGCAGGAAAACACTCCTGAAATCAGTATGCATTAAAAAAATACATGGCTGTCCCCAAAGCTAGTGTGCCAGAGCTCAGGCCCTGCCAGGTCCCTAGCGCGCACTCTGGCTGGAGCACCGGCACTGAGTACTGCATGGCCCACCATCTCACAGCTGAAGCCATCCACAAAGAAAGCTTATGTTAAAACAGCGCTGTGCCTCGTGCACTGGGCGCTCTGTAAGCATCTAGCTGAATGGACAGGACGAGCGGCCTTCAGTTTTTTCAAGTCTCCTCCCTGAACAGCACTTACTAGTATATATGCAAAATAAGTGGGTAAAACACTTTTTATTTTAAAGCTAACATGTTCTCCCTATAGAAAAATATACAGAACTATATAAAAGAAAAAACCTATATATCCACTAGTCAGATAATCATTAATATATTCAGTCTTTTTCTATATTTATAGTCTCTCTGTAAATATATACATGTAAGTTTAAACCATTTGAGCCCATGTGATTCTAAGGTATTGTTAATAAAGGAATATATTCATCTCTAGGTAGAAAAAAGTGACGAAGTCTTGATCGTATCAGTGTATTTATTTTTAGCAACTAAAACATTTCACTGGCCCAAGTCATTTAGTGTTTATTTTGAGAATTATCTTAGAATTTATTTTAAGAGTATAGAAAGTTGTTCCCTTAAATTTCCTTGTAATAAAAACTTACCAGTCTAGGGCTGGCAGGGAGGGATGGTGTGTAGAGGCACTCTTCCTGCCAAGCTTGGCAACCCGAGTTCAGTCCTGGATCTCCGCCATCGTACAGAGCAGAGAGAGCTGACTCCTGTAGCTTTTCCTCTGCCCACACACAAGCTAAGGCTCACAGGGCCTACCCCTCACACATACATTAAGTTAATGTAATTAAAAAGTGTCCACTATTATTTATTTATATTTAAAAAATTATAAGTCTGCCGTGGAACTCTGATGTGAAGGAAAAATAGATCCAAGCACACTTGTGATGCAGCAGTTATTTTGTGTGTGTGTGTATTTGTGTGCACATGCGTGTGAGTGCATGCGTGTGTGCAAGTGTGAATTGGACAAGTGACAGCAAGTGTCCTCTATCACTCCCTATGTTATTTCTTTGAAGTAGGGTCTCTGAACCTCCAGCTCATGGGTTTTTTGGCTAGGTTGGCAAACAGCAAGTCCCTTTGATCCCTCTGTTACCCTTCATCTCTCTCAGTTCTAGAGTGACAGGCATATGAGAGGTCAGACCTGACCTGTCACGTAGGCCCTGGTGGTCATGGTTGTTAGGCAACTGCTTTTACATGCTAAACAAGCCATCTCCAACCCAAGAGTTACTCTTTTTCAAGTGCTTATCCACACGTGAAGTAGAAGTAAGACTTCTCATAAGTCTTTATAGTGCGTAAGGAATATTGGAAGGAGGTGTCCTAGAGCTGTGCTTTGCCTGTGGGCTGTGTAATACAACATCTAGTATTCAAGCTGGATTCTTGAACTTGGCTGTTCAAACCTCCCATGTTTTTTATTTTGTAATTTTGAGTCTTCTCTTTGCTGGTGGGAGCAAGGTTCCAAGTGATTTTCTTTCTTTCTTTCTTTCTTTCTTTTTTTTTTTCCTCTCTAGACTGTTGGGTGTGAGATTCTAGGAGGCTTAGTTCTTCTCCTTCTCTCCCTCCCTCCCCTTCCTTCTTTTTTGTTTTTGCTTTGGTTGTTTGTTTCTGTTGTAGGCCTGGCTGTCCTGGAACTCACTCTGTAGACCAAGCTGGCCCGCAACTCCAGAGATCCTCCTGCCCCTGCCTCTCCAGTGCTGGGATTGAAGGTGTGTACCACCATTGCCCTACACCTCTTTATTATTTTTTTAAGACTAATAAAGAGATATGTCTTACTTATTTTAATTTTTAAGATTTTTAAGATTTATCTATTTTTATGTACATAATAGTCTTGCTTTCATGTATGTCTGTATATCACAATAATTCAAAATGTAAACTGTCATTAAAAGTACTTAACTATTGAAAAACAAGATCTATTTGTAATCTGTAAGAAAGACATGGCAGCCATGCACAGAGGGAGTCAAATGAAGGAAGTTGGACTATCAAGCCAAAGCTGTGCATAACTCTGGCAAGGGAGGCCTCAACCAAAGTTTATAAGATAAAAGAATGTCACTACACGTTACTGGTAGGAGTAGTTCTTCATGAAGATATAATAATTATATGTACACCGTGTTTTGTTGTATTCAGTTTCACAAGTAACAAGCACTCCTGGATGTAAAAGCTCTGTCCACATACAGTAAGAGTGGGCAGCTTCAGTGTCCTAGTCTCATCAATAGACATGGCATGAAGACAAAAGAAATCCACAGTTTTCCTAATGAACACCAAAACAAAATTCTCAGTAAGAGTCTTGTAAATTGGGCTGGAGAAATGGCTCAGAGGTTAGGAGCACTGGCTGCTGAGGTCCTGAGGTCAATTCCCAGAAACCATATGGTGGCTTACAACCATCTATAATGTGACCTGATGCCCTCTTCTGGCCTGCAGGTATACATGCAGGCAGAGCACTGTATACATAATAATAACTAATTTTTTTTAAATAATTCTTGTAGCTGGGTGCGGTGGTACACACCTTTAATTCCAGCACTTGGGAGGCAAAGGCAGGTGGGATCACTGAGTTCGAGGCCAGCCTGGTCTACAAAGTGAGTCCAGGACGGCCAAGACTACACAAAGAAACCCTGTCTCAAAACAACAAAAAATAAAATCAAAAATTGTAAATTGTGCTCAAGGACGTCACACAGCAATGTGTTTCATCCCAGGAATGCTAAAGATGACTCAACACACACAAATCAGTACATGGAACACAGACTCATTGATGAAATCCACACAATCATCTCAATAGAGAAAGGGATTTGGACAAAATTCAACATTCCTTTGTGATAAAAATTTTATCAAGTAGGAATAAGTGGTATATATACCTCAATAAAAAGACTTGTAGGGAGGGGACAGGTTAGAAATAGGGATTGGATGGAGATAAGTTGGTAACAAATAAATTGGGTTGTGTGCATAATTCTCAAAGAAAAAATTTAATCTGATTTGTATATTGGCCAGGTGTGATGGCACACACCTTTATTCCTAGTTGGTACCAGGGAAGCAGAGATAAGCAGATCTTTGTGAGTTCAAAATTAGCCTAGTCTATGTAGTGAGGAGTTCCAACATTATACTAAATGAGAGAAAAATTGAGAGCATTTCTATTAAAATCAAGAGATAAAGGTGTCTACTCTTTCCATGTTAATCCATTATAATGCTTGAAATTTTAGTTAGAACAGTAACTCAAGAAGAGGACTTAAAAGATGAAAACCATAAAAGAAGACAAATTATCGCTTTCTGCAGACAATACAACACTAGGCTTAAAATATCCAGACTCCATCAGAAAACTCTTTGATCTGATAAATGCTTTCATCAAAGTAGCACAGTACAAGTCAACATTGAAAATTTACTGTATATCAATGATAAAAAAAAACCTGAGAAATAAGTCGGGGATATAAAAATTAAATCCCATTTCTACTAGCTTTAAAGGTATCTGGCTGGAGAGTTGGGTCAGTGGTTAGAACCCTTGTTCTTGCAAAATGGCCAGGGTTCGGTTTCCCAGAAAAAATGAGAGGACTGGGTTGAACCGCCCATTATTTTACATACAAATAAAAATTGATAGAGAAACTAATAGAAAAAAGGGAAGTCTGTGAGGCTCTGAGTCAGCATACTACTTAAAGCAAGAAGGAACAATACTTAACTGAAGTGTATGTGGAGCCAAGCTAGAAAGTCTTACAGTTATAAGATTTGATAATCAGAAGTGGGTTAAAGAAAACATGGATGGTTTTTGATGCTCTCCTGCACAGCCAACCCTATCTTTGGAAGCGTGTATTATAAGTTAAATTCTCAAGTTGCAAAGGCCAGTTTTAAACCTCAAAGTGAAACATAACTTTTGGCAATATTCATTCACATTTGAGTAAACACATTTGGTTGGAAAATGCCGAGGCAAGCCCCCAAGGCTGCATGCTCTCAACTACAGTTTAATTTGAAGGCAGCTGTGAAGTAGCTTTATACTAATTAGATTTTTCTATATTAAATAAGAACGAACTGGAAATTGGTGATTTACTTGACAGATAATTGGGTTTTGAAAATTAAATAATTGCTCTAAAATCATTAGCTCAGCACTGATTTGAAATGCCTGCTTGGTGATTCGTCATGATCAGAAAGTAAGTTTGGCCCAAGCTGCATTAATGTGACTTGATTATACAGTCAAAAAAAAAAACAAAACAAAACTGACCATCTTTCCCTAAGCCCCCATGCTTTCCATCCAGAGACACTAGCTAAGTTGATTTAAAAATTAAAGCTTTTCTGTGATCCTCTAACTTACTGGTTTTCCTTAATTTTCAACTCTCTAACTAGAACAATCTGAGTGGGGATAACAGTGTGTGTGTGTGTGTGTGTGTGTGTGTGTGTGTGTGTGTGTGTTGCATGTGTGTAAAAGTTAGGACATGAGCAACAGAATAGCCTAGTTCCAGCCTCCATGACATGTGTGCAGCTTGTCTCATGAGTAAGCCTAAGACTAGTGACATACCACCCAAAGCTCCACTCCTGTGGGCAAGGTAATGCGGTCGTTTACAGAGAAACTTACGTGCATTCTAGAAATGAAAACACTGGGCTCTGTCTATGCCTTTGAAATGGGCCCTTCTTTCCTCTCTGCGCCTCCTCCTCCTCCTCCTCCTCCTCCTCCTCCTCCTCCTTTAATATACATTACCTGGGCACTGGAGAGATGACTCAGAAGTTCAGAGCACTGGCTGAATTTCCAGAGGACCTAGGTTCAAGTCCCATCTCACATGGCAGCTCACAACTCACAACTTCCATTAACTCCAGTTCCAAGGTTTCTGACACCTTCTATCTGGCCTTGTGGTTAGCACACATACACATGGGGCACAGACATACATGTATGGCAAAACATCCATATGCCATAAAAATAATTTTAAAAATACTGTTCTGTGTGTGTGTGTGTGAGAGAGAGAGGAGTGGGAATCAAACGGCATCTTTTCTTGTTCTGTGGCTCCTTTGAGCTGTCACGGGACCTGTCTGGGTCTAGGTGAAAATGCAGGCTCTTCCTGGGTAGGATTGGGGATGCCTTTTCAGGGTGGAGTACACCAAGTAAAGCTGAACTCTGTGTTTGACTGGGTTCGAAATACAGAAAGTGAAAAGGACAAAACAGTTTAGATTTACAGAACAAAATAAAGGAGGCTTGAGCAATAAAATAAATAAATAAATAAAAGAAAGAAAGAAAGAAAGAAAGAAAGAAAGAAAGAAAATGTAATGAACGGGAAAGCAGACTAGGGAGACGTGCTGAACTCAGCAGTCTTGTATAAAGTGATACTTGCTCTTACCCGCCATGCACGTGGAGTTACTGAACTAACTGAATGAGTGCATGTTGGAGGAGGAACCGACACAATGGACTGCAGTGCCAATGGGTCTTCAGACGGCACTTTGTACTTGAAATTTGGCACTGCGTGCTAGGTGAGTAGCAAATAAATGCTATCCTCCAAGTGACGTAAGAACAAGGCTGAGGCTGAAGTTCTGTATAGAGCATTTGGCCACATGTGCAAGGCTTTGGGTTCTATTCTCATCGCTGGAAAAAAAATGTAGAATGACCAGACTCTTTTCCTTTTTAAAATACCGCTTTATTACATTTTTTTCTCTATATTTTGCTTGCTAGTATTTGAGTCAGGACTCATTATATGGTCTTGGCTGCCCCCGAACTCATAAAGATCTACCTGCCTTTGCCTCCCAAGTGCTAGGATTAAAGTCAGGAGGAAGATACTGAGAAGTGGGAACAGTTGGCTTGGGGTGGACATGTTGGTGGGGGAAATGAGGTTATTCATGGCCTTCACCCTCTGCTCATGACTGCCATGCTTGGTCATACATGACGCCCAAATGAGAAATCGCTTTTGTTTGTATTCACTACACAAGACAGACAGCCCTTCATTCATTGAGTAGTGAATACGCTTAAGATTAAACTCCACTAAAACAACTTAGAGGAGAATCAAATAAAACTGCCTGATTCAACCATCTGTCAGGTTACAATTAGGAAGGTAGAGCTGACGCTAAGAAATCCATTAGGACAGCTCTAGGAACTAATTATGAAAATAACGTGAGAACCAAACCAAACCAGAACAGTGGAGCAGCACAAGGCAGAACAGACATACCAGAGCTGCAGAGCTGAGCGTAGTCAGTGGTCCAGATACTAAGGCCTTGATGTTGCCTGTCGCTGTGTTCTAGCAGAATGTTCTTTCTATTGTTTGATAAGTATTCAAACAAAACAAAAACTAAACAACGCCCAGAAGTTCCAGAGGACCAGCATTTCTGATTATAGTGGTCTCAGTGTTTGCTTAGAAAATGCAAAGATTGGGCTGGAGAGATGGCTCAGAGGTTAAGAGCACTAGCTGCTCTTCCAAAGGTCATGAGTTCAATTCCCAGCAATCACATGATGGCTCACAACCATCTATAATGAAATCTGGTATCCTTTTCCGGCCTGTAGTTGCACTGTATCCATAATAAAATAAATAAATATTAAAAAAGAAAACGCAAAGATTAAATTTTAAATCACTCAGTGGCAAAAGACAAACACAATGACCTCCTTTTCATTTTCCTTCAAATAGATGCCACCTGCAATTGTTGGAGTCATAATAATCATTGTGAAAATCTTAACAAGTGTCTGTCAAAATCTAATTTTAAACTCTGAGTTTTTGTTATTGTGAAACTAATGCCAAAGCACATTTGCTACAATATTTCAATTTTCTCTTCTTCCTTCCTTCCTTCCTTCCTTCCTTCCTGCCCTTTTTTTCAAGACACAGTTTCTCTGTATAGCCTTCGATGTCCTGAACTCACTTAGTAGACCAGCTGGCCTTGATCGCATAGAGATCCACCTGCCTCTGCCTCCCTGAGTGCTGAGGTCACAGGTGTGCACCACTGCATCTGGCTCTCTTTCCCAATTTTTAAAAATCTATTGTTCCGTTTCTACTGCAAATGCACTTCCTGAACCCACTCCAGTCCACAGGTGAAGTGCAAAGAAGATTTTTGTGTTGTCTTTGGCCCCTGAGAAACACAGTAATTTATCATTATTTGTAATAATATCTGGTAACACTAAGGTTAAGTAAATTTAATTGGAAAAGAGTGAAATGCGGTACAGAATTGGAACCAAGGAATGAAGCCTACAAGGCTGTGTGAGTCACTGTCCCTAATATTTTATTTTTACTTACTTGGTTTGCATTTTCTTTTTCTTTCTTTGAGAATTTCATAAAATGTGTTTTGGACATATTCACCTTCTCCCATTCCTTCCAAATTTGCCCCTGTGCCATCCCCCCAACCTCCTCCCCTGACACTAGGTCCAATGCGGGCTGCTCACATATTCTTGTATGTATGGTGGTCCACTGGAACATGGTTGACTTTTAAAAAAAGATTTATTATTATGTATACTGTGTTCTGCCTGCATGTACACTGGCAGACCAGAAGAGGGCATCAGATCACATTATAGATGGTTGTGAGCCACCATGTGGTTTCTGGGAATTGAACTCAGGACCTCTGGAAGAGCAGTCTGTGCTCTTAACCTCTGAGCCATCTCTCCATGGTTGACTCTTAAAGAGAGCTGACTTGTGTTTTACCAGGAGTGCTAATATCTTTTATTTATTTAAGATTTGTGTGTGTGTGTGTGTGTGTGTGTGTGTGTGTGTGTGTGTTTGTGTGTGTTTATGTCTGTGTGAGTGCAAGCCACATTGCATAATGTAGATGCCCATAGCGGCCAAATGAGGGTGGAACTGGAGTTGTAGGCGGCCATGAGCCTAGAAACATGAGTTTAAGAGCGGTGTGTAAGAGGTTGGGGATTTAGCTCAGTGGTAGAATGCTTGCCCAGCAAGTGCAAAGCCCTGGGTTTGGTCCTCAACTCTGGGGAGAAAAAAAAAAGAGTTTGCTCTTAAGCACCAAGCATGTCACTAACATTTACTCATGATACCTAGTAAGAAGCAAACAGTTAGAGGCAGGTGAAATGGTTCTGTAGGTAAGGACGCTTGGCACAAGCCTGATGAAGTGAGCTCTATGTCCATATTCCTACTTTTAACAATCGTCGTTTGGGGCCATTAAGAGAGAGAGAGAGAGAGAGAGAGAGAGAGAGAGAGAGAGAGAGAGAGAGAGCGCTCTGGGAGTTGGTGTTGCATGCCTTTTGTTCCAGTAGTCAGGAGGCAGAGGCAGGTGGATCTTCGAGTTCGGGACCAGCCTCCTCTACAGAGCAAGCATCAGGATAGCCAGAGCTACAAAGAGAAAACCCATGAAAAATTAGAGAAAGAAAGAAAAAGAGGATGGAGGAAAAGAGGGAGGGAGAAAACTAGGAGCAATCAGCTATCTGTCCACACACCATACGGATTCGCTGAGAAGCACAGCTAGGCCCTGTGAACCTTCTGGAGTCGAAATCTTCCTAGCCTGTTGGGTCTTGTCTCTTCTGGTTAGATTCTCAGAGCAGTCTTGAGGCCCACATGCCATTGTTTTCAAGGGAGGTGAATATCAGAGTTCCCTGACCTCCCCGGGAGGGGGGAGTGCTAATAAGTTTATTTCGGTTTTTCCGCCTTCTGAATTTGCAGGCTGGGTAACAAGCATCTTCACCGGGCACAGCAGGTGGAGTCTCTGAAGGGGCGCCGGCCCCGGAGAGAGACCGGGTCGCCCCGGGTCCGGGTGGAGCTGCCTCGGGCGGCGTCGTAACTGCCAAGTCCCGCCAGGGGGAGCCGGGACCTCGCCTGCCCGCCGCGGCCCGCGCTCCTGCGGCATTCACGAGCTGTCGAGGCTCAGGTGTGGCCCGACGGCCCCGGCCAGCCCCCGCCGCCTCAGGCTGCAGGACCCCCTTCCCGACCGCTGGGTGCTTGGAGGAAAGCCGGGTGTTGTGTTGTAAAAGCCTTCACCGCCGGGCTCTGCTCCTAGGCGTGAATGAGTGAGGGGTGGGAGGGGCGCTCGGGCGAGATGGAGAAAAGAGGCGCTGGCGGACTGAATACCTCCTTTAAATTACTGCTGACACCTCGGTTCCAGGCCCCTAAAATCTCAATCAACAATCCATTAGAACTCAACAGGAGTAAAACTAAATCCTCGTTTAAGTGTATTTATCCGATCTCCTTTCTCTCTTTCAAATGCTAAATCCATTTCAGCATATGCCCCTTCTTTCTCTCGCCTTTTTCTCAAGACTGGCAGCCCATACCTCTCTTGTAAATATGAGAGATGCTAATCATATGACATATCACGTCTCCGTCGGAGCCGGAATAAAGCCTTCAGATTTGGGATCATTGCCTCCAGACAACAGCTTCATCAGCCGGAAAGTTGGTTTTTTTCTCCTTTCCTTCAACTCTCAATCCCCTCTTTGTCTGGAGGAAAATGCAGCCGACTCGAGCCACCCAGGCCATATGGTTCACTCTGTATTTTCTTAGTTGAATTCTGAATTGTTTCTGTGACTTGCGAAGTTTTTTTTTTTTTTTTTTTTTTTGGAAGTGCATATAAAGAGGTAGAAGAGCTACTTGTGCGGGGGAGCGCTGCCCGGCGCGCCGCGGCCGCCCCCTCCCGGCCGGGAGACCTAGCTCCGCCCGCGCCTGCACTAACTAGCAGAAGCAGGATCTCAATATTGTGACCAACTGCAGAGCCAGGCGACAGCGTGATTCGCCCCAGGTGCAGACCTGGCACCTCTCTCCTGACTTGGCACATAAAAATGTGCTAGAGCAACAGTAAGGAGAATGAAAGAACGAGCTTTATAAGGGTATATATAGCCTGATGTGGGGGGGGGGCGCGCGGGAGGGGGCAAATATCTCTTTGGTGCTCTGAAAATTTATTATCCTACCCCTCCTTTTGCTACGCTGCATTGCATTGTACTTCTGCGTTGTCTTCATAGCACGTATTATTTTCAGATGCCTGTAGTTTAAACAAAATTCAATTTTATTGACCGTAAGCTCCATGACGAACAGTGTCCGTGTTGTACACCCTAGCATTTCCCCAGGCTGGCCCAGTGCTTGTCGCACCTCGGATGCTCATAAGTGTATCCTTGAATGTTAGAGAGAGGGACGAGGTAATGAATAAATTAAATAACCATCTTATTTCTCCAAAGTGTAGTTTAAGACAGCTTGTCTGCTAAAATCCAAACTTATTTACCCCAGTCCCACTATGTAACAGATACCAGCAAGAAACAACACTATTTCTAGAAGTGTTTTTAGGTTTTTTTTTTTTCCTTAGTGGGAAAATGGCGTTGGGGGTGGGGTGGAGTGGGGAGCGGGAGATCAACTTTCAAAAATCGTGATCCATTTCTCTGACTATATTTTGTGTTTTCCAGGTTGGGGACAGTTCCTGAAGGCAGCAGGCTGCCAAATTTCCTTTCTCTCTATCTCCTAACACAAACCCAAAGGGTCCTTTCACCAAATCATTGCATTCTACAGAGGTGGTCAAGCCAGCACTGCTTTTCATGAAACGGAGAAAGAAAGGAGTCCTTGAAGTTTAGAAGATGCCCAAGGAAAGTCCTTGAATGACATCAAAAGAATGAGTTTCCATAGCTGTTGAAGCGAGAGGGCAGTGTATCCGCACAAAGGGGGACGGGGCACCGGGACGGGCCCACTGCTCTGTCCCAGGACAATTGGGTCACTGAAATAGGGAATTAA
This sequence comes from Acomys minous, assembly GCF_964271855.1. Taxonomy (NCBI): domain Eukaryota; kingdom Metazoa; phylum Chordata; class Mammalia; order Rodentia; family Muridae; genus Acomys; species Acomys minous. The sequence goes on from NC_140496.1 coordinate 83,045,119, forward strand.
TTACCATTGGAGAGTGGGCAGCCCATTCACTACTGGCTGAGTTTTATTAAACGCCAATATAAATAACAAAACAACTCTTGTGGCTGCACTATTCCTACACGCCAAAGAAAGGATTATGCCAGGGATTAACATCTTAAAGTCTATGAGACTTTCTGACTCAGGGCTCGGGGCTGGTAATCGCGTTTGTCTCCTGGTTCAGCGATTAGTGCTTTCTTTCTTGCACTTTCCCTGGATAGCCAATGTCCCTTTTTGCAGGCACACAGGTTTGAGGAGGAGCTCTCTCCCTGGAAGGTCCCCAACTTCACATTTAGACTGTTCTCCCCCCCCCCCTCCCCGCCGCCGCCGCCCCCTCCCCCAACACCTGAGTAAAACAAGCAGTGTGTGTGTGTGTGTGTGTGTGTGTGTGTGTGTGTGTGTGTGTGTGTGTGTGTGAGAATATTCCAGGCTCTGCTTTCCCCAGGGCTTACTAGGGGCGGGGGAGGGGGGGAGTAGGTGGAGGATCTAGGCTGGGGTCTTCCCGCACTTACCTGACCTGAAGAGGCAAGCGGAGTCACCCACGTGTTTGGCTTGGGGGGGCAGAGAATTCTGCGAAGCTTGTGACAATGGTCCCAGGCCTAGGAGAAAGTCTCCTCTGACCTCATTTGTCCCTAGCTGGTACCTCCGACGCAGAAAGAGGGGCTAGCACTGGGGTGAGCCACAGCAGGTGCATAGTGGGGAACCCTCCAGGACTTCCCTCACCGAATCTAAGTAAGAAAAGAGGGTTAGTCCCAAGTAGAAGCGACGATGGGGAACCGGGACGCAAGGGGTACGAGTTTATACTGCTTCCCGTGGCTCCTTGGCTCCGGAGGAGAGTTCTCGTAAATCGAACTCTCTCCTGCCTCCACAACCAATAACTAACCTTACAATCACAGGATTATTTTACAGAGAAAGCTGATTGTTCCCACGCCAGCGTCCCCAGCTCTGGAAACTGCGTCTCTAACCCGCAGGGGAGTCTAAGGCGACCTACATATAAACGATGCCCGGGGTTTGCTAACTTAACTTTTCTCGCCATCTTTCCGCCTTTCGGACAGCTCACTTGGCGGACGCTTGGGATTCAGGCTCCACAGCTAGTTCTGCAGGTTCTTTTGCAGGGCTTAGACACGCGTCCCCCTGGCGTCGTCGCGGGATAGCCACGGGTACTCAGAAGGAAGGGCTCCCTCCTTCACGCTCCGATAGTTATCTGTCGAAAGTCTGGACCATTTGTCCTCTTTCGCCACTTGTGAGGTCGAAGTGCTGACCTCCCCACAGTGACACCTACCCTAAACTTTAGGGCTTTGGGCCATCTCAAAGTTCAAGCTTCTTAGAAGGAACAAAGGTTTTCTAAAGGTCTCCACCCCCTCACCCCTCCCCTTACTCCAACTTTTTCTCTAGCTACACGCACTCAGCCTCCTTTCTTTCTAAGGCTTGGGGATGAGTTTAAATCATTGGGCTCCCATTTCTTGATAACAGCCCGCTTTGAGCTTTTGTTCTCTTAAAGTAGGATTGCACACTGAAAGAGGGACTGAAGATGAACAGTTTGACCCTTTAGGACAGTTCACGCTTTGGGCAGGCGCGGCCCTGGGTCGCCATCCTCGCCAGGGCTATTCATGCGCTCCCCGCCCCCTTCACATAACATTTTAGCGGGGTTTCGTCTACACAAACTTTCAGACCACACAAGTGCCTCTTGAATTTATTTAAGTTAAAAGAGTGCAAGAAGAGTCCAGCTAAGGATGTTTGGCATTAGTTATATAGTCGCAAATCGAAATTGCTATTTCATTTTTCTAGTAAAACTGAGCATGACTGGTTAGTTGGGCTCTGGTTTGTATAATATTGTTAGCTTGCCTTTGGACTTGTTTCTTTTATTTTTTTGAATAATATTTTATAGTAAGAAATATGTAAAGAAGTGTCCTAGTAGTAAGTGCTAGCAGAGGGCTGGGCGTTGTGACACGGGACTTTAATCCCAGAAACAGGGATGTAGAGGCAGGTAGGTCTTTGAGAGTTTGAAGATGGCCTGGTCTACAAATCCAGTCCCAGATCATGCAGGTTATGTGGAGAGACCCTGCCTCAGAGAGAGAGAGAGAGAGAGAGAGAGAGAGAGAGAGAGAGAGAGAGTGAGTCAGTCTTGAGAGCTACATAGCAAACACACATCATTCTTAATTTCAAATTTTTATATCTGTACTTCACATAGCAACCTAACACATACCCATTGCATAAACCAAACAAGAGGTTCCTACTCAAAAATTGAAAATCTGTGAAACCATGACATCTTGAGATTTAAGTGATTTGGAGACTGATAATACCAATATCTGAATATGTACACAATTCTAAGTAGTTTGGCAGTTTCAGAATGTGTACTCTTGAAGAAAATTCCCATATTAAGAAATGTGCAGCTAATCTTATCACAGTATTAACATTTGTCAACATACACTCAGACAATTCTGTGCACATTATTATTTTCATAAACCACGGACAAGGTATAGATTTGTGCTCTAAACAAGATTGATTTATTCTATTTTATTTGTATGAGTGCTTTGCCTACATGCATATTTGTACTCTACATGTGTGCCAGGTGTCTGTGGAGCTCAGAAATGAAGAGAAAAGGCCAGAAGGTGTCAGATCCCTTGGAACTGGAGTTAAGGTTGGCTCCCATGTGGTGTTGGGGAGCCAACCATGCCCTCTGCAAAAGCAACAAGTACTGTGAAGTGCTGAGCCATCTCTCTAGCCCCTTAGGTGTGGATTTGTCAAAGAAAGCCTTGTGCATGCCCAAAAAAAATCATAATAGCATAAAATGCTAGGAGGAGAGAAAACAGTGGGGAGTCAGACACCCCAGGTGTGCTAACAAGCAGTGAAAGAATTCTATGGTGTGCTTCCCTAGCAGTAAGTGTTAGACCCAGTTTGAGATCATTATTTGTTGGGGCTACACAAGGCTGCTAAGGGTCCCTTTAATGCTTTGTGTTTAACTGAATTATAATTATGTTCTTCTGCCAATATTTTATCATTATGTCATCCAGCACTGCCTGGCTAAACAAGAAAAAAAATATGAAGCAACTTGCCCAAAGACATATATTTCTACTGATACCCAAATAAGCCTTCCTTTGTTTTCTATTGCATTAATTTAGTGGCTTGTCCTCCCTTGCAGGCAGCCCCTGTGGAGAGGTGGAGCTGTCCCGAGGCTGACACAGCAGGTTCCTCTCATCAGTCTGGTATTTGTTTTTAATGGTCTTTGATCATTTCATCAGATCCTACTGTTCCCATCTTTTATTCCATTCAAGTTTATGAACAAACACAAACTCTGCATCCACTCCCACAGGCTCCTTCAACCCTTGTCCTCCCAGCCAAGGCCAAACAGACCCTTAGTGGGTTTTCTTTTAGGGGACATTTGAAGATCACTTCTTATAAAATAATAGCCATGTGCGCCTGCAACCATGTGGACTATCCTACAGTTTTCACTCTGAACCTATATTTTGCTTAGATCACATTGCCTTCTGCAATGTTCTACTTCTGCGGGTTGCCAGATAGAGCTAGAAACCCAAAAGAAGAGTCTCAGAGGGGCAGACGTTGCCTGTTGAGCACACTGCATGTGTCTTTCATGTCTCCCTGTCATTTCAATCCTATCTACAAGGGAAACCAAACTATCATGAGAGGATTTAGTGGGAACTAGATGAGAGAATGCTTTTAAATTTAGGATATTTCCTTTTAATGGGGGAGAAATGAAAATAGGCATCAAAAAAACAAATTGAAAGTAATTTTCAATTTGACAGAAAAATCATAAGTTGGGGAGGTCTCTTTCCTTGGACTCTATTTTTTTTTTCTTTTTCTTTTTCTTCACTCTATGCGCTCCAGTCCTGCTCGTTAGTACTCTAGGGAAAACTAAACTCATGAAAACCGTGCCAATAGGAACAGCACCCTGGCTCAAGTCTTCTCTGAAATTCAGCTTATTTTTAGTCCCTACGAACCAAGGAGACAGAAACCTGAGAATAATGTCTTTCCCTGGATCCAGTAGACTGCTAAAGCCTCTCCCAACACGCCCCGGCTTGAAAGGTCTTTGCAAAAAGGATCCCGCGACTCATCCGAGATGACACACGGCCCAGGGCTCTGGGCCTCTAGTTCTGCCTCTAGGAGAAATCAGTATGGTGACAGGAAGGGGGATGGGGGTAGCAAGGGGGAAGGGCGCCGAGCAATTCGGAACAAGTTTTCTCTTATGTCCAGTAGGGCTCTATAGTTCTTTTCCCTCTCATTAAAGAAGCAGAAGAATTGGGAGGATGGGCCCCACGTCCCAACAACGCCCCCCCCGCCGCCCCCAGAGCAGAGCAGAGGTCACACAAGTGTCAGCGTGTCCAGTCGCTCCTAGGGACGGCAGACGCCCTGCCTCTTCCACCCACACGGGAAGCCACCCTAACTTGTTGTTGGTACCCACCCCCTTCCGCACCAGAAGCTCCCCAAATTACGTCAGTGTATGGAACCTCACTGTGCCTCAAGTAAAATGAATGTGTCAAGTGAGTGCCCTCCTCTTTAAAAAGCCTATCAATTGCTGTCCCAATGACCTCCCCTTCTAGGGGACGTTCCCGTGAACTCCTAATGCCTCTCCCTCCCCGCCATCACTCAAGCACACTCCCTCATAAGGTGCCTACTGACTGACACACATGCGTACCCTTCCTTTTCCTAATCAAGCTAAGGCGTTAAAAAAAAAAAGAGTCTATTTGATAAAACCTCAAAGAGGCTTTGGCGAGAAGTGGCGGGCAGCACCACCAGGCTGCCTTCTCCCGGATTCTGACTCCCATTAACTAATTTTGCCGCTCCGGTCGCCCGCGAGGCCCGGCTGAGACGGGTGGGATGCATTTGCGCGCATCCGGGCAGGGACAGGCCCTGCTGTTTCGAGGACCCAGGCGGGAGAAGTAAGTCCGGGTGCCCCCCCCCCCCCCGCCTTGGGCCCCCAGCGCTCGGGCCCCTAATGAGCTGCTGAAAGGGAGCGGGCTCCGGTGCGCGTGGCTCGCAGGCCTCCCGGAGTCCGGGGAACACTGATTGGCCAGCTGCGCCTCGCGACCTCCTTTCATTAATAAATTAGCGGCACGCTCCAGCCGAGCGCAAGCCACCAATCACAATAGACAGCGGCGGCGACAACAGCCGCAGCTTGAGCCACTACCGCCGCCGCGGCTTCGGTAGCTTGGGCTGCAGCCTCGAGCGCCAACAGGAGCTTTAGAACCATTTTATGCTGATTAGATAAAGGGGGGACGGAGGGGCGGGGGTGATGGAGGAGGAGGATGGATGGCCTGGCCAGGGGAGGGGGGAGAGGGACTAAAGAAAAGGAAAGAAATGAATGATGATAATACGATGAAAAGAATAAGCTGGGGAGGGAGAGCGGAGGACCAAGGGGTGCAGGACAGGCGGAGGAGGAGAGGGCGGGGAGGGGGGAGAACTGGTAAGGAGGGGGGCCCCGGGGCAGATCTGATTGTTTTCTTGGTGGTATATAAGGGGTTTTAAGGAGAGTCGTGTGCCAGACACACAGCCACTGAACCACAAGCAGCTCGGCTTTAACTGGAGTGCCTCGGAGTCGCGTGCCAGCAGCCGCACGGCCAGGGACTGACTGACAGACAGACCCGCACCAGCACAACACAGGAGACCCGGGCGGGCTGCCGCGGTCGCCGGGGCTCTTGGCAAAGTCGCCAAGCAGAGAGGCCCCCCGCAGAGGTGCGCCTAGGAAGCGCCAAGCCCTCGGCGCGAAGGACACCTCGCTCTGTTCCGGGTTGCGGGGACACTCCCGGACACACACCAGAGCAGCAGCTGCGCCGCGACACATCTGGAGCCCAGTAGGTAAGTGTGCAACAAGCTCAGGCTCTCAACTTTGCAGGCAGTTTCGCCCGCACAGGCCAACAACGCCCATGCATATTTTATCGCTCTTGACTCAGTGGCTTCTGTGGCACTCAAAGTGCTGGGTCAGCTGGTGGCTCAAGGCAAGGGCATCCCTTCCCAGCTATTCTCTCCATCTTCTTGGGTGCTTGTTGCAGGGGACGCGCCAGCGACACTTCGATCAGGCTCTCCTAGGTGTAAATTTCATCTCCCTCTTCTTTCGCAGGATGTTCGTCAAGTCCGAGACTCTGGAGTTGAAGGAGGAGGAGGAGGTGCTGATGCTGCTGGGCTCGGCTTCCCCGGCCTCTGCGACCCTGACTCCAATGTCCTCTAGTGCGGACGAGGAGGAGGACGAAGAGCTGCTCCGGCCCGGCGCCGCGCGTGGGCAGCGTGGGGCGGAAGCCGGGAAGGGGGTGCCCGGCAGTTCCGCGTCGGGTGCCGGGGGATGCCGGCCGGCGCGGCTGCTGGGCCTGGTGCACGAGTGCAAACGGCGCCCCTCGCGAGCTCGGGCAGTTTCCCGAGGGGCCAAGACGGCGGAGACGGTGCAGCGAATCAAGAAGACCCGCAGGCTGAAGGCCAACAACCGCGAGCGCAACCGCATGCACAACCTGAACGCGGCGCTGGACGCGCTGCGCGAGGTGCTGCCCACGTTCCCCGAGGACGCCAAGCTCACGAAGATCGAGACGCTCCGCTTCGCCCACAATTACATCTGGGCTCTCACCGAGACGCTGCGCCTAGCGGACCACTGCGCCGCCGGCGGCGGTCTCCAGGGGGCGCTCTTCTCCGAGGCGGTGCTGCTGAGCCCAGGAGCCGCCCTCAGCGCCAGCGGGGACAGCCCTTCGCCCTCCTCCTCCTGGAGCTGCACCAACAGCCCTGCGTCGTCCTCCAACTCCACGTCGCCATACAGCTGCACTTTATCGCCCGCCAGCCCCGGGTCAGACGTGGACTACTGGCAGCCCCCACCTCCCGATAAGCACCGTTATGCACCTCACCTGCCCCTCGCCAGGGACTGTATCTAGAGTTTTGGGTCTCCCTCTCTCATCCTCTACCGGCCCTCCCTCCACCCATCTTCTACCCCCACCCTGCACAGAGCACAGGTAGCCGTTGCGTTGCCTCGGCTGCTGGCGCTTTCGGCTGTAAAGACCTGCTCAGATTTATTGACGATGTGAGGATTTATGATCAAAGAGGACTGTGGCGGGCGGGGTTGGGGTAGGGGAGCTGTTGGGGGGAGGAACTTCGTGAGACTGTAAAGACACTGAGAAAAGATAGCGGTGCCATAGTTAAAGCGTTTGCAGAGCGGACTGACGCTCCTCCCATCTCCTCCAGCAGTTCCGCAGCTCGTGTGAATCTCACAGAGGGAATGCAACTGGTCCCCGTGATCTTTTCACCTTCGTCTCTACATAGAGATGTTAATGTCAGTCGAAAGAAATGTATCTTAGCATCTGAATGAATTTATCGGTAATAATATTATCCACACATTTGCAATGGCTGGCATCTGCTCTATTCCCATTGCTGTCTGCAGGCTGTGGGAACTTCACCTGTCAAACCAAACTTTCCCTCTCTGATGTGCACTTTGTTCTTTCTCTCAGATTCGTCACAATGCCTATTGTCCCGTCCTTCTCTTTCCCTTTTTCTCCATTTTGCCATCTGTCTCTTATGATTTATAAGGGGGAAAAACTTGTTTTGTTAGAAGGCCAGGTTAGAAGTCATTGTATAATTTGTAGGCTTTTGTAAGGATTGAATGCAGGCGTGGAAATTTAGGCTGAACTCTCTATCAAAAGGAAAAATGTGAAGGAAAAGGGAAAAATCAGGAGGGAGGATTGCTTCATGCATTATTTATCTCGACCTTCTAGGGGAGAGGGAACTCCCTCGTCCTTTCAAGAGATTAAAAATAAATCAACAGTCTGAAAACCTAAGCAGACACGGGGCATTACCAGGATCAGCCACACACGTGTTCCCTTCTATTTATTTTGAAGAAAATTTCATGGGAAAAGTATGTATTTTTTTGTATATTCTACAGAGTTTATTCTAGTATGTATTTACGTCTTAAAGAACAAGAAAATTGTTTTGTGATTAAGCTATAAATAAAGTATCTAATTTTCATAAGTTTGTATTGAAGTTTGTTTTACTTTTTCTCTGATGTGGCTTTTAATGTAGAATGAATTGAATTTTACTAAAGTTCTTTGGATGTTGAATTGAGTATATTTGTAGTTTGAGTAATGTTTGATGTGACATTTCACTAAGAAATTACAAAATATAGAACCATATTTGAAACATCAAGACTGAAATAAGACTAATTCATCACAAACTCAAATTGTGCTTTAAAGAAATTACTTGAGGCAGGCAGATCTTTATGAGTTCAGAGATAGCCTGGTCTACATAGTGAGTTCCAGGCCAGCCAGGGCTACTCAGTGTGACTCTGTCATTAAATACATACATACATACATACATACATACATACATACATACATACACAACTACCTGAGCTAGGAGCATAGTTCAGTGGTAGAGCACTTGCCCAGAATGCCAAAGACCCTGGATGTCTAAATAAATATACACATATCTGGGCAAAGAAGAAGAGCAAGAGGAGGAGGGATGTTAAAAATAATTGTGTACCAGCAACACATTCCAGAGTCCAGAAAAGTCTTGATTATAATAGTGGTTGGGTAAGGCATAATGATACATGTCTTTAATCTCAGCACTTGGGAGGCAAAGGCAGGTGGAGCTTTGTGAACTGGAGGCCAGCCTGATCTACATAGTGAGATCCAGGACACAGCCAGGGTTATGTAGAGAGACAGATACTGTGTGTCTGTTAAAAAAGAACGGAAACAAAGAAAGAAAAAGAAAAAGAAATTTCTTGGCAGTGTGTGCAAATTTGTTTCTTTGAGCTAACTTCTTTTGGCTTCACTTTTCCTTTTAAAAATATTTTTTTATTTAATTTTAATTTATGTGCATTGGTGTGAGGGTGTCAGATCTTGGAGTTACAGACAGTTGTGAGTTGCCATGTAGATGCTGGGAATTGAACCCGGGTCCTTTCGAAGAGCAGGCAGTGCTCTTAACCACTGAGCCATCTCTCCAGCCCCATTTTTCATTTTTAAACTGAAGAAATTGTATATTGATCACCAAGGACCCCTCCTCTTCCAGCTCTAAATTGTGTACTGTAAATTTTTTTTTTCGAAACAGGGTTTCTCTGTGTAGCCTTGACTGTCCTGGACTCACTTTGTAGACCAGGCTGGCCTCGAACTCACAGCGATCCAATTTTTTAAAGTATGTAATGCGTGGCTGATTTTGTATTAGTCACTTGACTGATCTAATTGTCTTCAAGGGGCAAAGTTCTAGAGAAAAGGAGACACTCAGAGTTAGTTCAAATACAAAGACAACACTGGAAGAAATAGCTGTTTTCTAATCTTGGTTAAAGTCATTTCAAAAGAAGGCAAAAGCAGTGTTGTAATTTACAATTCATTCTCCAAACACTTTGGTGGTTGACAAATGACCAAGTAAAAGTTGACCACACTCAAGAATTAAGTCCCAGGTGAACAGATGAACAGAAAGAAAAAAAAAAGTCATGTAATTTTAAAACTTAGTTGTTCAATGTATTTTCTTTCTGTTCCTTCTCATAAAGAAACTACTGCTTTTCTGGGGCCTCTAACTGAAATTCTCCATCCACAGGACATTTTTCAGTGTTTAATACATTTAAAGCTTTTTATTTTTAGTATTTATTTCATACATATTTAGTATTTATTTCATACATATTTGTCTGCCTGTGTCTCTGTGCATCATGTGTGTGCAGTGCCAGAAGATGCCAGAAAAGAGGGTTACCACCATGTGGTTGCAGGGAATTGAATCTAGGTCCTCTGGAAGAGCAACCAGTGCTCTTAAAAGCCATCTTTCCAAGCCCCTTCCTTCCTTTCTTCCTTTTTCTTTCTTTTCTTTCTTTGGTTTTTTGAGGCAGGGTTTCTCTGTATAACAGAGCCTTGGTTGTCCTAGAGTCACTCTGAAGACCAGACAGGCCTTGAACTCACAAAAGGCATCTGTCTCCCGAGTGGTGAGACTAATGGCTAAAGGCATTCACCACCACCTGTCTTAATGTCTTAATAACTTATTTTTTTTTTTAAATCAAAGGAAGAACCAACCCAAAGATTTTGTTTAGCTTTCACACTGGTGGAAGAGGGCCTTTTGACCCACCTCCTTGTGTGATGCTAGGAACCGAGCCCTGTGTACCCAGCACTCTATCAATGAGCTGCTTCCCCCACCCCCCTCAAAACCAGTTCCTTATAGTTTACATCCTATTCTTCACAGTGTGGTGATATGTTATGAGAACAAAGTGATTTTTTTCCCTTATCCATGTTTGTGCTTTTAATAATTAAAAAGCAAACCAGCAGGCAGAGGGATGGTAGTGTGAAAGTTTGAAAACGTCAGCATTTTGTTGCCAAACGTGTCATTCTGTTGACGACGATTATAATCATATGTTTCCTTTGGAAACTTCATGAAGAAGTAGCAGTTGATAGAATCCCATAGCCAGGTGTTCCAAAGCCTTTGGCACAGCCACTATAGCTTTGAGTAATGGTAACATGGTTGGTGACTCAACTCCAGAGATCTGGCTGTCCCATCTCTCCAGTTCCTCCGGCTCCAGAGATTCGCTCACTTCTGAAGGTGGGAGCCTCCAGGAAGCCCACATGTAAGCACCGTGCACTACGTGCCAGGGGTCCTTGCTTAGCACTCCAGAGCCCCACAGGTTATTAGACATCAAATCTGGAGCAGTTATTTTTGTGCTATCTGATCATTTTCAATAGTAACACATGCTGTTCTCCGGCAGTGATGATGGCTCAGTACACAACATGCTTGCCGTATTGCAGGGCTTGGATTTGACGCCTAGCATCCCAAGTAAAAAAGAACCAGGTGTGGCAGCACTGTTGTAATCCCAGTACTGGAGAGGCATAGACAGGCATATTCCTGGGCTTTGCTGGCCAGTCAGGTTTAGTTACAGAGGGAGGTGGGGGAGAGAGGGAGAGGGGGAAAGAGGGAGACAGAGAGAGAGAGAGAGAGAGAGAGAGAGAGAGAGAGAGAGAGAGAGACAGAGAGAGAGACAGAGAGAGAGACAGAGAGAGAGACAGAGAGAGAGGAATAGTAGTGTTAAAGTTTAAAAACATCAGTGTTCTGATGCCAAGTGTGTCATCCTGTTTATAAGTTTCCTTTGGAAACTTCTTGAAGAAATGGCAATTGAGAGGATCCCATAATCTTTAGAACCAGGTGTTCTAAATATATGATTGTATATATATAGGGTTTTTTGTTTGTTTCTTTGTTTTTTTGAGACAGGGTTTCTTTGTGTAGCATTAGCTGCCCTGGAGCTAGCTTTGTAAACTGGTCTTGAACTCACAGAGATCTGCCTGTCTCTGCCTCTTGAGTGGTGCATTTAAAGGCATGTGCCACCACCACCAGGCCTTGAGATTATAATTTTAAAATTATTTTATTATGTTTCTTTTGAGATTATAATTTAATTATAACATTTCTCCCTTGTTTTTCCTCCCTCCACACCCTTCCATATACCCCTCCCTGTTCTCCTCCAAATTCATGGCCTCTTAAAAGAAGCTAATTGTTATTGCACACATATATGTGTGTTTAATAGACGAATATTCCTAAATATATAGCCCGTTCAGTCTGTATGATGCTGCTTGTATGCATGTTTTCTTCATTAAAAAATAACTTACTCACTTTAATATTATGTCCATTGGTGTTTAGCCTGCATGTACATCTGTGTGAGAGTGTCAGATCTTGGAGTTGCAGACAGTTGTGAGATGCCTTTTGGGTGTTGGGAATCGAACCCGGTTCCTCTGGAAGAACAGTCTTAACCACTGAGCCGTCTCTCCAGCCCTGACAATTTGGCACCGAACAGTCAGCTGTTGTGCTCCCTACACCCATAAAGTGTCACCAACACGACGCTCCAAGTGTGAGCTGAACAAATATGACATCAGTGACTATGCAGACTGGAGAGAGAACAAGAGCAAATGAGGTCTCAACTCTACACACAGGTTCGGTTTGAAACAAAACAACAAAAGATGAAAAATGACGAGGAAGAGTCTTCTGGCTTACACACACACACACACACACACACACACACGCATGCACTCACATCTGTTCTTACTGGCTCACTTATCCCTAGGAGTTCTCCACAGCTGGGCTGACACCCAGCCCTCTCAAATCCTTGTAAGGATGAACACAGGCACAGGAAGGAAGCCGCTGCTGCATCTGAGTTGGCAGGAGACAGAGACTTTCCCTGTCCTCTGTTCTGCTTGGTGAGGTCCTGGTGAGCTGGGTCTTTCTGCTCTAGGCAGTGTCGCTGATCTGAGAATATGCTCGAATGAAGACAGATTTCAAACAGCGCTGCGGATATGGCTCTTCGAGGCACAGCTCACTGAGCCGCTGTTGTTAGATCTTTCTAGCAAAGGAACTTAGCTTCGGTCGGTCCAGTCCTCGAGGGACAATAGGGGGCCCAACGCTGGATGCATTATTTGTTCTGAAGTATAAAACTATCTGAGGCTGAGAAGCAGGAGAAAGAGCGGGACCTGGACCAGAGATAGGTTTGATTTCAGTGGAGCAGCAGAGGCGTCTGGGCGATTCCAGACTCGAGAGGAGGAGAGGGTCGTTGGTGGCCTTGGCCGCTAGCGCTTGGTCCGGGTTGCTCCGGGGGGCCTTTTCGCCCACGCTGGTCTCCGCAGCGCCACCGGGCGGTCGCGGTCGCAGGTGCTGGTGCTGCGGAAAGACTTAAAGACTTGGCCGGCTGACCAGCTAGAAGCAGTAATGACCCACAGTACTGAGCATCTCCTGCATCCCACAGCCGTGGGCGGGTGGTGACTTCTGGGCGCCGACACCTGGAACCCGTTAAAAGCTCCTTCTCACGCTGGTCCAGGGCCTCCCCCCAAACACCCGCCTAGGGCTCCCAGGCAAGCTTTGAATGTATTAATTAAATAAAGCAGGCCAGTGGTGGGAGCTCCCAGGAGCGTGAAAGTCCTGGCCTGCGAATCGGCAAAAGAAATGTGTGAAAAGAGAATTAGTGAAATTAAGTTAGGCCAATAAAACGTGAGGACTGCAGCACCCCTCCCGTCCCGTTCCCCAAGCCTGGGGCTAGAAGGGCTATCTGGTCTGATCTATTGTTTCCCGCCCTGGCAGGGGGCTCATTGTGTGATAAATAATTCCCCCTCCGTTTTCTTTTATTCTTACTAAAAATGGGTATTTGCATAATCAGTGCTTTGATGTGGCCAGAAATCAGAAGTTGGTGTCCCCCAAGTCTTCTATTGGGGGTGAGGCAACAAAGCTGGATCCAGTTCTTTCGTTACTTCTCTCCGAGGGTGTGGGGGCAGACCGGCGCTAACAGCAACGTTAAGCCTCAGTCTCCCCTTTAAAAGGATCTACTTGAATGATTAAACTTAAGGAATGTCCAAAGTGTGTGCGTGTGTGAGAGATGAACGTTCTCACCCCCCTCTCCGGAGGCTTCTCCATTTGGAGTTCATTGTCCCCAGGAGTTTGTTTTCCAAGGCTCTTGAAGTGGGGGCAGGGTGCGCCTGGATTCAGGCTGCCCCACGTGGCTTAGAGAGGGTCCCTACAGGGGTCCCCAGGGACCAGGAGACGCTAGGTAGGCTGTAGTGAATCTTTCTGCTATCCCCTCCTTCCCCCGCGAATGATTTCCCCAGTTTGGTTTATCCAGTCAAAATGGACTGTGTTCATCTAACGGAGGATCCTGATCAGAGTGGAGATTCAATCCCGGAGTGCAATCTGAAGATGGGGGCAGTTCCCAGAGGACGCAGCTTGTGGGTAGTTTTAGAGGGTGTCCTTCCGGCATAAGGAGAGACCCAGTCATCTAGCAAAGCCTCCAAACCGGGTGTGTCGAGCTATTATTATTCCCACTGTAAGATGGTGTGAGTTGGGAGGCCGGGTGGGAAAGTTTCCTGATGGTGCATGTGTTATAATAAATGACTTTTCCTCCTCCCAGTACCAAGGTCCGGGGGCGGGGAGGTGGGCACGGGTCTGCCTATGATCCCTAACTTTCAGGCTTCAGAGCGAGAAGGGGGAGAATGGCGACTTCGGATCACTGATGGGCGCTCCTAGGCCTGGGCTCAAAAAAGCGCAAATAGATGCCAGGAAGCAGCCAAACCGGGGTTCGGAAAAGCACAGGCTGGCGCTGGGTTCTTCTCCCAGCTCTCTCCTCACCAGGTTTAGATCTCCAGGCTTCAACCGTGGTCCTCTCACTTAGGTTCTAGTGCCCTTCTGATCTTTTCTTTTTACCTTTCAAGGCTGTAACCGTATAAGCGGTTGGCTTTCTTTTGTATCTACTTTCTCAAGCGTCACATGCCTTTAATGCCAGTACTGAGGAGGCAGAGGCTAGTCTGGTTTGCAGAGCAAGTTTCAGGACAACAGGGATACATAGAGAAACCCTATGGGAGAGAGAGAGAGAGACAGAGACACACACACACACACACACACACACAGAGAGAGAGAGAGAGAGAGAGAGAGAGAGAGAGAGAGAGAGAGAGAGAGAGAGATAACATGTTTAGCAGGGTTCCTCTGTTCCTTCCAATGGACGCTCATCCTCAAGGTCTGACTTATGGTACTGAGACTGCGGGTACTTGGAGAGCACTACACACAGTACACCAAAGGTGTTCCGACTGTAGGTGGCCTTTGAAAGTAAGAGATCTCTGGTTGATTCCATTACTCAGTTGTCCCCAATGCCCCTCCTTTTCCAACGAAGCCACCCTCTCCCATTTGCCCCTCCCATCTTCACCTTGCACGTTATACTCACAACTCTCATTTCCATTTTCAGTCCCCGTCGCTCCCTACCTGGAAACATTCCTGGAGACATTAAACAGTAGAGAGCCCAGATCTCGCGATTGTATTTGATGTAGAAACAAACGAAAGCGTGAAACCCATAGAAAATGGCAACAGGAATTCTAAAAGCGAGAGCGGAGAGCTGGTTTCCATGGCAGCAGCTTGCAGTAAAGCTTAATTCCATGTGACAAAGAGGTCATCTTCCTTTTCAAACGTGTTTATGATCCTTTTGTGTATTGTATTTTGGCATAAAAGCTTGTGTGCCCTGACAGGGCTCTGCAGGCGTCTCTGTGACTCTCAAGGGGGTTTATTGCCTCCTTGGCATAAGAATAGCAGAAACCAGTGCCATTGTGACAAAGGAGGAATCCTATAGATTGCCATTATTTTTCCTTATAATACATAAACCTCACTATGCATCGAAGCAATTAAAAATGAAGAATTATTTTTGTTTCCAAAACCTCTTGCATTTGCGGAAACACCCATGCAAACAAGTACAAAAAGACTGGTGCAAAGTTAGAATGATAATTCATTTATTTCTTGCTTTACCAATCATTTTGGAAAAAGAAATAAAATGTGGTAAAGCTTTAAACATGCCTAGGAAGCTATGTAGCCAGATGGCTAAGCGCCAAGTTGAGAAGAGTGTTGTATTAACTCATGTGTGCTTCTCCTACGCCAAAGTTGCCAGACCATGTTCACAAATGTGTTTTTGAATAATAATTATCTAAATCAGTCTTATTTTTCTACTGTCAAAATTACCAGGCCGCTAGCTTGGAGGCAGATAAGAAAGGAACATTGTGCTGTTGAAACAGTAATGCTTTTTCAAGCATTCTCTGTTCTCTGTTAAAAACTAGTGTTTCTCTTGATTTAGGAGGGGGTGACTTTGCACTATGTGTATGTAACAATGGACACGTGCACAGGAAAAGAGTTCCAGTGGAGCCCTTGACAGGATCAGCAACGGAGCCCCATCATTGTCAATACATCGCCAGGCATCTTCAGCTACCAGGAGACTAATTTTTATTATCCTTTAGTGAAAATACTTTGAAAAGGGTTTTGGTGCTCCTCGGCTGCATCTTCCCAGGTGCTTTAGACTGCTCCACCATTGGGGAGGATTTCTCTTCAAGCTGCCCAAGCATTTCTTTTTCAGGATATGACTGCTATGTGCTACAGCAAGTGCAGCCGGGACTGCACAGGGCACCTGACGATAGTGCCTCCCTGGCCTGCACAGTCCTCAGTGCTTTGTGGAGTTTTGCCTAACTCCCAAGCATTAAGACCGCACACCTGAAAAAAAAAACAGGCTGGTACAAAGCTCCTAGTGTGCCATTTCTTTATATTTCCAAGTAATAGATATCATAATACATTTCTTTTTTCAGTAGTGCCCCCTCACCCTCTTTTAAAAATTTTTCAGCAAAATGAGTGAAACCCTCCCCAGGGGCATTTTCACCTTCATGTTTCCATGTCTTTTGGTAAGCATCTGTTCTTTGAGCTTTTCACCCTTTTTATTTGTAGTGCACCTTCAAAGTTTAGAGAATTTCCCGCCCTCCAATCCAAGGGGACTAGGATCTCAAAAGAGCATTAAAGGGGTGCCTGGTGGCCTGATACACACCTGTCCCAACATGGGCAGAAAAATCTTGCTTTCAAGGCCAGCCTGGGCTCAATAGTGAAGGCCTACCTTAGAAAAACTAAACCACAACAAAAACACAAGAAAAAAGTATTGTTAAACAAGTGGTATATACCACTCAGGTGTTTCTGAACCTTATAAAAACTATATCCTCAAATGACTCACCTAGTTTCCTTCCATGTATTTAAAAATTACTATTATTGGTATTGGTATTGGTTGTGTGTGTCTGTATGCATCATGTGTGTGTGTGTGTGTGTGTGTGTGTGTGTGTGTGTGTGTGTGTGTGTGTAGGCACATGTGCTACTGTATAAGTGTGGTGGCCATTTTTTTGGAGCTTTTAAAAAAATTTATTTATTATTTATACAGTATTCAGCCTGCATGCGAGCTAGCAGGCCAGAAGAGGGCGCCAGATCTCATTGCAGATGGTTATGAGCCACCAGGTGGTTGCTGGGAATTGAACTTAGGACCTTTGGGAGACTAACCAATGCTCTTAACCTGTGAGCCATCTCTCCAGGCCCTGGAGTTGTTGTTTTTTTTACTTTCCACTCCTGTGTTGGTACTAGGGGATTCAAACTCAGATCATCAGGTCTGTGTGGCAAGCATCCTTTACCCACTGAGTTATCTTGCTTGCTCATCATTATATTGTTTTAAAAGGCATCTTGGGCTAGAGCGTTGGGTCAATGGTCAGGAGCGCATGCTGCTCTTGAGGGGACCAGGTTCTGTTCCCAGCAGTTCACAATGGTTTGCATCCCCAGCCCCAGGGGATCCAGCTCCCTCTTGTGGCCTCCATGAGCACCACGCACAAATATAGAACACATGTATGCATGCAGACAAACACTCATTCACATAGAAATCAATCAATCAATCAATCAACCAATCAATCAATCAACCAATCAACAAGTTTTGAGTGCACAGTATAACTCACTAGTGCTACGTGTATCACCTTATTGCATAACAGAGTTCTAGAACTTTTCATCTGGAAAACCTGAGCTCTGTACCTACTGAACACCAAGTCCCCATTTCTCCCTCTGACCCAGCTCCTGGCAACCCTCGTTCTACTTTATGCTCCTGCGTGTTTGATAACATAATATATTTCATATGACAAAAACAATTTTATCTTCCAAGCACAAAAGCCTCTGTTCCCAACCTTCCTCTCATTTTACTAAACTTTACATTTTCTGACCTTTCCCCACGTCCAATCCTTCTGGTCAGTAACATGGAGCCGTTCCCCTCCCCTTTCCCTAGTGGCTCATCAAGGACAACTTTGGAAAAGTTCTCCCATTGTCTGGGTCTTCGTCCCTCTTTAATGGCAGTGTCTACGCTTTAAGACTCTTAGAGCTCATTATGGTTTTGTCCCCTATGTTCTAGGATGGGCCCAGGACAGTTCTACAGGGCTGCAGGTCAGTTTAAAGAGTAGATTGCTTCTTGGGACACATGGATAAAATTCACTGAGAAAAATAAAGCCTAAAGGGGGCAGTGAGGTTAAACCACACATAAAACTGAGTTCAGAAATTTAGGGTGTGTGGTGAGGCTTCTTTTGTTTGGTGTCTTTTGCTTGTTTTTCCATTTGGGGGAAGCCAGAGTGCACGAACAGAAGAGGCCCAGTTCACTCTTTCCAGTTATCAAGTGGTTATGTGGCTGCTAGGCCTAAGATTACACCAAAAAGGGTTTCCAAGGATTTAATCCAGAAGATTGTCAGCCTTCACAAAATAGTGAAGTTTTGCTAAACAAAAGCTGACGCTTTAATTTATCTTCAGAAAGATTTGTGTTTCTGATTGTTGCAGATGGAACTCAGCCCCTTGCACATGCTGTACCACTGAACTACAATCCCAGTCTCTATTTTCAGAAAGCTTTTATTTTTCAAAGAACCCAGGTTGACCTCAAAAGCATAGAAACCTGACAGCTTCTCGTTCAGGAGTGCTGGGATTAAAGGTATGAATTACCTTAGGCTGCATCCTTAACATGCTTTTTATAGCTATCTCTTTAAATGTGAAAGCTAGGGACCAGAGAGGTGGCTCAGCAGGCAAAGGCCCTAGCCTGGAGACCCGGAGTTCAATCCCTGGATTCTACATAAATCTAGAAGGAAAGAATAGACACTGCAAAGTTGTTGTACACACATGCATCCACAGGCTAATAATAACAACCATAAATACAAATTTAACAAAAATGAAAGCTTGAGGAAGGCAACCATAAGCATCCTTTGAAACCATGCTAAAGTTTATCACTGACATCTGACTTGTCATGCACCACTTATCTCTGAAGAGAAGCCAGATATTTGAGTGGTGGGCACTGCGGCGGGGGAGGTTTCTCCTTAAGCTGATTCCGGGTCCAGGCAATGATTTCTTTTATTCAGAGACTTGCTTCCCTCATCCTGCTGCCTCGCTCCCTGGTTCCTTGGTCTTCACAGGTGTTTCATGATTTAGGCAGCATGGATCTATAAGCCCATCACATAGTCATTTAAAATTGCTCTTCTTGGGCGGGGGGTGGTGGTGGTGCAGATTAAGTCTCGGCTCTTCATGAATAGCTCTGCCCTTTTTTTAATAAGGAAGAGCTAGACTGGACGAGTGCCGACGGCATATTTACCTCCACGAGCTAAAAGGGGGAAAAAAGTTAATTACTGCTCCGAGCAAGTTAGTCTGGCTGTCCTGAGCTGTCTTTTATTAGTTATTCCCTTCATTAATTTCCCTCACTTGGATTTGCCGCTAATAGCTGCCTGGTCCCCGTCATCTCAAAGCCGCATCTGTGCCATTGAGCTGAAAAGTAGGAGCCTGGCCAAAGGGGGTGGCGGGGGGGGGGGGGGGGGATGGAGATGGAGTGAGGGGGGGATGCTATTTACAGATCAGCTCTTATTAACATGACAGCCTGGTGTGCTGGGAGGGGAGAGGGCGGCCTCAGAACCGAGGGTTGGAGAGCGGAGGAAATCTGCAAGACCCAGCCCGGAAGGTTTTTGGATTTCCCCTTCGCCTCTGGGCCAGTGTTCCTTGAACCCCATCTTAGAATCACGAGTTAACAAAGTGTACTACCCTTCACCGAACTTCACTATGAGTTGTAAAAAAATATTAACCTCCTAATAAGTAAGCTTGTTTTTCTCATGATTCCCTTACATAGCTTCTACCCTCCTAAAAGATGTTAATTCAGTCAGAGGCAATGTATAGCACGATATTCAGTTTTTCATGCTTGCCCACATCAGAGGCTATGTCGTCCAGTTATACCCAGCTATCTTTATTTTTCACACGTTATCATTGACAAGCATGTTCGCTTACTAACTTAGTTTGTATTGTCTCCTCTCATTACATTGTAAACGTCAGGAGGACGAGTTTGTGTTTACCCACCTGTGTGCTGTTTAATGCTGCTAGCGCCAGCATTAATGTGAATACCCCACTGAGTAGGTGTTAGGGCCGGGCATGGTGTGGCACTTGCCAGAAGTCCCAATTATTCAGGAGGCTGAAGTGTGAAGACTGAGGCCATAAGTTTGTGACCAACTCAAAATAAATAAACACACACTAAAGATGTTTAAAAAATTTTAAAAAATGAGTTAATGTCAACAAATGAAGAAATATTTCACAAATATAGATTTACTTCCCTATTTATACACATAATGGTTTAATTAGTGAATTTTGTTTTTTGGGTTTTTCTTTTTACTTGATTCTTTTCTTTTCAAAAAGTTTATTAGTTGAAAATGTCATACATATATACAATAAAATATGATCACATTCATCTCAAATTTCTTCTCTCTAGCTCCCTGCTTCTTTTTATCACTCAACAGATTCCCCCCCCCCCCAACCTTATGTCCTCTCCTCTCCTCTCCTCCCCTCCCCTCCCCTCCCCTCTTCTCCTCTCCTCTTTCACCCTCCTTCTACTTCCTTCCCCCCCTCTTCTTTCACATGACCTACTCACTCACCAGGTCCGATTAGTGCTGTTGCTAAGTAGATGGCTATGGAGCCATCCATAGGAGCATGGGCAGGCAGGCTTCCAGTATCCACAGCCCAAAAGAAGAATGATCTTCTCCCCTAGCAGCTATCAATCAATTGCCAAATGACCAATAACTCTTCAATTACGGTGAAGCCTGATGAGCTCTTCCCTCCCACGTAGAGCTGTTAAGTCTGACTGTCTTGACTATGCGCAGGCCGTGTGCAAGTAATCACAAAGGCTCAATAGTGCAATAGCAACGTCATGTCTAGGAGTGCATTTTAGCAGTCCTCCCCGTCTTCCAGCTTTTATGTTTTTCCATTTGTTCTCCCATTATGTTCCCTGAGGCCTCAGCGCTCTCTCTCTCTCTCTCTCTCTCTCTCTCTCTCTCTCTCTCTCTCTCTCTCTCTGTGTGTGTGTGTGTGTGTATGTGTGTGTGTGTGTGTATTACAGATATCCTACTTAAAGCTGAGCATTCAGAGTTACTTACTCTCAACGCTGTGACCAGTTATGAGTCTCTGCATTAACTGCCGCCCACTGCAAAAAAGAAGCTCCTCTGACACAGGTTAACAGCAGCCCAGATCTACGGGTATAAACATCAATAATTAGAGCATAGTTTAACAATATAAATATTGAGAAAAATAACAACGGTAGGTTCTACCCTAGGCCCCATGACCTTTTGAGCCATGAGCTTTTGACTAGGTTTGCAGTACTAAGAATGAGTTTCTCCCTGTGAAGCAAGTCTTAAATCCAATCAGAAAGTGATTGTTATCCTGTGCTAGCCTTGCCACCGTTGTACCAGTGGGCCCATCTTCCCTGGCAGTGTCCAGCTCTTGGTAAGATCAGTGATGTCTTTCCTCCTCCAGGAGCCTGCATATACCTCCTAGCACTTGTAAAAGCTAGCCAGCAGGGAAGATTGGCAGTTTGAGACTGATTCTCTGCAGTTAAAGTACGTTATGTCTTCAGCAAGACTCTTAACATGTTGTTATGAGGGGCAACCAAGAGCAACACTTTAACCCGTGTTGTTTGAGAGGTCTCCAGGCTCTCCCTGACCAATGGCTCAGAGAGAGATATTCCCTGTCTGGCACTGTGACTTTCTTTTAATAGCCTGTGTGTGCTGTTTTTGTTGACTTGACACGAGCTCGGGTCATCTGCGAGGATGGAACCTTAGTTGATGAATTGTCATCAGGTCGGCCTGCAGGCAAGTCTGTAGGGACATTTTCTGGATTACTGATGGATGTGTATGACTGATATGTGCGGGTCCAGCCTACTGTGGGCAGCGCCTTCCTGGGATTATATAGGAAAAAACTAAGTGAGCAAGCTATGGGGAGCAAACCAAGAGGCAATGCTCTTCCATGGCCTTTGTTTAAGTTCCAGCCTCCAGTTCTTCCCCACAGCCCCCACCTTCCCTCAGTGATGGGCTGTCAGCTGGGAGCTACGATGAGCCCTTTCCTGCCAAGTTGCTTTTGGTCATGGTGCACAAGATATGGTATCTTCTGAGGTTGGTTGCAGTAACTACTTACA
Source organism: Acomys minous (assembly GCF_964271855.1). Taxonomy (NCBI): domain Eukaryota; kingdom Metazoa; phylum Chordata; class Mammalia; order Rodentia; family Muridae; genus Acomys; species Acomys minous. Next base: position 83,066,855 of record NC_140496.1, read on the forward strand.
CAGGAGACTCGCCATTTTAAGTTTTATTTTATTTATTTTTGTATGCATGAGTGTTTTTGCTTGCCTGTAGGTATGTATGTGTGTGTGTATGTATGTATGTATGTATGTATGTATGTATGTATGTATACCATGTGCATACCTGGTATTCTCAGAGGTCAGAGGAGCGAGTTGGATCCTTACCATGTGGGTGTTGGGAACCAAACCCAGTTCCTCTGTAAGAACAAGTGTTCTTAATTGCTGAGCCATCTTTCCAGCCCACCTGAACTACATTTTGAAGTTAATTCATTAACTAATGGGATTCCATTGGGCTTCATCATGAGTCCTTAGTTTTATTTATTTATTTAATGTGCATTAGTGTTCTGCCTACACATGTGTCTGTGTTCCCAATGTGCTTGGGGGTGGCGCTCAGCT